>NC_090265.1:384321251-384968393 GCF_040414725.1 Anabrus simplex
ACGGACTGTAATTAAATATGTAACTTACGGTATATTTAGAAACCTAATATGAACATAACATTAGTCTAGTAATAAATAATAATGAGGCAGAATTTAGCATAACACATTCTTTAGTTGTGATTTTTTGGGCACATTTAGATACTTTTGAGTCATATTTTGTCATTTTTAAGGTCATATTGATTTGCATATTTGGACCCGAATTTTAATGACATATACCATATTTTAAATAATACATCACACACAATGCTAACATGTATGAAACGTCTGTCATAACGCACAGATTATAGAAATGGTCAATTATAAAGTCATATTTTGGTATTTTTCCTATTGTTTAATGGTTACGGCATTTTTAAGGTTCTCTGTCTTTTTCAGGCATTTGTTTAGTTGACAAGGTATTTTTATATCTTTTTTCTTTCATTTTAATTTTTGCGCAGTGATTTTTGGATCAATCCACTTCAAGATAATTGCATCTTTGAATTAAACGACGTCGAAAGGTTCAACATTAAGTGGGGGCACTGAGAAAATATCTTTGTACACCTCTCAACGCTTTCTTGGCAAACCCACCTTCCTGAAGTGACGAGATGCTGGAGCAAATCTGGGCGACTGAGAAAGAGAAAGGCAACGGGTAGGTATTATCGATGAATCAGGTGTAGTGTACATTTGATAAATGAGTATACTTGGAATCAAAACATGACGGTACCAGTTCCTGGAAGCGAGCTGCAAGCCAGCAGTTAATCCACAGACTGACACAGTCTAATATACACATGTATATTAGACTGTGCAGACTGTGCAGTCTGTGAAGAAGAGGGCCCTACCTAGGATGATTTCTAATGTTGAATACGCCACACACACCCAGCCCACGAGCCATTGAAATTAACCAATTAAGGTTAAAATCCCCGACCCGGCCGGGAATCGAACCCGGGACCCTCTGAACCGAAGGCCAACGAGTCGGACAGGGTTACCGGTAATCTATGTGTTCCAACGAAAGATGTTGATCATGAGTCAAAACTTACTGAAATGTATTTTAGAGAGAATGCATGTAATAGTTTAAGCTCAGTCATAAAAGGTAACATACCTAATGAAGCCACAGCTTATTTGTATGAGGGAAATTTGTTTTCAAGGTTAAGCTCACATGCTTTAGATCCAAACCAATTAGACATGCGTGTTTATCGTCTTATTAGCATAATTCCATCATTGTTATTGAAAATACGTGTGAATCATTCTGTAGGAGAGTTGAATGGAAACAGATCTGACCATAGATCGGCATTAAGAGGATGGCGATTTGTAAGCATTTAGTAACTGATATACCAATGTTTATTTTTTTAACAGTAATATAAAGGAGCTAATAGGTCTAATTATTCAGTATCATTGTTATTATTTTGATTTGCTTTTAATTATTTGAATTATCTTCTGTCAAATATTCCCGTTTCGGCTACTATTTTACATTAATATATCGGGATAATGTAGTGACGTAAGATGGCAGCGGCCGCACGCTTCCGGCTTCAGAATCCTGCTGATCATTGCCAGTGTATATCTATATGTCTGTGAGTTAATCACACCCTGCACTCTGCTGAGTTAACGAATTCTAAGTGATACTCATTTAGTGTGAAGAGGTTGCTAAACCACTTTCTTCCACACTTTCTTCAGTCTTTCCCCTTTCTACGCGTGGTGCGCAGTAGACGAATTGGCAACTCCGCCTATAGTAGACGTAGTAAATCCTATAAGGCCTTAATAGACACCGGACCGCCGTTGGAGAGTAGTGGTGTGAAGCGAGGTCGTCATGTTTTGTCCCCAAGTATATTTGAATGGGGTTGTTGAAATAAAGGATAGATACACCCAAACGTGTGTTGACTCATAGGGAGAGAGAGCATGTTTGCGCGTTTTTATTCGTGTCTTGTGTCGAGAATGCCACAGTACTAAAAGACCATCTAAAGCTGCACAAGAACGTGCTGGCAGACAACGACGGTATTGTACATTCGGAAACCTGCACGTGGTGACTGTTATATTGCTACGTGGAATAAGGTAAGTAGTGTAAACAGTGCTGAGTGTTGTTATCCAATATTGCGTAATAAATTTTTCCAGACACTTTGTCTTATAGAATGTCATTGTAAGGATGGGATGCAGGTATTCAGCGATTTTTGCTGAAAGAAATAAACGCGAAACCTAATGGACTGGTATTATTATCATTATTCGAATAAACCTTTTGAGGGTACGATAAATCAATTTTGGTTACTTTTATTTGCATTTAACTTTCTTCGTTTCCAAACTTCCTTCATTTTCTGAGAATGTTGGCCCTTTTCCTTCTGAGTCCATTTTCTTCCAGTTGTTAATTTCTTTTTCTCCAGAAATCCTCCCTTTCGTGTTAGTTTTCTGAAATGTGTTCTGTTTTCTATCGAATCTATTTTAATTCCAGCGTTTTTCATATCCTTTTCCATTTCAGTGAACCACGTTGACTAGGATTTGTAACTGTTCAATAAACTGGAGGTTCGTTTAGTTAGTCTATTGTTATTCATTCTATAAATGTGTGCAAAAACTGGAGTCTTCTTTTTCTCATTATAGTCGTCAGTTTTTCAACTATTAAATATAGCTCTCTATTTGATTGTAGTCTAAATTCGGCATTGCTGTTTTTAGAGGTCCCAGTACTTTTCTCAAAATTCTACTTTCAACTTTTTGTAATTTTTCAAGATCCCCAATTCTTGTAATCTTAAGAGTTTCTGCTGCATATACAATTTCTGGCCGGGCCACTGTTTGATAATGTTTTAATTTCAAGTTCCAGGATAGAGATTTCTTATTGTTTACTGTATATTTTTTGTCATATGAAACATCCTTTCCATTTTGTTTAATCTTATATCTATAGCTACCTTTTCTTTTGTGTTGTTTATTATCCATTCCCCCAGGTATTTAAAGCAATCTGTCCCAGATATTATGTTATTGTTAACTGTGATATTTTCGGGGGAATTAATGATGATTGTCATGAACTTTATTTTTTCAAATGGTATTTGCAATCCTATTTTGGCCGCTTGTTTTTTTAATTCTCGTATTTGTTCTTGAACATTATCTAATGAGTCTGTAATTAACGCCATGTCATCTGTGACAGCTAAACAAGCGATAATGATTTTATTTGCGTTTCTTCCTAGTTGAACACCTTTAGTATTGATGATTTTCCTCCATTCTCGAACTACCTCCCCTAATGCATGAAAAACCAACTCCCTGTCATACACCTGACCTTATTAAAATGATTTTGAGAGTTCTCCCAAAAAATTTACTTTGGACGTTGTGTTTGTTAATGTTGCTTTAATTATTTCAATTGTTTTATTATCAAGTCCAAATTATTTTAAAATACCAAATAGAGTATTTATATAAATTGAATCATAGACCTTTTTAGAGTTTTCAAAAGTGATTCCAAATTTAGAGTTTCTGATCTTCCTCATAGCTATTATGTTCTTTAGATTTCAAATTATTTCTGAACATGGCCTTCCCTTTCTAAATCCTGCTTGATACTCTCCTAATTGTGGGTCTAGTATTTCTTCGGCTCTTTTTAAGAGTGCCTTGGACAACATCTTATATGTAGTATATTAGTAAATGAGAAATTCCCCTGTAGTTGTTAGGGTCTGATTTATTCCCCTTTTTATGTAGCGGATGTATTAATCTTGATGTCCATAGCTGGTAAAATGCCTGTTGTCCAGATTTCTTCGATGATTTCTGTTATTGTATTCAGCAACTATATTATCTTCCCCGTGTGCTTCATTATTTTTAAGTTACTTTATGATCTTTGATTTCCTCTTTTGTTGGTGGTATTGAGTCTGGTTGTATTGTTGTATTAACAAAATTTAATTTCTCTTTTGGTGGAACGCTGTTATATAGTTCTTCGAAGTATTCTGCAAGTATTCTACTATTTTCTTCGTTATTCTGTTGTTATTATCTCTAAAATGTAAACTCGGTGGTGTGTATTTCCTTACGTTGTTTCTAAATGCTTTGTAAAAGTCTCTCGAGTTGTTCTGTTTGAAGTCCGATTCCATTGCTGTTAGTTGGTCTTTCATATGTTGTATTTTGATCTTTTTGAGGCCTTTTGATGCAAACTTCCTGGCTTCTATTTTTATCACTTTTGTTTGCATTCCATATGTTCCAAGCTTGTTGTGTTTCTAGAATTAAATCACATTCATCATTGCTGTACCCATGTTTTAGGCGTCCTTTTTTCCAACACTATTTTGAAATTATTTTCTTTGACTAGTATTTGTACGTCAAACTTTTTAGGTTGATATTGATTCTTTTTTCTACTTATTGGTTTAATTTTGAATTTTATGATTGACAGATCTGAATCCAAACTGGCACTTTTAGCAACCTTTACATTAAGTATCTCTGGTGCAGACTCTCTACTTATGGCAACATGGTCAAGTTGTTTCTTACCACAGATTGGATTTGGGAAGACCCATGTAGTCTGTTTCCTAGGAAGATTTTAAGTAGTGTTTTTTAGGACTATATTATGTTCTCTGCATAGACTAATGAGCCTTTATCCACTGGCATTTGTTCTTCGATGAGCACGGAATTTACCTACTATAGACGGATGACAACGTTCTCTGCTGATTTGAGCATTAAAATCTCTAAGAAATAATATTGTGTTTTTAGATGGAAATTGTTTTAAGGTTCTTGAAACTTCTAGTCAAAATGTTTCTATTAGTTCTTTCTGTTTTTTTTCAAATGTAGGTGTATGTACATTTACAATAGTGTACACTTTATTCGTTGATTTAAAGGTTAGCGTGGAAAGTCTTTCATTAGGATATTTAAACTCTATTATATTCTTGTTTACAATAAAACCTGTTCCAAATTGAGGTACATCCATCATAAATCTTTTTCTTGGTTTTACCTTAAATATCCTAAATCGCTCTGAGTCAAAGTGATTTTCATCAGTATAACTTGTTTCTTGAAGTGCTGTTATCAAAATATGTGTAACTCTTAGAAAATCTGTCAATTTTTTTAGCTTTCCTGTCTTTAAAAGTGATTTCACATTAAAAGTAGCCAAATAATTTATGTTTCTGTGCCTACATTTGCATGATTGTTGCTTAAAACAGGTTTCAGGATGCTCCGACTCATCCCTTGCGCAATGTTGTGGGCCCCCATAATCCGAATGCCCACATTTCATTTCCTTGGAAATGGGAGTTTGGTTACTCCCTGGGGTAAAGTCTCTTACAAAGTGCATATCCATAGTTGATTGTTTGATGGCTTAAGGGAACAAGTCCCTTAAAAATCTATTCGAGGTTGTTAGCCCTGAGGAAAGATTTTCATCCCCACCTCTTGTGAACAGACGCTGACCATTTAGCCGCTTGCTACAAGTCAGACGGGAAATGGATTTTGTTTTTTTATCTGTCTCTTCCGTTAATTCCATCGTATCGAGATCCATTCCCTGCACATTCACTACCGTTGAGATTAACACCCTACATATTTATAACCCCTGGAGGGAGGGTGTCTCAGTATTTTAAGCCCTCAAGAACTGGGCTACCTGTTGGTCCGCGGGTCCTAATACCATTCCAGCCGAAGAGCTAGGAACCCAGTATCCGCCACCTGGGGACGTGCTCTGAAGAGGTCAGGTTCCCCTACGACTTATTTGAAGTTAACACCATCCATAGAAGCCGAGGTTATTATTGTTCCGAGGTATCTGTGGAACAGCAGAGGTGAAAGAAGGTGCGGGGGTGAACAGGTCTCAGGCTACGAAATTAAAGTTAATTAAAATGTTAACAAGGTTATATTTTCTTTGCAAAATCAAGAAATAACAAGAATGGCAGGTACAGAGTAGCAAAGCCACTATTCGAGAATGTACAATTACAGAGTTACAGGATTTGGGCTCCGAGAGCCAGACACACAATTCTTGAGCTATAAGCCCAACATTACGATATACAAGATTCAACAACGGGGCAGAAGACCCCAATAATGCCCAGGAGCTCTTGCTCCTAATTACACAGTAAAGCCTCTTCGAGGCTCGCAGAACCAAATTTCAAAAAGAGCAAACCGCTCTCAACGTTCAAGCCTATCAAAGGCCACACCAAATTCCACCTTCAAGCTGACCTCTAAGGACATAAACACAGGGGTAAAATACCCAACCTACTGAGGCCTATTAAGAGAGAAAAGGTTAATTACATGGCCTCTAAAATACCAATTTGAGAGGAGGCGATCTGCACTCCTAATACATTTGTTTAAAACCTACTTGGCACTAGGCCGTTAATGCAAGGGCTAATCCCATACTAAAGAGGTGACTTTTAGAAGGAAACAATTTACATTACGTTAAGGAAGAAACGGTTGAGAAAATAAGTTCACCTCAATGCAATATGAGTGGGAGCTCGAGAGGGTTAAGCACTCTCTATCCCAATATGTAGTTAAAACAGAAAGAATTGACACCGAGTGTCTTTACATTTTTAAAGGAAAGTTACATGGAAAAGGCTTCGGACCTGCCCCGAGAGTTAAACTGCTGAGCTAGCAAGAAAAGAAGTTATTAAAAGGCCATTACCTTGTGGATGAACTGCTGCCCGAAGAAAGAGGCGCTTCCCGCCCCCTGCTACGTACTTTACACACTGAAAGATGTTACTGAAGTGGCGGGGAGACCCGAAAATCAGCAGTTTATATACTCTCGCGGAAAGTTCGAGGCGTTTCAGGAATGAGAACACCCTCCCACAAAAACTTTATTGGCTAGGGTTAAGCAATACATCCCCTTTGGAGAAGATACACCTGATTGGTCATAAATTAATTAAAGAAATTCGGGATTGGCTAATTTCAAAACAAGGGGAAAGAAAGGGTTATACAGCCAACTTAAACAATAACAGAAAGAAATTTAACAAGGAACAAACTTTTGGAATAAAAATTTCTCCAAAAAACAGTTCTTTCACTTCGCACTAGGGTGCACCATTGTAGTTCTTCAGTATTGTCCTCTAGAAGAGAAAGTTCACACTTCTTACTACAGGTAAAACAAAAATACATCGAAAACGACCCAGTTCAGAAACTTCAAAATTTCCAAGTAGTGACATCTTCTGAGAAACTTGAAAATTAACACATTAGATAAAGTTCAGACTTCCTCCAGTAGGGGAGTTTCAACATGCGCAAAGTTTGAATTAGCGACGTGGAGGTGTACCACCCGGTACAATTATTATTATTATTATTATTATTATTATTATTATTATTATTATTATTATTATTATTATTATTATTATTATTATTATTATTATTATTATTATTATTCCTGTGATTCTGTGGAACGCAGAGGTGGAAATAGGTGTGAGCATGAATGGATGGATATAAAAAGGTCAGAAGATTAATTTAAAACTTTAAAATTGGAATTATATTTCTCTCTTTTTTCTTTTCTATCTTAAAGTTTACACTTTGGTAAGCAAATAAAAAATCTGGCACATAACTATCTCGTGAGCTTGGAAAACAATTTTAGGAGAATCAGAATAATGAACTAGTAACCAATTAACCATCTGAGCTTGAGGTTACTTAATTACAAGTTTTACATGAGTGCTACTGCTCTTTTCAACCAACAATCAAGGAGACGGATCTCTCAATTTTTAAATCAGTGGAAGAGCTTCTTTGCTCTACAAATTTACACTTTAGGAGTCTATTTTCGAAAATTCACACGTTCCAGGCCTACCAAAGGAACAACCTACATTTAACAAAATTAAACAGTATTCACTGTCTTAACTGTTCAACAGTCTGATTTGCCTTAAAATGAAATGAATGAAATAGAGTTTAACCTTTTGTTTTTACCAAAGGCCATGTAGTATGGGCACTTGTTACCCTGTTAAAGTTACTGGCCGAAAATCAAAATGGTAAGGAGGCGAATACTTGCACTCCTTGAAATTTACATTAAATACATAAAACCCTGTTTGGGCTTATGGCCCAACGTTACAGAGGCTAAGCCTTTACTACGGAGGTGACTACATGGAGAGAAATATTTAAGTTGCAGAAATTACTAGATAGGTTTTAAAAGTTACAAAATTATAGTCACCTCAATATCAAGTTGAGAAGAAATACAAGAGTGTACCTCACTCTCTATTCCCTGATTTTGGTTAAGTTCTTTCGACTTGTTTGAAATTTACATTTAAAGTTTGAAATTTTCATTTGAGAAAATAAAAATTTACATTACTAAAAATTTTAAACCTTACCCTCGAGCTAGCTTTGAAAGACTATCACATGTCAAGGAAAATCGGCCATTACCTTGAGATGGTGGACCCCCCGAAGATGGATGAGGCAGCCTCCACCTCCCTTACGAACACGCTCTAGTCTGGAGCGATCACAAAGACAACATGGCCCAAAATGTGCCAGCTTTCATAGCGGAGAGGAAGGTTCCAGAAAACTCTGGGCCACGGCCCTGACACACCCCCAATTTTCACTGGATAATAAAATAAATATCAAAATTTTATTATTGGTGAATAAATAATTGTACAAAATTTCTTATTGGTAGAAAAAAAGTTGGCGGGGAAAGATGGAAGAGTTGATAACTTTTCAACATTAAAAATTATCAATAAACAATTCAGTTTAGGAAACCTTCACATACAAATTACTTTGAAAATTAATAGTTCATCTTCACCCCAGAGGGCGCAACATAAGTTGATAGTAGCAACAACTGTTGAGAAATGTTCAAACTATATCCAAAATGAGTTTCAGATTTTCTGATCTCGATGGCCTTCTACAAGGCGCTAGTTTTAAATGCACGGGACGGGTGTACCTCCGGTACAATTATTATTATTATTATTATTATTATTATTATTATTATTATTATTATTATTATTATTATTGTCCCACTAACTACTTTTATTGTTTTCGAAGATGCCGAATCCCACTGTCGGCAGCCCTGAAGATGGTTTTCCGTGGTTTCCCATTTTCACACCAAGTAAATGCTGGGGCTGTACCTTAATTCAGGCCACGGCCGCTTCCTTCCAACTCCTAGGCCTTTCCTATCCCATCGTCGCCATAAGACCTATCTGTGTTGGTGCGACGTAAAGCCTCCACCCCCCACCTCCCCCCCCCCCCAAAAAAAGGACATCGTAACAGCATTTCGGAGAGAGGTGTCACACGTTAGCGATACACATGCAGCGAATGATATTCAGCCCCTGCCCCACCGCTGGCAACGCACAGTGGAAACCTTGGATGATTATTTCCAAGGTCTGTAACCAGTGGAGACCTGTTCGTTGTACGTAGTCTTGTGTATTTGCTGTCTATACCATAATAAAACAATGTTTACCAATGGTGTGTGTTCTGTCACTTTCCTACGAGAATCTCCTGAAGTCAGAACTTGTCTTCAGGCACTATGCATAAGTACATACCCTATATTTCCAAATGCATATTTTAGATTTTCCGTGTTGTCTCCTGTTCGCGAGAAAAAAAATAGTTGCCATGACTTATGACTCGGCCCTTGTACTGTTTGCTTTTATACCCAGGGGATCCATATGTTACACCAGATTTTCGAAGGGGCCCGTGACATAAAATAGTTTAAGAACCCTTGGCTTGAGTTGCTGTGTTAATTACTCGCGTATATTATTTGTTGTCATATATTCTTGTCCCTACTCTTTGCATTTTCAACACTTAAAATACATGCCTCTTTGTTGGCTATATTTGCACTTTACAACGGAGCTGTACTTAACAATTAATTTCTGGTAAGACACTGTAGTAATGAGAAACTAAAAAAGATGTGACATTATTAGAAATTAAAGTGATCCTAACTTCTACTAAAATATTTTTGTATTGATGACGTGCCAATATGAGAGGCAGGTTTAACAGATATAACTGAGTGCATTGGACTTCAAGTGAATCCAATGTTGTTGCGGCTTTTCTGTTGGCAACTCGCCTGCCGTATTTCATTTTGTCATTTCACAGTTGGCAACGCGCTGCTGCGTCTTTTATTATCGTCAGACTGTACATGGTGACAGACAGCAGTAGACGCATATAAAGTTATTGGACATATGTGTAAGTATGTGGTGTGTATTCATTTATTCATGCGCAGTAGATATGTTAAATCACCTTCTGAGTGATGTGTTGTGTCTGGTCGTTTAGGACAGTCTGGTCCTCCATCCGACTTGTATTTGGTCGGTCGCAACAAATGTAATTGGTTAAGATTCGAATGTTCTTCGCGCTACAGTTCAGGTGTGCTGTGTGTACGCAGTGAAGATATGGATAAACAAAACCGAAAAAAATATACCTAAACTGCAACCTACGGTTTTTATTCCAAGAATGAACCTATCATGCAGGAATTAATTTCAGAAGTGGACTACTTCCCCAGATTCAATACACACCGTGTTTCATAGCATTAGTGTCACGCCTCGATGACTGCAAAAATGGGTTGCCTATGAAAAAAGAATATAACACAAGGCGGATGAGGTTATGTAAATATACCTTGAATATTGGTTTATATGGTATCATTGAAAATCATGCAATATTGTTGGTTATAATGCTGAAATCCTCGTAAATATCCTATAATGGTCATTTACATTACGAAGCCTGGAAGTGAGGCTTTACGTTAGGGTCCCTGCCTCGCTGGTTTTAAATCGGACATCAGGCATTTGAGGTAAATATCACGTGTCCAGTTATATGTTAAACTTGACACGTATAGGCTCCTGGATGTTTCCTAAACATAGCCCCATTTCCTCTCAGGTTTTAATTTTTCTTCATGGGTTGTTAGTGTGTGGTATGTTGCTGTTAATGTTGAATTGGTAGTGTTATACAGCGACAAATGAAAATAATTTTGTCATTTCAGTACAATCGGTTGAGTGATGTGAAATACTGACTTCGTAAAGAGAATGAAGAAGATGTGGTGTGTGTTTTGTGTATTACTAATTTCACTGTGAAGCATGACGGCATTGCGGCATTCAAACGATATGGCAGTTCTATTGAGGCTTAATAAGCCTTACAAGAAGAAAGAAGTAGTTAATCGCTATTTAATTTCCTTCAGGAAAAAGATTGGATGGAAAGTGATTGAGTTACCGTTACAGAATTCGCGCGTGTGTATCACTCCGCCCAACACCACCACAGTTTCAGCAGTGGGGACTGTTTTGCTAAAACATACTAAGCATTTTTCCCGGATTCTAAGGAAGGTCAGCAATGCAGTGTGAGCTAAGAGTGAAGAGTGAAGCCACCGTGAAAAACGTCCTAGCAAATGCTTCTGTTGCGGAAGTAATAAACTATTTGAAAGGCACGAAGAAGATACAACAAATACAATACCATTGTCTATAGAATTTGATGCCAGCAACCATGGGAATAAGAAAATGTTTTATACTTACTTCAGTCACAATAAAGTAATGGATTTCTGTTAGGATGAACGAGAGGATTCCAGTACGATTTGTGAGCGCATTTTGGACATTCTTAACAACAGCCATGGTTTATCTGCTAGCGGCTTCGTTGCATAGCCTATTTAGTGGATAAATGCATCCATTAGATTTGGTAAATATAATCCGGAGTACCAAAAAATAAAATACCAACACAATGCATCCTGTACGTGTCACGTTTTACATAATGCTATAAGACAACCAGATAAGTTGGCCTGGGATATAGAAAATGTAATTCTAAAAGTCTTGAAATAATTTTTCACCCGTTCTCAGCACGTAGAACAATGAAAAACTACTTTGAGTTTGAGGATTTATAAAATGCTCACATACTTCATCATGTGCCTACAATATGGTTGTCTCTCTTTCCAGCTTTAGAACGGCTCCTACAGAACTGACCAGTCTTCAAGACTTATTTTCTGCAGCAGGGAGCAAATTATGACACTCTTTCACCAATACTTCCAGAATGTTATCTCGTAGAACGTAGGTTCACAATATTATGCATGGATGTCATACATCAATTTCAAGATTAGATAGTAAGTCCATTGCGGTTACTGAAATTCATGAAAGGCTTTCTGATTTTCATGCAAAGCTGAAGAACAAGATAACTGATATCTTTGTTTTGCTTCAAGGCTCTCGATTACCGGGTAAACTATCATTTGTATAATTTCTTTAATCTTCTGTGGAATACTTCGAAAAGTGGTACGATTTTGAAAACAGTCCTTTTCGTCACTTTTATACACTTGATCCTACAGAACTGTCCACATTTGAAGACCTTATGCACGTGGAGAGAATTATCAACATTGCTGATGCAATGAAGAGTAGATTATAGCGTATTAAAGTGAGTCCAGCCATATATTAACACTTCCTTATCAGTTGAGAAAAAATAGTTGACTGTTTATTTATTTGGAAGTGCTAGTGCTCCAAACATTCTAAAACTAGTTCAAGCTACTTAATCAATTCCAGTTATTGGTGCGTTTCCAGAAATAATTTTTAATTTGATGAATGCTCCATGGACTAAAGCTAGAAATTACATGGATACACGTTTAGTTGGAGCTGAATGTCACGATTTAGTAAATTCATAGAGAGTGTGGAAACCAAACCTGAACTACTCAGTGCTGTTCGTGAAAACCAGAAATACGATTTTCAATTTAAAACACAAAAATAAACTAGGCTTACAGTATGAACATTAACAGTTCTCATTCTTTGTACCTTGTTGGCATTGCGTAGAAAATTAAGTGTATACTGTCCAATACAAATGTCAGAATTTTTCATCTGTTATTATTATTTTGAATCGAAGGTTCCCTGGTGTTCGTTACTGACAGGTTTTTACTGTAAAGATATCGGGCAATTTTGTTCAGAAGAGGTGGCAACCCTATTTTACGTATGAGTTGAGATGTTCGCGACCAGAATTGTGAAACGATTCCGCCCCTGTAACGTACAATACTTTATTACATACTATGTTGAATCAAAGATCGGCCAATGACACGAGATCAAGAAAACAAGGAGATCTATGAGCCAATAGTAAACTATTTTAAGATTTCTACGATCATAACAATATCACTGTTATACTGAGAGGGAGTCGAAGCACAATTCCAAAAATATGCTGCGACTTTTGCGCAAGTTTTGGTCTGAATAAACGGTTAGGTCTGGAGATTACCTTATTGCACTGAAAGGCTCCATTCACATTTTGTGAAATCACTTATACAAACGTCATTAATTTTATTAGTGAATCAATCTTGATGTGACTGGTAATTTATAATAGCTACATTTATGTACAGTTCTAGAAACGCTAAGATTTGTACGCTTTGTCATAATGACAGTCCGTATATCGGGAAGCAATTACATAATATTATGCCAAAAAGCATCAGCGTTTCTTTCCAATGTGACAGTGGGCTCGTCAGTTGGATTGCCACACCCTTCCCAGACGCTGGCGGCTAGTGCACCGTTAAGACGCCACTGCTAGCCTCCTAAGTAGGATAATGCAGTGACGGTGCACCATGAGAATTATGTACTTGTGTAAATGCCTGCCTTAGGCTTTTATATGAAAACATTAAGTCCTGTGTCCTAAATAGGAAGCTTACAGTGGTGGCGCACTAGCCACCAGCGTCTTGGAAAGGTGTGGCAATCCAACTAATGAGCCCATTGCTACACTGGGGCGAAACGCTGGTAATTTCGCGATTTGCAAGGCCTAAAGAGCTTGAATGTTTTTAAAATTTGCAATAGATGAAATTAAATTATGTTTTCCTTCTGGGAACTTAATTTTTGATATATTATACGCAGTTCAAGACTCGCCTTTCAAGCATTCAGTGCCATCCATGAAATAATCGATATAATTCAATAATCAGTCGGTAGATATACTGACTCCCCACATGAAACAGTGCAACAATCTGGTATCTAGGAAAATGTTTTTTTTTTCTTTCTGCTATTTGCTTTACGTCGCACAGACACAGATATGTCTTATGGCGACGATGGGGTAGGGAAGGCCTAGGAATTGGAAGGAAGCGGCCGTGGCCTTAATTAAGGTACAGCCCCGGCATTTGCCTGGTGTGAAAATGGGAAACCACGGAAAACCATCTTCAGAGCTGCCGACAGTGGGGCTCGAACCCACTATCTCCCGATTACTGGATACTGGCCGCATTTAAGCGACTGCAGCTATCGAGCTCGGTGGAAAATGTTTTGCAAGCGCTGAAACATGTTAAGGATGTTGGTAAAGTTGAGTGTAGTAAGTAACTACAGTATCGAAAAATTATACTTGTCACATTATGTTGAAGCATATGAACTACAACTGAAATAAAATGTCCCTTTCTTCCACAGTTAACACATCTTAATAGGGATCGGGTTTGCGATCTGTGGTGCACATGTGAATTTGTCCCAGTTAAGGCCGAATTCCCTTCCTGATACCAATCCTATATGGAAGGATATATTCTAGTATGATGTGTTTCTATGGTGGTCATTACTGTGGAGCGTTGTATATAAATGGACAAGTGTGTATTAAGACACAAACATATTTTTACCTTTTATTTTTATTGTTTTTTCTTGTGGGAAGGGGGGAGGGAGGGAATGACACAAGAGGGAGGGATAGGGGGGGCCTATCCCAAATGTTGTTGGAAAAGGTGAATAGAGGGAGGTCGAGCGGTAGAGAGGGACGCGGGGCGCATGGGGTGCTGGGGTGTGTGGCTTGTAATCAAACGCAATGGTGAGGATACAGCTTTGTCAACTATGTAGAGGGCCGGACGTGTCGTTCCAGGGAGGGCGGCTCCTTTTTCTCCTCAAGAGGGGGGGACTGCACGGCCGGTCAGTAAAGTAGTTATAAGGGTGGCGCTTACATGCGGATAAGTTTTCCGCCCATGTGAGCGTCCACATGGTAGATTTAGTTCATTTTTTCTGTTTTATTTTACAGTTTTTTCTTTGTAACGGAACACATATTTGGGCCGAAAGCCTGTAATGTTCTTCATCAATAATTACACAGATACATAGTAAGACACAAACAAACACCCTTACTGAGCGAGTGGCTGTGCTGCTTGGGTCACGTAGCTATCAGATTGTATTCGGGAAATAGTGGGTTCTAACCCCACTGTCGGCAGCCCACTATATATTTTGTATTTCACACCAAGCAAATACTGGAACTGTACCTTAATTAAGGCCACGGTAGCTTCCTTCTCACTCCTAGTCCTCTTCTATCCTATCGCCGCGCGAAAGATCTATCTCTATTGGTGCGACGTAAAGCAAATTCAAAATACCCGGTCCCCGAGCCAGGTAAATTAACGTCATAAACGCCACTATAATAGCCGAACCCATTGAACTGAAAGCCCTGTGCAGACTATTTAGACACGGAGCCGGAATATAAAGTAATACGTCTAATTTATTAAGAGAGTTATTTTCATTTTTTTTTTTTTACATTGTACTTCGTAAAATTTTCAAGAAACAAGTTAATTAAAGTTTACAAGAACATTGGCATATTTATAGCCAGTTTATGTTTTCTGCCCCGAACCGAATCCTTGTATGTATGTACGCCCCAAAAGATGCTACGTCTTACTGGAATAGGACCAGCAGTGTCCCAGCTGTTCCTTTGATTCCATTTTGTAATCATTGAAATAGATACATTAATTTCTTTTACAAGTTGCTTTACGTCGCACCGATACAGATAGGTGTTATGGACGACGATGGGACAGGAAAGGGCTCGGAGCGGGAAGGGAGCGCCCGTGGTTTTAATTAAGATACACCCCCAGTATTTGCCTGGTGTGAAAATGGGAAACCACCGAAAACCATCGTCAGGTTTGCCGACAGTGGGGTTCGAACCCACTATCTCCCGGATACTGGATACTGACCAAACTTAAGCGACTGCAGCTATTGAGCTCGGTAGATACATTCATATAACCTTTCAGCTCGTACAGTTTCATTTAATTTCCAACACACTTCATAGGTTTCTAACAGATCTTTCCGTTATTATAATTAAACCAATTCGTATTTAATAGTTTTTGAATACCTCTTTTTGTATGTATGTTGGGTATTCAGACCGAAAACTGGTTTGATCCTCCACAGCTATGCCAACAGCTGTCATAGAAGGCCTAGGCATCACTGAAGAGGCGTACTAGGGAAATGAGGAGTGAGGTAGTTTCCCGTTGCTTTCCTCACCCAGCCAGAAGTTGTTCACATATCAGTCTGCCAAGCCCGCTGAAATACACGCACTAACTGACTCTATGAGTGATATTTTCATACCATTCATAACAGGGACTTGCTGCACAAGGAATGGTATTACTAGTATCGCTCATACCTCGGTCACTTTCATATTGTCAAAGCCAAGGATAAGACTGAGACAGGTCAATGAAAGTAAAAAATTTATTCTAGCCCATACCAGAAGACATAGTCATACCAGAAGACATAGTGCACTGTAAACACTACATCTCGCCAGAAAAGGCATATACTTTTTTTACTCTTAATTAATTTATATCACAACAGTGGTGGCCCGTAAAGTTTGATGATGGGAGGTCACATATTTTCAAATTACATCATTATCACGTTTATTGTACGGATACTAACTCGTTCCGAGATAAATGAACATAAAATCAGACCATAAGGATAACATGAATACTCATACAATCCAAAAATTTGGAAGCAAATGCTGTTGCTGCCTTCACTCAAGGTTTTGGTTTTGTTTTGCTTTTTGTACTTTTTATTTTTTAATGGAAAACTTGAAATATTGATTTCGTGGAGATCACTACCACTGTTTTTCGCCTGTATAAAATACACGTTTTAGGTTGTTACTGCTAAAAGTACATAAATCATATTCGCAATAACGCCGGTTTTCATTAATAAAAAGAAATCTGCACCATAGACAAGCAACCTCGTAACTACTATATTCATGAGAACAATATTTTATTAGAAATCCATCGGCCAATCCATCCCCGCCCTCTTTTAGGTGCCAACAAAGCAGAAACGAACCTTGTTCTTGTTCCGATGGTTCCATTCAGGTTTGGAGTGGGAGAACAGTGTAAGTATGAGAAGGGATAATGTTTGTGACGAAAAATGTAATGTTAGAGAAGGGCAGCGTTGTGGGAAGTATATGAGTACATGAGCATTTATTCAAAACAATCTTTCCCCACATATCTTTAGACTTGTAGCCCATCTATGGTTCGGCAGGATGAACCCACAGTTGCAAGTACCCTGCTGGGCTGGCTAAAGTTCCCTTAGACACCAAAACAAGAAAGTCAAATAACCAGCAGTACCCTTCCCAATTTTATCCTTAGGGAAATGATAATCAGGAATATAACTGGTTTGTGGTGATAGCATTCTAACGAACGCTACAAATGAGGAAGCAAGCGTAACGTATCCATTAGCAACCTGCAGTTGAAAGGTCGTGGTATGTACTTCCTACTTCTGCTCATATTTACTGTCTTACTTAAGGGCAAGTGAATATCAACTTCATTATATCCATTGACGTAACATAATTGCACTCAATTGCACTGTCCGTTTATGAGATGCAATTTCAAACATTTGAGTGCCATTAACATTAATTGACAATCTACCTAGACTTTATATTACATAACGAAATCGTTTTATTGATAGTCACATGTTCTTTTTATGGTGATAATACATGTATTTTATTTATAACATGTCCGACTCGTTGGCTGAACGGTCAGCGTACTGGACTTCGGTTCAGAGGGTCCCGGGTTCGATTCCCGGCCGGGTCGGGGATTTTAACCTTAATTGGTTAATTCCAATGGCACGGAGGCTGGGTGTATGTGTTGTCTTCATCATCATTTCATCCTCATCACGACGCGCAGGTCGCCTACGGGAGTCAAATAGAAAGACCTGCACCTGGCGAGCCGAACCCGTCCTGGGATATCCCGGCACTAAAAGCCATACGACATTTCATTTCATTTATAACATAGAATCTCAGCATAAGTGGTATCTCAGCCAGGCATTAGAATTAGCAAAGAAAGCCTTAATAAAAATGAAAAGCTATTCATCACAAACATTAATATACATATCAGCCTGTAGTTTCTGAAATATGTGTCTGGACCATGGTATTGTACGGGACTGAAGCATGGACGATAACTGCTACAGAGGGAAAGAGAATAGAGACCTTCGAAATATGTTGAATGCTTAAGGTGAGATCGTTTGATCGGATCACAAACGAAGAGGTATTGAATCGAGTAGATGTGAAAGGGAGGATTTGGCGATATTTGATTCGAAGGAGAGGTAGGTTAGTTGGTTAAAGTTATGGGACATGCACGATTTGATCATTTAGCTTAGGAGGGAGGTGTAAAATACTGTCTGACCAGAATACTCCTGCAACGGTAATGGGGTAGACTGTACAGCCCACAGCTCAACCCCGAGTGTCGAGCGGCAGTAAATAACTTGATTCCCTAAAGTGGCCAACGCCTTGGGGTGGATGAGCTCCTTTAGGTGGGGTGATGAGCCCCCAGTAGAAGTAATGCCATTGGAACTCATCGCGGTGGATGGTGCAGCAGCACATATCATTACTGGCTTGAGACTGAAGATGAATGACATCTGCAAATGGCATCGGCAAGGATCATTTACCAGACAACAAGGATAGATAGGATGTCTTAAATGATTGCTATACTGCCACCTCACAGTAGGTATAAAATGCTTGGCGTCAGCAAGGGCGTGCGACTGTAAAACTTCTTCTCCACCTAGGACTATGAAATGATGAGTTATGAAGAAAGATATACAATGGCAAGGGCACCTCCCGAAAGCGGCGCGCAAAGGAATTCCGCTACCGACGGGGAAAGTATGCGAGTGACCCAGCGGAATTCACAACCACGGATAAACAAGGTAGTGAAAATTTTATAACAGGAATATGGAATGTGGGAACAATTACGGGAAGGAGCAGGAAACTAGATAAAGTCATGCTGAACCAAACAGTGGAGATACTCTGCTTGCTGGAAACCAGATGGAAAGGTAACAGTGCTCGAGATTTAGGAGAATGATGTACAATATTCTATTCTGGAAAGAGAGAGAAAGGAATGGAGTCGGAGATATACTGACTGAGCAGTGGAAATAAATCTAATGGAAGTGAAGAAGGTAAATGATAAAACCAAAATTATTAGTGGAGAGTAGGGCGTGAAATGTTGTATCTTCATATGCCCCAGAAATTGGAAGTACCTATAAGGAAAAGAAACTAAATATAACAGGGAAAATTTCTCATGATTGGAGTAGACCTAAACTGGCAAGTGAGACCGGAAATTGCTGGTCACGAAGAAGAACATGGAGATTGTGGGTATTGTAAAAGAAATACTGCAGACTATTGGAGATGGGAAATAGTTTAGAACTAGTGTTTAAACACTCCTTCAAAAAAGGAGGTAAGAACATCTACTCACGCACAAGAGTGGAAATATCATTAGCCAAATACATTATATCGTATCGCAAAGTAAGGGACTTCAAAGTTATACCACCAGAAGCACATACTGGACAGCACAGGTAATGGACGTCATTAAGAAGGAAATCCAAATAAAATCATCGGAAAAGAAAAGGTTAAGTATATGGGACCTATAAGAGGAGAAAAAAGGAAACGATTCATGGACAGAAGGAGGTATGAGAAAGAGCTACTGGAGTTGACGAGAAATGGACCCAGATGAAAGAAAAACTACTAAATGCAGAAAAGAAATGTAGTAACCTTTACAAGTGGTGGAAGGAGAAAGACGCAAACTGGTGGAAAGAAGATATAAGGGATGTTCTGAGGTGGAATAGAACTGCATTTCAGAAGTAAAAACGAGATGGAAAAGAAGATAACAGGCAAATAAATTTATACAAATCAATAAAGAGACTAAAAGAAAAGTAAGCGAAGCAAAGGATGAAGTAACGCAGGAATAGTGTAAGATGCTGGGAACCAGAGATGGTGAAAAATACGTGTATAGGATATCAAGAGAAAGACATAAAATAGCGGGACATATAAAGTATCCGAGTGGTAAGAAATGGTGGACAGCTACTTACAGATAAAGAAAAAATTAAAAGAGCATGGAAGGATTAGTTTGAAAATGTACTATATACAGGAAATAATCGAGATGATTATTTTACAAGATATGAATAGCGTGGCTGGCCCAGGGCTGCAAGTACAAAGGGAAGAAGTGAAACAGGCCATCGAAGGTATGGGAATTGGTAAAGGCGCGGCCATCAGATTAATATCGAATTGGTGAAGGCCCTCGGAGAAGGAGTGAACTGGATGCTGGACTTGTTGAAAATCCTGTAAGACTGAAGAAAAAGCGACATCGTGCCAATTTATAAGCAAAAGGTGGCAGTTATCAGGGTATTGAGCTAATGAAACACAGAATGAAAGTCATGCAAAACGTAATTGATGCCAGACTGAAGTAGCTGGTTACAATAAATGAACATCAGTAGGGATGTTTGAAAGGAAAGCGGACGATGTATCCAGTGTTTATCGTGAGACAGATACAAGAGAAAAGATTATAATGAAATGAAAAACTGTATTGTGTATTCGTGGATCTGAAAAAGGCATACGATAGAATCCTAAGAGATCTGGTCTGCTCTGCTGGTGCCTGAGGATAGAGGCATACCAATTGCGGGAGTAACTACCAAAGCATGCACCTCAGTAGAAAAAACTGAAACTTTCTTCAGCTTACCCCTGTTATTTCTGGGATCGCTAGAGCCGCCCGGGCTCAGTTTGTTTATGGCTGGAGGTTTAAGGCAGGATTCTTCTCTTGACATAACGTGATTTTTGAGATGAAAATCTCAATGCAGGATCGACAGGGATTCAAACCTCAGCCTTGCGGGTGGAATGCCAGCAGCTTCTGAGCTTCTCACCGCCCACCCACCAGGGGATCATAGTCCTGTCGTCACGGCGTGCGGGAAGGATGGATATGATTTGACAGTTCCACCCTGTGTCAAATAATAACTCTTATCTGCTGTAATTTTGATTTACATAATAATGTGAATAGTTTTTACTACTCGTAAAAATAATTTTCTTTATTCCGGCCTTTCTCTTATTAACACAGGACGATACTTAATTTCATTTCGACTCGGTTCGATTCTCCCTCCAAGCTATGGAAGAACTTCCATGGTGTTCGTGTGTATACTGTAGTAGTCATTAGGTAAAGATAAGTGTTTCAAATAGATCTGTCGTACCACGAGACTCAGAATGTTCATCTCTTCTTTGAGTCTGCTGTAAGATGGCTCACTCTCTGACCACCAACTAGAATCTAGAACTATCCGTATTTAATGAGTCATGTTTAAGAAGGCAAGTTGCTACATGTGATAATTAAACATTATATCTTACTAGAGGGCTTGTGTTGGTCCTCAGCATTCATTGTAGACAGGTCAGATGACGTGTCTTGATATAAAAGTAGGCTCTGTGCTGCTTAGGTAATTTTTTGGACGTTTACTTTTAGGAATTTTATTACCTGCTGATTATGTGTGAAGTGAAATTTTGTAGATGTCTTTATTGCGACGACGAATGATATTTTACGAACTTCCTTGTTTTACAGTTTATTCTATGTCACACCGGCTCACATAGGTCTTACGCGACGATGGGATAGGAAACGACTAGCAGTGGGAAAGAAGCAACTTTGGCCTTAATTGAGGTACAGCCCCCAGCATTTGCACGGTGTAAAGTAGGACCACGGAAAATCACCTTCAGAGCTGCCAACAGTGGGACTCGAACACACTCACTCCCGAATACAAGTTGACAGCTACGTGACCCAAACCGCGCAGTGACTCGCTCGGTTTTTACGAAATATGTTATAGCTTTGGAGTTATTGTTGTGTGTTAAGTGTGAAGTTTCAGTTTAAATTATTCTGTTTCACGTGAAAATTTGTCCTTATGTAGCTCAGATTGTCTGGGAAGTACTTCATCCTTTAAAATAATAAAAGTGAGTGATAACTCTGCGTATTTACACGTCGGGTTTTAGATATGATGCACACGATTCCAGCTGCCATTGATACCGTCACAAATAAGCTAAGCGGACACGAAAACTGTACGTGAAATACTCCAGACAAACCAAGAGTCCACATCCATGACTGACCACTCAGTTATGTAGACCACAGCAAGGAAACGTCAAAGCAGACGGCGCATACATGCGCGCATGCATGTGCGCCCTTTAGCATTCCCGTCACGCAAGTGGCCGGCAGTGGACCAGCAGATGGCCTTGAAGTACTGGCGAGCCCTTTGGTCAATCAGAACGCTACATTTTCTTTAATAATTTAAAAATATATGGCAAGAATATTTTATGCTTTTAAAGACACTCTGCAAATCCTCATGCCAAGAGTTTTCGTCAGAGTGCTTTACGATGTCAATCGGTTGAGCCGTTCTCTCAAACTCGCGGTCACAAAAATCAGTTTCTTTACAAGTTGCTTTACATCACACCGACACAGACAGGCCTTACGGCGACGATAGGACAGGAAAAGGCTAGGAGTGAGAAGGAAGCAGCCGTGGCCTTAATTAAGGTACAGCCCCAGCGTTTGCCTGGTGTGAAAATGGGAAACCACGGAAAACCATCTTCAGGGCTGCCGACAGTGGGGTTCGAACTCACTAGCTCCCGAATACTGGATACTGGCTGCAGTTAGGCGACTGGAGCTATCGAGCTCGGTGCCTAATGTTTCAAAGGTATAGATTTGAGG
Organism: Anabrus simplex; assembly: GCF_040414725.1. Lineage (NCBI taxonomy): Eukaryota > Metazoa > Arthropoda > Insecta > Orthoptera > Tettigoniidae > Anabrus > Anabrus simplex. The sequence goes on from NC_090265.1 coordinate 384,343,651, forward strand.
TCAGTTGTTTTTTTAATACAATATATGTGTTTTCATATCCTGGTTCATATCCTCTCATCGAGTGGGAAGGCCCTATATGAGTAGTTCAGTCTCATTCCTTAGGTGATATCGGGTGTTTCAAATTATTTGGACATTGCTGGAAATAAGGTTTTGAGTCCTTGACTCACCTTTCCCTTCAGGCGGGCAAGGAAATCATGTAAAGGGATAGAACAAACATATAGACGATGTTTAATGATGTTGATTGCTAATTCTGATACTGTTGAAAATGCGTTTAAAAAGTGTGGAACACAGTTACTTCTGAGTACTTGTGTGTGTTATTAGTTATAATACGGTGAGGTCTTTAATGATGGAAATTCGACATGGTACACATGCACTTGAAGCAAAATTATTTTCGAGCATTCTCTAGTCCCCCGCCTTTCCTCTCCTTGGTCAATACGAGGTATAATCGTTATCAGCGGTAGAATTAGAAACACAAACTTCGTAATGATGCAACTATCCTGTCTTGTTGAAAAGAGTGACATTAACAGCTTGGCGATAAAATGAAGTTTAGAGAAAGGTCAAAAACAAAAGATGAAAACGTGAAGAATGTTTTCAGGTTAACGAAATCATACCTCAGTCACTTTCATATCGTCAAAGCCAAAGATGAGATTGATGAAAGCAACAAACTTGCTCCGGCACATACCAGAAGATAGTACTGTACACATTATATCCCAGCAGGGATGTACCGAGCTATTCTTAATGCATACGTATATAAACCAAACCAAACCATATTCCATAGCTCTAAAGCCCTAAGTGACCTTGGCCTACCAACCTAACGAAAGCTGGTAAATTATGAGCTGATGAATCCTGCCCCTGGCAAGAGGCTCTATACTGCGAGATCAAAATGTTTTGTGTATTTTGTATGTAGACTTTGTAAATACAGTAAAAGACTTTGTAAATACAGTAAACTCTCAATCCCTTACTAAAGGGGACGGGGTTCTGCCCGAGTTGCGCAAAGTACGTCTTATTGGTGCCTAAGAAATGAAAACTGGTACAATAAATTTTAGATAACTGGCCGAGGTAAGCAATACACACCAGGTAAGACTTATACACAAATAACACATATAAATACTGGATTAAGAACATGTGAAGCCTGTTGTACACGATCGAATGTTTATCAAATTCAGTACTTAACTTGTCAAATCGCTTGCAGTACTTGAAAAGTCTTGAGAATTCTTCAAAAGTCTTGAAAGTGAAATGGAACATGTTCTAATTGACCAAAGAATTGAGAAGTCTTCGACCGAACTGACCAATTAAATACGAGTATTAACGGCGCGCGATGCCTTTGCTGGCAGGACCTAGTGTTTACAGTGCACATGTCTTCTAGTATGGGCTAGAGTAATTTTGTTACTTTCATTGACCTGTCTCAGTCTTATCCTTGGCTTTTGACAAAATGAAAGTGACTGAGGTATGAGCGATTCCAGTAATTCCATTCCTTATGCAGCCAGTCCCTGCTATGAACGGTGTGAAAATGTTGCTCATAGGGTCAGTTGGTGAAGGCATTTCAGTGGGCTTGGCAGACTGGTATGCAATAGCAACTTCTGGCTCGGTGAGGAAAGCAACGGGAAACTACCTCACTCCTCATTTTCCTAGTACGCCTCTTCAGTGATGCCTAGGCCGTCTACGACAGTTGATGGTGGAGCTGTTGAGGATCCAACCAGCCTTTGGGCTGAGGACTAAACATACATACATACAACGGTGCGCGCTAGGCATGCTGGGACTGCCGGGAATGAAAACAACAAAAATGGCTTCGTCTTCATTACCGAGGGATGTTGTGTGTGTACTAATTGCTAAGTATGAGGCACAACCCTGCTTCTAGCCAGTGGACTCAGTACAGTACCACAATAAAATGAATAAAATGGCAGCATTATGAGGATACACGAGAATATCTCGAGGAAGGGGTCAGCTTTTTTTATTATCGTACGTAACCTATAAGTAAACACTATCAGTTATGTTCTCTTTATGACGATCTTCGTCTAATTATTATTATTATTATTATTATTATTATTATTATTATTATTATTATTATTATTATTATTATTATTATTATTATTATTATTGTTACCAAGTTTTTGTGGTAGGTAGAGGTGAAAGAAGGTGCGGGGGTGAACAGGTCTCAGGCTACGAAATTAAAGTTAATTTAAAATTTAACAAGGTTATATTTTCTTTCCAAAATTTAGAAATAACACGAATGGCAGGTACAGAGTAGCAAGGCAACAAAAGTACAATTACAGTATTTACAGGATTTGGGCTTCGAGCCCCGAACTCGCAATTCTTGGGCAACTAGCCCAACTTTACCTCAAAACAAGATTTAACAGAGGGGCAGAAAACCCCATTCATGCCCAGGAGCACTTGCTCTAAATTACACAGAAAAGCCTCCTCGAGGCATACAACATTCAATTTTCGATAAGGAGCCACTCGCTCTCAACTTTAAGCCTATCAAAGGCCACACCAAACTCCACCTTTAAGTTGTCCTCTAAGGACATAGACACAGGGGTAAAATACCCAACCTACTGAGGCCTATTAAGTGAGAAAAAGGTTAATTACATGACCTCTAAAATAACAATTTGAGAGGAGGCGAACTGCACTCCTAATACATTTGTTTAAAACCTAATCTGGCTCTAGGCCGCTAATGCAAGGGCTAATCCCATACTACAGAGGTGACTTTAGAAAAGAACAATTTACATTACATTAAGGAAGAATCGGTTGTGAGAAATAAGTTCACCTCAAAACAATATGAGTGGGAGCTCGAGAGGGTTAAGCACTCTCTATCCCAATATGTAGCTTAAAAGAGAATAGATACAAAGAGTCTTTACATTTTAGGGAAAAGTTACATGGAGGAAAAGCTTCGGACCCGCCCCGAGAGTTAAACTACTGAGCTAGCAAGAAAAGAAGTTATTAAACGGCCATTACCTTGTTGTTGAACTACTGCCCGAAGAAAGAGGCGCTTCCCGCCCCCTGCTATGTACTTTACACACTGAAAGATGGTACTGAAGTGGCCCGGAGACCCTAAAATCAGCAGTTTATATACTCTCGCGGAAAGTTCGAGGCGTTTGAGGAATGAGAACACCCTCCCACAAAAACTTTATTGGCTAGGGTTAAGCAATATATCCCCTCTGGGGAAGATACACCTGATTGGTTATAAATTAATTAAAGAAATTCGGGATTGGCTAAATTCAAAACAAGGGGAAAGAAAGGGTTATACAGCCAACTTAAACAATAACAGAAAGAAATTTAACAAGAAACAAACTTTTGAAATAAAAATTTCTCCAAAAAACAGTTCTTTCACTTCGCACTAGGGTGCACTATTGTAGTTCTTCAGTAGTGTCCTCTAGAAGAGAAAGTTCACACTTCTTACTACAGGTAAAACAAAAATATATCGAAAACGACCCAGTTCAGAAACTTCAAAATTTCCAAGTAGTGACATCTTCTGAGAAACTTGAAAATTAACACCTTAAATAAAGTTCAGACTTTCTCCAGTAGGGGAGTTTCAACTGGCGCAAAATTTGAATTAGCGGCGTGGAGGTGTACCGCCCGGTACAATTATTATTATTATTATTATTATTATTATTATTATTATTATTATTATTATTATTATTATTATTATTATTATTATTATTATTATTGTTGTTATTATTGAATTCCTAATATGTTTTCATGTAATAAGATTTGAATCCCCTTTGCATAGCTATCATTTTTATTCAATTCATGTAAGCAAATGCAGTATAACACAGCTTCTGCAAATGATGTTATGGCAGTAAATACATTGAACATATTTTTATTGAAGATAACCACATTAATATCTTCCCCACGTTAATAATGGTTTATTGCGCGTTTCTCTTCTTCTTAAGAATATATCGCACTGCTAGTCTAAGAACCAAAACTGCTGTTTGCCTTTCCTTCATGTTGAAACAAAATGCTATCAGACCTTAGCAAATGTTGTCAAAAGTTCAGCAATGTTGAACAGTCTTTAACAAGACTTAACAATTTTTCTTGTGAAGTACTGAATTAAAAAAATGACGGTGTACAACAGATGCGGAACAATAAAATTACCCCTAATTTACTCTAACGGTACTACATATCTTAACTGGACCCACGATCTAGGGGTAGAGAGTCTGCCTCTTACGCGGAGGCCCTGGGTTTCATTCCCGGCCAGGCCAGGGATTTTAACTGGTCTGAGAGCTGTTGGAGGACCACTCAGCGTACATGATTATCTTAATTAACGTATAGCCCAGGTATTTAACTGGTGTGAAAATGTAAACAATGGTTAACCATATTCAGGGCTTGTGACGGAGGTGTTCGACCCCACCATCTCCGATTTCAAGAAATCTATGTGGATCAGTGGTAGAGTGTCAGCCTCCGGATCCCAAAATCACAGGCTCAAGTCCGTTAGAGGTAGCTGGACTTTTGAAGGACAGAACGACACACCATGTCGTACGATGTCGGCATGTAAAAGATATTTGGTGACACGTTTGGTGTTTGGTGTTTCCCCCGACAAAATTAATTAAATCTCAGCAATAGAATAAAATAGAAATTGATTCACAGGCAGCCGAAATAGAACTAAGGGCATATTATTATTATTATTATTATTATTATTATTATTATTATTATTATTATTATTATTATTATTATTATTATTATTATCTGCTCTTCAAAAATCCGACTATCTCTGTTACATTTAAACCTGTGACATTTGAACCCGAAGGCTTACACTTCAGTACCAGAGATCCACGCAGACTGCTCATGCTCTCAAGGTGAACTTAGGCTAATGGAATTTGGTAATGAATTGTTGACCCTTAGGGCAAGGGTGAACAAAAATTCACACTCTGGTCATAGAAATGACAAAAGGCAACTGTGACCTCGTTTGCGGGACAGACGGTAAAGAGAGTCACGTGTCGTGTCGTCTTCCGGAAAGCGTTACGATATCCCTCTTGATCACAGGCACGCTGATAAATATTATGCAACACTCAGCGGGCTGGCTACCGTTCGTATTCGTAACTGCTCTGTGCTCTTCCGTAAACAACGTCGTCGGCCTCCGGACCGCAAATCATGTTTGTATTCTTTACTTACGGAACTCGCGAAAGGCAAAGTTTTCATGTGGCAGAAACATGTGTTATTTTTGACAAATGGACAAATTGGATGGCGCTTGCCGAAATGGGTGCTCCGTGCTAGTAAGTCTCAAAAAAGCCAAGAGGGGACATTATACCGACCAGGCTTGAAATTCTAAATTATTTCTGCGTTTCCGGGAAATTTTTAATTATATTACAAAGTACGTAGTAATAAAAAAATAACAAGAGAGCTGAGCGGCTCTGACGTTAGAAACGCTGGCCTTCTGAACATAAGTTGGCGGGTTCGATCCTAGCTCAGTCCAGTGGTATTTCAGTGTGCTAAAAATACGCCAGCTCATGTCGGTAGATTTAACGGTATGTAAAATAACTCCTGTAGGACTAAATTTCGGCACTTCGGCGTCTCCGAAAACCGTAAGAAAGTAGTTACTGGAAAACATAAAACCAAATCCCACCACTGTCTGCTTTCGCATTCGCTGATGATATAGCAATAATCAGCAGAACCGAACAAGGTTGCCTCAATTTATACATAAGTAGATTCACAGAAATATATCCAAATATTAACCCCGCAAAAAAGTAAATCTATTATCCTAAAGAAAGGAAAACTAGTTCCAGGAAAAAGCACCACTCTTCAAAGATCGGTAACATGAGATAATTAACGAATCAAGTATCTAGGAATTGATTTCAATAATGAAATGTCTCTGGACAGATTTAAAGCAATTCATTTTCTTCTACCGCTTTTCATAGACCTGTGGGGTCGCGGGTGCGAACTGTGTCGCACATGGTGATTTTGTCCTATTTCACGGCCGGATGCCCTTTCTGAAGCCAAGCCTATATGGTGGAATGTAATCACTATTGCGAGTTTCTGTGGTAGTTGGTAGTGTGGTGTGCTGTCTGAATATGAAGAGGAAAGTGTTGAGACAAACACACTCCCCGAGCCAGAAGAATTAATCAGACGTGCTAAAAATCCCCGATCCGGCCGGGAATCGAACCCGGAACCCTCTGAACCGAAGGCCTCAACGCTGACCATTCTGCCAATGAATCGGAAACATATCTAAAGTAATTGATATCCTAAACTCTATTTTAAACAATTTATTACAAACTATCCACTTCATGTCCGTATCGATTAGGTGGATGAGTTTCTTTGATTGCTAAACAATTTAGTAACAACTACACTTTTAAAACCGGATCATAAAGTTAAAAATCAATGAATGTATTTGGCCAGGACTGATATACCCACTACAGTGGACACCTCTAACTCAGCTATCAACTTTTCTAAAAGATCTGAACAAAATGTTAAGAAGTTTGGTTAAAGAAATAATGATGCTACCTGATGATGCATCAAACTCCATGTTATACTGAACTTTTGATTTACCATTCCACCGTTGGTCGGCCACAGCTGCTGCAGTAGAGCAATAACGAACTCTTAAATCTTGGGGTCGTAGCGGGAATAATTCGGTCACGATCTTATCCAAACAATGGAGTTCAGAAGAGAGCCTAACTACTTGAAATGAGGAGCAAATATGTGCTTACTAAATTTTATTGAATCAATTAACTGCACACAAAAAAATAATTTATATAAAATCCTAAATCAGGAAAGAAAAATGTAATTATTAAATGTTTCAAACGCAGTCACATTGCATGGCGTTAGTTTTATTGATTACAGTATCGAAGAATTTTCTTCGGAGAAAAGTAGAAATATCACAGATTAGTGGACAGCGAAAACTAGAAAAATGAAAACTAACCTGAAAATCGGGCACCTATTGATACAAACGATAACTGAGAATTAATCCACACGATCCGTGGAGAATCTGACCTTCAACAAGTAGAATGTCAGATTTACTCTTAACTAATGTTATCCACCAGTCAAATACCCTATCGGATATGGGAACACCCGCCGAATGGACCCTTAATGGAACCAAATTGACTATCAGTTGCTTTGGATAGGTTGCGAAATATTACTGGAAAGCATGGTGTTCACTACAAGTTAACAGCAGCATTCACAATTGAAAATAAAATTCCACCATGTATTGCCATTGCATGACACCCTTAAGTTATAAAATAATCCCGATGCTGAAACGTGCATCACCCAAACAGCTGTTCAGAAGGAACCAACAACAACAACACGTTTCGAGAGGATCTTACGTTACGTCGTTCTGAAGGAACAAAAACTGCGAAATACAGGGAGCACTTACTCATCACGCATTTAGAAGGAATGCCAAACACTGAAGTTAAATTAAAAGTGGTAAACCACTTGAAAAATATTATTATAAAACCAACTTTCAGGTTATAAATGGTTACGTTACGCTTAATAAAATTACAAGTCCACATGGTAAAACAAAATAAAAACACAGGAGTTCTTTCCTTTACAACGACTACCATTACAGATCCATCTACTTACTGTTTTTCCCAACAAAATACCTACAAAATTATTGATCGACCACAATCAACTACGTATATAAATGAAAGAACGAAATAAATTGAAAAAATATGTTACCGGCTGACGAATCGAACCCGCATTCGTAAGTCAAGTCTCACACAAATAAGCTGAGTGTCAACACGCACACTAGCAAAGCAAGCGGGCGTCAGAACGACAAAACAATTAAGTCCGTAACAAAATAAAATACTGAAGTTCATTGAACTCAAACACGCGTGGCACACTGCAGTAATATTCAAATCACCGTTAGCTCAGTACCCAATATTGGACAACCCTCACGTTCATGCCAATAGTGGTTCCATAATCTTAGGTAAACACCTTCCAGCTAGTAAGGGCTGTGCGCAAAACATGGCATCAATATTACTTAGCTAACACACTTCGCATTGCATACACTACTGCAGACACTACCATCGCTCAAGTCACTTTGCAAAAGCACCTAATCTAAGACTTGAGTATATATAGACGACATCCTAAACCTATCGTCCACCGAGCTCGATAGCTGCAGTCGCTTAATTGCGGTCAGTGTCCAGTATTCGGGAGATAGTAGGTTCGAACCCCACTGTCGGCAGCCCTGAAAATGGTTTTCCGTGGTTTCCCATTTTCACACCAGGCAAATGCTGGGGCTGTACCTTAATTAAGGCCACGGCCGCTTCCTTCCCACTCCTAGCTCTTTCCTGTCCCATCGTCGCCGAAAGACCTATCTGTGTCGGTGCGACGTAAAACAACTAGCAAAAAAAAAAATTAAAAAAACCTATCGTCAGGCCTACCGAATGTATATACACCCTGACACTAACCTCTATGTACACACCCACACCTTCCTAAACCTATCGTTGAGCGTGAACTAGGATGTCTCATCATCACTATACCTCTACGATCACATGTGACGTCCTAAATCTATTGTCGAGCGGAAATTGGGTTATCTACGCTTCCTCTAGAATGTCAGGCGAAATCGTAACTTTAAACACACTCTTAGATATTTTAGCTGTAAACCTTGTCAAAACTAATAACACACAATGAAACACATCTTGCCACAGAATGAACGCAAGTCGGAAAATGCAACTAAGTCCCTATCTTGTTAATAGAACGTAAAATTAGAAAAATAAATAACGCGTGGCAAGCAATCCACAACTGAAACACGATCTTGACATACACAATGAAGTTTGGAAAAATAATAATGACTTTCAACACACGTCTAACATTACGTGAATATCGCCAAACAATAATCATCACCACCGTAAAAATCCACGACGTAACTCTAGGGTGAGGCCCTCAAATCGCCTACCATCTCACTATTCCAAATATCCATATCCATTAACTATCCAGTGAAGCGAAATTCAATGAATCTACACAGCCAAACTATCGCTTTAATAACGTCCAATATCTCATCCCACAATGTTTCCGATTTAATGACATATTATGTCTCGTAACTTATGAAATTTTCTGAGTGGAAATTTGTCATTACAGTCAAATAACACCAACCGTGTATTCAGAATGCTCTTCTACCCTTGAGGTCGTATACCATAATATTCATTATGCTGACTTTACGTAAACTAGTCACTTGGATTTTACTATCAAGAGCTACAATCTTCAACAGAAATTGTTTTTCACTGGGGATTTTAACTTGAAATCTTACTGTGCATCACACAATGCTCATCTCCAACCAACCTTCGCTCGGTCAGCTGTCCAGGACTGTAAGCGGAATATACTACAGCCTGCCTCAGAAATATCACATTTAATATACAGCCTGTCTCAAAAACTCTTCGCCATCAGCAAATATAGCCTGTCACAACAATTCATTCTCATCGCCTCTCACGGCGGTATTACACATGAAATACAGGCTTCCTCTGCCTTCAACATCTATACAACTCTTATCTCAACATATAAAAATTCTTCGCCATCAATCCCGTTTCTTCTGTTTCAAGACTTTTCAAACCTCAATCCTCTCGTGACAAACAACTTTTATAAAAATCATTTTTCATTTATTTTTACCACAACTTTCGGACCTCAGGAATACAACAACACGCCGTGATTTCCTATATCACCGACATACACGATGTCACAAAATTTAACTTCCCATGAATAAAACATAACTTTATCAGACTTCACTGGATTTCGAGACACACACAAACCTTATTGAACGTAACTGTTAAATACACTTTTAACATAGAAAAATTTTATCCCGCGGTAATTATTATTATTATTATTATTATTATTATTATTATTATTATTATCTAACAAAAATTTCTGAACTCATACGATATTCGAAATTAAGACATTCACCACGACTACATGATCGTTATCACCTTCCTAATTTTACTCAATTTGAACAATATCTCAAAGAATATTAACACATTATTTAAACTTCGCACTTTATAGTTTCTCGACGTGAATTTTACAGCCCTGAAGAGTTTCACACGACGACCAGAAATGGAATACCTTCGCCTGATCATTATTAAATATCCATCCGACATACGCACTGAACATTTATTGGGACAAACAATTCCAACCACAACATTGATACAAATATTTTACGGACCTGCAATCGTAGTCACCATCCGGGATTCTGCCTGCATTTAGCCAGATCACCTCGTACTTAGCTTTCCATAGCTACATTTGACATCATCTTCTTATATATATATACAACTTAAGCTATAGCTTTTACACTTGCGTCGATTAACACCGCAAATACCGCACTTTCTGGGCGTTTAACCTGCGACGAGCGCTCCTCAAATGGTGACTGACACAGTTTTCCCAGGGCCCTGCTCCCGTTCAAGCTACTACTGGCCAGGTGTTCCAGACAGATAAGACAATCGGACCTCGCTGCCAGCTTCCAGACTTCACTTTTGACAAATATTAAACGCACATGATTGTAATACAGGGAGAAACTCAGCTACGTATTTTAACCAACTACCTAAACCTTCAAAGTTATCATCTGCGGCAGTTCAGGAAAATGTCTATCACCTTTTACTTTAATATTCTACTTGAACCATTGGCACGAATATGTAACAAGTTACTTTGAGAACAAAACCCCACACTTTCTTCGCTGTTCAGACCGTCAGACAGAGTGTGTAAAATATGCGGAGGGAGGTTTCTTTTATACCCTCTGGGAGGAACGCCACCCTCTCCACGAGGCTTTGTTATGTAATAAGCTAATTCCACATCCCCTGGACCAATTTTCTTGAAGGCCTAGGAGTTGGAAGGAAGCGGCCGTGGCCTTAAGGTCCAGTCCCAGAATTTGCCTGGTGCACAAATGGGAAACCGCCTTCAGGGCTGCCGACAGTGGGATTCGGACATTGTCGACCATCATCCACCTGAACTCGGCTGTAAATGTAACAATTTTGTTGCATTAATGTGCTGACGAATGTGAAATACCAATTTCCTGAGATACTCTTCGAAGCGACTTATTTGGACTGACTTGCAGTCGAGAATGTTGTGAATATAACGGTCGGATGTAATCGCGTCCTGAAAAAAATTCGGACCGATAATTCGTCGGGCAATAATAGCGGGTTGTCTGTATCCCAGATCCACTGACATTTCAACTCTAATTAAACAATCCTTCGTCGCTCATAAAAAATAATCCAAGATACCACTGTGGCAAAAAACCCATGGCACTACAGCCCTGACGGACCTTGGCCTACCAAGCGACTACTGCTCAGCCCGAAGGCCAGCAGATTACGAGGTGACGCGTAGTCAGAAAGACCCTCTCGGTCATGTTCTTGATTTTCTAGACGGGGATCAGGACCTTACCGGCAGATAGCTACTGAATTGAAATATCGTATGAGTCCATTCGTTACTAGCGAAGGCAATGTGTGGAGGTAAATCTGCGCACTGCCGTCGTAATAAATAATAATAATAATAATAATAATAATAATAATAATAATAATAATAATAATAATAATAATAATAATAATAATAATAATAATAATAATAATAATAGCATTCGATAATGTTCATTGAACCAAGCTATTTGAGATTCTGAAAATGGTCGGGATCAGATACCGAGAACGAAGAATGGTCTACAATCTGTATTTAAAAAAGTCTGCAATGACAAGAATCGAGGGCTTTGAAAAATAAGCAACAATCCAGGAAAGAGTGAGGCAAGGCTGCAGTTTACCCCCTCATTTTCAAAATTAAATTAAATTAATCAATCAAAAATAACTGCATTTAGGGTAGTCTCCCAGGTGACAGATTCCCTATCTGTTGTTTTCCTAGCCTTTTCTTAAATGTTTATATAGAACAGGCAGTAAAGTAAATCAAAGAGGAATTTGGAAAGGGAATCACAATCCAAGAAGAGGAAATCAAAACCTTGATATTTGCCGATGATATGGTAATTTTATCTGAGACTGCAGAAGATCTAGAAATTTTGCTGAATGGTATGGACAGAGCCTTAAATAAGAAGTATAAGACAAAAATAAATAAATCCAAAACAAAAGAAATGGAGTGCGGTCGAACGAAGGGAGGAGATGCTGGTAATATTAGATAAGGAAATGAAGTCTTAAAGGAAGTGGATGAATATTGTTACTTGGGTGGTAAAATAACTGAAGTTGGCAGAACAAAGGAGGACATGAAATGCGGACTAGCACAAGCAAGGAAGGCCTTCCTTAGGATAAGAAAACTGCTCTCTTTGAACATTGATATAGCGATTAGAGAGATATTTTTAAAGACTTTCGTCTGGAGTGTGGCAGTGTATGGAAGTGAAAAATGGACGGTAACTAGTTCAGAAAGAAAGAGAATAGAAGCTTTTTAAATGTGGTTTTACAGGAACATGATGAAGGTGAGATGGATAGATTGAATCACGAATGAAGCGATTCTGAATCGAATTGGTGAGAGGAGATCGATTTGGCTAAAAAAATGAAATGGCGTATGTCTTTAGGTGCCGGGTGTGTCCGAGGACAAGTTCGGCTCGCCAGATGCAGGTCTTTTTGATTTGACATCCTTAGGCGACCTGCGAGTCGAGATAAGGATGAAATGATGAATACGACACATATCCCCAGCCCCCGTGCCAAACAACACCACACCGGTGTCCGAAAGTGTTCAATCAGTTGTCACATTGATTTGTACCATAGGTAAAAAAAATACTACCGAAACTTCACATAAAAAGAAGCAAAATATCTTATTGTCCGCCTCTGTGGTATAGTGGTTAGTGTGATTAGCTGCCACCCCCGGAGGTCCGGGTTCGATTCCCGGCTCTGCCACAAAATTTGAAAAGTGGTACGAGGGCTAGAACGGGGTCCACTCAGCCTCGGGAGGTCAACTGAGTAGAGGTGGGTTCGATTCTCACTTCAGCCATCCTAGAAGTGGTTTTCCGTGGTTTCCCACTTCTCCTCCATGCAAATGCCGGGATAGTACCTAACTTAAGGCCACGGCCGCTTCCTTCCCTCTTCCTTGCCTATCCTTTCCAATCTTCCTATCCCCGACCAAGGACCCTGTTCAGACTAGCAGGTGAGGCCACCTGGACGAGGTACTCGTCATTCTCCCCAGTTGTATCCCCCGACCAAGGCCCCTGTTCAGCATAGCAGATGAGGCCGCCTGGGCGAGGTACTCGTCATTCTCCCCAGTTGTATCCCCCGACCCAATGTCTCACGCCCCAGGACACTGCCCTTGAGGCGGCCTAAGCGGGATCCCTCGCTGAGTCCGAGGGAAAAACCAACCCTGGAGGGTAAGCAGATTAAGGAAAAAAAGAAAGAAAATATCTTATTACAAATCCTAATTTTCTTCTTGTTCTACTTCACCTTAAGTCACATTACAAAGTCTGATCTTCTTTTCGTTCAATTTCGTTCTACTGTAAACCTTGGAAGCCTTTCCTTCAGGTTTACTGACTTCATATCTTGGTTCATAGTATCAGCCTAACGTTACTTCTGTTTTCCTCAAGGTATTTTACCATCCGCTTCAAAGTTGAATGTTGCTATTGCCACAGAAGTAGCGCAGTCTTACCTCTTAGGAATGGGAAGGTATAGCGCTGGTGGTCTAGTGCAGTCTCTGCATTTACCTATTGTGAAAGGTGTCCAACACGCAGTGTTGCGATTTAAATCATATCCGACCACCTTCAGCAAACAGAGAAAATGAAAAATATGGGTAACTGAGTACCGTAGGAACCAACGGAGCATCATAAGCAGCAAGGCGTGGACATCTGCATTAACCTGTTGGTTCAGTCATCGCAATGAGCCCCTACTCGATCCTACTGAGACGTGCGATGAAAAGTGGAACACTTACAATAACCGTAAGAGAATTCCACCTCCGCGTTAAAGTGATCAGTGTCTTGGACTTCGGGTCTGAGGGCACGGGTTTTATCCCTACTTGATCGTGGAATTTTAATCATAAATGGTTAATTCCCTTAACTCGGTGACTGGGTATTTATACTGTCTCCAACATTGCCTGTACGGAGAAGACCTTGGATTTTTTAAGTACGCTTTCTCCATCCAGAAATTCGTAACTACTCGTAACTACTTCGTAAGCTTATACTGTAAAATTTTCACATAACAGAAAAATAAGAAAAGGAATCGAGATACAGAGAAACTGACCTTCTGAATAAGTAGTTATATTGGTTGTACTAGCAATTTACTCCGTCATCTTTTATTTATCAACTTGAGACACACAGTGGCCTTCCTAGTTGTGTGGCTTTGGGCGTATTATACTGAAGAAAATGAGCTTTGCACGCACGTGCACGCGCTGAAGCAGTCATTATACTTCTCAAGAAAATGGTTATGGTAGACACATGATAATTATGTTAGTTTAGCCTGTAATAAGTCAATCAAACTTTACAAACACGTCTGTCCTGGATTGGTGTCATTAACAGCAGGTGGTTTTGTCAAACAGGGGTTCGAACTATCTAGGTGAAAATGAAGCACAGAACTGAGGCCCTACCTAGTGATACAGCAACGTCATCTACAACAACGTACTGTTGAAGGGAAACGACAAAATGGCATACATAGCCGATTACATCGTTCAAGTTGCTTTATCCGACACTACATACTGTGGCCGTCTGACGAGAAGGCTGAGAGGTGTGAGGAGCATGCGCCTATCTCGAGTCTCAATGCCTGACAATAAACATCTGTTCCATCCGCGGCGATTCTTGCAAACTGAGCTGCTGTAATGAAATTTCGAAGGGGTATTTAGTTGCTTTACCTCCTGAGACTAACTGACCCCGAACTGCCTCTGTGCCCCACTTAAATAGTCTCCAGCGGGGATGCGTGTACAGGAGGCAGCACGGGCGTTAGCACGCGAAGGGGTCCACAAAGACCCCCCCCCCCGTGCACTTTATTCACAATCATATAATAATGAAGCCCTTAACATAATCAAACCTGTGTATAAACACATGCATATATACATATACAGGGTGAAGCGAAATTCGCACACTCGGGCGTCGCAGCGCGACTCCTCACATGCCAGCAATAAAAAATTGTCTCTCACAAAAGTTGGTCCTGCGAGTATATCCGGCAGAAAAAGGACGTTGAAGAGTGGCAATCTGGCAACACTGTAACCATATGTAGAGTAACTACCTCTGTCAGCACATAACATTCGTGCTGTACAGTTGGTGCAGTGGAAAGAGTTTTGGGTTAGCATGCAGGAGGTCGAGGTGTCGATCCTGAGTTGAAGGGTATATTTTTTATTTCGTAAATGTAGTCCAGGTGGTATGGTATCTGGCATCTTAATCGTCAAGAGCGATTGCAGCGGGTCCTCTAGACACCATTTTCACTTACATACTACTATCCTAGAAATGGACAAAACAATCGTTTTCATTGGTCAGCTTTGAAAGACGCCCTTTCAACGTCGTGGGCGTGAATTCGTTCGCTCCACTTCATGTACTAGATGCGAAACCTCTTTTCTTTACCCTCCTCCAATGGTCTCATTGATTAGGTCTTCATCATCATCATCTGTTTACCCTCCAGGTTCGGTTTGTCCCTCGGACTTAGCGAGGGATCCCACCTCTACCGCCTCAAGGGCAGTGTCCTGGAGCTTCAGACTCTTGGTCGGGGGATACAACTGGGGAGTATGACCAGTACCTCGCCCAGGCGGCCTCACCTGCTATGCTGAACAGGGGCCTTGGGGAGGGATGGGAAGATTGGAAGGGATAGGCAAGGAAGAGGGAAGGAAGCGGCCGTGGCCTTAAGTTAGGTACCATCCCGGCATTCGCTTGGATGAGAAGTGGGAAACCACGGGAAACCACTTCCAGGATGGCTGAGGTGGGAATCGAACCCACCTCTACTCAGTTGACCTCCCGAGGCTGAGTGGACCCTGTTCCAGCCCTCGTACCACTTTTCAAATTTCGTGGCAGAGCCGGGAATCGAACCCGGGCCTCCGGGGGTGGCAGCTAATCACGCTAACCACTACACCACTGAGGCGGACTTCATAGATTAGGTACCAAATATTATTCTTGCCCCGTTCAGATCCATTACATTTCGTTAGGGCCTTACGTTACCAGTAGGCCTAGCAAAGTATTTGTTGTGTTCAGCGTTACAAAATGTTGTAAATGTAGGATACATGTGACCTAAGGTACGGTGTCTTACTGTATTACAGTATGTAACGTCCGATGGAAATTAGCAAATAAAAATTGCGTCTCAACCCAGGATCGAACCCTCGACCTCCTGCATGCTAACCCAAAACTCTATCCACTGCACCAACTGTACAGCACGGATAATATTTGCTGACAGAGGTACTTACCGTACATTCGGTTACAGTGTTGCCAAATTGCCACTCTTCCATGTCCTTTTTCTGCCTGATATACTCGCAGGACCAATTTTTGTGAGAGACATTTTTTTATTGTTGGCATGTGAGGAGTCGCACTGCGACGCCCGAGTGCGCGAATTTCGCTTCACCCTGTATATATAAACATAATGCAATTATATACACAATTCAGAAAGAAGTGAATGTTCTGGAAGGTTCAAATTTCATTCTCTGGAGACGGAATCCCCGTCAGGGACTGGGCCAACGCGCCCTCGTCCGCGCCGTGATGAGGCGGCTGAGCTGGTGACCGCTGGCTCGCGGGAAGGCGGTTGATACTGAAACCCCTCGGGTAGCACTGCCACCTGGTCGCCTGTTGCGCGATCTACCTGGACTGCGATGTCCCAGCCTTGAGTTGGCCTGATTGAGGAAGTACTTGCGATGGGCGTTGCCCAGATGGGGCCAGGCGGTGAGCCCCCGAAGGGTCGTTGAGGCGTCGTGATGCTGCTGGTATCACTGCAAGAAGGTCCCTCAAAGCTGTAGCGATTTGATGGACCTTGGTGTCCGGCGAAGTCTGAAGCCCTTTGTCGTATGTTGGAGTTTATAGGGCAGTCGATCTGTCCGTCCTGTGGCGGAGGAGGCGTCCCTCCATCGTTGTCCTAGCCGTCTCCCTCTGAAAAATCATCCAGTTTCTCTTGGATGACCTTTTGCGTGGCTGGGCGAGGTCCTTCACGGCTTGAGTCAGTTCGACTGAGTCATTCCGTCTTCAGAGTGGATGTCTTCCAGCGGATAAGTGATGGTGCCGGTTGTCGTGTCACTACTTTGCGTACTCCGTGACTGGTATACCACCGGAATGATAAAGGTGGACTTGTGCTTCTTGCTTCGGTGCGGTGTAGTGGGGGCACTGCCTGCCTTCGTCTGCCGTATATATCGTTGAAACGAGTCTGAGGCAAACTCCGATGATCCAGCTCGTTGGTGAAGACTACTTCACGGCTTCCAACGGTGAGGTCTTAGTTGCAGTGAAAGAATTGTCAAGATAGACATCTACCGAAACCAAGGGGAGCTCTCCGTGTCTTTCGAGCCACCAGAACCTCTCCTCTACTGGATGAAATTATACAAGATCTTCTGCAGCACCGCATCCTGAAGCCTGATACTGCAACCTCAGCGTTTCCAAGTTTCCTTGTGCGAAAGGACAACGGAACAGCACGGGTCATATACGACATTTCGCCGTGGACGCCGTACATATAAAAGCCATCCTTCCAGCGGACCAGCGGATGCCCTCCGGCGAATACCGCCGCATCATCAAGCCATCAAAATAGATATCAAAACCGGGTTTTATCAAATCTCTTTGCACATTGAGTCTAGGAACAACTACGGGGTGTACTATTGCAGGAGTACCTATGTGTGGACACGATTACCAATGGCGCATGCCCTAGCACCATCAGTAATGCAGCGATGGATGCTAGCGGTCGCAGAGATTTTACAACAGGAATTCCAAGTAACGGCCTCGTTTACCTAGATGATTGGCTCATACATGCACCACACCTTGACGATGACTTATCAGAGAGGATCCAGCTCTACTTAGAAGTGCTACTAGGCATTATAATCAACCAACGGAAGTCAGTGCTTCGCCCAGTTAACATACTCGCGTATCTGGAAGTGACTATTGACATTCAAGCTCAGGAGTTGACACTCCTTTACAGCACTCAGCAGCGGGTGCACCAGTTAATCCCCTTGATTGACTCCACGGATGAAGACGGCCGGCAGCAGACAGCAGAGTACCTCAGTCGGGTGTCTCGGGTGATGGGATGGTCCCGTTTCATCCCTAAGCACGCCCTTACGGGCGAGCCATTCTGGATAAGAAGACTACTCACTCCTGAGATCATCGCCACGCCGGGCACCATGACGACCGTCGGACGCTCATTCAACATTTTCACCGACGCCACCGAGGTTGATAGCAGCCGTCGCCCCAGCAGTGAACCAAGGATGGGCCCAGGCGTACGCAGTTCCAACCACCATCAATGCAGCCGAGACCGCCGCGGCGGTCATAGGAGCCCTCTGGGCAGTAACGGACATTCCTATAGTGTACAATGTTTTTAATGTGTATACGGACGGCTAAGTGACCCTATGGACCCTCAGAACGGGTCGTGGACCTGTCCTATATTCCCATGCTCACCTCTTGTCTGTATATATGAAAATAATAAAGTTAGCAATTGAGAGAGGTGTAACTCTCTCGTGGTGGCCTATCGCCTCTGCGGCCAACCCGGCTGACGTCCGTCCAGGGAAGTGCTTCTCTCTCTACACGCGCAGCCTGATTTGCTATAAAGAGGGGTGGGGCTCCCTCGAAAGGGATTTCAGTCGAAACCGAGCTTGCAGAGTGATAGGTCGAATGAGACCTATCTGTGTCGGTGCGACGTACAGCCACTAGCTCATCAGACGGTGATAGTATCTGATGTACGTGGTTTGTGTTCTGTGATTTGGTGTGTGAAGTGGGTTGTTACGGTAGCGGTGACACGCGTATGTAGTGCACAGTACAACCAGTGGCTAGTATAACAGGATATCATCGAAATACTATTTGGATTCAGAAATTCGTAAGGAACAGGAGGAATTTTGTGCACCCATAATGTGCTAGTCAACCAATCAGTGTGTGTCTGCTTTTGTTTGGATTATAAAAAAGCCACTGCCAGAGTTCGTCACAACTACCTCATACAACCGCTCAGAGGGAAGAATTGGGACATGAAAGACATTCAAATCATCAGCAACCTTCATTACTATCAGACTGATGCAAACAACGACGGTATGGATTTTTTTTCCGGTGAAGTAGAAATAAGTCGAGGGTGAGCCAGAGTTGTGTCCCGCACCACAGTTATTTAACCTACACTCAGAGAAAATAATTCAAGTACCGGTAGCTCTGGCGGATGAAACGGGAAGTGTCAAACATAACGGAAAACCAATTAACAACTTAAGGTATTCAGACGACACTATACTGTTGACAAGAATATTTGGAAGATTTACGTTGACTTACCAACCGAGTCATGGAAGCCAGTGGTCGATGACGCTTAAAATGTAAGCAATACGCTTTTTATGGTAACATATCGATTACATCAGGAAGGCAGCTCGATGGTCAATAGAGAAACAGGACAGAAATATTCAGGAACAACGACTGCACTAATGAAATAAAGTCCAAAACAGGCCAGACAAGAAATATGTTCAATACAATTAGGAAAGTGTTCCGGAGCAGGGGTCATAGTCTAAATCTATAAAAAAAAACAGACTTCTGAAATGTTACTTCGTCTTAATATAATGAGTGGAAGTCTAGACTCTGAGGAACAGGGACATGGAAAGGTTGGAGGCTATTGAGCTGTAGACTTACAGAAGAATATTTCGGTTGAATTGGACAGCTCGAGTCACAAATGATGAAGTGGTGAGATGGATGGGAAAGAAAGGAAATTAAAAATACAGCATAGTGAGGTTAAGGAAGCTGCAATAGCTCGACCATCTTCTACTGTACCAACAAGCTATTTCGGACTGCAACATCTAAGGCCTATCTCTATGATGATTGCCGAAATTCTGAGAAGAGATTGTTTTTAAGGAAGAAGAAGAAGCAGCATTTCAACTGTCGGTAACTGCGTAGGTAATATCGAAATTTAATTCCTGTTTATACCCGTCTGACTCCTAATAGTGACCACATTCAAACTTTCCCAGGTTTACAACAGAACAAGAAACCAATATAATTGGTCCGTCATTGGACATTATAAATTTTCCAGCCAACTCATTCCTTTTGCCAGCGTTTGGCCCTGTGTGCCAATTTGGGCTCATCCTTTAGTAACAGCACACCTGTCAACAACAGGACAAGATATCAAGTTATCAAGAAGAGCAAATTCTGCAATGTGATGTAGGAAACCTGAGAACAAGAAGAAGAAAGAAAGAAAGAAAGAAAGTAGATTATCGAGAGAGTTGGCTGCGCGATACGAACCGTGTAGCTATAGGCTTGCATTCGGAATATGATGAGTTCGATCCCCATTATCGCTAGTCCTGAAGATTGCTTTTCGTAGTTTCGGCCATTTTTACACCAGGCAAATGCTGGGTTAGTACTGAAAACGTATCTAGGGTGACGTTAAACCGATAGAAAAAGACGAAAGGGAAGAAATAGCCTGCAAGAAACGGTTTTGTGTATGACATGTTTTGATATTTGTTAGCAATAAAAGTTCGAGGTTATTTAAATATAGTTTCTGACATCAACGTGAGAACTGATATAATTCCCTTTCGGACATCACAGTGGTACTGTTCGTATGTTCGACTTGATCCACTTCATTCTATTGCATATTATGTGCACTCGGCTTAAAAATCCTTCGTTTTTTTTTTAAATTATCGGCTGCTATTATGATCATTATTGTATTTCCGTTGGTGGAAGTGGAAGGAAAATTGAGTTGCAGCTTCTATTAAAAGCTTCTATTTCAAAGCCTGTGGAACAAAACCTGTCCCTAAGGCCATAATCTCTAATTAATAAGCAGTTTAGTCGCTGCTTAAGGTGCTAAGTTTGTGTTTTTCCAGACTTTCACCAACTAGTGTTTTTCCTTTGGGCCGTCTTTTTATTCCATACATTATCCTCAAGCCTAAGGAACAGGAAATGGTATTAATTGTGTGACCCTGCTGAGATAGGAGTAATACAGGGTGTCTTAAATCAAAAGTTATACTCTCTGAATGTTAATAACGGAGAAACTATTAAAGGCAGCCCTATGGGACTGTTCGTATTTGAAGCTATAAAAGACCAAGTTGAGCATGTGTGAGCGCGTGTAGCCACTCTGCTGTTTTAGTTCCGTTTGCAGACACTAGGGGCAGGTATTGAACTGCACACAAAATGGCTGATGTTCCATAAAAGCTGTTCATCAACATTACCTCGAGGAAGATTGCTTTTACCAGCAAGTCGGTACACTGCCACAGTACCAACGAAACGTACGGGTGCTCCTGGATGAAACATTTGTTGGGAGGTGGTTTGGCTGGCGAGGAAGAGTTGAGTATCCACGCAGATCTTCCAATTTAACACCGTTTGATTTTTATCTGTGGGGAACTCTGAAGAACAGTGTGTACGCCACAAAGCCACGGGCATTGGATACTATGAGACGGTCGGCGGACGTTGAATAGTACTCGGCCTACAAATGGCCACTCTGGTCCGTGGTCCGACAGCTCTACACTCTGACTGGCCAACCGAGCAGAGGAGCAGTGGCCACGGCCCTACCGTTGCTCTACGTCCCTGTATTCGGGAGACGGGGAGGGGCTAGTCCCCACCGTCGGCTGTCCTGAGAATGGTTTCCCGAGCTTTTCCATTCTCCTGCACTAAGGCGAATGCCCAGACAGTTCCTAGTATAGGCCACGGCCGCCAACCCTCTAGCCTTCTCCGGACATTTCCTTCTCCGATAAAAATCTCCTGGCCTGAGAGACGGCTTCAGCGTCTACGAGGCCCGCCTCCCCCTTCAGGGGAGGGATGCTCTTTGCTTTACGTCGCACCGACACAGATATGTCTTACGGCGACGATGGGATAGGAAAGGCCTAATTGGAAGGAAGCGGCCGTGGCCTTAATTAAGGTACAGCCCCGGCATTTGCCTGGTGTGAAAATGGGAAACCACGGAAAACCATCCTCAGGGCTGCCGACAGTTGGGCTCGAACCCACTATCTCCCGACTACTGGATACTGGCCGCACTTAAGTGACTGCAGCTATCGAGCTCGGTAGGGGAGGAATGAAAACATCTAGTAGTAGTAGTAGTAGTAGTAGGAGTAGTAGTAGTGGCATGCTATGAGAGGTGGATTTGTGACCTGTGCCCATTAACATGTACATCATATCTAATGTTTGTCGCTCTGTTCTACAGTGTTGCAGACAATGCATTGCTGTTGATGGTGGTCACTTTATAGCCGTAAGGTTTGTGACCTGAAAAAGATCATGCTTCTCGTTATTTGTTTTCTAGTTATCAACACTGAATGAGTGTAAAAATATTATTTTGGGACATTTTGTATGTTCATTATTCCGAAGTTCATTCAGCACTCGATCAGTGAGGGTGATAAATAGCTCTACTGGTTTGCCACCGGAGAGGACACATTGTGTTGTAAATACAGATATGTATCTTTATGTTTTTCAAGCGTTTCATATCCTTGATCAAGAATCCTGGAGTTTTGCAAGACAGGCTTGGTATATAACTATCTTCTCTATGTTTGCAGAGAAAGAAAAATCTCGATTTAACAATACCCTAAGGTCTTCCTCATTCATGAATCTTAGGATCTCGTATCCTAACTTGCAAGTAAACGAAACTGAAATAATTAAAGCTTTCACGCCAACAGATCAATAAACTGTGTGATGATGCCATGTGTGCGCAGCGCCAACTGACGACCATAAATGTGATCTTTGTGCAGTAACCTAGACAATATTTCTTTCCTTTAATTTTTTTGTGCACAGAGTAAGTTATAATGAAATTCCTATATCCCAATAATTGCAATTCAAGCCCCGGTGTAGTTTTGACACAAGTTTTTTGAGAAATTATTTTAGACATCCTCTTATTTTTCAGCACTTAAGGACAAATTTATTCTCCGTCCCGCGGAGTAGGGAAAATAATAGTAATCCACCAGCTGTAATGATCACATAACAACATTTCAGTTGAGAAATGTAGTGTAGATACTGTATATTAGATAGTATCTTGCCTGCTATATGCGTGTGTATTTTTGTGTACGGTAGCCCATCCCATAATTCAGCATTTAACCAAATGGCAGCTTCATTTCTATCAGAGCATAATAGGATTTAAAAAAGTAACAATAATTTGTCTACGAATTTAACTTTGTTGATAATCCTTGAGTAGTTCTTGCGAAATTAAAAATTGAATTGCAATTTTCAATTCTGTTTGTGCTTAGTAATTACCTATTGTAATTAGGATACGTCTGAACGTAGTTTAAAAATTATTGCACTGTATTGTAGCACCTTACAAGAAATTAGCGTGCTTATTCTATTATTGTGAAATATTTGTGTAATCTCTAAAAACTCTTTTCCGAGAATTTTGTTGTTGTAATTAAGTTAGGCTTAACTGCAGTTTAGAAATGTGTAATTCCTGTGTATTCCTTTATGTATTCAGTAATTGACGGCAGTTTTCATCCTGTTAGGATGTTGTAGGATAAACATATAGTACAATTAAGTAGTATTGTAGTGTAGTAGTAGATTAATTACCTTATCGTCGCGCGATCTTTGTGTAGTAACCTAGACAATATTTCATTCCTTCAATATTTTTTGTGCACAGAGTAAGTGCAAGTGTAGGAACTGTGGATGTTGGAGGGCAATAAGGAGTATAACGGAGGAGTTGGAGAGTTTAAGGAGGTAATTAGGATTCTCTCAGAGGATAGGAAGAAAAGTAGGCCTACATCAAACAATGTACAGGATACAGCAGGTGTAAAAGAAGGATGGGAAGGAAAGGGGGAATTGCAAAAGACAGTTGCACAAATGTTTTAAGGGGAAGGAGATTGCAGGCTAAGGGATCTCTTCAGGATCATAATTCAGGATAGACGTCTGTGAGAAATAGGTACTAGTCACTGCGGTAGAACAACAGAGGGAAGATGAAAGACAGGGAACTGTTGCTGAGAAGTGTGGAAGTAGCAGGAAAGGAAATGTAGAGCAGAGGATAGGAAAAGACAGGTGTGACCGGGTCATAGGAGGGAGAAAAGGGAAAAGAAAGTAGCTTCTGCAGCCATCTGGAAAGGTAGGCTGACAAGGAGGGGTGGGGATCAAATGAGGTGTGTAAGATTGAGACTCTGTCATGGGGGATTCCATTGTTAGACATGTGGGGAAAGTGTGTGAAGGAAAGGGAACCAAGGTAGAGTGTTATCCAGGAATCAGGTTGAGGCAGATGTTGAGGAAAGTAGAAGAGAAGGAGGAGGGAAAGGAGAACGTGGTAGTGTTTCACGTTGGTACCAACAACGGAAGGCAAGCAGGTATAAGGACCAACTTCGTTGGGAATGTGTGGAATCTAGTAAATGCAGTACGGGTGATTTTTTTTTTGCTAGTTGTTTTACGTCGCACCGACACAGATAGGTCTTACGGCGACGATGGGACAGGAAAGGGCTAGGAGTGGGAAGGAAGCGGCCGTGGCCTTAATTAAGGTACAGCCCCAGCATTTGCCTGGTGTGAAAATGGGAAACCACGGAAAACCATTTTCAGGGCTGCCGACAGTGGGGTTCGAACCTACTATCTCCCGAATACTGGATACTGGCCGCACTTAAGCGACTGCAGCTATCGAGCTCGGTTGGGTGAAGTTTAAGGAAGCGGAGATTGTTATCAGTGGAATACTCTGTAGGAGGGATACTGACTGGAAGGTGATAGGGGATTTAAATGAGACTAATGAGTGGGTATGTGAGATTTCTAGATCCTAATGGGTGGGTAGGAAACAGGGATCTGCACTCAGATGGCCTTCACTTAAACCGCAGTGGTACGTATAAGTTAAGAAATGTGTTTAGAAGATTTGTAGGGAGGTACATTCAGGGAAACAGGGTGGTCTAGGGAGCGGTGATAAGGGTACGGGGATCTGGAAGTCAAGTAGGGATGGCATTAAAATGTTAGTGTTGAACTGTAGAAATAATGTAAAGAAAGGAATAGAATTAGTAATTTAATAGATATATACTTACCATTTACTGTAATAGGAGTTGAATCATGGCTGAGAAATGATATAATGGATGAAGAAATTTTCTCACAGAACTGGAGTGTGTATCGTAGAGATAAGATATGAATGGCAGGAGGGGGAGTACTCATTCTGGTGAAAGAAGAATTTGTAAACTACGACAAAGTTAAAGACAACAAAAATGAAATTCTAGTTGTAAGGCTCATCTCTAAAGATAATAGGCAATTTGATGTCTTTGGAGTCTACAGACCGGGAAAGGCTAGTGTTGACGCTGATTCAGAATCATTTGATAAGATAATCAGCGGTGTAGGAAACGATATGGAAAGGAACATGATTGTAGCGGGTGATCTCAATTTACCAAATGTCAATTGGGAAGGTATTGCGAACGGCAGAAGGCATGACCAACAAATGACAAATAAGTTAATATGGGAAGGACACCTGACTCAGGAAGTGATGGAACCGATTAGAGGGGAAAATATTCTAGACGTGGTGCTGGGAAAAACCTGATGAAATCTATATAGAAATCGGAGTAATAGATGATATTAA
Organism: Anabrus simplex; assembly: GCF_040414725.1. Classification (NCBI taxonomy): domain Eukaryota; kingdom Metazoa; phylum Arthropoda; class Insecta; order Orthoptera; family Tettigoniidae; genus Anabrus; species Anabrus simplex. Next base: position 384,369,048 of record NC_090265.1, read on the forward strand.
TTATCATGAAGCTGTTTTTGTGCCATCGTTAAAATAAATGTGATGGAAAGGGAGGTTCTAAAAGTAGGACTGTTAGGCAGTACCATATGGCTGATAAAACAGGCATGAGGGAGTTTTCAAAAAGTACCTATGATCGGTGGAAAACGGTAACTAAAAATGAAAACATGCTCTGGGATGGGTTTAAGGCAATTATTGAGGAATATGAAAACAGGTTTGTACCTTTAAAGGTGGAAGAAGTGGTAAAGACCCACTATAGCAGAGAAGTAAAGATACTAAGAAGGAGGTGCATATTGGAAAGATTGGAGTTGAAAATGGCTGTGGAAGTGAGGAAAAATTGAAGGAACTTACTAGGAAATTCAATCTAGCAAAGAAGTCAGCTAAGGATAAGATCATAGCGAGCATGATTTCAGCCATACAAATTTTAGTGAAAAATGGAAGGGTATGTATATGTACTTTAAGGCAGAAACAGGTTCCAAGAAGGACATTCCAGGAATCATTAGTGAGCAAGAGGAGTGTGTATGTGAGAATCTTCAAAAGGCAGAATTATTCAGTCAGCAGGTGGATAATGTCAATATAGAGGAGGTGACTAATACTACAGAAGTATTAAAATTTACCTATGATAATAATGACATTTACAATAAGATACAAAAATTGAGAACTAGAAAAGCAGCTGGAATTGATAAGATTTCGGGTATGTATTAAAGACAATGGGTTGGGATATAGTACCATATCTGAAGTACTTGTTTGATTATTGTTTGCATGAAGGAGCTATACCAAATGAATGGAGAGTTGCTATAGTAGCCCCTGCGTATAAAGGAGAGGGTGACAGCCATAAAGCTGAAAATTACAGGCTATTCAGCTTGACATGCATTGCATGTAAGCTTTGGGAAGGCATTCTTTTTGTTTATATTAGATATGTTTGCGAAATTAATAACTGATTCGATAGAAGGCAGTTTGAGTTTAGGAAAGGTTATTCCACTGAAGCTCAACTTGTAGGATTCCAGGAAGATATAGCAGATATCTTGGATTCAGGAGGTCAAATGGACTGTATCGCGATTGACCTGTCTAAGGAGTGCAATTGGACTAGACAAATGAGTGAGCGAATGGTTGGCTATATTTCTAGAAAACAGATGTCAGAAAATGAGAATAGGCGAAGTTTTATCTGACCCTGTAATAATTAAGAGGGGAATTCCTCAAGACAGTATTATTGGACCTTTTAGTTTTCTTATGTATGTAAATGATATGAGTAAATAAGTGAAATAAGAGATAAGGCTTTTTGCAGATGATGTTATTCTGTATTGGGTAATAAATAAGTTACAAGATCGTAAACAGCTGCAAAATTACCTCGATAATATTGTGAGATGGACCGCAGGTAATGGTATGATGATAAACGGGGTTAAAAATCAGGTCGTGTGTATCACAAATAGGAAAAGTCCTCTCAGTTTAATTACTGTATTGAAGGGGTGATATCCATACCCATATCAAAAGGACGAATATTTACAGATCGCGACACACAGTCATAAAAATAAAATGCAAGTCACAACAATGGTTTCCAACGAACTTCAACAAAAGGCGGAAAGATAAAATATGGCCGTACCAACGATCAAAAGAAAGGAAGGGTCACGCGCAAGCACGGCGCCCGGGATCAGGAATAAACAAGGCATTGTTAAGGGAACACACACAAAAAACAATGCAAGTGGCCAAGAAGATGCAAAGATAACAACAAACAACACAACTAGACAATATGATATGCGTTCTACATAGCTCACATTCGAACACTCACGCAATAGGTTAAAAGGTTCCAAGGAACAGAGAACAACAGTCAGAAAAAACGGCAAAAATGTAGAAGTACGGTTCATAAGTAACATCTCACGCGGATATGCGAAGCCAAACCCACACAAGTTCAGGGGCCCAATTCACAACATCAATACGTCTCTCATATACAACTCAAATGCTAAAGCGACACAAGCCTCCCATGTACTGGCTTTCCGATACACAACCCATAGCGGGGACATCGGAGAGCAAATTGGTACATGAGTAATAAGATAGAGACCTCCACAACATGAACCGTTGAATTAAGTCGACGTAACACACATCCAAGGCACAACAGAGCTCATTCGCGCATAACAGACACTCAATGATAGTAAGACAGATCAATGTGACAACAAGAAAAACATAGCTAATATAAATAATGTTACATGGACAACAACAGAACGAACAAAGACGGCCACGAAATAAATAAATAAATACCTACGAATAATAAAGAAATAGTAGCCAACCACAATGCCACGCGGTGATATAAAACAAAAATGGCCCACGAGGCCAACCTCAAATAACAGAGAGAAAGAAATTGAAAAATCAAAAAAGTAGTTAAATTACCTTAATCATGCCATCCATTATAAGTGCAATAACGCACGTTGGAAAACTCCGAGAAAAATATTCACATCTTAAAACGTTTGAAATAATGTTTGTAAAAACAAGCATTGAGAAACATCATGTAGCTCTCCATTACCCTTCACCAAGATAAAAGCTTAGAAGAAGAGCCATGGAAAAGCTAGATAGAGAAGATCGGGAACATAACGTCGTAAGATCACAGGACGACAAAGGAGACATCTGCGATCTCCTTGGGCTAAGTTTGCGTGCACAATTAGAAGTCAAATTCGGCTATGATACCCATGTCTATGAGTACACATATGTAACAGAAGGCAAAAAGTTCGTCAGAAAAGTGAACCAGATAAAGATGGTGATGACCAGGTATGGCACAATTCTTTTACAGATATTACAGTGTTGTCATAAATTTTTGTATTTCTTTTTTGGCTGACCGGAAAATCTTAGACTATACTTTCGGCTATTAGGTTGTGTTCAATACATGTGGTAGGCCTACACACCATCAAGATGTTAAGTAAAAAGCAAATCTTGCCAACCGGACACCAATCAGACCTTACCTATAGCCTTCGAACTTCACATCCGACGATCTGCCAATTGAGTTGCTGCATCAGCTAGGATCTAAACTGCTTGTCTCTCACTGATGCCAGTATAATTGTACAGTACACCGATCGCCCAATGTGGACTATTCTGATTAAATATTTACCTTTCACGACCGCGTAGGTATACATCATACAGCTATTAGAACGTGATTTTGATTTTAAGGCTTTAGGTCCGACATTAGTCTTCACGGAACAGAAGCAACTGGCATATACTGAATAGTATGTTCCTAAAGACGTCGAAGAACTTCTTTTTTTTTTTTTTTTTTTTTTTTGCTAGGGGCTTTACGTCGCGAGATGAACGTTTAAGGTACTCCCTAAAGCTTGTCGATTGCTCATAATGGCTTATGAAATTACTGTCAAATGTTTTTAATCAAAATTTATTGAGAGAGGGGTGATTATATTCGATGCATTGCTCAATAATGTTGCATAGAACAAAGATCTGTTCTCAGCATGATTTACCACCTCAGAAACCAGGTTGTTCTGTTGTGTCGAGTACATTTTTAGTTGAGGATCTATGTCCTATACCTAAAACCTCTTTGACATGTGATGTAGCTACTCAATACAACCTAATATCCGAAAGCATATATGAAACATAATGCACTTCCAATATCTTAGATGTTCATTTGAACTAGGTAATAGTCATGGTTTTATCGTCTCACTCGAAGAACATATGAATGAAAAATGAGCTAGCTATATTTAGAATTGAAACGGAAAATCGCTGGAACGACTCGTCTCCAGGCATGTCATAGTGATCACTGAATAGAAGAGAATAGATCTGTTTCTGGATTTGATAATCCGAGAAGAACATGGGCTGTATTTAATGAGATACGCACCAGTTATTAAATACGCCATGAATCCATCTTCAAGAGGAGTAAAATATCACACACACATACACACACACACACACACACACACACACACACACACACACACACACACACACATACACCCTCTGTATGATTATGATGCTCTTTCTCAGTCTAATCAGCAAATCCCGTTTGGGTGTAGAGCTCGAGCATACGAAAGAGAACCTCCCGACTTTCTTCTCACAACCCCGTCTGCAATTGTGAATATAATAATAATAATAATAATAATAATAATAATAATAATAATAATAATAATAATAATAATAAAGTAATAAAAATAATCCTCTCTAAAGAACCAGAGAAACAAGGAAATGCCATTTGGTCCTTGTTTCAATGACGGTGAAATCCTGACATTCACCTCTCCGCGGTAGAGAGGGGCCAACGACTGCATATAAAAATAATATTTTATATGCAGGAGGCAAACGAATGAAGGGACCGATTATCTCCCGGTATAAGGAGATCCCCTATACCAAGTGCCAACAGTCTCTTTGAGAGCGGGTATGGGTAAGAGCAATCTATTGTCCTGGGGACAAGAACTTGTTCCCAAAGGCGGAGGAACCAGTTTGGTCAACGGCATTAGGATGCAGAAGGCAACGGAAAACCACTGCATTAAAGATCCTGAGAGATATTCCAATAAATCCACATGGCATGGCTGCAACGTCAAGATCGGAGCTGGCCGTGTGGATCGTCTACCTCCATTTGGAGACGGCGTCTTAATAATAATAATAATAATAATAATAATAATAATAATAATAATAATGTAATTGTTTTTACGTCCCACTGAGTATGGAGTCACTTGATCTAAGAATTTAAGCATTTCATTTTTCCTTTGCCATATAATTAAACTATTTTGTTAAATTTTACCTTTATATCGATACTGCATGCATTTTAAACGGTAAAATAATAAATAAATAAATAAATAAATAAATAAATAAATAAATACATCGGCTGTAAGTGGGACAATATCATTCCCTCTATAGTCCGGCTCCTTCGCTGAGTGGTCAGTGTAGTCGCCTTCGGTTCACGGCCGGGTCTGAGATGTTAACCTTGAGATGGCTAATTCCCCTGGCTCGGAGACAGGATGTTTGTTCTCTCCCCAGCATCCCCGCAACTCACATAACACTATCCTCCAATACAATCATACGCAGTTCTCATGCACGGCAGATGCCGCCCACCCTCGTTGCAGGGTCTGCCGTACAAGGGCTGCACCAGGCTAGCATTAGCCACACGAAATTGCTTTTCTTTTTGCTTTACGTCGCACCGACACAGATAGGTCTTATGGCGACGATGGGACAGGAGAGGGCTAGGAGTGGGAAGGAAGCAGCCGTGGCCTTAATTAAGGTACAGCCCCAGCATTTGCCTGGTGTGGAAATGGGAAACCACGGAAAACCATTTTCAGGGCTGCCGACAGTGGGGTTTGAACCACTATCTCCCGAATACTGGATACTGGCCGCACTTAAGCGATTGCAGCTATCGAGCTCGGTAAACGAAATTGCTGTATGCCTTCAAGAATTAACTTGATACTCATTAAATTTCACTCATTCTGTCTTAACCTGAGGTGCGTGTGTGTCTCAGAACGTAATGGTTCACAGTTCGATTCCTCGACTTTCTGACCGGTGTCAAACCTACGTCCTTCCGAATGTGCCAATGGCATTATTTCCGCCTCGGCAAAGCACTAACCTGATTTCGAATTGGGAAAATGTTCCAAGAAATATTTGACTATGGAAACCGGATCCGTCTGTCCCAATAATCCAAGGTGACAGCTCACGCATGAATGCTGTAGTTCCGTGACTAAGAATCCGATATTAGAGCAAGTTCAGCTTCCATTTATTGTTTAATCCATAGAGTTAGTAAATAACACACTAGAGGTAGCATTGGCGCCACCGTCTACGAGAGAATCACTGTAGCGAGCGGAGCTTGTTGAAATCGCAGCTGTTTGGCAAAAAGCTCACTCCGCCGTACTCATCAATGTAAATTGGGACCTTTTAAAACTCTGTGGATGTAGATACGATTTACATTTCTAACATGTAAACATTCTCAGATACTACAGTATACTTGCGATGCTTCTCTAGTAAAAACGAGAGCCCTAAAAGCAAAAATACAGGAGAAATGAGTGATAAAAGAGGACGGTGTTCAGGTGCAGTTAAGTAACACAAATCAATTTGCTGTTCATATTAAGTCTTCTAACAAAATACGTTTAGAAGGAGGGCACGTATATTTTGCTATTTTTTGTGTAAATGGCCAGGAATTTGCTATAATTCTGCCCAATGACCGAAAATGTCCTCTCTCGTACGAAGCGAATGAGAGAGTTTTTAGGCCTAAAAACGTTGGCGAGATTTTGGGGTAAACTAGACCAAATATTGTCATCTCCGGTTTAGACGCTGGCTTTCTGAGCCCAAGTTGGCAGGTTCGAGCCTAACTCAGTACGGTTATACTTGAAGATGCTCAAATATGTCAACCTCTTGTAGATAAATTTACCGCCACATGAAAAATCTCCCGTAGGAAAAAATTCCGACACCTCAGCGTCTCTGAAAACCGCATAAGTAGTTAGTGGGACGTAAATCCATTATTATTATTATTATTATTATTATTATTATTATTATTATCGATGTTTTCTAAATGCAATTACAAGTGGAAATATGACACTCGCTTATGGTTTTAGCCTATTATGGAGTTTTTATTTAGCTTGTCGTGAAATGTATGATTTGCTTTAAGATTTTAACTTGTAAAATGGAAAGGGAAAGTGGTAAATTATATGATTGAAGAGAACTGAAAAATTACAATAATTTTTACAATTTGCTTTACATCGCACCGACACAGATGGGTCTTACGGCGACGATGAGATAGGAAAGGACTAGGAGTGGGAAAGAAGCGCACATGGGCTTAAATGAGGTTCATCCCCAGCATTTGCCTGGTGAGAAAATGGGAAACCACGGAAAACCATCTTCAGTGCTGCCGACAGTGGGGTTTTAATCCACTATTTCTCGAAAGCAAACTTACAGCTGCATGGCTCTAACCGCATTGCCAACTGGCTCGGTCATTAATTTACGTATTTTGCTTGTATAGGCCTGTAGTGCTATCGCCATTTAAGGGAATAATTAATATTCACGAAAGTAAAGAACTCAGATGTTCACACGGTGTTGCACATTTAGACTCTAAGTTTTAAAGTTTGGTAAGGTATGAACGGGGACTGCTACAGTACACGTACTATACGAAGGGAAAGCAACAAACTGTATACACAGAAAATATATCCATTAGCTTTTAATACTATAAATACACACAGAAACTGAAAAACGGAGCACAGTTCCAGGCTATCATGCACAACTTTTCTTTTCTTTTTTGTACCAATTTGCTTTACGTTACACCGACACACATAGGTCTTACGGCGATTATGGGACAGGAAAGGGCTAAGAGTGGGAAAGAAACGACTGTGGTCTTAATTAAGGTGTAAAAATTGCAAACCATCTTCAGTGCTGCCGACAGTGGGGTTCAAGCTGACAGCTACGTGACCTAAAGCCTGCAGCCACTCGCTGGGTATCATGCACATGATTTTTCTGCATATTTGCTTTCAAAAGCATGGCCATTCAGCGAAAGGAAAATGTCATGCCTTATATTTCCTAAAACTTTATTTTCAGTCTTCAAGGAAAGATCCAAAGAAACTCATTCGCGCCGACAGGGGAATCGGTCGCGAAGTCAGCCCAAGTAGGCCAAAGTATTATTGTATACGCACGGAAATGAATTTCAAGGAAACATACCTGTGAAATGATACGCCACTGCCCTTTATGAACCTCTCTATGCAGCCATAAGTTGCACAGGAGACTGGCATTTTCCTTCACAGAAGTATATACTTCAATTTATCGGAAAGCTCCAGTAGTGACAGTGCCAAACAATACAGCTTTTGCCAAACAGCGCGCTCGTTCAACTTCGCACGCGACTGCAGCGCCAATGCTACCTCTAGTGTATAATATACTAACTCTATGGTTTAATCTGCAAGCTAAAGCAAGCATCTGCACCTGTCGACTACTGCTCCGTCAGCGTAGGAAACAGACAGGTCACTGACTTCAATCCCGCGTGCTTCACAATCGCTGTGGCGCAAAAGTTCAGAACCCTTCACTATTTTTCAGACGACGATCCTATGGTCCAGTTATCGAAACAGATGGTAGTATTTCTGAACTGCTGTAAGATAACACTAATTGCTGAAGACTTGCTTAAGGAAGCAGTAGCGGCGATTAAAAAAATCGAGCAGCAGCATCGTCGAAAGGGCTGCCAGTCCAACTAATGAACCCAATGACACACTGTGGGCGTAACACACAAACACACACGCATTATTAATAATATTAATATAGTATATAGTATTAATAACCCAAAGGGTTCTTATTGCTATTATTTCTTTATATTTGGCCGTGAATGTCTTAAATGGCATTTACAGACATACGTTGTTAGGAAATTATGGTGTTAAGTACTGTACAAAAATAATTTCTATATTTTTATATGGTGGTCTTAAACGTATAGCCAGTGCTTTAATTTTTTCACCACTTAATTTGCATAGGGGCTGCCTGGCCGAGGCGGTAAAGGCGTGTTCGGTTCGCCCAGAAGGACGTGAGTTCGAATCCCCGTCAGGAAGTCGTAAAATTTAAGAAACGAGATTTCCACTTCCGGAGGTGTAGGCCCTATATGGTCCTGAGGTTCACTCAGCCTACACCAAAAATGAGTACCAGGTTAATTCCTGGGGGCAAAGGCGGCCGGGCGTAGAGCTAACCACTCTACTCCATCATGTGCCGAGGTTAACAATGGTGGAAGCCTTTACCTTCCACTCCTCCAAGGGCCTTCATGGCCTGTACGGAGGTGACTTTGCTTTTTCGCTTTTACTTAATTTGCATAAAATCTCAGAAAGAAACTAGGCTGAGCAGATAACTATAGTGGAACTCTGCACTGGGGAGGTGAGTTGGTTCATACCCCACCATCGGCTGTCCAGAGAATGGTTTGCTGTGGTTTCTCATCCTCATATCCAGGCAAATGGCAGGATAGTTCATTTTATAGGTCTCAACGGCTCCTTTCCCAACTTTTGCACACCCCAAATCACCGCAAATACATCTCCTTGCCTGAGAGAAAGCGTCGCCCTATAGAAAGCCCGCCGTACCCCAACAGGGTACGAAGTGAAAGCCAAGAATTTACAAGAATTGCTAACATAAAATGTTGAAACACATCTAGGGATAATAACCACAGGTTCAAATTATTATTATTATCATAAATTTTCCTTATATTCATTTATGCCACGTAGTTGTGAGCTTGAATTTGGGAGATGGTGAGTTCGAACCCCTCAGTCAGCAGCCCTGAAAATGGTCTTTCCATGGTTTCCCATTTTCACACCAGGCAAATACTGAGCGCTGTACCTTAATTAAGGCCATGGCCACTTTTTTCCGAGTCCTAGTCTTTTGCTACGTCATCGTCGCCTACATACCTAACTGAATCGGTGCGACGTTAAAACATTTGCAAAAATTATTTATCACTCGCTCACTGATTTCATCCTTCCTGTCTTTCTTTCTTTCTTTTTTTTTTTTTTTTCTCTCACTGCCATCAATCAGATTCTGACAGTTTCCAATGTAGTTTTTGAGGTATAACTTTCAGGATATGTTTTTCTAGCAATCATGAAATGCAATCACTTCATCACATTGCTATTTCACTGAATGTAACTTCCAAATATCAGCGATGTAGCTCTACATGAGAGTATTCTGAGAAATTACATAATATTCCTTTATTTATATATCAGCCCTCTTTGTGAAGCTAGAGAGAGTATATTACTGAAATTAGAAACTCTCCAACAGGAAGAACAGTAAACACGCAAGAACTACGGTATTTTTTCGGTACATTAGATAACGTATTCCTTGCATAAGGCTTACTTCCAACAAGGACTATATGTGGAACAGAAGTCAGAAATTGCTATCTGAATAGTGTACGGCTCCATTATTCGTTGGTTTCTTTCTCACGGCGCTCTGCATATAGGAAGTGCTTTCGCTTCGAAAGAGGAAGTCATTTGGTGCAACGGAGCCTGGAGACATACGTTATTCGTATATTTGAACAAGTAGAAGACATGCTACACTGAACACCTTTAATACAATATAATTATTGTACAACAGTTCCGTAATCCGTAACATAGCATCGCTTTATAAGGACCGCCATCAAAACTGAGGTTCATCATTGGTGATATGCTTCCTTAGTTAATTTTTGAGGCAACTCACTTCTACACTAGACCCACATAATAATAATAATAATAATAATAATAATAATAATAATAATAATAATAATAATAATAATAATAATAATAATAATAATAATAATAATAATAATAATGTCAGACTCCTTGGCTGAATGGTCAGCATTGAGGCCTTCGCTAAGGTCTCTGGTTCGATTCCCGGCGGATCGGGGATTTTAATCGCACCTGATTAATTCTTCTGGCTACGACACTGGATGTTTGTGTTTGTCCCAACACTTTGCTCTTCATATTCAGACAACACACTGCAACCACCACAGAAACACGCAATAGTGATTACATGCCTCCCTATAGGGTTGGCGACAGGCCTTAAAACAGGGCCAAACCCACATGCGCGATACAGTTCGCACCCGCAACCACACAGATGTGGCAAAAGCGGCGGAAGGATAAGAATACGTGAGCACGGTGTAGACAATAAAACAAATGCTTTAATCCAACAGGCTTTAACAGAAACAAAGAAAAAGTCACCTCCGTACAGGCCATGAAGGCCCTTGGAGGAGTGGAAGATAAAGGCTTCCATCATTGTTAACCGCGGCACGTGATGGAGTAGAGTGGTTAGCTCTACGCCCGGTCGCCTTTGCCCCCATGAATTAACCTGGTACTCATTTTTGGTGTAGGCTGAGTGAACCTCAGGGCCATATGCACCTCCGGAAGTGGAAATCTCGTTTCTTAAATTTTACGACTTCCTGACGGGGATTCGAACCCACGTCCTTCCGGGCGAACCGAGCTCACCTGTTTTTTTTTTTTTTTTTTTTTTTTTTTTTTGGTAGTTGCTTTACGTCGCACCGACACAGATAGGTCTTACGGCGACGATGGGACAGGGAAGGACTAGGAGTGGGAAGGAAGCGGCCGTGGCCTTAATTAAGGTACAGCCCCAGCATTTGCCTGGTGTGAAAATGGAAAACCACGGAAAACCATTTTCAGGGCTGCCGACAGTGGGGTTCGAACCTACTATCTCCCGAATACTGGATACTGGCCGCACTTAAGCGACTGCAGCTATCGAGCTCGGTGAGCACACCTTTACCGCCGCGGCCAGGCAGCCCCTATTAACAGAAACAACAACTTGAAATTTTGAAATTAGAACAGGAATAAGAAAATATGATGCGTTGTCCTCACTCCTATTCAACCTTGTATGTACTAGATAAGGTCGTTAAAACATGCGAGAAAAAATACCAGGAATAAGTATGGGAACAAAAGTAAGCGGATCAACCTAAAATCTCCCGAGGAAGCCCGACATGTCATTGAGAAGGTTCATGAGATCATTATCAAAACCGGCCTCCGACTTTCTTATGAGAAAACACAGTACATGAACTCCAAGGACACATAGCTAGGATCACTTGCGACTAAACACGGCAAAATCATACAAGTTAATCACTTCAAGTACTTGGGTAATTAATAATTTTGTGTAGGGGCCGATGACCTTCGATGTTAGGCCCCTTTAAACAACAAGCATCATCATCATCATCAATAATTTTGTGTGGCTATTTCTAGCCGGGTGCACCCCTTGTAAGGAAGATCCTCCGATGAGAGTGGGCGGCATCTATCTATATAAATAAAATCGTAACGACCGTGTGTCTGTACATTGATTATTTTGCTGAAATTTCCGTACAGTTATCCATTTCAGGTGTAATAATGACCATCTGCATAATTTTTAGCTTTGGTGTTTGTTTGTCTGTTTGTCTGTCCTTCTATAACTTGAAAACTACTGGATATATCTCCATCAAACTTCATATTTAGAATCCACCTGTCCTTGGGTAGGTTTTGGCGCAAATATCGTTTCTAAATCCCTGAACTGAGTGGGGATTTTTACGAAACCGAAACCGTGATTTTGCACTCCCTCAAAGTATACACAACCGAACTTAATGAAAATCTACCTGCCTTAATGAAAATTAATTTCTAAACATTTTTTTCTCATGTGCATCATTTCGATAATAGGATTTAATGAGGGAGATATCATTAACGTTTTTCGGTACAAATTCCAGCGGACTTAACGCAAGAGCGGGTGCGTGTAAAGCGTATTTCTTACAACTTGAAAACTACTGAAGATATTTGAACCAACTTTATATATAGCATCCATCTGTCCAAGGGTAGGTTTTCTTGGTGTCAGTTAGTTAGTTAGTTTGTTTGTTTGTTTGTTTGTTTGTCTGTTTCTCTGTTTGTCTTTCTATAACTTGAAAAATACTGGATATATTTCCACCAAACTCCATATTTAGAATCCACCTGTCCTTCGGTAGGTTTTAGGGCAAATATTGTTTCTAAATCCCTGAACTAATTGGGGGTTTATACGAAACCGAAACCGTGATTTTGCACTCCCTCAAAATATACACAACCAAACTTAATGGAAATCTACCTGCCTTAATGGAAATTAATTTCTAAACCTTTTTTTTCTCATGTGCATCATTTCGATACCAGGATTAATAACAGAGATATCATTAACGGACCGTTTTTCGGTACAAGTCCCACCGGACTTAACGAAAGAGCGGGTGCGCGTAAAGCGTATTTCTTACAACTTGAAAACTACTGAGATATTTGAACCAAACTTTATATTTAGCATCCACCCCTCCAAGGGTAGGTTTTAAGGCTTATACCATGTCAAATTCCCGGAATGGACTGGGGTTTTATAGGGGACCGAAATGGTGATTTTTACTCTACTACAATATATAAAGTACAAGACCAACCTGACTGAAAATCGATCAAACTGTTTGGAAATCCTATTCTAATTTCTCATTCTCATGTGCATTTTTCAACGGGAGGATTAATAAGGGAGATAACATGAAAGGTCGGTTTTCAGGCTAAGTCTAGCGGACATAGCCCAAAAGGTGTTATACGTGGAGCAGATTCCTTATCTATCTAGATAAATCATATCGTAACGACCGTGTGTCTGTGCATTGACTATTTTGGCGAAATTTTCGTACAGCTATCCGTTTAAGGGGTAATAATGAAAATCTGCATATTTTGTAGCTGTAGTTTCCTGAAGGTCTTTTATTTTACCCCCCTCACCCAAAATCAAGATTGTGGCACAATTTGCCAGACAAGCTAGAAAATTTAAATTAGGCAAAATTACACGTTTTACCTGGTAAGCGACGGAAGACTTCCAAGATCTTCAAATTTTTCAGTGATCTACAACCTTGGTGTGATAACTCTTTGTCGTATCTGTATCCGGTAAATTGGTCTCTATTTCTCGATTTTAAGTAAATTTGGACTTTTTACACGCATGATTCATACTTTGAATCACTTGTAGTAAAGATAGAATCATCAAATTCTACACGAACCTTGACCCACCCGGTAGCCATATGTGAGGCAAATGCCATGTTTGTAGCTGTCACATGATTATACGAAAAGTAATGCAATGTGAGATAATCTTACCCAAACTTCACCCTATTAAACTTTTCTAACTCAATCTGACCCATGAATAGATGAGATGCAAGAAAATATCATAGGACCAGCCATTTAGGCCGCTAAATACGGCGTCTTATGGTAAATCCGTTTGTCGATATGACGTACCGCTTAGCAGCAGTTAATCTGCAAATGAAGGTCTGCAATATTGTAAACATGCGTATACTTTCGTATGGCGATGTATATATATTCATTGATATCGATTTTTAGCGATGGAGAAATGGTGTGTCTGCTATTGTAATCAGTACTCCCCACATTGACTTTGACTGGCAGTAGGAATGGGATCCTTCTCCAACTCCTGTGTAACTGGCATTAGTAATGGGGGCCTACCATTGTAATGAATAATTCACTTCTCGATTTAACTTGCAGAAGTCAAGATAGCATGTAATTTTGTTAGAAACTCCCCTACCCGATTATGTTTGGCTGTGGGCAAGAGTGCCCGCCTATATAAACAATTTTGTACCCATCTGAAATGTGACTGGTATTAGGCATAGTGGTCTGCTATTTTAAAGGAAACTCACCAACTTGGTGTGACTGGCAGAAAGCTGGCTGGCAGTAGGAAGAAGGGCCTCTCATTATAATGATAACTACCCCCAACTCAAATTTTACTGGCTGTAGGGATGTTTTCTGCCATTAAAATGCAAACTCATCAACTGTAATCTCTCTGGAAGTTGGAAAGGAGGCCTGCCATTGTAACGAAAACTCCCCAAATCGATTATGATCACGCAGTAGGCAATGGGGCCGCAAATTATAATGTAAACTTCCCAACTCGATTGTGAATAGCTGTAGGCAAGTGAGCCTGCCGTTATCATCACAAATCCACAACCCACACTTTACATTGGAAACAACGTATGGAGACCTGTCCATGCTGTTTCTCGGATAACGCTAAGAGACATGTAATTTTAAAACAATCCCATTTACTGCATGTTCAGTAAATTTCTTCGATATGCGTATACATTGTAGAATACCGTAGCGAAGCACGGGCACGCTTGCTAGTCTACAATAAGAATTCACTTTCCTCCTAAGCCATACTCCGTCACCACCACACAGTTGTTCATCCAGAATGACTCTAAGCTATTAAGACATCATCATTAACCATCAACCTCAAAGACATCGAGAAAATGGAACGGTAGATGTTGAGGAAAATGTCCGGACCCAAGGTCCAAGATGGTATCTGGATGCGCGAAAGCTCGAAATAACGTTATTCACTGACCGAACGATTCGCTTCAGTTGCACGGAAAAGACGTATGACATTCTACGGACATATACTTTGAATGGACGTCTCGCGATTGACCTAGAAAATCTTCCTCGTCAACAATGGAACCTGACAAACCAAAGAACGCTGGCTTGTAGACACCCAAAAGGATTTCGCAGAACTCAATATTGACCCACTGGCAACTACACGGACTACACATAGATAGGAGAAAATCAACTCCTACAGGTTCATACCCAAGGAACGCGTGGGCACAAGAGAGACGACGAACCCATAGCGAGAGGATGAGAAAATTTGGAGAACATAAGAAGGACAAGAAATCTAATGCTAACTAATGATTCTACGAGCTCCTTCGAGGGCCAACCGCATAATAATAATAATAATAATAATAATTGTACCGGGCGGTACACCTCCACGCCGCTAATTTAAAATGTGCGCCAATTGAAACTCCTCTGCTGGAGGAAGTCTGAACTTTATTGACGGTATTAATTTTCAAGTTTCCCAGAAGATGTCACTACGTGGAAAATTTGGAGTTTTTGAACTGTGTCATTTTCGACGTATTTTTGTTTTGCTTGTAGTAAGAAGTGTGAACTTTCTCTTCTAGAGGACACTACTGAAGATCAACAATAGTGCACCCTAGTGCGGAGTGAAAGAACTGTTTTTTTGGAGAAATTTTTATTTCAAAAGTTTGTTTCTTGTTAAATTTCTTTCTGTTATTGTTTAAGTTGGCTGTATACCCCTCTCTTTCCCCTTGTTTTGTATTTAGCCAATCCCGAATTTCTTTAATTAATTTCTGACCAATTGGATGTATCTTCCCCCAACTTGAATATGTTGCTGTATCCTACCCAATAAAAGTTTTTGTGGGAGGGTGTTCTCATTCCCCTAACGCCTCGAACCTTCCGCGAGAGGATATAAACTGCTGATTTTAGGGTCTCCGGGCCACTTCTGTTCCATCTTTCAGTGTGTAAAGTACATAGCAGGGGGCGGGAAGCGCCTCTTTCTTCGGCGACAGTCAACAACCAGGTAATGGCCGACTAATTACTTCTTTTCTTGCTAGCTCAGCAGTTTAACTCTCGGGGCGGGTCCGAAGATTTCCATTATGTAACCTTCCTTAAAATGTAAAGAAACTTGTATCTATTCTATCTTTTAAACTACATATTTGGAATAGAGAGTGCTTAACCCTCTCGAGCTCCCACTCGTATTGTTTTGAGGTGAACTTATTTTTTTTCTCTACCTATTCTTCTTTAACGTAATGTAAATTGTGTCCTTCTTAAGTCACCTCTGTAGTATGGGATTAGCCCTTGTATTAGTGGCCTAGAGCCAGATTAGGTTTTAAAAACAAATGCATTAGGAGTGTAGATCGCCTCCTCTCTAATAGTTATTTTAGAGGTCATGTAATTAACCTTTTTTTCATTTAATAGACCTCAGTAGGTTGGGTATTTTACCCCTGTGTATATGTCCTTGGAGGACAGCTTGAAGGTGGAATTAGGTGTGGCCTTTGACAGGCCTGAATTTTGAGAGCAAGTTGCTATAAACCCGAAAATTTTGTTTTCTGCGCGCCTCAAGGAGGCCTTTCTGTGTATTTTGGAGCAAGTGCTCCTAGGCATGAATGGGGTTTTCTGCCTCTCTGTTGAAACTTGTGTTTTGGGGTAAAACTGGGCTAATTGCTCAAGAAGTGTGAGGCTGGGGCTCGAACCCCAAATCCTGTAAATATTGTAATTGTATTTTTATTGCCTTGCTACTCTGTACCTGCCATGATTGTTATTTCGTTATTTGGAAAAGAAAATATAACCTTGTTAATTTTACATGCACTATAATTTCGTAGCTTGAGACCCGTTCACACCCGCACCTTCTTTCACGCATAACTACCGCAAAAACACGGTAACAAGTGGTAGCAGAGCGTGGTTGAATGGGTCTCATTTTAGCCCCTTTTGACGGCTAAACATTGTTTTGATCCGAACTCTAACCATTTTCTCAGTTGCTGGAATTTTTTGAGTTTTTCAAAATTGTTCTGTCATCATGCCCGGCCCTCGCGATGTTCTCCATCTTAACTATTTGCGCAAAGAGGAGTTGATCTATGAGTTAACTATCAGAAATGTGCAATCTGGAGGCACGGTTGCGATAGACACCAACAAGCTTAGAGAGTCCCTTGAATTGCCCATTTCCATCCCCACCTTGGGAGAGAAAGAAATTGACGACTCTCTTTCCACGATCGTCGAGAATATTACTGGGCTAACCTCTGTAGTTAGTTTTTTTGATGAAAATGATCCTTCTCCTAATCAAATTAAGCGTGTGCAAGCCAGGCTGTTTCATTTTTCAAATAGAGTTAACGATCTGTTGTCTCTGAAGTTGAATGACGTTCAGAAGAAGGAAGCTAGTACGCTACTTGAAAATATTTCTGAGTTATCTAGCAAGGTCACTCAATTGTTAACTGGGGAAATTCCTCCCAAAATTGATCAACCCACCACGATGAATGCAGGTCCCGAGGAAGAGCCTCCTAAGGGATAAGTTAATAGGATAACCGTTGCTGCTCAAACTACCTCTGCCCCATTGGACAACGAGTCTGGACGCCGTGCATCGTTGAATAATATACGTTCGGAATTAACTTCCTTGCCACTGAAACCTTTACCTACTATGTCACCCGGTTTCAGCAGTTTGCCTCATCCATTGGCAATGTTGCTCAGAGGTATCTCTAAGTTTTCCGTTAATACCACTAGTGAAGTAATTTCCTTTTTAAGATTTTTAGTTGAATTTCAGGATCATGCCCTTGTGTTTTCTCTTTCTCCATGTCAAATTTTGCAAATTATCTATCCCTATGCAATTGATATTCTCTCTGATAAAATAGTAAGAGCCATTGCCGAGCAATCATCTATTGAGGATTTCCACGCCCACTTGCTAGCTAACTTCATCCCGGCTAGGGCCAGGTCCTCCCTTATTCAGAAGTACTATTATCGTGTACAGCGTTTCGATGAAAACTTGGCAGACTTTATCCAAGATATTAAATTCTATACTAGGGTGTTTGCCCTTCATTTTCCTGAAGATCAAATTGTACAGGCTATTGTAGAAGGAATTTCACCACCCTATAGGTTATATTTGTGTTTCGCGGCGTGCCCGCAAACTTTCTCCGAACTTGAAGCGTTGGCCGTCTCAGCGGAAGGAGTGAGATACGCCGATTCCTTGCGTGTCGCGAAAGAACCCCCGCCTTCTTTTAGTAATACTCGGCCTCCACCTCGCCGATCAGTCACACCTCGTAAATGTTATGCTTGCGGGTCGCCTGACCATCTTCGCAATAAGTGTCCACTGATCAAGTCTCGTAGGGCAAATAATGGAGCTGGTTCATAACAAGGCTGTTTTAAATGTGGGGCTTTCTCACATATCGCCAAGAATTTCCCAAACTCAAATAGCACCCCCTCCTGCTCAACTTCTGGTGCAAATTCCACCAATGCCAATAATAAAATGTGACTAGCGGCTTCGGCTGAGTCGACTCAATCTGCTTCTCAAGGCTCAGCCCCTGGCAAAAAGGTCGTGAATTCAGGGAACGTTCAATTTGCAAATCCATCTTTCGAATGCCCCAAAGAATGTCTTAGGATTGCGGCGGATACCCCCGCACCTGTTCCTTTACTTAAGATTGAGTTAAATAACGAGCCTATAACAGCTCTATTAGATTCAGGCAGTGTTTGTTCAATTATTTCGGACCAATGGTATTCAAAATTGAAGTCTGTTTGTAAATTACCTGACTATGGCTCATCTACTGTTCAATATGTTTCGGCTAATTCATCTCCATTAGAAATTTTAGGTTCTGTACAGGTCAAAATTCGTATTTTTAAATTCACATGGAAAACCAAACTGTTTGTGGCTAAGCACTTGTCTTGCCCCATCATACTGGGAGCGGACTTCATTTCTCGCACTGGTCTTGTGCTCGATCTTCAGAGTAAGTCGTGCACGTTCAAATTTGCGTCCAATTGTAAAATTCCCTTGCTAAAGTGTAATTCTGTATCATGTTCATCTATTTCGCCTACCCAGGATGAGATGTTGTTAGACCTTAGACATCTACCTGAGGAGCAGGCTGATAGTATTCGTAAATTATGTCAGTCATTTCCAGAGGTGTTCTCTGATACTCTTGGTGTTACTGACCTTATTGAATACAAAATTGAGGTCACGGATTCGATTCCTGTCCGTTTTCCACCATATAGGCTATCTCCACCTAAAATGAAGGCATTGAAAGAAATCATTGATCAGATGTTGAAGGATGGTATTATTAGGCCCTCTAAGTCGGCGTATTCGTCACCTATTTTTCTAGTCCCGAAACCCCAAGGAGGCTTCAGGCCTGTCATTGATTATAGGGCTCTCAATCGGA
Organism: Anabrus simplex; assembly: GCF_040414725.1. Taxonomy (NCBI): domain Eukaryota; kingdom Metazoa; phylum Arthropoda; class Insecta; order Orthoptera; family Tettigoniidae; genus Anabrus; species Anabrus simplex. The sequence goes on from NC_090265.1 coordinate 384,388,138, forward strand.
AGGTGGTGTTACAATCTGTGCCCCTTCCCGACCTTCATTCTTGTTTTTCATGGTTCCGTAAGGCCAAGTTCTTTACTATCTTGGACTTGAATCAGGCCTATAATCAAATTCCCCTTGCCGAAGAGTCTAAACATCTTACAGCGTTTGCCACGGACTGGAACTTATACGAATACAACCGCGTGCCTTTCGGGCTCCCCACGGGAGCAGCTGTACTCACTAGGCTACTAGATAGGGTCTTCTCCGACATCAAATTTGAGTACTTATATCACTACTTGGATGATGTCGTCGTATTTTCAGAGACTTTTGAAGAACATCTAGATCATCTGCGAGAAGTTCTCGATCGCCTTCGTAAGGCTGGGTTAACTGTCAAGTTGTCCAAGGTTGCCTTTGCTAAGCCCTCTATGTCGTTCCTAGGGCATATTGTGTCACCGGATGGTGTAGCGGTCGATCATTCTAGAACACAGGCCATCCGTGATTTTAAACCTCCCAAGGACATTAAAGGTATCGCCAGGTTCATTGGTATGGTGAATTTCTTCAGGAAGTTCATTCCTAACTTTGCTAATAGAGCGGCGCCCTTGAACCTTCTTCGTAGGAAAGGCATCAAATTCGAGTGGGGACCTTCTCAACAAGCCGCTTTTGAAGATCTTAAATTAGCTCTCTGTAATGCCCCTGTACTTGCTATGCCTGATTTCTCGAAGAAATTCATCGTCCAAACCGACGCTTCGTCGTCAGCAGTAGCTGCAGTCCTTCTTCAAGAGACTGAACTAGGGAGGCGACCCATCGCCTATGCATCTAGGACTCTATCGGCTCAAGAAGCCAAGTATTCTATCTATGAGCTCGAAGGGTTGGCAGTCTTATTTGCCTTAGAGAAGTTCCGTCTCTATCTGGAACATGTCAAATTCGACGTGGAGACAGATAATCAAGCCTTAAGCTGGGTCTTAGGTAGGCCGCGTCGTACTGGTCGTATAGCCCGTTGGGCCATCCGTATTTCTGCCTTCCAATTCGATGTCCGGCATATCAGAGGTACCGAAAATGTTGTTGCTGATGGACTCAGCCGTATGTTTTCCAACGACGTCGAGATCCACGAACCGGCCGACAGTTCATCACCTCCCGAGTCCATACTATCTGGTGTCAATGCCATGTTAACTGATGCTCCCATGCTCTTTAGGGATATCGAGAAATACCAACGTGAAGATCCGACGCTGGCTCCGATAATGGAAACCCTTTCTTCTGGGGAACATGTTGTCCCTTATGTTCTGAGGAATGGTGTTCTATGTTGCCCTTCGAGGCATGATAAGATGATGAAGGTTGTCGTTCCAGCTGTTCTTGTGCCTATGATCTTCAAATACTATCATGAGACCCCATTAGGAGGGCATCTTGGAATCTTTAAAACTCGTGAGAAGATTCGTGAAATGTTCATCTGGAAGGGTATGGACGGTGAAATCCGTGAACTAGTAAAAGCTTGTAAATCTTGTTTGCTCAGTATACCCACCATGTCCACCAAGGTAGGCCTTTTGTCTTCGCATCAAGCGTCGCGTCCCATGGAACGTCTGTATATCGATTATGTAGGACCCTTCCCCCAGTCAAAGGGAAATGCCAACAAGTTCATCTTTGTATGCGTAGATGGCTTTACTAGATTTTCCTGGTTATTTCCGACTAAGCTGGCTACCGCTCAGTCCACCATTACTTGCCTAAATTCTATTTTTGCTTCTTTCGGTCCGTGCCAATATATTGTATCTGATAATGCTAAGGCTTTTACATCTAATCTATTTCGTAAGTTCTGCTTTGACCTGTCCATCTCTCATGTGACAACTTCTGCTTATTACCCTCAACCATCTCTGGCTGAACGGGTTAACCGTAATCTCAGGTCCGCGCTTACTGCCTATCACCATGAAGATCATTCCAGGTGGGACACGTCCCTGCATTGGTTAGCTTTTGCTTTGAATTCGGCGGTTCATGAATTCTTTGATGTTCAAGTTTGTTCCCAACACCCCGCTCTCTAACCTTTGGTCTCTGAGTGACATTCTACCTGAGACAATAGATCCGGACAACATTAAAGATCTTTGGAAGAAGGCTAAAGCCAATCTTATAGTGTCTCATGAAAAGGTTAGGGAAAGGTATGATCGTGGACGGAGACCCACCAATTTGAAGGTAGGCGACCAAGTGATGGTCAAGAATTTTGTTCCCGCGGGCAAGCTTGCCCCCAGATTTCATGGGCCGTGTGTCATTCTCGATTTCCTGACGCCGGTTACGTTATTATTAAGTAATCCAGCTACCGAGAGGATATTTAGGGTTCACCTGTCACAGGTGAAACCGGTGTAATTTCTGGGTTAACTTGCTTCATATAATCGTGAAAGGAATATGAAGGTTATATTTTTTTTTGAGTTTTCACGTTGAAGGCATTCTGCCCCTTCTATAATATTTTGTTTCATATGTACGTTTTTGTAAACCTTCCCCGCGCGGTTAAACTGCTGTCCTATCCTTGCCACGGCCATTACCACGCTCCCGTCTCCTGCTCCACTACACACAGTGGCTCGCATATGAAATGAATTTCTGCACGCCGCTGGCCCCTCAACCTCTCCACAAAGCCTGTGCCCTCAAAAAATGATGATGGTCCAACAATTCTGCCGCCTAGCTTTAATGTTTCAGTGCCCCCGCAGCCGCGCGACGCCATGCTGCGACTGGGTCAGAGGAAGGGTCCCCTCTTCCCCAGCGAGGACCACATGTGCACGGCGAGCCGGAGCTCTCCTCCCGGCCAAGGCTGATGTGCGGCGCACGACCTGCTACTGGACCGCACCCTGTATATGTTCACCGCGGGCGCGGCGTGCTTCAACTCAACTGCTCCCCTCATAGTGCGGGCGAGCGGTATCTCAGGGTACTTGAGGGGTCCGAGCGGCCTCCTCTGGACGCAAGCTGCAACGGCCGGTCTGGCCATCCAACTTAATCAACATTAACTACATGAACTATTACTATCAGCAATTACTGCACTTGGGAATTCAACAGCAATATTTGGTGGACCTTGCAAAATATTTCTTCACTTTCAAGTATTAAAAGTTTATCTTCTGAATTCAACTTCTACAACCATAAAAACTTTACTTCTCCAGTTACAACAAAAATTTTGAAACTGAATCAAACCACATTAAGAAAATCTTATAAATTCTTCGGCAATTAATCTCCATATCTACATCAAAACTTGGACCTTGTTTTCAAACAAATTTCATGTGTCACCCCTGGAGGAACTTTTGGGGGGGGGGAGGTCTGTACCGGGCGGTACACCTCCACGCCGCTAATTTAAAATGTGCGCCAATTGAAACTCCTCTGCTGGAGGAAGTCTGAACTTTATTGACGGTATTAATTTTCAAGTTTCCCAGAAGATGTCACTACGTGGAAAATTTGGAGTTTTTGAACTGTGTCATTTTCGACGTATTTTTGTTTTGCTTGTAGTAAGAAGTGTGAACTTTCTCTTCTAGAGGACACTACTGAAGATCAACAATAGTGCACCCTAGTGCGGAGTGAAGGAACTGTTTTTTTTGGAGAAATTTTTATTTCAAAAGTTTGTTTCTTGTTAAATTTCTTTCTGTTATTGTTTAAGTTGGCTGTATACCCCTCTCTTTCCCCTTGTTTTGTATTTAGCCAATCCCGAATTTCTTTAATTAATTTCTGACCAATTGGATGTATCTTCCCCCAACTTGAATATGTTGCTGTATCCTACCCAATAAAAGTTTTTGTGGGAGGGTGTTCTCATTCCCCTAACGCCTCGAACCTTCCGCGAGAGGATATAAACTGCTGATTTTAGGGTCTCCGGGCCACTTCTGTTCCATCTTTCAGTGTGTAAAGTACATAGCAGGGGGCGGGAAGCGCCTCTTTCTTCGGCGACAGTCAACAACCAGGTAATGGCCGACTAATTACTTCTTTTCTTGCTAGCTCAGCAGTTTAACTCTCGGGGCGGGTCCGAAGTTTTTCCATTATGTAACCTTCCTTAAAATGTAAAGAAACTTGTATCTATTCTATCTTTTAAACTACATATTTGGAATAGAGAGTGCTTAACACTCTCGAGCTCCCACTCATATTGTTTTGAGGTGAACTTATTTTTTTTCTCTACCTATTCTTCTTTAACGTAATGTAAATTGTGTCCTTCTTAAGTCACCTCTGTAGTATGGGATTAGCCCTTGTATTAGTGGCCTAGAGCCAGATTAGGTTTTAAAAACAAATGCATTAGGAGTGTAGATCGCCTCCTCTCTAATTGTTATTTTAGAGGTCATGTAATTAACCTTCTTTTCATTTAATAGACCTCAGTAGGTTGGGTATTTTACCCCTGTGTATATGTCCTTGGAGGACAGCTTGAAGGTGGAATTAGGTGTGGCCTTTGACAGGCCTGAATTTTGAGAGCAAGTTGCTATAAACCCGAAAATTTTGTTTTCTGCGCTCCTCAAGGAGGCCTTTCTGTGTATTTTGGAGCAAGTGCTCCTAGGCATGAATGGGGTTTTCTGCCTCTCTGTTGAAACTTGTGTTTTGGGGTAAAACTGGGCTAATTGCTCAAGAAGTGTGAGGCTGGGGCTCGAACCCCAAATCCTGTAAATATTGTAATTGTATTTTTATTGCCTTGCTACTCTGTACCTGCCATGATTGTTATTTCGTTATTTGGAAAAGAAAATATAACCTTGTTAATTTTACATGCACTATAATTTCGTAGCTTGAGACCCGTTCACACCCGCACCTTCTTTCACGCATAACTACCGCAAAAACACGGTAACAATAATAATAATAATAATAATAATAATAATAATAATAATAATAATAATAATAATAATAATGCCATTGGTTTTATGTCCCACTAATAACTGATTTTCGGAGGCGCTAAGGTGTCGGAATTTTGTCTTAGATGAGTTATTTTACATACCAGAAAATCTACGGTCATGAGGGTGGCACAATATAGGTCGCAACTTTGGTGTCCGGACAGTTCCCCACACTGACACTTCCACACACTGCCAAAAATACTGATACTTCCCCACAGCCCTTGGATGCAGCTACTTGATTAATGACTGAGAAATAATCTCGCTGTCGTCAGTTACAAAATGTAACGTATACAGATAAATAATCTTCTTCTTCAGCTGGCTGTGTTATTGTTCACGAAATCTTTTTTAAAATTACATACTTCTTAGTTATAAAAACACCCATATCTCCGGCGCGGACGTAACCTGTGTCGCACATGTATCCTTGGACTAGTTTTACGTCTGGATGCCCCTCTAGTACAACCCTGTCTGGATTAGTGTATTCTACTATTGCGTATTTCCATAATTAGTTTACCGAATGCTTGCCTCTGTGGTGTAATGATTAGCATGATTAGCTGCCACCCCCGGAAGCCCGGGTTGGATTCCCGGCTCTGCCACGAAAGTTACAAATTGGTACGAGGGCTGGAACGGGGTTCACTCAGCCTCGGGAGGTCAACTGAGTAGAGGTGGTTTCGATCCCCACCTCAGTCATCCTGGAAGTGGTTTTCCGTGGCTACCCACTTCTCCTCCAGGCAAATGCTGGGATGGGAGCTAACCTAAGGCCACGGCCGCTTCCTTTCCTCTTCCTTATCTATCCCTTCCAATTTTCCCATCCTCAGCACAAGGCCCCTGTTCAGCTTAGCAGGTACAGCCCCCTAGGCGAGGTACTGGTCATCCTTCCTAGTTGTATCCTCCGACCTAATATCTCACGCTCCAGGATACTGCTTTTGAGGCGGTAGAGGTGGGATCCCTCGCTATGTCCGAGGGAGAAACCAAACCTGGAGGATAAACAGATTAAGAAAGAAAGAAAGTTACCGAATATACTTAAATTCGAGAGGTTTATTTTTTTCTATTCAGTATACCATACATACACTACTCCAAATTGAATAGTTCTACCTTCCACAAGAAGGGAAAGGGAAATATCTTCTCTTATTGTTATTTATAGGAGAATGGTTTCCTTGGTATCCTCTAAATTTACGCAGTTCTACAACTTTTCATATGCGATTCTTCACCGTGCGATTTGGCAGCTCGTTTCGGCCCATGTGGGTATGGACCTGCATTCGGGAGATGGTGGGTTCTAACCTCAATGCAAGCAATCATCAAGGAAATTTCCTTGGTTTCCCATTTTCACGCTGGGCCTATTCCCTAATTACGGCCACATTCACTTCCTTCCCAGTGTCCTATCCCATCGTCGCCAAAAGACCTGTCTGACGAGAGTCAGTGCGACGTAAAAGAAATATAAAAATAACAATTAACATGTGATTATATTGATTTTCACGGGATATTTTTGTTAATAAGTCTCACTCTGACGTTTAACACGGAAGTCAACGCTTTTAATTATGAGGTCGAGTGGTACATGGTGACAGATTACAAGAATGTCACAGGAACTTGGTTTGTTTTTCAGTACCAATCAACAGAAATGATCGTCTCGTTAATACAAATTACCGTTTTCATCAATAGTAGAAGGCAAATGACAGGCTCTATTGTACACCACTCCTGCTTCGGAACGGTTTTATTAATGAAATTATTTCGTTTACTGTCGATATAGTTCTTGCCTGAAAGTACTTATATTTGGCAGCAGGAAAAGTAGTCTGTACATGTCGTTGAACACTATGAATTACAATTCGACCATTTTAATGATGTAAACCACGGCTGCAACCAGGGATGTCGATATACACATCCTATCGGATTCTAATACAACAATCGGCAAATGTTCACATACCACGAAGAATTATAATATAACATGAAATACGAGTAAGAAACTAAGTAGGAGAATAGGTTAATATGTGAATAATAATAATAATAATAATAATAATAATAATAATAATAATAATAATAATAATAATAATAATAATAATAATAATAATAATAATAATAATAATATTTTTACGTCTCTTCAACTGCTATAGATACCAAGAGACAACATATTGTCGAAATATTGGTCCGGAAGGAAACAAAACCCATGTTACATACACCTCATTAAAGATTTTAGCCTGCTAAGACGACTGCTGCCCACACAAATGACCCGCAGATGTTGGAGTACGACGTTGTCAGCGTGACAACAACTGCTTAACCATATCAAAAGTGTCCGAATTCGCTCTCACGAGACAGAGTAAAACCCTGTTCAGATTCCAGTCCAGTATTAAAATCCCTGTACGTGTCGGGAATTGAAGCCACGACCTCCGAATAAGAAAGGTACCCTTACAGCATGCAGCTGGTATGAACTGTCCCGCTGCAGTATTCTGACAAACGGGAAACAAACGTCATGGGGTTGTCGCACTTAAATATCCTCAAATGTCGTTGATCTCAGCCGGAATAAAACTCAGTATCGTTCAAGTGTGAAATGCGACACCTTGTCAATGGATGACGTGCTTTAATTGAGCGACAACGGTACAGTTTGTCTATCGCTCAGTTGGGACTCAAACCTCAGAGGTAAAATTATTTGTGCTCGTGGGTTGCCTAATATGAACGACATACGTATTGTAGACTAACCAGTGAACTTCATTTTATATGTAAGTAAATATCTTAGATTTACAGAGTCCACTCTAAAGGCGCTCTATATGACAAACAGAAAAGCATTCAAGAAGGCAGTTCGCGAAAATCCGATGGTCCATACTGCTTTTGTCGAACTAGCACTAAGTGTTAAGGGCAGTTATACCAGTAGTATTCTATATCGTCAGTGTTACAATTATCAAATATCTATCTCTGAAACCTCTACAGAACTTTGAAATGTTTATATATTTATTGAGCAAATTCACTGAACCAGAATTAATTATCCTTGTTTAAATAAAATGTATTACTTCCTTTCATTGAAAGCCAATTTTGAAGATAGCAGATATTAGGCTATATAGACATCTTCAATTCAGATAGTGAGAAAGATTTTTACTACGATTCTGTTTGTGGCTTTTAATAATTGTTTTAGGAAATTAAGAAAATTTAAGCCGCCTCTGTGGTGTAGTGGTTAGCGTGATTAGCTGCCACCCCCGGAGGTCCGGGTTCGATTCCCGGCTCTGCCACGACAATTTGAAAAGTGGTACGAGGGCTGGAACGGGGTCCACTCAGCCTCGGGAGGTCAATTGAGTAGAGGTGGGTTCGATTCCCACCTCAGCCATCCTCGAAGTGGTTTTCCGTGGTTTCCCACTTCTCCTCCAGGCGAATGCCGGGATGGTACCTAACTTAAGGCCACGGCCGCTTCCTTCCCTCTTCCTTGTCTATCCCTTCCAATCTTCCCATCCCTCCACAAGGCCCCTGTTCAGCATAGCAGGTGAGGCCGCCTGGGCGAGGTACTGGTCATACTCCCCAGTTGTATCCCCCGACCAAGGGTCTGAAGCTCCAGGACACTGCCCTTGAGGCGGTAGAGGTGGGATCCCTCGCTGTGTCCGAGGGAAAAGCCGAACCTGGAGGGTAAACAGATGATGATGATGATGAAGAAAATTTAAATGTTATCCGTTCAGTAGTATGTCAATAAAGGTACATTTTTAAATTGAAAATATGAAGTATTAGAAGCTCCGAGGAAAGTAATTATTAATGAATCATCATAAAATGAAGCTGCAACTGTAGACATTCATACTTGTTATAACAATGTAAAGAATTCACCCTTCCCTTCTGTAACTGTTGATGTAGGAAATACATAGGTTTCAATAAAACCATGCGCGAAAACGAACCTTTAACAATAAAACTGTAAGAATCAGAAACAATTTTCTAGATCGAGCTTCTTAACAAGTAATAATATTATTTTACAACTTGTTTAACGTCGCACCGACACCGATAGGTCTTATGGTGACGATGAAATAGGAAAGGCCTAGGAAGGAGAAGGAAGCAACCATGGCCTCAATTAAGGTACAGCCCCCAGCATTTCCCTGGTGTGAAAATGGGAAACCACGGAAAACCATCTTCAGGGCTGTGGGGTTCGAATGCACTATCTCCCGAATGCAAGCTGATAGCTACGCGGCACAAACTGCACAGCCACTAGTTCGGTATTTTTTTTCTCAATTGGCTTTACGTCGCACCGACACAGATAGGTCTAATGTCGACGAAGGGATAGGAAAGGGCTAGGAGTGGGAAGTAAGTGGCCGTGGCCTTAATTAAGGGACAGCCGCAGCATTTTCCTGGTGTGAAGGTAATAATAATAATAATAATAATAATAATAATAATAATAATAATAATAATAATAATAATAATAATAATAATAATAATAATAATAATAATAATAATAATAATAATACGTACTATATTCGGCTACCGTGTATATGCATTAAATATGACGCCATTTAGGCTGTCTGCGCGTCAATTTCTATGTTCTGTTTACTATACTAGATGGTAGAATAAACCGTTTCTCCGTTGGCAAATCTATGGCGTTGCTATGGCTAAGTGTTAATTAACTTTGTGTCCGGCTGAATGGTTAGAGTCTTGGTCCTTTGATCCTCGAGTCCCCGAGTTCAATTTCCTTCCCGATCGGTTAATGCAATTGGCTCAGGTATCTCCAACACTCCTGCAACTCACTCATCACACACAACGCTATCCTTCACCGTAGCAGCACTCAGTTTCCTACAGGCAGTAGATGCCATCCATTCTTGTCGGAGGGTTTGCTAGGAATAACCACATGACATTATTAGCTTCTTAACGCATTATACACCGAATTGTCCGGCTCCATGGCTAAATGGTTAGCGTGTTGGCCTTTGGTCATAGGGGTCGCGGGTTCGATTCCCGGCAGGGTCGGGAATTTTAACCATAATTGGTTAATTTCGCCGGCACAGGGGCTGGGTGTATGTGTAGTCTTCATCATCATTTCATCCTCATCACGACGCGCAGGTCGCCTACGGGTGTCAAATCAAAAGACCTGCAATGTGGCGAGGCGAATTTGTCCTCGGACATTCCCGGCACTAAAAGCCATACGCCATTTCATTTCATTTCATTTCACCGAATTCATCACGAGATTTTAAACTATTTTGTAGAGCGAAAATTTAAGAATGTTTTTTATTTTTTTTATTTTATTTTAGGATTTCCACTCCTCTCACGAGAAGTTGTGTGATCGAGCAGCTGCCCGTAAATCAAGTATTTCTCCTGTGAACGTTAAGCGCCACCTAAAGTGGACAGCGGATGTGATTTGCAGAGATAGATCACGATATATCACTGGACAGTTGGATAGATGGGTTTGGGTGAGACAAATGCCTGAAAATCAATACCTGCCAGTACGTGTCGACCGTGAAATATTGAGAATGCGACATTCCAATGTGGAGTTGTTTTTCATGGGATAGACTTGGCCTCTCGTAACAATGAGTGGCAATCTACACAATATTACCGGGCGAGTTGCCCGTGCAGTTAGGGGCCCGCAGCTGTGAACTTGCATCCGCGAGATTGTGGGTTCGAGCCCCACTATCAGTAGCCATGTGAAGATGATTTTCCGTGGTTTCCCATTTTCGCACCAGGCAAATATTGGGGTCCGCCTCTGTGGTGTAGTGGTTAGTGTGATTATCTGCCACCCCCGGAGGCCCGGGTTCGATTCCCGACTCTGCCACGAAATTTGAAAAGTGGTGCGAGGGCTGGAACGGGGTCCACTCAACCTCGGAAGGTCAACTGAGTAGAGGTGGGACCAGTTCCCACCTCAGTCATCCTGGAAGTGGTTTTCCGTGGTTTCTCACTTCTCCTCCAGGCGAATGGCGGGATGGTACCTAACTTAAGGCCATGGCCACTTCCTTCCCTCTTCCTTGTCTATCCCTTCCAATCTTCCCATCCCCCCGCAAGGCCCCTGCTCAGCATAACAGGTGAGGCCACCTGGGCGAGGTACTGGTCATTCTCCCAAGTTGTATCCCCTGACCCAGAGGCTGAAGCTCCGGGACACTGCCCTTGGGGCGATAGAGGTGGGATCCCTCCCTGAGTCCGAGGAAAGAACCGACCCAGGAGGGTAAACATATAAAAAAGAAGAAGAAGCAAATATTGGGACTGTACCTTAATTAAGGCCACAGCCGCTTCCTTCCCACTCCTAGACCTTTCCTGTCTCATCGTCGCCATAAGACCTATCTGTGTCGGTGCGACGTAAATCAAATTGTAATATATATCAAATGTATCCAGGTATCCCTCTGTAGAGGTAAACTAGAGCCTAGATGTTATTCCGGTCATCACTGCTGCTATAAGAGACGATTGAGAACACGATGTTCTTAAGTGCTGCGAGACGCCTGCAGGATGGGTGGAGCAAGGGCGCATAGTATTTCGAACGTGGAATGGTTATTGCTTGCCACATAAGTGGAAATGAAAGACAGAACTACAACAAAATTACGGTCTATTAGGCCACGTAAGTTGACCGACATAGACCACAGAACATTGAAGAAGGTTGTACAGGAAAATCGCATGACGTCGTGTGACCCGTGAATTCCACAGTGATTCTAATTGTGCAGCAAGCACCATAATTGTGCGCTGGAAGACACGAGGACTGGGGTTCAAGGTTCAGGCACACGCCCATAAACAGCACATATCGGCAGTGAACTCTTAAGTACCGTGCTCGGTGTTGTAAAGAGCATGCCCACTGATCCATTAATGAGCAGTATATCAGAGGAAATCTTAGAGGATAGTTTCGAGTAGGTATCCGGATGCTTTCGGTCAGTTACTACATATGTAGGAGGGCAATAGGACAGTTTGACTGGTCTCACACACTCTACGGTAGATGATTGCAACGACTATTATCTGTACCAGCATGACAATCAAAACAGGTCTATATGAGAATGTTTGTGGACAGCAAAGTTCCGAAAATGAACTTGCTACCACAGAGTCCTGACCTGAATCCCATAGAATATACCGGGTGAGTCAGCCGCGTCTGACGTTTTATGCTGTTAGGCATCCCACCGAACATCACTGGTGTCTTTATGGTCTATTCTCATTTGCCGCATCCCAAGTAAAAATCGCTTTTAATCACTCACTGCACAATTACCATTCCAAAACATGTACCGTATGCGACAGGCATTTACACAATGTATCAAACTGGTGCACGGTTATGTAAAAAGTACGTGGCAATTATGAATTTTCAGTAGAATATAAAATGAACGCTGAAAGTGATGGCATACTGATAGAAGACGTGTGTGCATTTGTGAAGCGGAAGTACAGTAGTAGTCCATCTAGTAGGCTTTCTGGAAACCTACGCGCTGGAGTCGCCTTGGTGTCATAGGTTAAGTGCAGTGCTCTTAATACAGCTGCGTTTGATAGATGCATTCGAATCCCACTTGAGCCTGTAAATTTTATTCGCATTTTGTACTTCAAGAATATTTTCTTTTGCTAGTACTTTTACGTCGCACCGACACAGATAGGTCTTGGCGACGATGGGATAGGAAAGGCCTAGGAGTTGGAAGGAAGCGGTCGTGGCCTTAATTAAGGTACAGCCCTAGCATTTGCTTGGGGTGAAAATGGGAAACCATGGTAAACCATCTTCAGGGCTACCGAAGGTGGGATTCGAACCCACTATCTCCCGGATGCAAGCTCAGAGCCGCGCGCCTCTAACCGCACGACCACTTCGAGAATCATCCACAGAGCCAATGTATCCGAATGCCCTCAAGTCGTGGGCTACTTTATTTATTTATTTATTTATTTAATTTATTTATTTATTTATTTATTTATTTATTTATTTATTTATTTATTTATTTATTTATTTATTTATTTATTTATTTATTTATTTATTTTGGCACTGTTCTAGCCCATTAGGGCTGCTTATGTGGATGTTTTATAAGCAGCGCTGGACGAGGATGGAATGGTTGACTGAGCAACAGCCTGTTAGCGTAGTAAGTGTTCGAATAGATGACCTTCTGCAGTAATGCACGTTTCAGCACGCCGTTGAACTGCCATTCGGGTTCTTTGTAGCATTGTAGGTGCTACGGGTCCACAGGTTTCCGTAATAAGGTTTCGAAGGCTTTCACGATTTTCCGGCTATTGAGTGCACACTACATCCTTCAAATAGCGCCATAGGAGCAAGTCCAGTGACTTCAAGTCGGGTGACCTAGCAGGCCAGCTGACAGGTCCTCCCCTTCCTATCCATCGACCGGGGTGTGTAACATTCAGGCAGTTGCGAACATCTGCTGACATATGAGGAGGAGCTCCGTCATGTTGATACCACACGGTTACACGCTCACCCAGGGACACATCCTCTAGCAGCAATAGTAGTTGGTCTTGAAGAAACTGTATGTACCGGGCTCCTGTCATATAATTCTCAAAGAAATATGGTCCAATTAGATGATCACCACACCAGACATTTACTGCCCGTCGTGCCTGAAATGCGGCATGCCTTACCCAGTGGGGATTTTCAAGACTCCAGTAGTGCAGATTATTACGATTCACAGAGTCATTGTTATGGAATCGTGCCTCGTCCGAAAATAAAATGTGAGATACAAACGCTGGATCATTTGCCACTTGCGTCAGTTTTCACGCACAGACATCAACACGAGTTTCGAAATCTCGTCCGTGGAGTTCTTTATGTATTTGCAGGTGATACGGACAAAAAAGGTGGAATGCATTATCCTTACAACAGACGACTGGCTGATGTTGGCCTGTTGTGCTGCTGCCCGAGTACTCTTGTGAGGATTCTCCCGAAAAATGTCCAAAACCATCTCAGCAGTTTCACCGGACGTAATTGGTGCCTCTCTAACAGGAACTGTTCGGGAAAGTGACGGAGTTATACCCAAACGTCGCTCCACCCTCCTAAACGCATTTGCGTTTGGTTGTTGTCTGTGTGGAAATCTTTCCTGGTACAAGCGCTGTGCTTCCTGTGCGTTCTGTCTTGCTTCGCCGTAGATGAGGAGCATGTCAACAAACTCATCTGTTGAATACATAGCGAATAAATTAGCAGTATTGCTAGGCTACACCAAGTGTCAGGCCACTACACATTCAACATGCATGCTGTTGGTCGAATGTGGCACGAATGCCTTCTTATTTGATCCTCAAAGTATAAAATGTGAATAAAAATGTTTATCGTTCGTGGGATTCGCAGCCACCTACCAACGCAACATGTGTCAACAAGCCTGTGGTTCGTCCACTACACCACGGTGACTGTTGTCTAGAGTTTAACAGAAAGCTCACTTGATATAAAACTACGTCCCGCTTAAAAAAAAAAAGTTTCTATCAGTTTTCCATCGCTTTTAGCGATCATTTCATAACCAATCGAAAACTTAAAATTAGCATACATTTTACATAACCGTATGACAGTTTGATGTATTGTGTAAATACCTGTCGCATAGCCTACATGTTTTTGCAGAAGTCGTGCAGTGATGACGCAGTAAGTGCTTAAGCCTGATTAAGTTTCGAATACTTTTGATCAGAAAAGGTACATACAATTTGTGTTATTGAACGAAAAATGTTTAGTTAACTTCTCTTGTAATAGAACGAATAAATATGTTATAGTCCGCCTCTGTGGTGTAGTGGTTAGTGTTATTAGCTGCCACCCCCGGAGGCACGGGTTCGATTCCCGGCTCTGCCACGAAATTTGAAAAAGTGGTACGTGGACTGGAACGGGGTCCACTCAGCCTCCGGACGTCAATTGACTAGATGTGGGTACGATTCCCACCTCAGCCATCCTGGAAGTGGTTTTGCGCGGTTTCCCACTTCTTCTCCAGGCAAATGCCGGGATGGTACCTAACTTAAGGCCACGGCCGCTTACTTCCCTCTTTCTTGCCTATCCCTTACAATCTTCCCATTCCCCCGCAAGGGCACTGTTCGGCATAGCAGGTGAGGCCGCCTGGGCGAGGTACTGGTCATCCTCCCCAACTGTATCCCCCGAGCCAGAGTCTCAAGCTACAGGACACTGCCCTTGAGGCAGTCCGCTAAGTCCGAGGGAAAAACCGACCCTGGAGGGTAAACAGATAAAGAAGAATAAGAAGGTATGTTGTAAATAAAAAAGTTACCCCTCACTCGCAAATATAAATTCATCATCATCATCTGTTTACCCTCCAGGTTCGGCGTTTTCCTCGGACTCAGCGAGGGATCCCACCTCTACCGCCTCAAGGGCAGTGTCCTGGAGCTTCAGACTCTTGGTCTGGGGATACAACTGGGGAGAATGACCATTTAATCGCCCGGGCGGCCTCACCTGCTATGTTGAGCAGGGGCCTTGTGGAGGGATGGGAAGATTGGAAGGGATAGACGAGGAAGAGGGAAGGAAGCGGCGTGGCCTTTAGTTAGGTACCCTCCCGGCATTCGCCTGGAGGAGAAGTGGGAAACCACGGAAAACCACTTCCAGGATGGCTGAGGTGGGAATCGAACCCACCTCTACTCAGTTGACCTTCCGAGGCTGAGTGGACCCCGTTCCAGCCCTCGTACCACGTTTCAAATTTTCGTGGCAGAGCCGGGAATCGAACCAGGACCTCCGGGGGTGGCAGCTAATCACGCTAACCACTACACCACAGAGGCGGACAAATATATAAATTAAATAATTTATATTTAATTAGACCTCGCAGTTGTTTCGGGAGGAGGGGTATGATGGCATAATAGCATAGCTGTTGTTTCATTTTTAAAGAAAGCTTGCAGATTTTCGTGCCTGTTGATTTTCAGACCAGGCAAATGCTGGGGTTGTATCTTAATTAAGGCCGGCGTAATAACATTATTGATTTTACATCTATCTAAATGCGTTTGTGTTTTTCGAACCTGCCGAGTTGCCGGAATTTTGTATGTATGGTTAGTCATCAGCCCGAAGGCTGGTTGGATCCTCAACAGTTCCGCCATGAGCTGTCATAGATGGCCTAGGCATCACTGAAGAGGCGTACTAGGGAAATGAGGAGTGAGGTAGTTTCCCGTTGCTTTCCTCACCGAGCCAGAAGTTGCTATTACAAATCAGTCTGCCAAGCCCACTGAAATGCATACACCAACCGACCCTATGAGCAACATTTTCACACCATTCATAGCAGGGACTGGCTGCGTAAGGAATGGCATTACTAGCATCGCTCATACCTCAGTCACTTTCATTTTGTCAAAGCCAAGGATAAGACAGATCAATGAAAGTAACAAAATTGCTCTAGCCCATACCAGAAGACTTAGTGCACTGTAAACACTAGGTCCCGCCAGCAAAGGCATGCCGGAATTTTATCACTCAGGAATTCATTTATGTGCCAGTAAATCTACCGACACGAGGCTCGCGTATTTGAGCACCTCGAATACTACTGAACAATGCCGAGTTCGAATGTGACAACTTGCGGTCAGGAGGCCAGCGCTTCTGTCGTCTGAGCCGCACACCCCGGCTGTGTGATATTGTAATCATAGCCACGAGTTCTTCAAATTCACATGGAATCCTAACCACACCCAGACTGCCCAGGAACTGACAACGCCCGCCACGATGCGGCGCTGATGATGATGCTATTCGGTTATCACACCTCCCCTTCCTTTTCAGTCTTGTGACCAAAGTTCGAATCGCACGGAATTCGAGGTTAAATATCCACCTGCATATCATACGGTGTCAAATAAGGATGTACGCGTGTTTGTGAAGTTTTTCAGCCCGAAGGCTGGCTGGACTCTCACATACCACCAATAAAGATAACGCCATTACAGGAAAACCGCATAATCCGACAGAGGCGCTTCAATGAGGCGTATGAGGCAAGAATAGGAGCGAGGTAGTTTGTCATATTTTTCCTTACTGGGCCATAAAGTGTTGTTACAGTACATCCGGCCCTGTGAGTAACACCTTTCATAACATCCAAATTCCACATGCACCAGTCATGCTCTGAATGCCATTACTCAGCACCACCCATCCCTCAGCAGCTTTCATGTCCGGCTCCATGGCTAAATGGTTAGCGAGCTGGTCTTTGGTCGCAGGAGTCCTGGGTTCGATTCCAGGCAGGTTCGGCAATTTCAACCGTACTTGGTTGATTTCGCTGACCAGGGGGTTGGATGTATGTGTCGTCTTCATCATAATTTCATCCTCATCACGACGCGCAGGTCGCCTACGGGAGTCAAATCAAAAGCCCTGCGTCTGGCGAGCCGAACTTGTCCTCGGACACTCCCGGCACTAAAAACCATACGCCATTTCATTTCAGCAGCTTCCATACTGTCACAGGCATAAATGAGGCTAACAAGCAATATTACCGAGCTCGATAGCTGCAGTCGCTTAAGTGCGGCCAGTATCCAGTATTCGGGAGATAGTAGGTTCGAACACCACTGTCGGCAGCCCTGAAAATGGTTTTCCGTGGTTTCCCATTTCCACACCAGGCAAATGCAGGGGCTGTACCTTAATTAAGGCCACGGCCACTTCCTTCCCACTCCTAGCCCTTCCCTGTCCCATCGTCGCCATAAGACCTATCTGTGTCGGTGCGACGTAAAGCAACTGGCAAAAAAAAGAAAAAAAAAACAAGCAATATTAATGAAGTACCCGACTGACAATGGTACAGAATCAGATAAGATGAAAAGGCGAACTATGTTCAGTGCTTATTTTAACAATGTTAGCTGCCCGTAGCGGCATTTATACATGTTTATGAGCTAAGATATTGTTATAGTAATGAATAAGACAAGAAACTCAGCTATGAATAATTATAATTCGATCAGAAGCAAGGCTTTTCAAGCGTTTGCTCTATAAACCAGCGTTTCTTCCTAAGCCTAACACTAGACTCACCAGAGTGGGATATGTCAGGCTCAACCCACCGACGCTGGGGTGTATGCAGGTGAAAATGAAAAATGAAAATCCACAGGCTGTTCCCAGTCATTTGACCGGGTCTGGAATGGAGTGAATGAATCTCCCAACTAGTGGCGAAGATGGGAATTGCCGGCTGCCGAAACCTGTCGCACTTCTCCGGGGCAATGATTAATGAATGATTAATTAAATGAAATGATATTGGAGAGTGTTGCTGGAATGAAAGATGACAGGGAAAACCGGAGTAACCGGTGAAAAACCTGTCCTACATCCGCTTCGTCCACCACAAATCTCATATGGAGTGACCGGGATTTGAACCACGGAACCTAGCGGCGAGAGGCCGGCGCGTTGCCGCCTGTGACACGGAAGCTCCGGTGTATGCAGGCTTTCATTCCCTATCCTGAAAGGGTACGGCGGGCCACCCGGAAGGCAACATCCTCTCTCTCTGACCAGGAGAGTAGGCGTGATAAGAGAAGAGAGAAGAGAAAGTGAAGTGAACACACGCAAGTGAATTTATCAGAAGCCCATTAGTAGAGGCAAATCTGTTAACTACATATGGGAGATGAAATGAAATGTCGTATGACTTTTAGTGCCGGGTTATCCCAGGACGGGTTCGGCTCGCCAGGTGCAGGTCTTTCTATTTGACTCCCGTAGGCGACCTGCGCGTCGTGGTGAGGATGAAATGATGATGAAGACAACACATACACCCAGCCCCGTGCCGTTGGAATCAACCAATTAAGGTTAAAATCCCCGACCCGGCCGGGAATCGAACCCGGGACCCTCTGAACCGAAGGCCAGTACTCTGACTGTTCAGCCAACGAGTCGGACATATGGGAGATAAATCTCCACGATGGAATTATTGCTCGCCTAGCAAATCCTAATGGGAAGTGTAAGTCCCCTCATTGTTGCATCAACAGGATATAGCCTTTCGAATATGAATAAATAATGAGTCAATTTTTCTCAACGCATTAAGTGTAAATGTTTTGCACCTCGGCATCTCTTAAACGAGGGAGAAATGATAATGATTTTGGTCTACTCTGTTTTTAAATATATCCAATCTTTGGACATGGCAGTTTGTCCAGTATTCTTCCCTAAGCCTAGTGATCACTGAAGGGGCATCAGCGGGAACTTCTTTGCTGTAGGGCATGAACTTCTTTCCACTCTTTTTACCTTTAACAACACGTGGTTACTAATATAAATACCTTTTTCCGGTGTCATTTCAGGAATAGAATGAAGGTCAATAATTTCACATCTTCCTGTATTGTTGCAACTGACGCGTTCTGGTCCGATGGGTTTTCCTTCTGACGCGGAACAAACTCTTCACGAAACGTAAAGATTCCACGTAATTGGCTTCTTTCACGCGGCTAAAACTCAAGAGTCCCACGAGAGCTCTTAGAGTAACCAATAACGACGGTGGTCAGTATTTCTATTAGACATTATATATCTTGTAAGCCTCCGTGGCTCAGACGGCAGCGCGTCGGCCTCTCACCGCTGGATACCGTGGTTCAAATCCCGGTCACTCCATGTGAGATTTGTGCTGGACAAAACCGGAGGCGGGACAGGTTTTTCTCCGGGTACTCCAGTTTTCCCTGTCATCTTTTATTTCAGCAACACTCCCCATTCTCATTTCATAGCATCTATCAGTTATTAATATATCACTTTGGGAGTGGCGACCCCATCGTACTAACAGCCTATATCTGTTTCATTCATTCCATTCCTGACCCGGTCAATGACTAGAAAACAGGTCGTAGGTTTTCATTTTCAATATAATATAATATAATATAATATAATATAATAATATTATTATTATTATTATTATTATTATCATCATCATCATCATCTGTTTACCCTCCAGGTTCGGCTTTTCCCTCGGACTCAGCGAGGGATGCCACCTCTACCGCCTCAAGGGCAGTGTCCTGGAGCTTCAGACTCTCGGTCGGGGGATACAACTGGGGAGAATGACCAGTACCTCGCCCAGGCGGCCTCACCTGCTATGCTGAACAGGGGCCTTGTGGAGGGATGGGAAGATTGGAAGGGATAGACAAGGAAGAGGGAAGGAAGCGGCCGTGGCCTTATGTTAGGTACCATCCCGGCATTCGCCTGGAGGAGAAGTGAGAAACCACGGAAAACCACTTCCAGGATGGCTGAGGTGGGAATCGAACCCACCTCTACTCAGTTGACCTCCCGAGGCTGAGTGGACCCCGTTCCAGCCCTCATACCACTTTTTGAAATTTCGTGGCAGAGCCGGGAATCGAACCCGGGCCTCCGGGGGTGGCAGCTAATCACGCTAACCACTACACCACAGAGGCGGACATTATTATTATTATTATTATTATTATTATTATTATTATTATTATTATTATTATTATTATTATTATTATTATTATTATTATTATTGGCCAACGGCGTAGCCACGTAGAACCAGGATCTCGTGAGATTTCCAAAATGAAGCAACGGTGCGTGTGGTCATGATTTGATAGGAAGCTCGCGTACTGTTGGATGCAAGAGGAATGAGAAGGAGCCGGCCACCCTACAAGGTATTTGGTTTATATTTATTACCTCTTATTTAAAAACTATTTATTTATTTATTCCGTCCAAACTAGGGATTCTTACCTGCATCTTAGGACTGGTTCGGGGTCTACTCAACCTATATGAGAATAGATGAGGAACTACTGATGCTGAGATAGCGGCCCGGTCTAGAAAGTCAAGCGTAAGAGCCGTGAGGATACGTCGCACTGACTGCGCTTCACCTGGTAATCTGCAGCCTTCTAACTGAGCAGCGGTTGCTTGGTAGGCCAAGGCCCATCAGGGCTGCAGTGCCGTGAAGGTTATTTATTTATTTATTTATTTATTTATTTATTTATTTATTTATTTATTTATTTATTTATTTATTTATTTATTTATTTATTTATTTATTTATTTTACTTCTGGTTTACACCAGATTCAGGTGCGCGGTGGGCATTGCCCGGTGAACTAGTGTTGCGGGGAGTAGCCTCATCGTAGAAGGCGTCGCCGAGCAGTGGTCACAGCGTGATGAGTCCATCTTATTGACCATAGCTTGTAGAACATTTATTTCCATAGCACAGTTATTAACAGGGCCAGAGGCACTCCGGGAGCGTGTCGACCGCTGGCCGTCTATTCTTAACTTGCTATTATTTGTTTATATGGTTTCATAGGCTTAGACTATTATCTGTTTGAACTTAAACTAAACTATTTATTTATTTATTTGTTTATTTATTTATTTATTTATTTATTTATTTATTTATTTATTTATTTATTTATTTATTTATTGTTCTGTTCCAATTACCAAGATTTTACTTTATTTCATTCTCCTATACCCCCACTGAATACTATTCTTAAAAATACAAGCATGTTCGACGGTAAACAACAGATACGGAAATTGCCTCCTGGTTGACTGCCCTAAAAGCAGATCAGTATTGATTGATTGATTGATTGATTGATTGATTGATTGATTGATTGATTGATTGATTGATTGATTGATTGATTGATTGATTGATTGATTGATTGATTGATTGATTGATTGATTGATTGATTGATTGATTGATTGGTTGATTGATTGATTGATTGATTGAACCTTGTTTCTTTGGTCACATTACCAATAGAATTGAGGCATTGGAAAAATTCATTATAGAGGGTCAACGTCTAATAATCTTGCGGTTTAATGTACGTAGTATCTTATAATTATAAGCCATGGAACCAACACTTCACACGTATGTGAGTTTACACTTCAACAAATTTCGCACGCATTGACTCGAATTCCAACTGTGTAAGCCTTGGTGAGGCTATGAGAGACAATAAAATTCTACCCTCTCCGCTAATGCTCAAGTAGTCCCCAATAAGGAAGTGTTCGAACCCAGAACCTCTGGGCAGGTAAAGCGTGATGTAACCCGGATGTCAGCCATTACACCATTCTCCAGAGAAAGTTGAGCACAACGTAACAAAAAGCGGGGTCTTCCACTTGTGTAACGACAGATATAGAGTTGTACGAACCTGATGCTAGCATTTCCGCTGTCTGATACCGCGGAGTAAGGCAACCACTTGCTCAAGCGTCGGCACGCACTGCAATGTATACCAATGACCGTCAAGAACGGTCACGAAACTACCGCCACCACTCAGTCATGCGGCGTACAGTAAACCTAGCTTCGACAGGTAAACAAGAGAGTTATTTTCACCGAGCGAACCGTATGCTCGGTACGAGTCGTGTAGCTGTAAGCCTACACTAGGTAGATTGCGGGTTTGAATACCACCGCCAACAGCCCTGAAGATGGTATTCTACCTTAATGTGGCCACGGCCCATTCATTCCTAGTCCTTGCCTTTTGTTAGCTAATCGTTAAGCCACTATGAAAAATAAAGACTAAATAATAATAATAATAATAATAATAATAATAATAATAATAATAATAATAATAATGAGAGGCTAGGAGTACCAGATCCACAATAGACTATATCTTAACAGACTTCGAATTCAGGAAATCTGTTAGGAATGTAAGGGGTTTTCGGGGATTTTTCGATGAAACAGACCACTATGTGATCTGTAGTGAACTAAGTATCTCTAGGCCTACGATAGAAAAAGTGAAATCTGTCTGTAAACGAATAAGGATAGAAAATCTCCAGGACGACGAAATTAGGCAGAAGTACATGGGTATAATAAGTAAGAAGTTCCGAACAGTGGACAGTAAGCAGGTTCAGGATATAGGAAGAGAATGGGTTGCATACAGGGATGCTGAATTAGCAACAGCAAGGGAATTCCTGGGAACAACAGTGTGTAAAGATAGGAAAAAGCGAACATCTTGTTGGAATGATGAAGTGAGAGCATCTGTAAACGTAAAAAGAAGGCTTATCAGAAATGGCTCCAAACAAGGGCTGATGCAGACAGGAAATTGTACATAGGTGAAAGAAACAGAGCGAAAAAAATAGTTGCTGAATCTAAAAATAATTCATGGGAAGATTTTGGTAATAACCTGGAAAGGCTAGGTCAAGCAGCAGGGAAACCTTTCCGGACAGTAATAAGGAATCTTAGGAAGGGGAGGAAAAAATGAAATGAGCAGTGTTTTGGGTAATTCAGGTGAACTCATAATAGATCCCAGGGAATTACTGGAGGGGTGGAGGGAATATTTCGAAAATCTTCTCAACGTAAAAGGAGATCTTCATGGTGGTGTCGCGAACAGTCAAGCTCTTGCGGAAGAGGAAAATGATGTACGTGAAATTACGCTTGAGGAAGTGGAAAGAATGGTAAATAAACTCCATTGTCAAAAAGCAGCAGGAATTGATGAAATTAGACCTGATATGGTGAAGTATAGTGGGAAGGCAGGGATGAAATGGCTTCATATAATAATAAGATTAGCATGGAGTGTTGGTAAGGTACCTTTAGATTGGACAAAAACAGTAATTGCACCTATCTATAAGCAAGGGAGCAGGAAGGATTGCAACAACTATCGAGGTTTCTCGTTGATTAGTGTACCAGGCAAAGTATTCACTGGCATCTTGGAAGGGAGGGTGCGATCAGTGGTTGAGAGGAAGTTGAATGAAAACCAGTGTGGTTTCAGACCACAGAGAGGCTGTCAGGATCAGATTTTCAGTATGCGCCAGGTAATTGAAAAATGTTACGAAAGGAATAAACAGTTGTGTTTATGTTTCGTAGATCTAGAGGAAGCATATGACAGGATACCGAGGGAAAAGATGTTTACCATACTGGGGGACTATGGGGTTAAGGGTAGATTATTAAAATAAATCAAAGGCATTTATGTTGACAATTGGGCTGCAGTGAGAATTGATGGTAGAACGAGTTCTTGGTTCAGGGTACTTACAGCGGTTAGACAAGTCTATAATCTTTCACCTTTGTTGTTCGTAGTTTACATGGATCATCTGCTGAAAGGTATAAAGTGGCAGGGAGGGATTCAGTTACGTGGAAATGTAGTAAACAGTCTGGCCTATGCTGATGACTTGGTCTTAATAGCAGATTGTACCAAAAGCCTGCAGTCTAATATCTTGGAACTTTAAAATAGGTGCAATTAGTATGGTATGAAAATTGGCCTTTCGAAGACTAAATTGATGTCAGTAGGTAAGAAATTCAACAGAATTGAATATCAGATTGGTGATACAAAACTGGAACAGGTAGATAATTTCAGGTATTTAGAATGTGTCGTTCTCCCAGGATGGTAATATAGTAAGTGAGATTTAATCAAGGTGCAGCGATCAACAGTATTCTCTAAGAATGAAGTCAGCTCCCGGACCAAATTATCTTTCCGTAGGTCTGTTTTCAGACCAACTTTGCTTTACTGGAGCGAAAGCTGGGTGGACTCAGGATATCTTATTCACAAGTTAGAAGTAACAGACATGAAAGTGGCGAGAATGATTGCTCGTACAAACAGGTGGGAACAATGGCAGGATGGAATGAGGAGATAAAGGCTAAGTTAGGAATGAACTCGGTGGATGAAGCTGTACGCATAAACCGTCTTTGGTGGTAGGGTCATGAGAGGCGAGTGGAGGAGGATAGGTTACCTAGGAGAATAATGGACTCTGTTATGGAGGGTAAGAGAAGTAGAGGGAGACCAAGACGACAGTGCTTAGACTGAGTTTCTAACAATTTAAAGATAAGAGGTATAGAACTAAATGAGGCCACTGCACTAGTTGAAAATAGAGGATTGTGGTGACATTTAGTAAATTGACCGAGGCTTACAGACTGAACGTTGAAAGGCATAACGGTCTATAATGATGATGTATGTATAATAACAACAATAATAATAATAATAATAATAATAATAATAATAATAATAATAATTTGTTTAACGTCTCACTACTCCTATCACACAGATAGGTCTTATGGCGACAATGGGATAGGAAAGGGCTAGGAGTGGAAAGGGAGAGACCGTGGGCCTAATTAAGGTAAAGCTCCAGCATTTACCTAGTGTGAAAATGGGAAACCACTTAAAACCATCTTCAATGCTGCCGACAGTTGGGTTCGAGCCCACTATCTCCCGAATGCAAGCTGACAACCACGCATCCATGGCATTCCCTGCTTGTCGTAAGAGCCAACTAAAAGGGGGACCAGGGCCTCTAAGCTTGAGAGTACCGGGCGAGTTGGCCGTGCCGATAGGAGCGCGCAGCTGTGAGCTCGCACCCGGGAGATAGTGGGTTCAAACCCACTGTCGGCAGCCCTGAAGATGGTTTTCCGTGCTTTCCCATTTTTATACCAGGCAAATTCTGGGGCTGTACCTTATTTAAGGCCACGGCCTCTTCCTTCCCATTCCTAGGCCTTTCCCATCCCATCGTAACCATACGACCTATCTGTGACGATGAGACATTAAGCCAATTGTAAAAAGAGGCTTGAGAGCGTGGGTTGGTGACCACGGTTTCCTTAACTGAGTCTGGCATTGCTTCAATTTACTTGTGCCAGGCTCCTCACACTCATCTTTCTTAACCGATCTCTCTTGTTCTCTTCCGATGCGGACGGTACTAGGTTGGCGAGGCCTAGAGGTTTTTTTATTTTACCTATCGTACGTTGCCCTTCCCTTCCTCTTGCCCACACATTCATCTGTCCTCTCCCATTTTCTCTGGGGTTAGTATTAGGAGAAGGTTGCCCTGTTTTGCTTCCTCTTAAAAGCGATAACCATCGCCATTTACCACGTGAGCTACTGAACCCGGTGTAACTAGCAAAATACCTGTCGAAGAATCTACGGCTTAATATTTATGGCTCTTCAGAGTTTTCCATGAAAACTTCTTAGGGACCAGAATCTGCCTGATTCGAGTGTAACCAATCGTTTATTTTCTTTACATCAAGAAGAAACGATCAAACATTAATGCACGTAATAGGTGTCCTCAGATACCATCGTTCATAACATTTCACAGAACAGGTAACTTACACGAAATTAATGATCGTCAACAAAGGTGTAACGAAGGTATTACACTGAATACGAAGAAAAATACTAGTCAACTTCTCGATCTTGCATGCGTGGATGCGAGAATTGGTCCATAAAAGTTAAAGATAGAAACCAAATCAACGACTTCGAAATGTGGTGCTGGAGAAGTATGTTGGACAGTTAGGCGAGCAAATGATTCTGTCATCCAGTAGGATGGAATTAGAGACAGCCTACGCCAAGTTATGTACCAAATAATCCTGCAGTTCTTTGTGCACATTATGAGGAGAAAGGATGACAACTTGGCAAAACTAATTGTCCAAGGAAAAGTTTATGGCAAAAGGTCAAGAGGACGAGTCGCAAAACTACGGGTTGATCAAATCAGAGAGATAACTAACTTTCTATACAGAACTTCTGTACCGAAGACGCAAACTTTTTTTCTTTTTTTGCTAGTTGCTTTACGTCGCGCCGACACAGATAGGTCTTATGGCGACGATGGGACAGGGAAGGCCTGGGAGTGGGAAGGAAGCGGCCGTGGCCTTAATTAAGGTACAGCCCCAGCATTTGCCTGGTGTGAAAATGGGAAACCACGGAAAACCATTTTCAGGGCTGCCGACAGTGGGGTTCGAACCTACTATCTCCCGAATACTGGATACTGGCCGCACTTAAGCGACTGCAGCTATCGAGCTCGGAAGACGCAAACTCACACAGAATAGCTTAAACTGAAGGGAAAAGCAACGAAGTCCTTGGGTCAAGGTACTCTGTCATGAGTGTAACGAACGAGAGAGAAAATGTGTCACATTGGCCTTTGCTGGCGGATGAGGATCATTTTCGCGGAAATTGTGGATATTTTAATTTGAAGAATATTTTTTTATACTTGCAAGCAGGAAGCTCTGCTCAAGGATATATTTCCATATAAACTGTAAAATTTTGTAAATATTTTTTTCACGTAGAATACGTCTGTAGTTTCGGAACCATGCTTGCGCCGATGAGCGTTAGAAACACATGACAGTTTTAAAATCGTAATGATCTCTAGACAAGACGTACGACGTAGTGTACGAAATCTTATTTTAAAGAGAATGCTCCAATGTATTCATCAACCAATATCTGACCTCGTTATGACGTCACTGGCTGATGCAATAGTGCTCCCATCTTGATTTATTAAAACCTCAGTGCCGCGCGGACAACTAGTGTAGCTGTGGACTCTCCGTGGTAGCACGTCGTTTGAAGTGCCGTTTGGTCCGTCTCAGTAGGTTCTGTACGTGTATGGCAAAAAATAAAATGGAGTATGTTTGAGAACATTTTGGACCGAGCGAGTTCGCCGTGCGGTTAGTGTTGCGTAGCGGTGGGCTTGTATTCGGGAGATATTGGCTGGAATCTGACCGTTGGCAGCCCTGATATGGCTTTCCGTAGTTTCCCATTTTCACACCAGGCAAATGGGTTTACCTTAAATAAGGCCAAGGTTGCTACTTTCCCTAACATAGCTTGTTTCCATTCTTGGGTCGCCGAAAATCTTTGACGTGTTTTTGTGTTGTTTTGTTTTTGTTTTTTTGCTAGTGGCTTTACGTCGCACCGACACTGATAGGTTTCATGGCGACGATGGGATAGGAATGGGCTGGGAGTGGGAAGGAAGCGGCCGTGGCCTTAATTAAGGTACAGCCCTAGCACTTGCCTGGTGTGATAATGGGGAAAAACGGAAAACCATCTCTAGGGCTGCCGACAGTGGGATTCGAACCCACTATCTCCCGGATGCAATTTCACAGCTGCGCGCTCCTAACCGCATGGCCTTCGATGTCTTAATATGACGTTAAACCACTAGCAAAAGGAAAAAGGTTTTGGTGCGAAGAATTGGGAAGATTTCCTTCTTTAGTAAAATGTTGCAACATATGGACGGACAATAAACGGTTTCAGAGTTATTTAAAATGCGTTAGGAAAAATAGGGCGGCTTGTTAGAATTCCAAAAGTTCTAAATTAGCAACGTCGAGCGTCAAAATGCTTGCCGAGAGCATCTGAATGTTAAGGCAGCTGAGCGTCGTGAACTCGTGAGGCGAGGGCCTCGCTGCTGGAGCCCGGCCGAGCACATCTACGAATACGCGAGGAGCTCCATGCTTATTCAAGAAACCTGTGTCTCACGTACTACCCATGTGGTGTGATCTGTCACGCAAAGAATGGGACGAAAACACATTGTCAGCTAGTTGCCTGTGGGGTCCGATATCTGACCACACGAGGCGGCGCTCGTAGTGGTGTCTACGGGTTGGACGGGCAGTTTTCCTTACCAGGGGAGATACCACGACCAGCCAGTTCTTTTAATTTATTTTTAGGCAGTAGAATAAGTTAGTTAGTGTGTTAGTGTAGATTGTAGTTAAAGGTAGCATCTTACATGTGGTGCTGGATATCCGCGCATGTGTGGGATGCTACAGAGTAGATTTAATAGATTGTAAATTTAGACGTAGGGGGAAGTAGTGGCTTGTTATCTTTATTACCTAACCGATGGTATGTACTATGGTGGATATAAATATATATGCATTACTATTACTACCCATGTGGCAGAATATTCACTTCTTAACACGACTGGAGAAACCATGACAGGACTGTGACTCTGTATAAAGTAGGAAGATACCGCAGAGGGAGTGCAAACCCTCATCCTTGTTTTAACGGTTAATTTCAAATAAATTTGATGATATCCCGTACCTCTACGGTATGCAGCAAAGAATAATAACGTTATTTATTTTACATCCCACTAACTATTTTTACGGTTTTTCAGAGACGCCGAGGTGCCGCAGGAGTTCTTTTACGTGCCAGTAAATCTATTGACACGAGGTTGACGTATTTAAGCACCTTCAAACACCACCGGACTGAGTCAGGATCGAACCTGCCAAGGTGGGGTCAGAAGATCAGCATGCAGCAGAGAGTTAAATATTATCCTTCTATAAAACAGGCGAAGGGAGGTGAGGACGATCACGACATTGTGTGATGATCAAGATACTGAATAAATTGAAGAATTTAACGTACAGTTTGTTAGTCTCAGTATTATTTCAAAGAGTACCGGTAGTCCATTGAAGCGTAAAATAAGTAAGAATTAAAAATGGACTCTAGTAACTGACTGCCACCTTCTTGGATGATGACTGCGTACAAGAACGTTGCTTAAATACGTACATTTCATACTAATGTTATTGTCATTGTTTAATAAAATGTTTTCTAAATAACTACAAGTTCTTCTTTCAATTGTTTGTAGAGAAAAAGGCATAAGTCCACTTTTCACCCTTGATAATTTCCTAGAAAAGGATTTATTCTTCGCAGTTCTTTGACAGGTGAAACTACGGAGGGTTTTCATTTCATGTTATAAACAATTTCGCTTAACATTGTTAATTCAAAGAACATTTCAACATTCAAATCTCATTAGCTAAAAACCTAAGGAAATTGACATATGCGTGATTAGGATATGGTCAACACAACATCTTTGTTTTTTGTTTTTTTGTTTTTGCTAGGGGCTTTACGTCGCACCGACACAGATAGGTCTTATGGCGACGATGGGATAGGAAAGGCCTAGGAGTTGGAAGGAAGCGGCCGTGGCCTTAATTAAGGTACAGCCCCGGCATTCGCCTGGTGTGAAAATGGGAAACCACGGAAAACCATTTTCAGGGCTGCCGATAGTGGGATTCGAACCTACTATCTCCCGGATGCAAGCTCACAGCCGCGCGCTATCTTTGTTTTAATGGAACTTATATTGCACTGAATTCAAAGAAAGGTGATTATATACCGCACCAGTGCCTAGCTGTCCTTTCTCTCTGTGGAAAAAATCTCACGTTGAAGAAGGATTGCCCTTGCGATTCATAGACGTTAATACTAGCAAAATCCGAACTACAGTCTTTTGAGCGTGAGAGGTAAGTCAGTGTGACAAAAGAAAATACATCTGCAATTTCAGATTTCTTCAGACTTTTTTGGGGAAACATCCTTTGTTGGGATCACCAAGAAAATTTTTGACCATGAAGTACTCCTCCACCCCTACCTGCCAAGGGCTACTTGCAAGCAAATTTGAAGTTTCCTACGTCTTCTATACGCCTGCTCCTATTTCTTGATGGATCTGTCTCTTGGCACAGGCCTGAGTAAAGTGTGGCTTCCACCGAAGTCTCAGTCTTATTTATAACTGAAATAACACGGAAGCTGCAGATGTATTCGTGGAGCTAAGTAATGACGTTTGTTGTATAGTTCTGCATGACCGTGTATGAAGACCATAGATTAAATTAGTCTGACACCCGGCTATATCGGCAAACCATCAAACATTTATGTGAAGCAATACTGTATGCTATAACCGAGTATCCGGCCGAGTCTGTTGTCCTTTCTGTCTGTGTGAAATGCGTCCCTTCTGGTTTCCCCTTCTTGCCGTAGAATCGTACCATCACCACCACCATCATCATAACAACAACAACAACAACAACAAACAACTACACAGGCATACGGTATGATGTTTATTTCTCTTTTGATTGCCGTTATGAATTAAAATTTATTTTTCAGTTGTTATACACTAATCATTAATGAATATAATTACTTAATGGTTGTAGCGGAGATGTGGTATTTACTCATTATGGAAAATTTTAGATGCGATCGGATTTTTTTGGCCTGCCTGCAACCGTATATCCTTTTGGTGGTGCTATTTGAGGGTACAACCAACCTTCCGGTTGAAGACTTCAACAGTCAAGTCTTCTAATAATTGAGAAATCTCTGTTCATTTTTTATTGTAACGATTCTAGGATTATTCACCCAGGGAATATTCGCACAGCGGAAATTCCAACTTTAATCCATTTACACACTCGCAAATACATTCAAGAGGATCTTGGAGTGACTCTGACTCTGGATACACCATTTTCTTTCAAGACTCATCTTGAAATTACATCTCGAAAACTGAACACTAGAAATAACCTCATTCAGAATATCTGCAGCACCAACTGGGGAGCAACAGCAAATACGCTCCTAACTGCTGTGATCAGCTTAGTAGTCTCTACGGCTGAATGTTGTACTCCGACGTGGATGAATAGCTCTCGCATAAAGAGGATAGACACTCATCTCAGTATAGCAATGAGTACCATCCCTCGATGCATAAGAATTACTCCACGATATTGGCTCAACACGCAATCTGCATTGAGAAGACAAGAGGCACTGCTAAAGGAATATTTGAAAATGACGAACAAACCCAAAATTCCGATTCATGATGACATTACATATTTGACAATAAACCGGTTTCGTTTCAGAAATCCAAACCTTGCTTGCTGATAGTAGTTTCAACATTGATGATAAATGGCATGACTTCTGGACTGAGAGTGTTCCATCTGAAGTGTGTGTCCTTATCGACACTATATAGAACTTTCGAGCTATATGCGACAAAGTCTGAATCGCATTCGAACAGGACATGGAGTATGTGCATACAACCTACAGTAAGTAGCCAAGGCGAACCTGACATTGTGGATCACCGTACCAAAACATCCGGCACATCATCGAGGAGTGCCATTTGAGAGCCTACACGGGTGATCCGAGAGACATTTTCAGTACTACACCATCGAGCTTTGTGTGGATGCAAGACTGGACGTCAGGCTCTTACATACTTTCTTTTGTGCCATCCCATTAATATGTATTTTACCTATAGTTGTTTTGTAGTTATAACAAAATCGTCTTCCTTGTGTAATACCATACGCTAAATAAATAAATAATCCAAGAAAATTGTCCAAAGCCATTTTTCCAAAGAATATTTATTGAATTTACTTAAAGTAAAAATATTATAAAGCCATATTTACCACGTTTCCATGGGGAATTCAAATCGATTTGAATACGCTTTCCGTATCCAATACCTCATGGAAACGGGGACTCAGTTCTTATTGAGTCTCAAACTCGATCCAGTTAGAAAGTAGGATCGAATCGTACTCAATACGGATATAGTATCATGGAAACGCGGAACGTATTGAAATCGATTCGAAAATGCTGCGGATGCTCGATTGTACTTTGTTTATCGTGTGCTTCCTGTGATTTCGTTCATGTTTATTTCTTGGTTAGTTGACAAATTTAACATGTGTAGTATAAGTAGAAATGTGTGGATGCCGGAGGAGTGTATAATGTTATTAGAAATAATACTAGAGAAGGAAATATATAAGCTCTTCGACGGAAAGCGATACAAAAATGCTGAAATATATAAATTAGTTGAGCAGGAAATGGGAAAGCGAAGTTATGTAAATAAGAATGCTGAACAGATCAAGAATAAGTGGAAGGGTCTGAAGTCCGCGTACAATGCTTGCAGAAAAGAGAACGGTAGGAATGCACTGGACAGAAAAGAGTGTGAATATTTTGATCTTCTTGATGAAATACTAGGAAGTAGACCTTCAACTTCAACTGGGGGCTTTGATACTGTTGGAATCCCTACACAGCAGCAGCAACAACAACAACAACAGGGGGGAATTGTTAGCGAATCTTAGGTGGGCATCGCCCCTGATGTAACCACAACAGACCAGAGTAACTTCTTTCATTCACCGACTGGGAGCCAGTCATCTAGTGGAACTGTTGCTGGAGAGAGTACAAGTGGATCATGTGCTTCAGGTAGACAGTTATATAAGAAGAGGAAACAGTCCCCATGAGTTGGTCTGGGGGAATTAATGGAACAGCAGAAGCAGCTCATGAACGAGTTCTTCAGAAAGCAGCAAGAAGCAGAGAAAGCTGCCAGTAGGAGAAGATCGGAGGCCCTACACACAATTGTGGGGAGTTTCACAGCTGTAATCGATCGCTTAATCAATATATCCCAAGTCCCAACTTACCAATTTTCCATGTTTCCACCAACTCACTGTATCCGTAGCAGTGCTCAAGTCCATCACCTCAACAATCCACATCATCGAGAGTACAACAAACTGAAGCTGATGTTCCTCCACAATCAGTCAGTCCATACCAGCAACAATTTTCAAGTCCATCACCTCAGCAATCCACATCATCCAGACTACCCCAAACTGAAGCTGACGAAGAATCAGATAATAGCGATGTAAATACATAAAGACCAAGGAAGAATCCATAAACACTATGTATCCATAATTGTGTGTTGTGTAGTGCATAAGAGTGTGATAATATTTATTTCTTTGTTTTTTGTAAGAGTCCTTTTTATTTCTATTTTAAACCATTAAAAACTATAGCTCTTTCACTCTTTTCATATATTAGTGTTGTGCAGTGCATAAGTGTGTGTTAATATTTTTTTGTTAAATGTCCTTTTTTATTTACATTTGTACATGCATGCGTGGATTAAATATTTATTTCAATTAATTGGAATGAGTCATAGTATTGTACAGAGGAATTGTACCCAATTTTGATTTTCAGAGACTGTTGAGCAAGTATGCTCATTAAAATTAATATTTTTCATAAATTCATGAAATTTGAGGCTCTTAGTTGACATGATGCAGTTGATAAATTAAATGTATGATGTACAATAACTTTTAAATTGTTTTGTAGAATAAATTGATTTAAGGAAAAGTGAGTACATAATGTTAACCTAGCTGCATTAAAGGAAGAGATACAATACTTCATATCTCAAATTCTTATATTGTAACTGGATAATGAAGGTCAGATATTTACAAATAAATTTGAGCAAGCTAAATGAATTTAAATGTTAGGCTACATTCTCTTACAAACTAAATCACATCACCAAGTTATCTCACAACTTTCTTTTAACATTTTATTTAAATATGAGCAAATTTTATGTTGGTTTTATGCCTACAGGACTTTTAGACTATTTTTGCAATTTCTTATGGATATTAAAAGGATCCGAGCCTCCGTGGCTCAGACGGCAGCGCGTTGGCCTCTCACCGCTCTCTCCCGGTCACTCCATGTGAGATTTGTGCTGGACAAAGCGGAGGCGGGACAGGTTTTTCTCCGGGTACTCCGGTTTTCCCTGTCATCTTTCATTCCAGCAACACTCTCCATTATCATTTCATAGCATTTATCACTCATTGCTAAATCACCCTGGAAGTGGCGGCCCCATTGTAATAACAGCCTATATATGTTTCATTCATTCATACCTGACCCGGTCAATGACTGGAAAACAGGTTGTAGGTTTTCATTAAAATGATCCAGGTTTTTCACTGGAGTACAGTTTACTTATTATAACCTAGATCTCCTAAGTGGATACATAGTCATATAGTTATTTAAAGTGTCTCTTATAATTGAAGCATTCAAATCATCCAGGTCTCTTGCATTTCTGGGCTGGGGCTGAGGAAATTCTAGTTCTGCCTGCTGTACAGCTTCCAACCAGTTTTGTTGGAAACTATCTGTTTTTTCTATAATATTATGGAGTATCAAACAAGCAAGAACCACACTCGGTACAAATTAATGGTTTATGTCTATTCTCTTTAATAAACATCTGAAACGTGCCTGCAATCGTCCAAAAGCATTTTCTACCACTGCCCTATCATTGTTCAAATATACATTGAAGGATTCTTGTTCTGGTGTCAAATTACCTTTGTAACATTTCATTAACCATGGTAATAGAGGATATGCTGGGTCACCCACTAAAAATATGGAATGTCTATTCCATCAATTGTCTTTTTTCTTTTGGGTAGAAGAGTATTTGCATATTTGAATAGGTTCGAATCCTTAAGTACACATGCATCATGCGTACTTCCCACATGATGACAGGTTGCATACCTAAATCCGGGAAGGAAAAAAAGCTATGTTAGTTGAGAATATCATATGAATGTATGCCCAATCTTTTCGAAAGAAAAAAAATCATCAGTTCATTAAAAATAAGAAACAAAGTTAAATTACCTATATAAATGGTCCACAACTGCCATCATATTATATGAAGGCCAACCTTTACGATTTATGAAATATCTGTACCCGACCGTTGGTGGCAAAACTGGGATGTGAGTACCATCTATTGCACCAATGCCACACATACCCTCAAACCCGTCAGCGATCTCTTGTGCCTCGACATCATTAGGTACAGTTAAGTAGTCACTACTGAATTCACCACACAGGGCTTCACAACATTGACACAAACGTTTATGTACCATGCACTTATGTGTACCAAACTAATTTGCAACAACTCTATATTCAGCACATGAAGCTAGTTTGTACAAAGCAATTGCAACTTTTTTCTCGACAGACATTGGTTTGCGCACAAAAAACTTGTTAGATTTGAGCTGTGAGAGAGACCACAATTCTCATTAGTCCCGGGGGACCGATGAGGGATTTTAGCCCATCGACCTATTAAGGCGTTGAGTGATATTTCGTAATGAATTTTAACTAAGACTGCATTGTTGTGGTAGTTTGTGGACTGTTGTTGTGGGATCGGATTGGCCAGGATATGGCCTGTACCCCGAGAAGGAGTGGGATGATGTTAAATTACATTATTTGGGTTATCCGTGGGACTGCGGTAGCGAAGACCTTAGTTTGGTTTGTTTAGAATGTCCTTGTGTCTACGATAACGCAGTCCCTCGGTGTCGTAATTCCCCAGGCTGGAAATGAGGGGGTTGGTGCTCAGATGGAGCTTATTGTAGAATTTAGTGGCTGCATGATGGATCCTACTATGGATGGTGGTTAGTTGGTACCGGTCATGCAGATCAGTATTCCTCTCAAACCACTGGGCACCTGATAAGGAGCGCAGGGCACGGTTTTGTACGCGCTGCACTGCTTCCAGGTGTGACTTGGCTGCGCCCCCCTAAATAGGGCTGGCATACTCTAAGATGGGCCTAACAAGAGCCGGTTTTCTAATGTAAGCCCATTATCGGCTTTTATCATAGGAATAATTTGGAAAAGGCACACTTTGGCTTGCGCTACAATGGAGTTAATGTGGTCTGCGAATGTAAGTCCTCTGTCTAGGGTGACACCTAGGTATTTGGTTTTGTTAGTCCACCTGATGACTTCGCCAAAAAACATCAGGGACTGTGGAGGATCTGGACGGCGTTTGGTAAATAGTGTAGCACTGCTTTTGTCTACATTGATTTTGATTCTCCACTTTTCGAGCCAGGGTTCTAGAGTGGAGAGCGCGTCTTGGAGATAATCTTTAACTTTAGATGTCTGCCACGAGACAGAGGAGATTGTTGTGTCGTCAGCATACAAGTACAATTTCCCGTGCGTTGGTTTGGGCATGTCGGTCATAAATAGGTTGAAAATCACTGGTGAGATCACGCTGCCCTGCGGAACTCCCGCCTCTATAGGGCGAGGGCTCGACAGCGCAGCGCCGACCTGGACCTGAAATTTTCGGTCAGCTAGGTAGCTCGTCAGTAATCGTAGAACGTAGGGGGGGAAACCTAGTGTCCTTAATTTGTAGATGAGTCCAAATGTCGTAGAACTCATCCTGAAGTTGCCTATCCAATCATCTTCTGTGAAGTAACGCTGCAGTATACTCTCCCACCAGTCCTTACTCCTTTCTTTTACCCAGTACCTTCTCTTCATACGCTTCTTTTTGTTTAGCTTAGATTGAAGGAAAACCATATTCTGCGCTTGCTACTGCTGCAGGAAGAACACCGTTTTCCTCTGTCGCGCCAATCGTTCATTCTCCCATCTCGCAAATGAATGGATTAAACTTACAAAAAACTGATACTATTAGGCACAATACCACAGCTTTTGACACTTCCATTGTTTTGGGTGATTGTACGGGCATAAAACAAGTTTGTATCACAGACTTTAAATTCCTTTGGTAATAATACACGAGGACTTATTTACTCTACTTTGCCTAGGGTTGGCCGTTGCTGTCAAGCGATACATGTCGGATTGTTCTCGTGCGGCCTCGCATGATCTCGTACTCTACGAGTGTCAAGACTGTCGTATTCAAATCGATCTGATTACGGATTGAATCTTACATGGAAACAGTAACGTACTGAGTACGGAAAGCGTATTCAAATCGATTTCAATTCCTATAGAAACGTGGTAATTGTGACCCCAACCCTGCAAATACTCCTCAACACTTCCTTCGTCTTTTTATTCATACTGTCGTAAGTAAATAGTTTGTAAGCGCAAAATTTTAAGTTCTTATACTTTCTTTCTTGAGTTTGTCTTACATTTCGCTAGCATTGTTTCACCATATTACTCTTCTTTATTTTTTTCGGACACTCGATCAGCTTGTAGAGTAATGGATTACTTTTTGCAACAATTGATTGAAATCGGTTCGTGCGAGGCTTGTCGCCCGAAATTGATTCCACAAATAGGGTGGGTAGCGAACTTCAGCTCCCAGTCGCTTACCACCTGCATGAATTATGATGTATGTCTGTGACATCGTCAACGGGAACAAACACAAGCAAGACTTAATATATTACCAAATGCTTACCTAATGGTGTCTTCATTGGGATTTCAATACTTACCTTGGAGTCTTAATTGTTACATTTTCCGCCAGGCACTTTGCTTCATGTGGAAAAACAGAGCCGCGACGTAGCATGTTTGAAGACATTTACAACTGCTCGGATTTCCGTGGTTTCCCATTTTCACACCAGGCAAATGCTCGGGCTGTACCTTAATTAAGGCCACGGCCGCTTCCTTCCCACTCCTAGCCCTTTCCTGCCCCATCGTCGCCATAAGACCTATCTGTGTCGGTGCAACATAAAGCAACTAGCAAAAAAAAAAAAAATGGTCCCTAAAAAGTAGATATGACAGACGTAAGTAAGACTCATCACTGCTGTCAACTTGAATAGTTATTTATGAAAATCACCAAAACGTACAGTAGCTCAATGCTAGTAGTAATAAGGAAGATTCACTTATTTGAGTGCATTATTCATTAAACTTAGAATGTAATCATGCATAAAATATGTACATGCTACTCTTCTACAGACTTGATCGAGAAGAAATATAAGATATCTACACAGCGAAATGTACCAGTAGTGATTTTAATGATACGATAATATGAACATTGGTAATAGTTCAACTCCTCACAAATTACGAAAAAATGCTGCCAACATGCGTGTTGAAAGATAGGTGCAAAATAATCGCAATCGGGGTTTTATAATACTGAATTTTATTATTATTATTATTATTATTATTATTATTATTATTATTATTATTATTATTATTATTATTATTATTATTATTATTATTATTATTATTATTACTTACATCAATATGCCCAACGGAGGAATACAATTGAACTTATTCAGCTGATGTGTATGCTTTCATCTCTTCCCAGCATCTCCATCTTCTAGCCGAAATTTTTCTTACTTTCTTCTGTGCAGGTTTCGTTCCTCTACTTCTGCGATTGGCTGAAAATTTATGATTATCGACTAATGTTCTGTACATTTTCGGCCGTGATATCGATTTCCTGTAGGTCTCTTTCACATTGAATCAGTCAATTTTTCTTGACTTTCAGCGAGAGGACAAGATTGAGAATCATGCTATCAGTGTACATTCTGAGAATATGACCGTAGAATTTATTCGCCTTTTTCTCTGATTTTTCAAAATGCCGATATACTTCATGATATACCTTATTATTATTATTATTATTATTATTATTATTATTATTATTATTATTATTATTATTATTATTATTATTATTATTATTATTATTATTATTATCTTTATAAATAATATGGCCTGGTGGTCATGATCGTTAAGGTGTCAAGTATATATATGGTCTGACATCGTGGTTAGCTGGTTCGAGACCCGTTGGTGGAAAAAGAATTCTCTATCAGAATGTTGGTCGGCAGGGTAGGAGAGGTGGTGGTATACAATCTAATCACTAGATCGCGTGCCAAAAGGCTGGATTAAATTTCAATCTTCTCCTCATTGTTCATATCGAGTGAAGGCGTCTGACGCTGTTGATCGTGTTTTGTCCGTCGAATGAGGACGTTAAGCCTTGAGTAGACCCTTTGTTGTTATTGGACAGGAGTAGATTATGTGCCGACACCGGAATTCACCCTCTCCCATTCAACTACAGTATATCACGTCAATTTCTTCTCAAGTCCGCCTGTGTGGTGTAGTGGTGTTAGTGCCACCCCTGTAGGCCTGGGTTCGATTCCCGACTCTGCCACGAAATTTGAAAAGTGGTACGAGTGCTGGAACGGGGTCCACTCAGCCTCGGGAGGTCAACTGAGTAGAATTGGGTTCGATTCCCACCTCAGCCATCCTGGAAAAGGTTTCCATGTTTTCCCCACTTCTCCTCCAGGCAAATGCCGGAATGGTACCTAACTTAAGGCCACGGCCGTTTCCTTCCCTCTTCCTTGTCTATCCCTTCCAATCTTCTCATCCTCCACCAAGACCCCTGTTCAGCATAGCAGGTGAGGCCGCCTGGGCGAGGTACTGGTCATCCTCCCTAGTTGTATCCCCCGACCCAATGTCTCACGCTCCAGGACACTGCCCTTGTGGCAGTAGAGGTGGGATCCCTCGCTGAGTCCGAGGGAAAAACCAACTCTGAGGGGTAAACAGATAAAGAAAGAAAGAAAGAAAGAAGGAAAGAAAGAAAGACTTCCTTCTCTCAGTTACTCCTTTAATAAGGTTGACGTTAGGAAGGGCATGCGGTTGTAAAAACTCGCAAGGAAGATTCATCTTTCTTCACACCAGACCTCCTAGAGAAACGGGACAAAGGATTGGATTCACACACTTTCATTACCGCCCATTAAAAACAGCGAATATGCATTTTTAAAATACATATTCTATCTGCGTATGTATATTCTAATTGGGAACGTTTGTGCTCTGTTTATGCCCGATTAATCAAATTAAATATTCACTCTATCGGTTGAAGCACATAATGCAACCTTAACAGTTAGAAGATGGGTCTAAACAGTAGTGGCGATTAGAGGGGGCGAGGGAGGGGCAGTCGCCCCCTCACTTTTTGGAGAAAATGTTACATTTTTATTCCATTTTAGCCGACTGAAACTACGAATTATTAAACAAAGCAATTAGTACAAGCCCTGCTGTCTTAACTGCTAATTCTTTCCTCTATTAACACACTTATTTGCGGAAATACTCACAAAATATCGTTCGAGCCGTCCAACCGATTTGTATAGCGCCACAGCAAGTAGTGGAGAATTTGCATG
This sequence comes from Anabrus simplex, assembly GCF_040414725.1. Classification (NCBI taxonomy): domain Eukaryota; kingdom Metazoa; phylum Arthropoda; class Insecta; order Orthoptera; family Tettigoniidae; genus Anabrus; species Anabrus simplex. The sequence continues at coordinate 384,427,578 of NC_090265.1, forward strand.
TGCTGTGAGGAGGGCTAGCAGGGGTATACTTTTTTTTGTTAAGGTCATGGACATTCAGGTCTAATTCACCCGCTTATCGCGCGCATTCGTCAGTCTGGCAGTCTCTGTTATGTCTGTTTCTTAGTGTGTAGTCAAATACTAAATTATTTTTAATTGTATAATCTCGCAGTATTTATTTTTAATTGTAATAAATGTGTAATATTGTTCCTTTGGTAAAAGTTTCCTTGTATAGTATTGAATCAAAATCTCAAAAACAGCTATTATTACCACACTTAAATTGGTAAACTGTCAACCTTTTCCTCTCTGTCGAAATTCGTTCAGAGAGCATAAGAAATTTACCATTTTGTAGCTTGTTTCTTCAGTTTCGAATTATAATAATGTTATTGGCTTTACGTCCCACTAACTACTGTTACGGTTTTTGAAGATGCCGAGGTGCCGTAATTTAGTCCCGCATAAGTTCTTTTAGGTGCCAGTAAATTTACCGACAATAGGCTGACGTAATTGACCATCTTTAAATACCACCGGGCTGAACCAGGATCAAACCTCCCAAGTTGGGGTGAGAAGGCCTGCGCCTCAACCGTCTAAGACACTCAGCCCGGCTTCGGTTTTGATGTATAACCCCCGCCTCCTCCCCCCCCTCCCCCACCTCGTCCACTATACCCCACAAACCCGGGTACTATTTGTTGTCCGCGTACTTTTTTGCCCCCGAATTTTAATTCCCAATCGCCGCTACTGGGTGTAAATCATTAGCTTAACTGGTAAAGGGGTAGAAATGGTAAGGTTCCTACATTAGGAACACAGACTATACACGTGTACTGACATTTTCTATCGTCATTGTTCAATCCATCACGTTCAACTTCCAACTTCGTCATTCGTACCTCGTAACCTCAATTAACATTCTTTGCGGCGATGATCTTGCGATGATGGACGAATCGGTAATACATGTTGTCTTTAGCAATACATGTTTCTTACCACACCTTTCTAATCTGTTGGGTAAATTGGAGTCATAATTTGACCTACTTACTCACATAGAAATATACAGATTCCAATATTTTTTCCAGTTAGTAGAAGATTTAAAAAACATCTGAGAGGTTATAATATTTATTTTGGTAATCATCAATTGAGTCTAACGAATCGTGAGTATACAAACATAACACATTAAATCAAATATCTTATTTGTGAAAAAACGAATTTGAAGTTTTTCACAGACTAATTGCAATATCTGTTCTCAAAATAAGAATAAGAAAAAGAAAAGGAAAAAGAATACCGGGCGAGTGAGCCATGCGGTTAGGGGCGCGGAGCTGTGACCTTGCATCCGGGAGATAGTGGGTTCGAACCCCACTGTCCGCAGCCCTGAAGAAGGTTTGCTGTGGTTTCCCATTTTCACACCAAGCAAATACTGGGTATGTACCTTAATGAAGGCCACGGCCGCTTCCTTCCCACTCCTAGGCCTTTCCTATCCCATCGTCGCCATAAGACCTATCTGTGTCGGTGCGACGAATAGCACATTTTTTTAAAAAAGAATAAGATTAAAAATAAGAATTATTCTCCTTATCATTATATAATGACTCCAATGCGTTTGTAAGAGTATCTAGTGTGCCGAGGATCCTTCCAGGCATTCATGGCCTGTACGGAGATGCTTTGCTTTGCTTTGCGTTGATTTTAGCTGAACTTGTACTAAACAATCCGTCATATGTTAGCAGAAGCACTAGGAGAATTTCGATATGTCGCTCATAGTAAAGTTGTACGAATAGCCACTCAAGGAAGCACGGGGCGAGTAAACATCATCGCCTGCGTGCCTGGCTCAAGAAAATGCTACATATTAGATCCATTTCGAAGTATCCTCTATCCAGCACTACGACGTTGATCAAGAAAAGAAAGCCATCTATGAGCCAACAACCCCTTATTATAACGAACAGCATGAGCTTGAAGAAATTAGGTTGTCGGACTGATCATCGGAGCCCGCGGATCTGTTGTGCCCTTCGGATCTCTAAATCAGAGATAATGAATATTGAGACATCTGCCATCTTAAGTAACCATCCCTATAGCTTGTAAGGAACCTATGTTGTTGTTTGGATCACCAGTCCATACTACACTATCTTGTGCTAACCTTTTCATTACTACATCCTACACCTGCTCTAATCTGCTTGTCATATTCATACATTGGTCTTCCCCTACCGTTCTTACAATCAATCAATCAATCAATCAATCAATCAATCAATCAATCAATCAATCAATCAATCAATCAATCAATCAATCAATCAATCACTACTGATCTGCATTTAGGACAGTCGCCCAGGTGGCAGATTCCCTATCTGTTGTTTTCCTAGCCTTTCCTTAAATGCTTGCAAAGAAATTGGAAATTTATTGAACATCTCCCTTGGTAAGTTATTCCAATCCCTAACTCCCCTTCCTATAAACGAATATTTGCCCCAATTTGTCCTTTTGAATTCCAACTTTACATTCATATTGTGATCTTTCCTACTTTTAAAGACACCACCCAAACTTATTCGTCTACTGATGTCCTCCCACGCCCATCTCTCCACTGACAGCTCGGAACATACCACTTAGTCGAGCAGCTTGTCTCCTTTCTCCCAACTCTTCCCTGCCCAAGCTTTGCAACATTTTTGTAACGCTACTCTTTTGTCGAAAATCGCCCAGAACAAATAGAGCTGCTTTTCTTTGGATTGTTTCCAGTTCCTGAATCAAATAATCCTGGTAAGGGTCCCATGCACTGGAACCATACTCTAGTTGGGGTCTCACCAGAGACAAATATGCTCTCTCCTTTACATCCTTAACCCCTAAATACTCTCATAACCATGTGCAGAGATCTGTACCCTTTATTTACAATCATATTTATGTGATTACCCCAATGAAGATCTTTCCTTATATTAAAACCTAGGTATTTACAATGATCCCCAGAGGGAACTTTCACCTCATCAACGCAGTAATTAAAACTGAGAGAATTTTTCCTATTTGTGAAACTCACAACCTGACTTTTATCCCCGTTTATCATCATACCATTGCCTACTGTCCATCTCACAACATTATGGAGGTCATTTTGCAGTTGCTCACAATCTTGTAACTTATTTATTACTCTGTACAGAATAACATCATCTGCGAAAAGCCTTATCTCTGATTCCACTTCTTTACACATACCATTGATATATATATAAGAAAACATAAAGGTCCAATAATACTGCCTTGAGGAATTCCCCTCTTAATTTTTACAGGGACAGATAAAGCTTCACCTACTCTAATTTTCTGAGTTCTATTTTCTAGAAACAGAGCCACCCATTCAGTCACTCTTTTTTCTAGTCCAATTGCACTCATTTTTGCCAGTAGTCTCCCATGATCTTCCCTATCATATGCCTTAGATAAGTCAATCGCAATACAGTCCAATTGACCTCCTGAATCCAGGGTATCTGCTATATCTTGCTGGAATCCTACAAGTTGGGCTTCAGTGGAATAACCTTTCCTAAACCCAAACTGCCTTCTATCAAACCAGTTATTAATTTTGCAAACATGTCTAATATAATCAGAAAGAATGCTTTCCCAAAGCTTACATACAATGCATGTCAAACTGACTGGCCTGTAATTTTCAGCGTTATGTTTATCACCCTTTCCTTTATAGACAGGGGCTACTATAGCAACTCTCCATTCATTTGGCAAAGTTCCTTCATGCAAACAATAATCAAACAAGTACTTCAGATATGGTACTATATCCCATCCCATTGTCTTTAGTATATCCCCCGAAACCTTATCAATTCCAGCTGCTTTTCTAGTTTTCAACTTTTGTATCTTACTGTAAATGTCATTGCTGTCATAGGTAAATTTTAATACGTGTTTAGTATTAGTCACTTCCTCTATGTGGACATTATCCTTGTAACAAACAATCTTTACATACTGCTGACTGAATACTTCTGCCTTTTGAAGATCCTCGCATACACACTCCCCTTGTTCATTAATTATTCCTGGAATGTCCTTCTTGGAACCTGTTTCTGCCTTAAAGTACCTATACATACCCTTCCATTTTTCACTAAAATTAGTGTGGACACCAGTTATGCATGCTTGCCATCATGTTATCCTTAGCTGACTTCTTTGCTAGATTCAATTTCCTAGTAAGTTCCTTCAATTTATCCTTACTTCCACAGCCATTTCTAACTCTGCTTCTTTCCAACCTGCACCTCCTAGTCTCTTTACTTCCCTGTTATAATATAGTGGATCTTTACCATTCCTTACCACCTTTAATGGTACAAACCTATTTTCACATTCCTCAATAATTTCTTTAAACCCATCCCAGAGTCTGTTTACATTTTTATTTACTGTTTTCCACCGATCATAGTTACTTATTAAAAACTCCCTCATGCCTGTTTTATCAGCCATATGGTACTGCCTAACAGTCCTACTTTTAAGACCTTCCTTTCTTTCACATTGATTTTTAATTACCACAAAAACAGCTTCGAGATCACTAATACGATCTATTACTTCGGTTTCTCTATAGAGCTCATCTAGCTTTACCAGCACCACATCCAGAATATTCTTCCCTCTAGTTGGTTCCATCACTTTCTGAATCAGGTGCCCTTCCCATATTAACTTATTTGCCATTTGTTGGTCATGCTTCCTGTCGTTCGCATTACCTTCCCAATTGACATTTGGTAAATTGAGATCACCCGCTACGATCACGTTCCTTTCCTTATCGTTTCCCACATAGCTGATTATCTTATCAAATAATTCTGAATCAGCATCTGCGCAACCCTTTCCTGCTCTGTACACTCCCTACACTTCTTTCCAAAACCAACTGAATAAGTCCTGGATTTCTTAGAATGTGTCCTATCATTCTATCTCTTCTTCTTGTCCGGCTCCATGGCTAAATGGTTAGCGTGGTGGCCTTTGGTCACAGGGGTCCCAGGTTCGATTTCCGGCAGGGTCGGGAATTTTAACCATCATTGGTTAATTTCCCTGGCACGGGAGCTGGGTCCTGTGTTGTCTTCATTATCATTTCATCGTCATCACGACGCGCAGGTTGCCTACGGGAGTCAAATAAATGGCCTGCACCTGGCGAGCCAAACCGGTCCTGAGATATCTCGGCACTAAAAGCCATACGACATTTCATTTTTATCTCTTCTTTTTGCCAATTCAGCCAAATCGATCTCCTCTCACCAATTCGATTCAGTAACTCTTCATTCGTCATTCGATTCACCCATCTCAACTTCTGCATTCTTCTGTAACACCACATTTCAAAAGATTATATTTCCTCTTTGAGCTAGTTATCGTCCGTGTTTCGTTTTCGTACAACGCAACGATCAGACAAGTTTTCAAAAAGTCTTTCTAATTCCTATATCAATGTTGGAAGTGAGCAAATCTCTTTTCTTAAGAAAGGACTTCTTTGCTTGTGTTAGCCTGAATTTCATGTCCTCCTTACTTCAACTAACAATATTAATTTACTTTCTCTAAGGCAGGACCAACATTTTTGGGGGTCCAAAACTTCATTCTTATTGGGATGTTTTCGTGTACTATGAAATATCTTTTAAGAATCAATTTTGGAATTTTGTCGATATCAGTAATGCTTTCCACGTTATGATCTAAAGAGTGCAGAGCTGTCACTCACGTTAGCCTTTTAAATTCTAGGAGCTCTCCAGCACTTGGGTGAGTTTGTCACTCCTTTTCTGTAAAACGTGTTTATCAAGAAACTCCCATTTTACAACAAGGTGCGATGGCCTAGATGTTAGGCCTGTTTAAACAACATGAATCATCATCATCATCATCATCATTTTACAACATAAGACTTTAAAGTCTAGAACATCTTTGGTATGTGAGAGTTAAATGAGGAGTGAGCCTCTACTAACAAAGTTCCCCTACAAAGGGATAATAGAATGTTAAACTTTGTTTAAATATAAACTAAGCTAGAGCTACCAATGCAAAGTTACATTTAGAGGGGAATCACACCCCCAATTTGAGTAGTGACGTGTTAGAAGAGTCTAGAGCCCTGAATTAAAATTTCAGTTTTTAACGGCCGAATGGTCCAAGAGTTCACATTAGGATAGCTCTTATTATACTTAAAATCTTAGCAGCTTTTATACCGTTGACACTCGCTGCCCTTATTAGGGTACCGACAACACAATATGTGGATCGGAAGGATTCGGAAAGCAGAATCCGAAGCTAATATAAAACGGCCAGGTGAGGGCAAAACGAAAAGTTAATAGAAAGGTCGAGTACAAAACAATATGGGATGCCGATTCCACTCAAGCAATCCCGTGACATGACTTGTCATAAAACCTAATGGGGCAGAAGGTCCGGTGACGGAGAGGATAAGCCACACTACGCGGTGACAAAGACGAAAGTGGAGGACAGAATTTTAGAGTTTTGGAAAAGCTTAGCCATCAGAAAGCAAAGTGAGTAAGGGAAACGAGGGTACACCCACACTCGTACATCCTAAACTACGCAGTACACACAAGGGGATTACGCTCTGTCTGCAGACAGCCTAGAAACCTGCATGATACTAACTAAACGAAAATAAAGAACCGTACATTTAAAATTATGGTAATCGCAGCCCGCCCTAAGCGTTAGATGCTAGAGGGAACGCTGGTATCATCCCGTCGCCACACGCAGATAAGTTCATATTTTAGGTCAAAAAGCTGCTTGCCTTCTTGCTGCCAGAGCCAGTCCGTTGTCTCCTCTGAGGAGTACCTCACTCATTGTCACACCGTTCAAGATCCAGTTAGATACATAAGGTTCAAGTTTGCAGTATTTATAGGGACGATATGGGCGCTGACTGGATAGCTTGAAATGTAGAGACAAGTGTTGGAACTCAAAAAAAAAAAAAAGAGACTTAAACCATCTTTGTGATAATCTCAAGACAGAAGCAATTCTCAACTAAGTTGTACACAATACAAGTGACACTTAACATCAAAAGTAGTATTTTAATAGACTTAAAAATTAAGTACACTTCTGACCCCGGCTTGGCAGGTTCGATCCTGATTCAGTCCGGTGGTATTTGAAGGTGCTCAAATACGTCAGTTTCGTGTCAGTAGATTTACTGGCACATACAAGAACTCCTACGGGACAAAATTCCGGCCGGCACTTCGGCGTCTCCGGAAACCGCAAAATGTAGTTTGTGGGACGTAAGTACAATAACATTCTATTAGTTCAGCTTGTCTCCATGATACGTCACTATTTTCAGGCGTTAGTTGCCTACAACTAACAAGAGGCTGCACTACTGTTACAATTTGGTTGCTTCTTATTAAGTCGCACCTCGTATTGTTCTTTAAGGAGTAACAAACTCAGCCCATTCTGACTCCCCACTCCGTATGACTTGAAATTATGTTCCACGATAAACACCTTCTCCTCTGTAGTGAGAAAAATAATTGCAGAAATCAGCACAACACTGAAGCCGCAATATGTCAAACTATTATTATATAATTAATAAATACTCCGTTTTCTAGCAAAACGTGTACATCAGATGAGCAATAATTTTAATGGTGTTTGTTTTGCCACGTAGGGTTATGTATGGAAGATATAACTACAAAATTGGCTCCCTTAGTCTCATATTTTTCGTTGGGCTAAGTGTTTGTACTTTTGTTATTGATAAAATTATTCCAGAGGCGTATTAATTTACAACAGTACTTATTTGAAGAAAGACACTGGAAGATGTCAAAAACAGTGACTGAATATGGGCCACCTGAAGCATAACCATTTTATAATGATGCTCCATCTGGGCCAACTAGACACTAACTTTGTTTCTTTACAGTGATCGGCTGTTTTTTGTTTGTTGTGTTTTACCAATTGTCTCACCTCGCACCGACACAGATAGGTCTTATGGTGACGGTGGGACATGAAAGGGCTAGGAATGGGAAGGAATCGACCGTGGACTTGATTAAGGTACAGTCCCAGCACTTGCCTGGGAAACCACGGAAAACCATATTCAGGGCTGCCGGCAGTGGGATTCGAATCCACCATTTCCTGAATGCTAGCTCACAGCTTTGCGACCCTAACTGCATGAACTTAAGAGACATATCAATGCCTGATGATTTACCGGCAGGTAATTCTGGAAAGAATAAAACAAATATGAAGCAAATCGGTCCAGTAGAACGGACGGATGGACTGGAAAAAACTGTTTCTAGTAAACTTTTAATATACAGATTTTCAAGTAAAAAATAAATTAATTCCATCTTTCATACAATAATCGTTACAGTGCATGCATATTTCTAAGATGTTATGCAACATAATATATATATATAAATTGAATTATAATATTCATGAAATAAAGTACTCAATCGTCGGACTATGTACTCACACTTAGTACTTACCTGATTACTTACACATACAGCTATTGATGGGTGCCAGCTAAAAATCAATGTAACGATAACAGAATGAGAGTCTTGAATATCTCTAGGGTGTGAGGTAATAAGCTTACTTTGACAGCATATTATATAGGTTCTGGGAAAAGGAGATTGGCATTCGGTTTCCCCATTAAAATGTGAGATTATCTGATCTACTATTGAAATAAAACAATAAACTGAAATGAAATGGCATGGCTTTTAGTGCCGGGAGTGTCCGAGGACATGTTCGGCTCGCCAGGTGCAGGTCTTTTGATTTAACACCCGTAGACGACCTGCGCGTCGTGATGAGGATGAAATGATGATGAAGACGACACATGCACCCAGCCCCCGTGCCAGCGAAATTAACCAATAATGGTTAAAATTCTCGACCCTGCCGGGAATCGACCCCGGGATCCCAGTGACCAAACGCCAGCACGCTAACCATTTAGCCACGGAGCCGGACAACAGTAAATTGCATTTGATTCTAAACAAAATATATTCTTTAAATGCTGATTTTAACGAGTGAGCTTTGCTGCGATAATTCAAAAGATAATATAAAACTCTGGTATTATAAATGAAGGAAACTCTAGGCATAAAATTTGAAATCCTCTTGACCGGACATTTAAAAGTTCTGCAAGAGATTTATCCCTCACTGGTTCACGTAAAAGTACCTTCAACACTTTGAGTGTTATGACGAAGTATTCCTTTGAGTTGGTATAAGATGTAGGTATCTCAAGCCTAATTTGGCGATGTATCCTTTTAGTTTCACAAACGAGATATAGCGTGACTTGAAATTATATTCACACTTCACAATCAACTTTACAATTAATTCACTTATAACAGTGCTGGATGAAGGTGTTTGGGGGCCCTGGGCTATTTAAAAATGTGGGGCCCCTTCTTCGTAATATCACGTAAGACTAGCATACTGAAGTCGTTATAGAACTACTTGCACTTAAATTAATGAATAGGGAAGTATTGAAATAGACTACAATTTTTCTCTATTTTTCATGTTAATATTTCATAATCATCATCATCATCATCTGTTTACCCTCCAGGGTCGGCTTTTCCCTCGGACACAGCGAGGGATCCCACCTCTACCGCCTCAAGAGCAGGGTCCTGGAGCTTCAAACTCTTGGTCGGGGATACAACTGGGGAGAATGACCAGTACCTCGCCCAGGCGGCCTCACCTGCTGTGCTGAACAGGGGCCTTGTGGAGGGATGGGAAGATTGGAAGGGATAGGCAAGGACGAGGGAAGGAAGCGGCCGTGGCCTTATGTTAGGTACCATCCCGGCATTCGCCTGGAGGAGAAGTGGGAAACCACGGAAAACCACTTCCAGGATGGCTGAGGTGGGAATCGAACCCACCTCTACTCAGTTGACCTCCCGAGGCTGAGTGGACCCCGTTCCAGCTCTCATACCACTTTTCAAATTTCGTGGCAGAGCCGGGAATCGAACCCGGGCCTCCGGGAGTGGCAGCTAATCACGCTAACCACTACACCACAGAGGCGGATATTTCATAATGCCAAAACATATTTTACATTTGTCTCATCATCACTAACAAATCGACATACAAAACAGAACTTACGTTTTTTGGCACCACTAGGATATTTTCTATCCATTTTACAAAAACATTACAGTTGTAACTTAAGAATGGTTCAATAATCAGAGGTGAACTGGAAGTTCCCTTCCTGATGCAAAGATATAGTATAGCATGCGCATTCCACCGTGGTTCTCCTCTCCCCTCCCGCTCACTTCCTAGACCTCTTCATCCCCTTCCCCCTCTGCCCGTACTCGCAAGCTGCCAGATTTAAATTTTCGTCAACAATAACCTTTACAATAATTACAGTGCGTATGTAGCGAGGATTCGTGTCTCCGGGCGGTAATTGATTCTAGCAGTGATGAAATACTAACGCGGACAGCTGATAAGAAGGAAGGAAGAGTGCGTGTTCGATATTTTGCGAGCGTAAATATTCATATACTTGCACGGAGGTGGAGCAGCAGGCCTTGTTATACAATTTTAGGTTCGGCCAAGAGCCGGGGCCCCTTGGCACGCGGGGCATGGGGCGGCCTGACTGATAACTGTTAATCTGCATTACGACGACTCAATATTCGGCTGCCACTGAACTGAGACAAGAACTCGACCGAACAGATACACGAAACACACTCCGAACATATAATCCATTTGGTCACTGACGATTACGTATCCATGCGACTGCTTCTTCTTCATCTCCCTGACTCACTGACCAACTGTGGCCTAACTCTCCTTATAACTGATTAGCTGCTGTAGGATACAGCCCTATATATAAGCACAAGTTGTCACATGGTATAACACCCACGTCAGAGCTAAAAACAGATACGATATCACTCCCACCCAGCTACAAATGTTACATATTGTGTTGAAAAAGCCTCAAGCGAACTAGGAACTCCCTAAAAATGATCTCATCGCTAAATGCATATAATGACGGAGCGATGACTCGACAGTTACTGTAACAGTAGTGCACTATGTGTAGCAATGTCAAAAGGTTTCACAGAACATATCCATATCTGATATTAGGCAGCAACTTTCACTATACATGGTTTTAATGCTAATATAAAAACATATTTATACACAATAAATTAACTACAATGAAGCAAGCGATAATTAATTAATACATAGAGAAATCAAAGTATAGAATTGAATCAAACAATAATAATAGTAATAATAATACTGTTACAATAATAATAATAATAATAATAATAATAATAATAATAATAATAATAATTGTACCGGCTGGTACACCTCTACGCCGCACATTTGAATTTTCCGCCTTAAAGTACTCAACAGGAGAAACTGTGAACTTAAAACTGGATCTACTTAAACCTTTCCTCTGAAGATGTCACTGTGTGAATTTCGACGTGTTTTTGTTTACTATTTATCAAGAAGTTTGGACATTCTCTCATTGATGTCACTGCCTAAGAACCGTGATCATGCACCCTGGTGCGAATTGAAGGAACTTTCTTGAAGAAATTTTGTACTCATAAGTTTGTTCTTGACAAAATTTCGTTCTTTCATTTGTGGGTTGGCAATATTAATCTTTTCTTCCTGCCAGTTTTGAAGTTAGCCATAGCCAATCAATTATTTCTGTAATTAATTTTCAGCCAATCCTGTATGTCTTCTTCGATTTTGTGTGTAACTGTGTACTGTAGCCAATAAACGCCTGTGGGTGTGTCTTAATTATTCATGAAAGGTCTCAAATCTTCCCCGAGGGTATAAAAACTGCTGATTTTCTTGTCTCTCGGCCACTTCATCAACATCTAACTTAGTGTATGGACGTGTAGCAGGAGGTGGGAAGCGCCTCTTTCTTCAGGCAGCAGTTCTTCAGTAAGGTAATGGCCGCTTAACATCTTTATTTCTTGCTAGCTCAGCAGTTTAACCCGCGGGGAAGGTCCAAAACCTTTACCATGTAACCTATCTCTATCAACATGTAAATTTCTTCTAGTTTATGTAAAAACTTCATATATCTTTACCTGTAAATCGGGGAAAGAGAGTGCTTTACCCTCTCGAGCTCCCCTTCATTTTGATTTGAGGTGACTACATTTCCGTAACCGATTTTCTACTCTTCCTTAATGTGTTAAATTTATTCAGTGTACGAGTCACCTCCATAGTTTGGGAATAGCCCCTGTTTCTTCGGTCTAGTGCCTTTTAGGTTTTAAAATGTGTATTTAGGAGTGAAAATTCACGCCTCCATTCATTTTTGCATTTTGGGCCATTTACTTAACCTATTATTTTTTACTAAGGCCCAGTAGGCTGGGTACAAGATACCCCCGTTTCATGTTGTGTAAGTTGTGCCTTGATGGCGATTTAGTGTAAAGCCTGGTATTGCCTTTAATAGGCTTGGAAAAATGAGAGCGGGTCAGCTCTTGTAACTATGGGAAATGTGCCACTAGGAAGCTTGACATTGCTAGGTGGGAGCAAGTGCTCCATGTTATTAGGGGATTTCTGCCCTTTGGTAAATATGTGTTTGTGAGGTGAGAGCTCAGAAAGTGTAAAACTTGGGGCTTGAAGCCCAGATTGTTAAATTGTCTCTAAATCTTGGCTCTTCCTGGTCTTGTACCTGATTGTCGGTTACTTGTTGACTTGTTGTTATTTGTTAAACTTTGAAATTCTATGTGAAAATTGTTAAGTTTTGCTATTTTCGAAAATATAACCTTTAATGCAATTTTAATTCATATCTCGGCCTTGTAGTTAGACCCATTCACCCCGGCACGTTCTTTCACCTCTGCATTCCACGGGTATCCCCGCATCAATAATAATAATAATAATAATAATAATAATAATAATAATAATAATAATAATAATAATAATAATAATACAGATTAATGCTTGTAACGGGATTTGAACCGTTACAATATACATATATAAAATAACATGTTCTGACTGACTGACTGACTGAATGAATGAATGATTCATCATCGCCGAGCCAAAACTACTGGACATAAAGAAATGAAATTTGGGGGATACTTTTATATTAGTTTAGGTGCTCACGAAGGGAGGATTGATGGATATTCCGTCGCTAAGGGGGTGAAAAGAGGTGTGAATTGTTTAAATAATTATACCTATATCTCAAAAACGTAAGAGTTTACAGACGTAAAAATTGGTATTTGGAATCTCCTTTAAACATAAAGAAACACACATTTTTTGTTTTCGGAAAATCCCATTAAGGAGGTTGGAAAAAGGTGGAAAAATGGACTGGGTAGCTTTTATGAGGATACTTACAGCTCAAAAACTGATTGGTATTTGTAATCTCCTTTAAAAACCAAGAAACACCTATTTTTTGGAAAATGCAATTAATAAGGGGGTGAACAGAATTGACAAAGGGGGTGAATTAAAAAAAGACTATATCCACAGTATATATCAGAAACGTATCATGTTACAGTTGTGGAAACTGGTATATTTAATCTCTTTTAAAATTAAATAAACATGTATTTTTTGGTTTTCGGAAAACTACTCAAGAGGGGCAGGGTAAAAAGGACTGAAAAGGGTGTTGAAATCTTTTTATTATGATACTGATATCTCAAAAATTGAAGGTTACAGATGTAAAAATTGGTATTAAGAATCTCCTTTAAAAGTAAAGAAATATGTTTTTTTGTTTTCGGAAAATTCTCTAAAGGGTGGGGTGAAATAATTTGAAAACTGAGTTGAATTCTTCGTATGAGGATTCTTATATCTCAAAAACTAAAGATGTTGCAGATGTGAATATTGATATTTGAAATCTCCTTTAAAAATAAAGGCACGCGTATTCTTTTGTTTTCGGGAAAACACTTAAAGGGTGAAAGAACTGTATGAGGATACGTATATCTAAAAATACCTAAATATGTTAGAGACGTGAAAATTGCTATTTTGAATCTCCTTTAAAAGCAAAGAAACCCATTTTGGCGTGAAATCACCTTGCGTGGAGGGGGAGGGGGTGAAAAACGAGTTGAATTCTTCTTATGAGGAGATACATGCATCTCAAAAACTGACGATGTTACAGTCGTGATAATTAGCTCCTTTACAAATGCAGAAACACGTATTTTTGGTTTTCGGAAAAATTCACTTAAGTGGAGGGTGAAAGGAAGTGAAAAGATTGAATTATTGTCATCTATAAACCTTTTGAGAGACTTCCAAGTACTGAATAAAGAAACAGCTTTTGCTTCTGTAAAACTAGTTAAATCGAGCATATGAGGTTGTCATTCTTTAAGCAATGGCATGGACAAATATATCTTTTGAAGTAGTCAAGGTACTTAACTTTTCAAAACAAACAAACAAACCCACCCCATGGCGCAGCAGCCCCGAAGGGCCACGGCCTTCCAAGCAGTGCTACTCAGCCCGACTCGAGTATTTTAAAATGCAAGTTCGATGCAGCAGATTTACGGGACCCCATGCAATCTGACTCTCACTGTGTAAATAGCCAATGTTAACACTGCTCGACAGATAGGAACTGTCAAAAATTCTGAACCCTGAACGTAAATGGGCGAATGATGTGGGTAGATTTAGTGGTTAGACGAGAAGGACGAGAATCATTTCGGTGTATTCACCATGTGAGGGAGCAGATGAGGACGAAGTTGACAAATTTCATGGAACACTGAGTGACATTGTAGTCAGGGTCAATAGCAAGCATAAGATAGTGCTAATTGCTGACGGGCGATTACAATGCGAGATTTGCAAATATAATTGAGGGATATGAGAAGGCCACGGATAAATGTGGAAAAGATAAGGAAGCTAATGAATGGGAAATGTTTACTGGACTTCTGTGCTAATATGGGAATAGCTGTTACGTATATGTTCTTCAAGGATAAGGCTATTTAATTTTATTTCATTTATTGCTTGCTACAGGATTTCATTCCAATTACTCCAGCATTCTTTGTGACACAAAGTGGAATTACAAATAATTATTAATAATATTACCTAGCCTAAATTAATTAAATCTAATCTAAATTAATCTAATATACTTGGGTCACTTACTAAGTCATGGCAACTATATATATTTTTTTAGATAAATGCGTTCTTATACAAACATTTCATTATACACATGAAGATACATAACATACTTTATCAATCATGTCTTTTACATGAGTTTCTCAGGAAGTATTTCAGACAAGGAAGAAGAGTAAAATTAAGAAAATATTATCGTATGTCACAATGTTGAGAACAATAATTTGCACGCACTTTAACACATTTTGAACACATTAAGATCCTTCGAAGTAATCTCAAAAGCAATCAGCTGTTTGCTGCCAACGATGAGGAAGACGACAGATACCATCTTTATTATTATTATTATTATTATTATTATTATTATTATTATTATTTGCTTTACGTCTCACCGACACAGGCAGGTCTTACGGCGACGATGGGGTAGGAAAGGCTTAACACTTAACAGTGCGAAGGAAGTGGCCGTGGTCGTAAGTAAGGCACAGTCCTAGCACTTGCCTGGTGTGAAAATGGGATACTTCAGGGCTGCCGACAGTGGGGGTCGAACCCACTAACTCCCGGATAAGGGCTCACAGCTGCGCGCCTCTAACCGCACGGCCAACTCGCCCGATACCAATACCATCAGCTACTCCAATGTCCAAACTGGCAATCTCGCGTCGCACTGCATTGACTATGTCTTCTCGTGTAGGGAAGCGTCTCACACGCAATGGAGCTTTCAATTTCGATATCAAATCGAAATCGCATGGTGACAGTGAACCCATAATTCTACCATGATAAATATTGCAGATAAATTGTGCAGCTACAAATAACTATTGGTGCAGCCATATTCTTTATTGCGAGATTATCTCACACTTCATGGCGTGAGAACTCACCGTGGATACCGAGGCAACTCTTCGTACATTCTCGAGACACTTCGGCTGACTTCGAGTATTTAACAATATATAATAAACCTTCACAACGAGAGATTTTGGCAATATCATTAATCAAGGAATAAAGAATTGAAATTTGTAACAAATATTAAATGAAGATAGAATCCACAGGGTGGAAATGAATGTAATTAAGCCTGGAGAATGGTTGGCTTCTGTATCGTCAGATTAGCAACACGTGCCGAGGTCAAACTCTCAAAAAGCCCGCTAAGTCGTATGTAAGAAATTAATTACACCCGTTGCAAGTATAGGTAAAATATGAAAACAACACCATTGTGAATTGGAATTTTTGTTGCATTTTTGGATTGAATTTCAGGAAAATTGGTCCAGTGGTTATGAAAAAGTAGCATTGCACCATCAAACCTCACAACCAGGGTAGCGTCACCTCAGACCCTATAAATATATCCCCCCCCCTCTTGATATCACACACTCTCTCTGAAAGTTCGAAAGGAGGAACCCGCGTCGCGCGTCTCCAAGAAGAAGTTCTGTAATTAATTCCTCAGGGTAACTTGCGATAGGTATTAAAGTAGTTGGTTCGGGTTAATATCTTTTGTGGAAATGATATAAATCCCTGAACTTCTGCAAACGAAAACTGTAAAGGCAGAGATCTTTTTCATTAAAGTCCGTAGCTGGCTTTTAGAAAACTATTATTGTGTGTTGGAAATGAGTGAGGGTAGCTTGGAGACTAGCCAGAGATAAGTTCGAGCCTGATATCGTTTGAACACCTGGCCTAAAAGTAGGGTGAGCGAATTGCAGTTCTCACAAACAGTTTGTACCGGTCCGCCAGACGGAAAATACGTTTGCGTGGTGATTAGCCAGAATAGTGCGTTATTTGTGTCTTTAAAATTTTCAGGTGCATAATCTGTGTAATTGTAAGTAACGTATAAGAATATAATGTATTCTCCAGTCATGTGTGGCTGAATCTGAGACGAGCTGGCCAACATGTAGCCAGGACCCCGGGATGACACCGTTGTAGTGTAGAGTGTATTGCTTGTCCCGCTAAATTTACCATGCTGCGTGTGTCGAATAAGTATTTTCATAATGTTCAGGCGAAGTACTTATTGTTCTTGTCAGGGTTCGAAACTATTAAATGCGTTTAAAATCACGTTAAGAAACGGTCAAAGTCGTAGTTTAAATAATTGTGCTAAAAATCTGTGAAATATTGTTCAGGCTGATAAAAGTTATAAACATAATGACGATAAAATAATCGTGGTACGCGGGATAAAGTCAAATATCATTTGAGATAATAATAATAAAAATAATTGAAATAATAATAATAATAATAATAATAATAATAATAATAATAATAAAATTTACGTCAGGATAAATTTTTCTATGTTAAAAATGTATTCAGCAGTAATGTCGGGTGCGATTTGCGATTTTACCGAAATCCAGTGGTCTGATTTAACATTTAATTTCTGGGAAGCTAAAATTTTGTGACACCGTGTATTGGTGATACAGAAAATCTCGGTATGTTATTTTTGTTCATTTTTGTTCTTGAGGTCGAAAAGATGAAATGAAGTAAATTGAGAGATTCTTATAATATTGTTTATCATGGGACTACGAATACTTGAAAAATTTTGAACAGAAATAAATGGATTGTGTTGGAAATGAAATATTATGATAATAGTTAGGAAGATATTTGAAGGTTGAGTAAACCTGTATTTATGAGTGAGGTATAATGAACCTGTACCGTGATGGGAGGCTATGTTTGTCGATGGAGAAGGATTCTGTGACAGGCTGTATATATGTTAAAATGTTATATTTCTGAGACAGGCTGTATAAGATAACGATGTCCTGTTAGCATTTTGATGTATCATTTTCGTAATTAATCTATGTGAGTGTATTTATTTTTAATTTTAAGTGACATGACAAGATGTCTGCATCAACGTCTGCATCATTTCATATTTATATTCATATCTCAGGAAATATATGATCTAGAAGGATGTGGTTTTGTTTGCTTCTCTTTGGATTTGTTTCTTGCTGATTGGCTGCACTGATTGTGATTATTCCTTGCTTATAGGTCAGTAAAACATAAACAAAGCAAAATATTATGATATTTGGTAGCTTACTACGTTTATAGAGAAATTATTGTGTGTTATAGCTCTCATTTCACTATGACCAAACCCAAAGGTATCTTCAAGAGACGTCAAAACAAAGAAAATAGGTATTATAGAACTGCACCAATTATGATTAGAAGTGAAATAGTGCAAAGTGATAGTTGTTGTGATGGTTAGAAGACTGTTGACACTCCTCCCAGATCATCAAAAAGGAAATTGCTATTTCACTCTGTAGGAGGTACACTTCCTATCTATGAAGGCAGTGGTGTAAATATAATTATAGATTTTAATATTTTAACATCAGTGTTGAAGGAGATTGTAGCATGCAAATTATGTGGCGGAGATACAGTGCTTTCCGAAGATGTAAATGCTAGGAATGGACTAGTCTATAAACTGAAAATTTTGTGCACAAACTGTGATATTAATAGGTCATTTCTAACTTCTGCCAAATGCTCTAATAATGAACTGTATAAAACAAATGTGAGGTTATGAGCGCGTTGTAAGGCCTATTGTAATTTCAAGTTGAGAATCTCCCATGATAACCAATTTCTGTAGAAGATTATTCTTGGCAATTAAGTCCAAGTAACGATTTTATGTGAAACCAGCGTAGTGCATTTTATGATAGTTGACCTCACGAACAAAGTGCATTCTGACACGGTCGAGGTGTTATTTGATTATTGTAACTAAATTCCAGTCTGTGTATTTTTACGAGACGAAATTATTATTTAATTGGAAACATTGTGAGATAGAATATTGGATGTTATTGTATGGACTTAGGTGTATTGGGAAGGGCGGTAGTGGTGGTAAACTACTTTGTGCTGTCCTAAATCTGCCAAACCCACCCATACAATATGAGAAGTACACTGAAATTATTGGCAAATGCTTAGACTTTGTTGCAACAGAATCTATGAAAACTGCAGCTGTAGAAGTAGTAAATGAAAATATTGGTGTAAAAGACATTAGTATAGCATTTAATGGGTCATGACAGAAAAGGATCCACACTTCCAAAAATGGATTTGCTACTGCAACAAGTGTTGACACTGGGAAAGTGTTAGATTTTGAAATTCTTACCAAATACTGTCAGGGATGCACTTTAGTAGGTGATAATGAAGAGAAAAAGGGTCTCCATAGGCCTTTATGTGCAAAGAACTATGAAGGGTGAAGTGGCGGTATGGAAGTTGCAGCTGCTATGGCTTTTATTCATCGTTGACAGTCAGACCGAGGAGCTCGATACATGAAATATATGGGAGATGGGGACTGTAAATCCTTCAACACTGTTTTAAAAAGCAAACCCTATGATGAACCTATTACAAAGCTTGAATGTGTAGGTCATGCAAAGAGAGATGTTGTTAGAATGATAGTCTGGCTTGAGTAGATCGATGGAAAATTGCTTCACTGGATAGTTCATGGATAGATATGCTTGGAACGTTTAGATGGTAGGCCGTTTGAAAACCTCATGCTTGAATTGCACTGTGGATTCCGTGACGGTGGTGATTATTGTTTCGGCGATATTTACGTAAAGTTAGACGAGTGTTGAATTTATTTTCATTTTTCCGAACTTCACTGCGTGTGTTGAGATTGTATTTGAGTCATGGATTAAAGTAGCCGCATGTTGTTAATTTCAATTTCACATTTATTGGAAGGAATGGACATAGTTATATTTTCAGATTCGAGTTCATTCAGTGGCAAGTTTCATTTCATTGTGCTAGAGTTTCTACAAGGATTACTTTTAAATATCCGAGATTGTGTTTGAAGTTTGATTTCCCCTGACATTGTAGATGATGTCTAAATATTCCAGTTTCCGCTCAACGATAGGTTTAGGATGTTGCGCGTATTATAGGAATATACGGATGAGTAGACATCCCAACCTCCGCTCAACGATAGATTTAGGATGCTGCGTGTGTTATATGATTTATTGTTAGGATGTGTAGACATTACGTAGGCTCGACGACAGGATTAGGGTGTCGTCTGTGTATAGTCAAGTCTTAGGTTAATTGTTTTGCGAACCGACTTGAACGATGGTAGTGTCTGCACTAATGAACGCAAATACGAAGAGTGTTAGCAAGTATTTATCAAGGCCATGTTTCGACATAACTCTTACTAGCCAAAAGGTGCTCCCATAATAGCATGGAACCAATAGTGGCATGAACGTGAGGGTTGTCCAACGTGGATACTTAGCTAATGGAGATTGATTATTACCGTATAGTCATACACGTTCAGGTTCGATGAACTTTAATTTCTTTCTTGACTTTTGATTTATTGTTCGGATGTCCGATATCCAGTGATAGTGCCGTGTGTATGGACACTTAGCTGATTTATGTAGGATTTGCGTTACGAACGCTGTTTCGATTCGTCAGCTGTTAAGGCATTTTATTTTCAATTTTCGTTCTTTCACTTTATAATAGGTGAGACATTGGTTCTCCAATTATTTGTAGTTTGGTTTAGTGGGGCAAGCGTAGGTAGACAGATTTTTAATGTTAGTCGTAGTTATTGAAAATGGAAAGATTTCCTTTGAGTTGTTTTGTCGTGTGGACTTAATTAATTTACACTGAAGAAAATGGAAATTGCAACACCCAGAAAGAGTGGTGCTATATTGCTGCAATTGAACATGCAGGACGAGTGTTCGGTTGTGATTCGATTATTACACTTTCAGATCCCTCTGACCGCAAGTTCAGACAACAATCAATACAGGATATGCCCACCACGAGCTGCAATACATTGATGAATACGTCGAGGCATAGAGTCAATATGGCCCTGGATCGCTTTCCGAGGAATTGTGGCCCATGCTTGCTGCACTGCACGGGTCAGTTGTTCCAGAGTTGTGGGTGGCTCAGGACGGTTGGCCAATTGTCGACCCATCATGTCCCACACATGTTCAATAGGACTGAGGTGCGGGGATCTGGCGGGCCATTCTAAGGTTGTGATGTCGGGGAGAGCTTCTCTGGAGATGCGTGCAGTGTGAACCCGGGCATTGTCCTTCTGAAACATCCCATTAGCAATGTTCGTCATCATAGGGACAACCACTGGATTGAGTACCCTATCAACGTACTGTCGAGCAGTCATAGTGCCCTCAACAAGCACTAATTGTGATTTCACATTAAAGCCAATAGCTCTCCAGACCATAATGCTTGGTGTAGGCCCTGTGTGCCTCTCGACAATAAGATCTGGGCGGCCCCTCTCCCCGGTACGTCGGCGCACACGATTCCGGCGATCACTGCGGGCAAGACAGAAGCGCGATTCATCACTAAAGACGACCCTATGCCATTCGTCGACCCACGTCGATCTTTCTCGACACCAGGCCAGCCTTACACGTTGCTGTTATGGGGTCAATGGAACACCTTCTGCAGGGACATGGGCTCGTAAACTAGCTGCACGCAGGCGATTACCAACTGTTTGTTGTGTAACGTGGGGTGCCACAGCTGCTCGAATTTGCCCTGCTGTTGCATGGGGTTCCATCCGGGCCATCCGAATGATGCGGCGATCCTCTCTCACAGTTGTGGACCTGTGCCAGGTCTACGAGTGTAGGAACCTTCATTTGACCACTGCTGCCATACACGTTGTACTGTAGATGCCTGTCGGCCAACATGTGCTGCGACAGTCCTTAGCGATAATCCAGCCTTACACAGCCCAATTATCCGAGCCCTCTCAAACGGCGACAGTTGTTGACAGCGTGCTCTTCTCTGTCGTCGAGGCATGTTTGACGGGGAACACTTCACTGCACAGACTGCAAGTCAACTACGCTACACCAGAGTCCGTATACTGGAGTTGATTCCTCCGCGACCAATCGCGTGGGGAGACCTGTAGCAACAATCCAATGGGTCTGAAACTTTGATCGTTTACATACCTACATGGCATCGTTCCATATCTTGAAAATCAACACAAACGGCCAATGCCTTCATGGTGTTGCAATTTCCATTTTCTGAATTGTAACTTAACATAATCGTTTATAACGTGAAAGTTGGTTACCACTTCTCATTAACTTCGGCATTTCTTTTAAATGCATAATGAATAAATGTTTCCTGCATTGCGCAGTTTTGTTCCTTCAGAACGACGTAACGTAAGATCCTCTCGGATCAAGTTGTTGTTGGTTCCTTCCGAAGAGCTGTTTGGGTGATGCATGTTTCAGCATTGGGATTATTCCGTAACTTAAGGGTGTCACGAGATGACAATACATGGTGGAATGTTATTTTTAATTGTGCCCATAGGAAAACAATTATCTTCATTCAGAATGATATTTATATGATTGTTCTATAAATATTCTATGCATAATTGAAAACTTAATGGTATGTATTGTCACTGATCTGTCACAATGGGCATTATCAGCAGAGATGTTTCATAGCGACAGGAAAATACTGAATTCCCAACGTTACACATATGTAACGCGGGGCACTAGAGAATATATGACTATAATATGTCCGATGTGTGGAACAAAGTCAAGGCTTACAAGAATAACAAATAAGCCTACTATCCTCGACCACATTCTCAAAATGACGCTGGTTGGAAGAATTCAGTGACAGAACTTTTCCAACAAGCGCAGATCAGCAACTGTTAAAATTTAATACGGTAGATATCCTACACTTTCTATGATCGCCATTTGCTATTACAGAACTGAAATGAACTTGGCTTCGCTTGCTCATTCCATCAGGTCTTTCAAACTGCTTTACTGAAGAGACTTCAGCCGTTTTACCTGCAACTTCCAATAAACATCATCTCCTTTTCGCTTCAATTTAGAAAAAAGTATATCAAGCCATAATACAAAGACTTTCGAATATTCGAGGGTTGATTCAGAAGTCGTGGCAACTATTTTTCTGTACAAATGTAACTTAAACGCTTGTCAGTCTGTCGAGCACACAAGTTAAATATATTACATTACAACATACCTGTAAAAAACACATTAATAAACAAGGGATAAAAATACACACTCTTAAACAATGACATGATTTGTTCTAAAAGGAACATCATCAGATTAACTTATACCAAGTCACATTCAATATCTACATATATATTATAAGAGTTTTGTCCGTACATTGCTCAGAATTTAAAAAAGAATGACATATCTGTATCCGTCGCGTTCACAGTAACCAGGAAATGCACTTTTTACTTTTCCGTAATGTCTGTCTGTCTGTCTGTCTGTCTGTCTGTCTGTCTGTCTGTCTGTCTGTCTGTCTGTCTGTCTGTCTGTCTGTCTGTCTGTCTGTCTGTCTGTCTGTCTGTCTGTCTGTCTGTCTGTCTGTCTGTCTGTCTGTCTGTCTGTCTGTCTGTCTGTCTGTCTGTCTGTCTGTCTGTCTGTCTGTCTGTCTGTCTGTCGGTACGCTCATCACTATAAAGCGGCTGAAGAAAATTTCATAAAAATCGGTATGTAAAGTCGGGGAATAAGTCGCTACAATCTAGGCCATATATAATTTTCGATCATTTATGTCTTATACATTTTAACGTACCGGCTATGATAACAGATATATTCATGAATTTGGATTTGTCAACATTATTATTACGTTGACCATTGTTTGTTGTGATGTGCTTTATGTCTTCTGCTGCCTCTCATCTCCTATAGATGGGGTTACTGTTGCGGACCGAGTATAACCTCCTGCTTGAATATTGGCGGGAAGTAGCTGGGGAGTTAAATAACTCTCTTCATTAGTATGACATTACTTTGGTTCACAAATTTGTTGTTAACTAATGGTACGTAACGCACTGCTTCATCATAATATTCAAGCTATTTGATTCCTACGCTGAGGCACTAATTGTAATGTGCAGTGTACACACTTAATAAATGGGAGAGGATCCACGGCTGTCAGTGACCTCGTAATTCAAACTCTAGAACTTTGTACTGTTAGATCGCCAGTAGTACTGTTCGTTAAAAGTGAGAAAATGTGCGGTTTTTCATTTGATCGAGTATGTATATGGTAGCATTGCTTTTAATCGTGACCTTCTTAATGACTTCATTATAATCACCTTTGTTGACTTCAGTTGGAAAAACCACAAAGACAGACTTCCTGAGGATGTAAAAAGGCAGGTGGAGAGTGAGCGTCTGACATTATAATGAAAAATGCCCAACTCAATTCTGACCGGCAGTAGACAAGTGGGCCTACCACCATAATAAAAACTCCCCAACTTGACTGTGACTGATAGTAGGCAAGGGGACTGCCATTACACTGAAAATTCCCACGAGAAAAGACGTATGGTGACTACCCGTTGCGTTTCTGGGGTAACGTTAAGAGCTATGCAGTTTAATGCAATCTTACTCCTACTTAGGAGAATTCTGTGTACAGTGCAAAATTCCGTAGTGAAGCACGGGTACATCAGCTACTCAGATATAAATATCAATATCAATGTTTAATAATGTGTTTTATACGTATGTTGCAGTATAATATTTATATTTAGCCTGTGTGTTCGACAGACTGTAGTGCTTTTAAGTTACATTTAACTGAGTCGACAATGGGAAGTATGGCTTCCTTCTTAAACTATTTTCCTTTTTCTCGAAAAAGCTCGAACACAGGAAATGTACTAAGTACCTTTAAAAATGTATGACAAGTGCTTTTTAAAGGTGACGCCACGTAAGGTAGGCATGTAGAGATCTCTGGTATGGTAAAAGGACAAATATGGCATTTCGAAATCATTGTTATTTTTGTTGTATTCTAAATACTTTTTAATTTTTTCTTATTAATAATTTTTCTTTTCATATTTTGAATTTATTTACTCAATCCAGTAGGTAACTCTTGACTCTGCAGAGAATGAAATAAATGTCACATTTTGATGGGCTGTCAGAAAGAATTACAATAGCAAATTACATACATTTTAAAGGTTTGAAACAGGAACGATCTTCTATTTTCATGCAGCATTGACTTGTAACTGGATAAAAGACGCTCACTTCGCAGGATGTTATTGGGCCATATTTAAAATACGATTTAAAATACTGTCCCATTTAGCTACATTAAATAAAACTCTGCAATTAATAGGCAAAATTCATTAAACCACAGTTAAGCAACATTGGGCGTGGTCACTCCCTGGATGGGTGACCAACGCCAGCCATTTATTAATCACTAACTATTAACTTCACTAATGTCCGGCTCCATGGCTAAATGGTTAGCGTGCTGGCCTTTGGTCACAGGGGTCCCGGGTTCGATTCCCGCCAGGGTCGGGAATTTTAACCACAATTGGTTAATTTCACTGGCACGGGGGCTGGGTGTGTGTGTCGTCTTCAACATCATTTCATCTTCATCAAGACGCGCAGGTCGCCTACGGGAGTCAAATCAAAAGACCTGCACCAGGCGAGCCGAACTTGTCCTCGCACACTCCCGGCACTAAAAGCCATACGCCATTATTATTATTATTATAACTTCACTAATAACTACAAATCAACCACTAAAACAATCTTTCACTACTACATTTTCTACCGAATACTAAATTCCACATAATAGCTGGGTGAGGAGCATTAAATTGCACCGGTACCAGCAAATCTAACCAAACTCCTCCTCCCAGCGGGGGAAGGGGGCTTTAAATTTCAAATGCGTCGTACAACCTGTGTACATTATGTATCTTACAAGCTGTTTAACAGCACTCAAAGTAGTCTCCTTGTCTGCGGTTCATTGATAACGATGAGGACCACGGAATGTGCCATTGGCTAAAGGAGATACGTCAATGTGCACTATCATTTATTTAGTGTACGTCTCCGAAAACCGTAAAAAAGCAGTTAGTGGGACGTGAAGCCAATAACATTAATAAAAATGAACTAACTTAGATATGTACAATGATTTAAACTATCTTGTATAACCTAGTGTGTAGTTTGCTGTAATATTAACAGGGTCTAAATCAATTGAACAAAAATTAAAAATATCAAAATAGCAATAATATGGGCATGATAGTCGAGTACCATTGTCACAGACTTATTATAGAGACCACGGTTCGAAACACTGTCAACATAGGCAACGTGGAATTTCATAAATAATAATAATAATAATAATAATAATAATTGGCTTTACGTCCCACAAACTACTTTTTCGGTTTTCGGAGACGCCGAGGTGCCGGAATTTAATCCAGCAGGAGTTCTTTCACGTGCCAGTAGACCTACCGGCACGAGGCTAACGTATCTGAGCACCTTCAAATACCACCGGACTGAGCCAGGATCGAACCTGCCAAGTTGGGGTCAGAAGGCCAGTGTCTCAACCGTCTGAGCCATTCAGCCCGGCGATATCTTAAATGAAAATTCACGTCACTGTGTCGCGTAACAATCTAAAAATACACCAAAGGGGCAAATGCTTAAATATTCTTGAATAAAATAATAATAATAATAATAATAATAATAATAATAATAATAATAATAATAACAATAATAATAATAATACCAAACCTATATGGAGGGATGTTATCACTATTGCGTATTATGTAGTGGTTGGTAGTGTGATGTGCTGTCTGAACATGAAGAGGAGAGTGTTGGGACAAACACAAATACCCAGTCCCCGAGTCAGAAGAATTAATCACTCGCGATTAAAATTCCCGAACCGACCGGGAATCGAACCCGGGACCCTGTGAACCCAAGGCCTCAATGCTGACCATTCAGCCAAGGTGTTGGATGATAATAATAATAATAATAATAATAATAATAATAATAATAATAATAATAATAATAATAATAATAATAATAATTAAATGTGTTGTTCGTGACTATTGTCTTCACCTCTTCAGACTCATGATCACCGTAACTGAAAACAAGAAATCTCGTGTCATCTGTTCTTAACACATAGCGCTCTAATTAACTCACACTCGACATTTATTTCATAGGACCAGTCCTTCCCTTTATTTTATTTTTATTTTTTTTTTTGCTAACGGCTTTACGTCGCACCGACACAGATAGGTCTTATGGCGACGATGGGATAGGAAAGGCCTAGGAGTTGGAAGGAAGCGGCCGTGGCCTTAATTAAGGTACAGCCCCAGCATTTGCCTGGTGTGAAAATGGGAAACCACGGAAAACCATCTTCAGGGCTGCCGATAGTGGGATTCGAACCTACTATCTCCCGGATGCAAGCTCACAGCCGCGCGCCTCGACGCGCACGGCCAACTCGCCCGGTCCTTTATTATTATTATTATTATTATTATTATTATTATTATTATTATTATTATTATTATTATTATTATTATTATTATTATTATTATTCAGTATTATTGGTCAGTACGCTCGCCAGTACTTCCAGGCCACCTGAACCGCGAGAGCGCTGAGCAGGTGGCACGATAGATGGTAAGGGTGGGGGCACGCATGCGCATTAAGACGTTTTTGGGTACGAACAGCCGGGTGGATTAATCAATCAATCAATCAATCAATCAATCAATCAATCAATCAAATGCTTTCATTCCCCACCCTGAAGGGGTGGGGCAGGCCACCTTGAGAGTGTCGCCCTCTCTCTGGCCAAGAGATGCGGGCGGGTTGGGGAGATGTGAGGGAAGAAGGAGGTGGATAAGGATGTGAAGAAGTAGGAGATGGGAGAGGATGTGCGTCTTGCCTAAGTGCTTTGTATATAAGACTTTATTGAGATTTTAGTGAGTTTTACAATTCAGAATGATGGATGCGGTGATACAATTCTTAATGATGAGTATGATGTGCCTAAGTCAGTCGGAAGTAGGGTCCGGGGTAGCTATGGGAGGGTGGATTAATCCTCACTCAGCGCCAATAGCAGTGCTGATCATTCATCATTCAAAGAAGCACATAACCGGTGGGGGACCCTCGCTCTTCCTTCATTAACAACGAAACGTTTTCAATCCAGTTATGATTGTGCGGCATTCACGAGAAGATCGCGTTGTGTTCCTTAAATTTAATTTTGTTTTCATGCAAATGTTCGTAGTTATCTGTGTACATGATGGTTAAGTAGAGTAGCAGTAGTGACGATTAATTTACGGTAGCAAGCAAACTGTACTTGATTTCAAGTTCTGACAGAATACAGCGCACAGCCAATTAATAAAAGAAGGCAGAAATTCGGTAAATTCCACCATATAAATAAATTACTGTTTAAGAACGTCAAAGCAGACATTTCAAAGTCCGACTCCTTGGCTGAAGGGCCAGCGTTGATGCCTTCGGTTCAGAAGATCCTGGGTTTGATTCCCGGCCGGGTCGAGGAATTTAAACGCGTGTGATTAATTCTTCTGGCTCGTGGACTGGTTGTTTGTGTTTGTCCCAACACTCTCCTCTTCGTATTCAGAGAACACACCACACTAATAACCACCGCAGAAACACGCAATAGTGATTGCATCCCAGCACATAGGGCTGGCGTCAGGAAGTACATCCAGCCGTAAAACAGGGTCAAATCCAC
This sequence comes from Anabrus simplex, assembly GCF_040414725.1. Classification (NCBI taxonomy): domain Eukaryota; kingdom Metazoa; phylum Arthropoda; class Insecta; order Orthoptera; family Tettigoniidae; genus Anabrus; species Anabrus simplex. The sequence continues at coordinate 384,455,634 of NC_090265.1, forward strand.
ATGTGCGACACAGTTCGCATCCGCGATCCCACAAGAGTGGGAAAATGCGGTAGAATAAGAATAGGAATAAGAATGCAGACACGTCATTATTTGCTAACAGGAATTGAAAGCAATATGAAACTATGGAAGTACAGCAACTATCATGTCAACCTTATTTCCATTGAAGAAAAACTGGCCATTACAATAACGTATTGTGACCTTATCGGTCATGTACATATTTATTTATTAATTATTTGGCAGTGAAAAACCTTTGTAAAGCTCCCTCGTACTTGTTACAAAAAGTTGCATTTGGTTGCACCTGCTTACACAACCTTTGTAGCCTGCTAAATACCACTCCGTCTTAACTAAAAGAATACACAGGTAGAGAGAGAGAGAGAGAGAAGAAAATGTCAAGCCAGAAAAATCGATAATGATACCTTCACCCGTTGAAAAAATGGCCGAAACACAACGTTGCCAGCTCGCGAGTTGCATTTGTATGATGAGATTTCGAGACATGCATAATATTTATATGGGAAACCTCGGGATGTTATATGATTTCATTACAGACATCTGCCAAAATTCCAATTCTTTATAATATATTAACGTGTGGAAGAATACGCAATCGTTGCATTATATAACACGCTAAGCGTCAGGACGCTTCCTTTGTACGCAGCACCCTCATGGAGGACATTGTAGGGGCATTATTTTAATAATTAATTTTAAATAAATGGCCGAACATTTCAGTTTCCGCACATAACCAGACTACTTAAGAATCTGAGTCACACGTTTGAGTGTATTACCGATGTCATACGACACGTGGAACTATTAATTTAAAAAAAGTAGTGGGGATTACCCACTGTCTCTTGCAAGAGTGGGGGAAAGTTTATAAAATGAATAGCGGTGATGACAACAGTATCCATTTGATTCGAAGGATCCAAAGCAGAACCACGGTTTGATGGTGTTCTGATCTATTTAGTGTTTCAGACTGTAAATATACAGTTTATATCTTCGAGAATATTGTAATTGTCCACAAACAATAGTATTTAAAAAAAGGTTGAAGTTATGTGATCGCAAGAACGGTATAATTGTAATTTTTTAAGTGACGCAACAAGTGTTAATTTCATTAAAGTGTAATAATTGTATTTTTGTGTTAAAGTGACGCAACAAGTGTTAATCTCATAAAAGCTGTTATAAGTGTAGAAGATAACCATTGGATTATGAACGCGCTCAGCGGGAGTAGCAACGGACATGAACCCGTGACCAACGTCAACACCATGGAAGCTTAAAAAGGAAAATGAGGGTCTTACCCGGGACCCGAACCTTGGATTGTTACGACATGATGATAAGTACTAAAATGAAATAATTTTTTTAATAAATGCGCGGTTATTCATTATGCAGATCACATAAATTAGGTTAGACATGTAAACTGCATGTATTTTTTTTAATTAGAAAGAGAACTTGTGAGTTGTCTTCATATTCATTTATGTACATTTCATGGAATTAATAGTCTACTCCATGGGTTTAAATATATATATATATATATATATATATATATATATAATTAACGTAATGCGTGTATTTGACGTGATGATAAAATATTAGTTAGTCTGAGAGTGCTTAGATTAGGTAAAAGTAAATGAATGTAGATTTGTTTTGGCACTGAGCCAAGCCGTAATTTTGTATAATTTATTTACGTGATATCCAAGCTTATTATGATAATGCATGGTGATTATGCTTGTAAAAATGGATTATCGACTGTTAACATCAGGATAGCAAGGCACTCTTATTTTCACGTAATTTGCATGATAATATTTGTAGATGGCTGTGTTAATTATATGCGTAACTTGTGACATGCCTAGACATCGAACAGACGCCCTCCTATTGAGATTAGCGTTTTCCTTTAATGTAGAATATTTTCCCTTTCTATATATGAGAATAACATTATGGATATGTTTAAAATCCAAATTTGATTTTATTGATTTGAGTTTAAAATGTAGGAAAAACCTAGGCTGCATTCTGTAATCGGATGGAAGCGAACCTGGTCATTCTAATTCTGAGGATGTGAATATGATAAGATAAAAGGTGGCCTGATATTGAGTTAAAGAATTGTGATAATGCAGTGAACTAATAAGCCAGTGGAGCTTTTGAAATATGAGATGAGAATACGTAATGAAATGAGATTATTTAACAAATATGTGTTCCAAGGGAAACGATTTGGTTTCGCCTTGAAATGTTGAAAAGATATTTCTGCCACAACAGGCCATTATTTGCTAGGGCTTTGACGTCCAGATATTTACGACCCCAGGGGACGGAAGAGGGCTTGCCCCTTGTAGAGGATTACTGTATGCTGTATTGTTCGAGCTATTCCACTTAGAATGAAGGCAGTGCGACACCGATTATTGTTTAAAGGATTCTTTTACTTTTCCATGTAAGATTTTATAATAATATTTAACTAACTGGAAAGCCAGTATTATTATTTATTTGTTGACCCTATGATTAATTAAGAAAGGCAGTTTTTTAGTTCCGTTTGTCGATGCCATCTTGGATATCATCGGTTTGAGTTCTAAGGCAATCATGGATTTTTGTTGTCAGATAATTTTTTTACAGCCAATTGCATGTGTATATTGTTTATTGTTTCTTTTCATATTATGTGTACATATTTTCTTTTTTTTATACTTTCTTTTAGTCGTGTTTCACTCTTTATGTGGATGACAAATCGAGTTTTATTTTCGTAATTTTTGTCAATGGATTCATTGGGATTTGGGTTTGATTTCTGGACCCGATATCAGTCATTTTATTTTGATTAGGATTTTATCGACTAGCATTCACTTATTCTTTGTTTACTTTTGTAATATAATTATTTAGCTAGGTGACCACTTCAAGTTATCTTCAATTTATTTTGTTGTTGTATAAATAACTGCTTCTTCTTATAGTGAAGAAAGTTCTTAATGATAACCGTCGCATTTATAAGGATATTTCTGATTTTTGTTTTTAAAAAGTATGTTATACAAATTATAATGTAATATTTATCATCATGTCGGGAAGAAGAAAGAGGTAAAGGAGAAATACATTTTTTGACACTTTACAATTTGTATTTAGTCCATTGGACATTGCATATTCAACATTGATATACTATAAATATTCAGGATCAACCTTTAATTAATTTGATTTATCAAGGCTCAATAAATAGGTATTTAAACTTGTGTCTGCCTGTCATTTTGCCGAATAACATTGTATCCCAGGTTTCCTTCCGTTCATTTATGCCTTTAAGCTAGTTATGTGTTATTTCCTTTGATGTTCTGCAGCAAACGCACCATGGCCTTGGGAGGTCGGTGGTTTGATTCTATGGAACGGAAGGGTGCAGTAGACCCTTGCACGGTCGGAAGAGCTTTTGCTCACCCATCATTTCTGAAACATTTTCTTTTTTGTTCCTTACTGATGAGGTGGCATCTGACTCTAGACTAAAAAGGTCCCTTTCCATCAAGCGTCTTGGCGTATGGTGCTATATGGCGGTATCCCGACATTTTAGGGATTGTCATGCAGTCAATTGGTTATATGCGGCAAATGGCGTGGGGTGGAAAGGTTGCAGTATGCAGTAGTAATGTAATATTATTCTTCGTTTCAATAAAGTAATCCGTACTTTATCGAAAGATTACATTTGTATGTAGAGTATAAGGATAATATTAAACAAGTAGTCTACTAATTTAACATTGATATGTTACGTTCAGCTTCCTATATGAAGAGAAATGGGTGATGTGCGCTGAGTAAGGAGTAATCAACCTGGCATGTTCGTGCCCTTACTGGTCAGCTGTGCTTCGTGGACGGGAATAGTCACTGTTTGGCTCCCCAGCACTTGGAAAGTGCACATCACATTCAAAATTCCTCTAAATTTAAATGAGAATTCAGTGTCTGTATTAAAATTCCAAAGCAGCTCAATATGGGATAAAGCCCCAATGGCAAATAGTTATTCAATAATGTGTGTGAATCGTCTTCTAAAATATATCATAGGTGCGAAAATGATTGTTCTTGTTGGATATTTCATAAAGGTTTTGCCTGTTTTGCCACATGCTTATCGCCAACAAATTATTTAGTTATAATTGTATTAAATAGTCTCCTTCTTTAAACCACCTTCAAAATACGCCCCTTACATAAAAATAAAAGCGCACAACCAGATAAAAATGGAATTTGTAGAATTTTTGCAAGAAGTCGGTAACGGCGACTACCCCTCTGTAAATGGTGACGGATAAAATGTTTTTGAACGACAAGCTAGAATTTTAGCACATCTCGATATCGTGATTGAAATTTACAGCAAAACGTTCACTTCTGCGAGAGATCACGTCATTTTCTCGAACGTTGCCGTTCTCAATTATTTTTTTTTTTTTTTGTATTTGCTTTACGTCGCACCGACACAGACAGGTCTTATGGTGACGATGGGACAGGAAGGAGCTAGGAGTGGGAAGGAAGTGGCCCTGGCCTTAATTAAGGTACAGCCCCGGCATTTTCCTGGTGTGAAAATGGGAAACCATGGAAAACCATCTTCAGGGCTGCCGACAGAGGGGATCGAACCCACTATCTCCCGAATACTGGATACTGGCCGCAATTAAGCGACTGCAGCTATCGAGCTCGGTCTCAATTAATTTGAAAGTCACTGGGCTTACACTAGCGTCAACAGATTAAAAGTGAAGATGAGAGCTAGCTACTTCATTTTTCTACATAATTTTCTAATTCCTTCAAATGAATGGTTTGGCTCCAGATATTCTTATTTTAAACATTGGAGTCGTGCTCCTTAAAAGTCGGAAGGTTTGCCAACGGCTCCTAAACGGAACCAGATTAGGGTCTCATTAGAATAAACATGTAAGAAAATTGTTCAGATTTGGAAATAATAAGTGGGGATAAAGCTGGACAGAGAGCTCTAATCCCTCGAATTGAACAGAATCTGATTTTTTTTTCCTATTTGTTTTACGTCGCACCGACACAGATATGTCTTATGGCGACGATGGGATGGGAAAGGCCTAGGAATGGGAAGGAAGCGGCCGTGGCCTTAATTAAGGTACAGCCCCAGCATTTGCCTGGTGTGGAAATGGGAATCCACGGAAAACCATCTTCAGGGCTGCCGACAGTGGGATTCGAACCCACTATCTCCCGATTACTAGATACTGGCCGCACTTAAGCGACAGCAGCTATCGAGCTCGGTAACAGCATCTGATAAAACACTTCCATTTTGTTTCAAGAGGCATCAATTTCCAATTCGCTTGGCATTCCGTATCACGATCAATAAACCTCAAGCATGTGTAGGTCTTTATTTACTTCACCAGTGTTCAGCCATGGCCAGTTAAATGTTGCAATGTCAAGGGAGCGATGTTTTAAAGTTACAAAAGTGCCAAAAGGTAATCGTACAAAGAATGCACCGAGCAAGTGGCTACGTGGTTTGAGTCACGTTGCTATCACCTTGCATCCGGGAGACAGTGGGTTTGAACCCCACTGTCGGAAGCTCTGAAGATGGTTTCCCGTGGTTTCCCATTTTCACATCAGGCAAATGCTGAGGCTGTACCTTAATTAATTCTACTGTCGCTTTCTTCCCGCTTCTAGCCATTTCCTATACCATCGTCGTCGTAAGACCCATCTGTGTCGGTTCGACGTAAAGAAAATTGTAAAAAAGTGAAGTACAAGGAATGTTGTATATAAAGAAATCCTTTAATAAATATTTACCCCATTGACCGTCATATCTTAACGGGTTTCAGCTATTTATTATTGTTGTTTAGGAGACCGGGCGAGTTGGCCGTGCGGTTAGGAGCGCGCGGCTGTGAGTTTGCATCCGGGACATAGTAGGTTCGAATCCCACTGTCGGCAGCCCTGAAGATGGTTTTCCGTGGTTTCCCATTTTCACACCACCTGCACCTCAATTAAGGCCACGGTCACTCCCTTGCAACTCTTAGGCCTTTCCTATCCCATCGTCGCCATAAGACCTATCTGTGTCAGTGCGACGTAAAGCCAGTAACAAAAAAGTTGTTTAGGAGTCTGAGGGTATGCAGTCGAACTGTTTGAATATTGAGATGATCAATCGCTGCACCTCTCAGTGATGATCAAAAGAAGCTGCATACTCTCATTGAATTTCAAATACAGCCTACAGCAGGTGTGGGAAAGTTCAACGTTTCTAGTGTAATTTTATTCTTCTTCTTAAAAAAACACTGTAAAAACGTGAAGGAAGTCTTCAGCTTCACCCTGGAATCATTTTATATTTGACTGAGAGTTCAAGGCCGGATTATTTTCCTGATATGTCGTGAGTTTTATATGAAAATTCTACCCCGTAGTCGCCAGGATTCGAACCTAGATGTTTTGGGTGGAGAGACAGCAGGTGATAAAATGCTAATAAGACACCTGTGTGCCATGAAAGGACCTATTTCGAGCCTACGTCCCTTCGCGAATATTGAAGTATTCTCTGAGAAATGAAATGGCGTATGGCTTTTAGTGCCGGGAGTGTCCGAGGTCATGTTCGGCTCGCCAGGTGCAGGTCTTTCTATTTGACACCCGTAGGTGACCCGAGGATGAAATGATGATGAAGACAACACATTCACCCAGCCCCCGTGCCAGCGAAATTAACGGGAATCGAACCTAGGACCCCTGTGACGAAGTATTCTCTAAATAAGTATAACGGATGACTACGAGAGTACATATAAAACGTGATAACAATCCCCGTAGAAACACTTAACTGAATTTACCTTTCCGGCATTTAACTGCGGTCTCACCCACTAAGTATAATATTTCACTAACCCTGTGGTGGTGAGGATATCCGCTGGGACGAGGCACAGTGGGATTAATTACGTCTGATGTTAAACAATTGGTCCAATAGCTACCCCCAGAGAGACCGGATTCCGTTTATTAAGCTGTAACACTCCCACCACAGGTAACCATGGGAACGAACAAATGGATAGTCTCGCTCACAGCCAAACTCGTCAGCCAGTAGCCCAACGTATTAGGTGGAAAAGGAAAAGTACGACGAGAAAGTCATTCCCTTCTTAACATCATTAGAGGAGAAAGAGGAAGGAGCTCGACACTTCGAGAACACTTCGAAAGGCGAATGCAAAAGACAGGGAAAATGTAATGCCGTGATAATGGCATACTTCCTAGGCCTCGAAAAACTAATACCGCTCGTTTCGGGAGAGGGTAAGAGTTGACCAATGAAAACAGAGTAGGAAAAGTGAAAGAAAAAAATCTGACACAAGTAACTTGAAAAAATGCCATGCTAAGCCCTCTGTTGAGGCTCTCACGCTGCCTAGCAGTAGTGGTGAATAGGGAGGCGAGGGTGCAGTCACCCTCCACCCCCACCCCTAACCCTCATTCCAACCTCCGCCCCACACACACATTTTGCGGAGAAAATATAATATTTTATTACATTTTAGCGGCTGAAACTAGGAATTATAGAAATTCTTTTTTAAAGCAATTTATACAAACCCAATTGTCTTATCAGCTAGTTCTTTCCTTTATTTTCTTTAATCATTAACAAAATTATTAGCGGAAATGCGCATAAAATGTCGTTTGTCGCGGCTAACCGATTTGTATAGCGCCACAGTAAGTAGTGGAGACTTTGCATGTGCTATGAGGAAGGGTAGCAGAGGTATATATTTTTGCCAAGGTCATGGACATTTGTCTGACAGTCTGTTAGTTTGTCAGTGTGTAGTCAAATACTCACTCGTTTTTAATTGTATATTCACGCCGCACTTCTATTTAATTGTAATACGTGTGTAATATTGCTCCTTTGGTGAAAATTAAATTGTTTAGTATTGAATCAAAATCTCGAAAAACTATTATTACAGTATCTAAGTTGGTAAACTGCCAACCTTATAATAATAATAATAATAATAATAATAATAATAATAATAATAATAATAATAATAATAATAATAATAATAATAATAATAATAATAATAATAATAATACACTTTGTACCGCGAGGTACACCCGCCCCGTTCATTCAAATGAAGCGCCTTGAAGAATGCCATCTGCTATATGAAGGTCGCAACAACTAGCGCAAGAAGTTTGGACTTTTCTCTACAGATGTCTCTACCAAAAAAACTTACGTTATGCCCTCTTCTTGGTATGTTAAAGTTGTCAATACTTCGATCTCTTCCCGCCAACTTTGGAGGCTGGCCAATAGATAATTTTGTATACGGTTAAGACGCTGGCCTTCTAGCCCCAACTTGGCAGGTTCGATCCTGGCTCAGTCCGGTGGTATTTGAAGGTGCTCAAATACGACAGCCTCGTGTCGGTAGATTTACTGGCATGTAAAAGAACTCCTGCGGGACTAAATTCCGGCACCTCGGCGTCTCCGAAGACCGTAAAAAGTAGTTAGTGGGACGTAAAGCAAATAACATCATTATTATTATTATGAGGTCCGTCTTGTAGCTATTTAATTACCCAGTAAAAATTGGGGGGTGTCAGGCTTTACCCCAGAGCCCTCTAGAACCTTCTTCTCGGGTGTAAAAGCTTGCACATCTTTCGCCCAGGTTGTCTTATAGATCGTCCAGTCTATTGAGTGTGTGTTAACAGAGGAGGCGAGAGTGTCTCGCCCATCATCGAGTATTCCATGAGATTAAGGTAATGGCAGCCATTTTATAACTATGTGATAGCCTCTTAAAGCTAGCTTGAGGGGAAGGTTTCCAATCTTTAAAAATGTAACCTTAAATTTCCAATCTTCAATAATGTAAATTTGATCCTCTAATGAAACAAGCCCAAGAATCGTAGCCGAAATTCGGGAACAGAGAGTGTGACATCCTCTCGCGTTTCCTATCAACTTGATTTTGAGGTGACTGTGATTTTGTAACCGTTTTCTGTCTATAGCTTTTCAAACTTAAATTTTCTCCATCTAGTCATCTCAGTAGTATAGGCTTAGCCTCTGTAACTTCGGGCCTGAAGCCCTAATTGGGTTTTAATCTTGTAAGTGTAAATTTCTAGCAGTGCAAGTGTCCGCCTCGGCATCATTTTGATTTTTGGGCCAGTAACTTTAACCTGTGTTTTTGGTTTCCCACAAAGCCCCGGTAGAATGGGTATTGGATACCCCTGTAAAGTTCAATTTCATTATTTTATGTTAGGAGACTGTTGAGTGTCTACGACAGTGAATACTGTTCGAATTTTAAAATGTAGATTATGCCTTTGATAGGCCTGGACCTTTCTGGAACTAGAATAGAGCAAAGACGCTCCTTTTTTGTAATGGTTAAATGGTGCCTTTGAAAGGCCGGTGTGGTCTCCTAGATAATTTTATCGAGCAAAAGGGTGCTCTTGAAACATTGTATATTTTGAATACTCTGTAAAAGAAAGTGGGAGGTTCGTCTCCTTCACTGTTTTTGAAAGGAGCCGCACCGCTCATTGGAGAATGTATAATTAGTGAGCTCAAGCTCAAGGTTGTCATTCGATTTTCTAAAAAGAAGCTCATTTATCTTGTAAGTAAAATTTGGTACCTGAATTTTGTAGAATCGTGTTTCTGAAAAAAGGAAAAAAAAAGATAACCGAGAAAAGAAATATAACACTAATTTTAAATTTTTGCATTAATATTTTGACTATCTTAGATAGACCCATTCATGCCCGCACCTTCTTTCACCTCTGTACACCACGGTAACCCCGTAACACACATTATTGGTTCAGTGTTTCGAACTGGTTCAGTTCAGCCGTGTGGAATTTGAACGAGAGCATTTTTGCTCCGTAACCTATTGGTCCTATCTACGACACCTGGCGATTCTATCTACCACGCTGCCCACCTGACCCCTGTTACTGCCCCACGGAAGCGGGCATTGAGTTAATTGGCTGGGACTCACGCATGAAATTTAACGTAATGGCCTTCTTGTTTTTAATGTAATGCACCACTCATCCTCTAAGGACTTTGTTCCTGCCAAGACGACTGATGCAAAACCAAACGGTTCGCTGCAACTCATCAGAAAGCAGACGAGACTGAGTGGACTTAGACTACAAAATCCTTGAACGAGCCAATAAGAAACACAAATGCTACCCCTACACCGGAACATTTTTATATATCAGTTATGGGACTGCATGCTTAAGAATATGAGACAGGATCCATCGGCCGTATTTTCCTGAAGGTTTGGTTAATGGTTATTCATCATTATTTCTTTCACGTCTTTCGTGTTATCACGTTACCACAAGTCGTATTTGCACTGTACTGCAAAGGGCAAGTTAGATGAGAATGTCACTTGAGTTCATTTTGTAGTTATCTCTACACTGTAACTATCACTCCACCGTTATATAACAATTGCATTGCGTTCTCCCAGAACTTTGCAAACTGGTCGATCATCTCTCGTACACGATCTTTAGATTTGGAAGCTTATACTAAAGATCACAGGACCTCTACCTGAGTCTGATATTAGAATTACTACTAACTTGCACCAGGCTCCTCGCTATAAACTTTCGTGTCTGGCCAGCCTTGGTCAACTCTTCTTCCCTTCCAATCATGATGGTATTCGATTTGCGAGATCTAGGGAGTCTAGGGCTGAGAGAGGCGTTGTCTTGGCTTCTCACCAAGGTGGTTGTGGTTCGAACTAATGTACGTGTGAGATTTTTTAAACGAAATATTACGCCCCAGTGGATGTAAAACTGAAGGTGCTGAGGCTACGATATCAATAGTCACATAGCAAGCTTCCTAGGAAGTTTTTCATTTTCACGTCCATCGTGCTCCTACCTTTTTCTCCGATACCTTCAGTTCTTCGAAAGCTCGAATTTCTTCCTGTTCTGATTAGGGATAAGATATGTCGGTTATCAATTTTACTTCTTCATTAAACAATGATCACCACCACTAGTCTACGAAACATATTTCAAGTCATAATTACCAAATTGTAGACCGGAGATGACTATGAGAGCCTGCTGTTGTTAAGAAAATGGTCGATTGAGATCGTAAGACACCCACACGCAGTTTTTGAGTTCCCGGGCAAGACCGCTCCTATGATGGCCATACGCCGTACTTGTCAGCTCAGAATTTTCTCACGTTCAAACTTCGTATCTTTCTCGACGATCCTTCATATCTACTTGTAGCTCAAACCAAACCCCATGGCACTACAGCCTTTGAAGGACAATGGCCTACCAAGCGACCGCAGCTCAGCCCGAAGGCTTGCAGATTACGAGGTGTCGTGTGGTCAGCACGACGAATCCTCTCAGCCATTATTCTTGGCTTTCTAGACCGAAGCCGCTATATCACCGTCAGATAGCTCCTCAGTTCTAATAACGTAGGCTGAGTGGTCCTCGAACCAGCCTTCAGATCCAGGTAAAAATCCCTGACCTGGCCGGGAATCAGACATGTGGCCTCCGGGTAAGAGGCAAGCACGCTACCCCTACACCACGGGGCCGGCACGTGTAGCTGAAAATTAAAATAAAAAATCCTCGTATAATTTGTGTAACATTTTCAGACACTTTGTATAATTCTAACAGCCGTACCACACTTTTAAATATTTAGTTACAGATGAATGAAAACTAAGTTCACACATTAAAGGGAGAGTAGCAACCGTCCTATCCGCCATGGACAGCATACAAACTGTACTAATCCCTGAGAACAGATTTGAAACTACTATATTTAAACTGAAAAGTACCCCATTCATAACATACGGCCTCACAATAGGAAAACTTAAATCAAAGTTCCTCAAGAAAGCGATGTGTCTGTCAAAGTATACATCATCACGCCTGACTACTACTACTAGTGCCGACAAGTTTTTTCATTCGTTAAACTGAACAGTCAAGACATCTGGGTGGGTTGAGGGAGCAGTAAAGGAAATGTGAAATGGTTAAAAGGAAGCGATATTTTTTGGGGAGAAAGCTTTCGGCATTTGATTATTCGGAGAATGTACTTTAATGGGATTTGGTGGCTGGTTGAGGGTGGTTTTCTTTTTACATGATATAAGATGAATTGTGGATGAAAATGGTTTCGATCTCAATAAATTAGTAATCGAATATTGGTGCTGATTGAGTGCAGGTTGGTAGAGTGGATCAGTATGTGTGGAGATATTTGTTTTATCTGTTTATTTTTATTTTTATTTTTATTTTTATTTTTATTTTTATTTTTATTTTTATAGGGTTGATCATGGATGCTTGGTGGATGTTGGATGTGAGGGTATCAATGATTGATGAAAATATGAGCGTATTTTTTTCTTCCCACCCTCCCTCTTATTATGCCATGGCTGATGATGAATGACCCCCCTGCCTCCCACACGCGCACACACACACCCCCTGTTAAGTAGATGATTATATGAAATGCTAAGAATGGCGATGAAGATTGTGGTGGGTGGAGGTGAATCCTGTGAAGATTTAAACGAGTGATTTTAATTGTGTGAAATAAAAATATGCGTTAAGGCCACAATGAAATGTTCGAAAATTTAAATTTAAATTTAATGTTTGATTGGCGGCAGCTTGGAGATATACAAGAATGAGGGGGCGATTGTTAGATTGAACGTTGTACAATGCGATGGTAATGAATCGTATTAGGTCTTACACAGTAGGTGGAGCGAAGAGAGAGTGTCTATAGTGCACCGCCTTGAGTATGCGGCGTGCGACTCCCCGCAAGTGTTGCAGCGGGGTGGTTGGTTCACGTTAGGATACTTGGTGGTGGAATGTTGTACGCAGTGCACACACACACACACTGGGCGCTCAGCTTTACCCTGGTTTGTGTTGTGGAGACTGTAGGCTAAACAACGCTCTCAACTGATCGGCTGTGGCTGACAGGCCCTTGAAGGCTCCACTTCGTTGTGGTGTCGAAAGATTGCAGTCCCACTCGCGAGGACGCGATCGACGTTCCCAAGAGTAGGGACAAGAATTATCACCATATAAGTGGGTCCAGTAGTGTTCTTAATGCGGAAGGCCTTCCTCGCTGGAATGCCCTCCGCATTCAGTTCTCTTACAATGTCGTCCTCGGTGGTGGTAGGATCCACCAACAGGATTACGCAACTAAAAAGGTTGTATCGGGGTTGTGGTGATGGAGTCTTGACTGTTGGTGGATTGAGAGGCTGAAAAGTCGAACCGGATCACAGCTGGGCCGAGCCGATGGATTGTGTGAGGCGTCGCGCAGCGTCGCCAATGTTGATTTTGATTAGAGGTAGGACGGATGTCGGCAATCTCCTCCCCTCTCATATTGTAACGTTGAAGTGTGGAAAAAATATTGATGGAGAATGGAACTCTACGGCGGGGAGAAAACGTAGGTAAGAGTGAATAATGGAGGGGGAGTAGTATGTAGAGATCGGGAATTGACCATGGGTCGCCGAGTTCCTGAAGAGAGAAGTTCGAGAGGCGTGGAGGTAATTGAGGGAAAGGTGCTAGTCTCGCTGACCATGTGATTAGCCTTGGTGTGTGCTGTGGTGGTGGGTGATGCTAATGGTATATCAACGGCGAGACGGTGGCTGGCTAACTCGACGTCGGCCGGGAGTTCTGGTGCTGTGCGCTTATATTGCATACATACGGGTGTCTTCGCCCTGCGGCGGGGGTGGGGGGTGGGACTGCGTTACTGGGAGGTAACGGGCAACGTAGGAAGGGTCAGCGTATGTTGATATCAGAGCCGTGTAATATGCTATGGATGTTGTGTCTGCGACGGACTGGGTGGTGGTGATGATTGAAATGTATGGTGAATATAGAAACATGATTACTGAGGTAGCGTAAGAAGGATGGAAAGAAATCGTTAGCCTATTTTGATGAAAACTGGGGATGTGGTAGATGGGGGGGAGAACAACCTAACCCAACCAAGCCAGCTCATAGAGAAAAGACGTAAAAACACCCAAACCACCCAATTCGTCCCAGGCACCGATGAGGTGAGGGTTTTAAAACCCTGAAGAGAAAGAGGTGAAACTCTGAAGAAGAAGAAGAAGAAGAAGAAGAAGAAGAAGAAGAAGAAGAAGAAGAAGAAGAAAGTATTGGAGCCCAAAAATACGAAGAACGTTTAAACCACTGATTGGAAAAGTCCCGAGGTGAAACTTCCCGTCAGTTCAAAGTCTACCTGTTGGTCCATTTCTTCAACCAGCAATAATTTTTTGGTGTTGGAACTGATGTTGGACACAATAAGTACACAAATATACGTTGCTTATATTTCATCGAAGGATGTCACACTTCACTACTACCACTAAAATATATTCTATCCGTACCCTGATGAGGTACGGCGGGCCCCCTAAAGGGTGATACTCTCTCTCAGGCCAGGAGATGTGTTGCTGAATTTGAGGTGTGGAGAAGTTGAGAGGGGAGCGGCCGTAGCCTATAAAATGAACTTTCCCGGCATTCGCCTTAGTAAAGAATAAAAAACCACGGAAAACTACGCTCAGGACAGCCAAAGGTTGGACCAGACCACTGCCTCCTGAATGCAGAGCTGTAAAGCCACGGTAAAGTCGTGGCCACTGTTAGCCGTGCCTACTCTGCTCGGTCTAACGTCTGATATGCATATTTGACAAAGTATCCTTCTGCATCGAAGATCTGAAGTACGACTTTTCATTGTCATCATCAGAAGCTTACCAGAACCTACCTCCGGAAGTACAAGAGGCAAAAATACTGGAAGAATTCTTACTCTACAGACGCGATAATCAACAGAGTGTGGATGAAAAGAAAACTGCTAAGTGGGCCATATCATGACGCGAAATGGTGTCTGTTGATTACCTCAATTCTGTCTTCAAAACTAGAGTTTATATGAGGAAAGAATTCTTAAATATATGGACCTGTTAAAGCATATCTTGCGCAAATTATTATTATTATTATTATTATTATTATTATTATTATTATTATTATTATTATTATTATTATCGGATGTATTCCTTTTAGAGTTAGAAATCAATTTAAGGTATATAATATCATTCGATGATCAGAATTTTAGAACTGTCGGGATCACGTCACAGAATATATAACAAGTCCACCCACTACCCCGAGGATTTAAATGTGGCCGGGTCGAAACTGGCTAAATGACAACCAGGAGCTGGACCCGGGAATCATATATAAATGAATTACACATACAGTGCAAGAACCCAAGACAGATGTAGTTTTAACATAGATTGGGGTTTATTTTTATAATATTGGCTGATGCAGAAATACGATGAGCAAAACACAAATCAAATGATACATAAAGAATATAAATGTTACTTACATACATATTCATGGAGGATAGCATCTTCATTAACATGTATAGAAACCTTTTACTTCCACATTTATTTTCCTTTTATATGGATACATAGGGAAAGATGATATTCATATATACATTACCAGCAAAAGGTATGTTGTATTTATTTCAAAACATTTCTATTGTGAAGTAGGAAAATGTTATATCACCGAGAGTCAAATACGACTGTCTCCGGAATAAACAAGACAAAAAAATCCCTTCCTTTTCAAAGCATCACCACCAACAACAATCCCCACAGAGTAAACCCTCAAGGAAGTTTTAAAGATGAAAAAGGAAGCACATCAGCCAAAACATTTTATTATAACCCCCAAAGAGGTAACATGGAGAGGGCGCAAGGGGCGTTGCCATAGCTACACAGTAAATAAACATTCTCAAAGACGACATGAAAAACATTAATATCAGATCCCGAAATACAAAAATTAAACGGCTAAAACAGCTAGGAATAGAGATAAAGCAATCAAGTAGACAAACATATCAGAAAAACGGAAAGTAACATACATAAAGTATCCAAAAAATAACATGAACCCGACAATCATACAATGCATTCATACAAGCACACGTAGAGACCAGATGCAAAAGTCAATATAAATACAAATTGAAGACACACCGCGACGAAACCGCAGTAGCATGAGATAAGTGACTCAAGGGTCCATGAGCTCGATCCGATAGTCCAGATCCAGATATCAGGGCGGCCGCAATACAAGGCAAAGCTCACCCAATCATAGCAATAGTCCAACCACAAATACGCAATGGGACGTATTCATATCGCTCCACGGTAGCAAACATGAATTGTTCCTAAGTAGCGTATTAAATACACGTCGTCTTATGAGATCAACCAAAACGTCGCAGGAGGAGAGAAAAAGACATGTCTCAAATGCAAATACATCGTAATCAAACAGCACCACACACACATAAATTAAATCGAGTTAGTATAATAACGTATATAACTTACATACATAACCGGTAAAATATGAAAAGGGAATAGTGAATATAAGTTCTCCACAATCAAATCAAGGAACAAAGGAAAAACCGGGATCACAATGAACACTAGCTTAGCTTAGCAGTGGCAACCAAAGGGAAGTAGAGAAATGAAAAAATACCTGGTAAAAGGTCCTTATGTATTAATGAGTCATGTACGTTAGCTCAAGGCAGAGAGCCACGTATCTTAAATTGTGAATATTTTCTAATATACCATTTATATGAAATAATAGCCTGTCCATCGTGTTTACTAAGGCTTCCATCTTTCTTCTCTCAGAAAACCAATCAAACAAATTAGGATCGAAAGAAATGCTTTGGAAAATCATAGCGGCATGGGACTCCATCTGTCCAACCGTAAAAGAGGTAGATGTCAAGTCAGAGAAAAGTTATCATTATCAAATAACAGACATGTGAATTCTATATCAGGGAATAGACTAACGAGCCCATTCTGGGAAATAAGTATAGAGAACACTAGGTGCTGTACAGAAGGGTTTCTTAAAATTTACGAAAATCAAATTTGGTGGAAAAGAAGAAAACACAAAGTGCGCGTAAAAGGTTGAATGAATGATACCATAACTCAAATAAACCAGAAGTTACAAACAAAGTAATGTTAAGGTTGAAAACATTTCTTATAGACAAAGCAGCGGTCCCACACTACGAAAAACGTAAAATTAAGCAATTTCCACAATTGTGCCGAACGTTGAAGGGGTAAAGGGCCCGGAAAGGTTTAAAATTGTAAGTCTTAGATGGCTCTATCAAACTGATAAACATATTTCGAAAACCACTTCCGGCCCAAAAGCAGTTCGGAGAAAACAGCTTAAAATCGCTTGTTTCTTTACTCGTTTTATTTTTTATTCAAATCCTAGACAAAATCGCTTGTTTCTTTACTCGTTTTATTTTTAGTTCAAATCCTAGACAAAATCGCTTCTGTTTCTTCACTCGTTTTATTTTTTATTCAAATCCTAGACAAAATCGCTTGTTTCTTTACTCGTTTTATTTTTTATTCAAATCCTAGACAAAATCTCTTGTTTCTTTACTCGTTTTATTTTTTATTCAAATCCTAGACAAAATCGCTTCTGTTTCTTTACTCGTTTTATTTTTTATTCAAATCCTAGACAAAATCGCTTGTTTCTTTACTCGTTTTATTGTTATTCAAATCCTAGACAAAATCGCTTGTTTCTTTACTCGTTTGTTTTTTATTCAAATCCTAGACAAAATAACTTATTTACATAATTCTTTCTGTAGTGTGTTTTCAATACCATCAGGCATTTTTTGATTTTTGTAAAAATGTCCAGTGAAACTCTGCATTGACTCACATTAGCGTTCGTAGTGGTGCTTAAGTAAAACAAAGCATTGACTCACATTAGCGTTCGTAGTGGGGCTTAAGTAAAACAAAGCATTGACTCACATTAGCGTCCGTAGTGGTGCTTAAGTAAAACAAAGCATTGACTCACATTAGCGTTCGTAGTGGTGCTTAAGTAAAACAAAGCATTGACTCACATTAGCGTCCGTAATGGTGCTTAAGTAAAACAAAGCATTGACTCACATTAGCGTCCGTAATGGTGCTTAAGTAAAACAAAGCATTGACTCACATTAGCGTCCGCAATGGTGCTTAAGTAAAACAAAGCATTGACTCACATTAGCGTTCGTAATGGTGCTTAAGTAAAACAAAGCATTGGCTCACATTAGCGCACTTAGTGGTATAAAAAAGGCAAACTGCTAATTTAATCGACCAGATTACGATGGTTAAGAAAAATATTGTAATTTTTAGGAATAAATGAAGAATACATTCTCATACTACTTTATTATATTTTGTTTATCTAAATTTCGTAGCTCATATCTCTAGGATGTTTTCAACAATGAGTTGGTTGCCTGAAGAGCTAGGACTGTGGAATTTGTCTCCTTCACAGTACTCTCAATTAGCCGCAATAAACTTTTGGAAACTAGCAGCGAACGCGTCTTTTGGAATCGATCGAAGCACAGATGTACGTCCTTGGATATCCAGCATTTCAGCATAGTGTGTGTCTTTAAGGATTCTCTTGAGGTGTGGAAACAAAAAGAAGTCTGCAAGCACCAGATCCTGGTAGTACGGTGGATATTCGAGAAGAGTTACGCGCCGCTTAGGAAAGAATTTACGCCACACGGACAGCAGTGTGTGAGCGGGTGTTGTCGTGGAGGAGACTCCACTTTCCAGTCCTGTACAACTCTCGCTGAACACGACGGATACGTAGCAGCAACCGTTTCAAAACGTTCACGTAAACTGAGGCGTTGACAGTACGAATTCTTGGTGGACCGTGTCATTGCTGTCGATAAAAAGCCGATCAACAGTGTCTTGATCCTGGACTTTTGGAGGTGACTCTTTTTGGGACGTGGGGAACTCGGTGAACACCATGTCATTAATTGTCGCTTGATGGAACTTGTAGCACCAGCTCTCATCATCTGTGATGATAGTTTTCAGGAAAGATGCTACTCCATTACATATGTGAATGAAATCTCCAGCAATTTCCATCCGTGTTGCCTTCTGCTCGTCAGTCAACGTGCGCGGCACATATGCAGAACAGATCTTCCACTTACCCAAATTGTTCTGAATAACGTTCACGCTGTTTTTGGTAATCTCCAATTCCTCTGATATCCTTCTCAGAGAGAGTCGTCTATTTTGTGCTAGAATGTGTCGCACTTGCTCGATGTTTTCTGCACTTTTGCTTCTTGACGGTTGACCAGGATGTGCCGCATTATCAAGAGTTCCCTACTGTTCATCCCGAAAACGTTTGACAAGTCGTAAACACATTTCCTGCTGACGGTATCTGTTCCGTACACTTACACCAACATCACGTGCGTCTCCGCCACCATTTCTTCCCAATTCGTAGCAAACCTGATGTTTATGCGTTGCTTCATTGCACAATGACACGAGTCTTCACACGCATTACCTTCGACTGGCCGCGGCAGACAAACCTGATTCAACTCCCTGTGTTCAACGCTACATGGCCCTTCTCGAGATGTCTCTCTGTACCCATGCGCATGCACGCAATGTTACCATACGTTGTCATTGCGATATTGGTCAATTCATCGTACCTTTTGGACACACTTTGTAGAAACAGATAACAAGAACGCTTAAAGGGCAAAGCTGTTTTTACAACGGTGGAAAGGTATAAATGCCAGCCCCGTGGTGTAGGGGTAGCGTGCCTGCCTCTTACCCGGAGGCCCCGGGTTCGATTCCCGGCCAGGTCAGGGATTTTTACCTGGATCTGAGGCTGGTTCGAGGTCCACTCAGCCGACGTGATTAGAATTGAGGAGCTATCTGACGGTGAGATAGCGGGCCCGGTCTAGAAAGCCAAGAATAACGGCCGAGAGGATTCGTCGTGCTGACCACATGACATCTCGTAATCTTCAGGCCTTCGGCCTGAGCAGCGGTCGCTTGGTAGGCCAAGGCCCTTCAAGGGCTGTAGTGCCATGGGGTTTGGTTTGGTTTTTGGAAAGGTATAAATATAATCCATCCTTTTTTAACTGAAAGCATAGGACTACCATAATCGGTGATCGTAAGGGTTTATTTGTTTCTTCCTCCTAGTCGTCTGCTGTTAACCTCATTCCCGCCATCAAAACTAGAGTTCGCATGAGGAAGAAAATCTTCTTCTTTTTCTTTATCTCTTTACCCTCCAGGGTCGGTTTTCCCTAGGACTCAGCGAGGGATCCCACCTCTACCGTCTCAAGGGCAGTGTCCTGGAGCTTCAGACTCTGGGTCGGAGGATACAAATGGGGAGGATGACAAGTACCTCGCCCAGGCGAGCCTCACCTGATATGCAGAACAGGAGCCTTGCGGGGAGATGGGAAGATTGGAAGGGTAGACAAGGAAGAGGGAAGGAAGCGGCCGTGGCCTGAAATTAAGTACCATCCCGGCATTTTCCTGGAGGAGAAGTGGGAAACCACGAAAAATCACTTCCAGGATGGCTGAGGTGGGAATCGAACCCATCTCTACTCAGTTGACCTCCCGAGGCTGAGTGACCCCGTTCCAGCCCTCGTACGACTTTTCAAATTTCGTGGAAGAGCCGGGAATCGAACCCGGACCTCCGGGGGTGGCAGCTAATCACACTACCCACTACATCACAGAGGCGGAAGAGGAAGGAATTCAAAACCTCTTATCCGCCAGCGCAAGTCTCAGCGAGCACCTACTTGTATGCAACCAGCTGTTCAGTAGAATAGGAGCAGTTGCTTGTCCGTCGTACGGCATGGCGTAATGATACGTAGGAAAGATGCCAATGTCTTCTCAACTGTTGAAAATATAAGGGAGAAAGAAAATTTATATTTATAAAGACTGACTGCCACCACCATCACCACCACCACAATACCTGCACTTAGAGATTTTTGTATATAGTCACCGGCTTATCCTCTGCATATTAATGGAGTATTTTACTGAGTGATATCTTAATAGACGGATGGTAATCGCTCGAATAGCGCCGTATTATTTTTACTTATAGTGGGATAAGAAAATGTATGGTTCGTGCAAGAAACGTTATTATTATTATTATTATTATTATTATTATTATTATTATTATTATTATTATTATTATTATTATTATTATTATTATTATTATTATTATTATTATTATTATTATTATTATTATTATTATTATTATTATTATTATTATTATTATTATTATTATTACCGTGTTTTAGCGGTAGGTAGAGGTGAAAGAAGGTGCGGGCTTGAACGGATCTCAAACTACGGAATCAAGGTTAATGTAAAATTTAACAAGGTTATATTTTCTTTTCAAAATTAAGAAATAAAACAAGTACGGCAGGTACAGAGTAGCAAGGCAACAAAAGGAGCAATTACAGTATTTACAGTATTTGGGCTTCGAGCCCTGAATTCACACTTCTAGGGCAATTAGCCCAATTTTACTCCAAAAATAAGTTTTACCAGAGGGGCAGAAAACCCCATTCATGTTCAGGAGCACTTGCTCCAAATTACACAGAAAAGCCTCCTCGAGGCATACAACACTCAATTTTCAAGAAAGAGCCACACGCTCTCAACCTTTAGGCCTCTCAAAGGCCACACCAAACTCCACCTTCAAGTTGTCCTCTCAGGACATAGACACAGGGGTAACATACCCAACCTACTGAGGTCTCTTAAATGAAAAAGGTTAATTACATGACCTCTAAAATAACAATTTGAGAGGAGGCGATCTGCACTCCTAATGTATTTGTTTCAAAACCTAATTTGGCTCTAGGCCACTAATGCAAGGGCTAATCCCATACTACCGAGGTGACTTTAGAAAAGGACAATTTACATTACAATTAAGGAAGAATCGGTTGTGAGAAATAAGTTCACCTCAAAACAAAATGAGTGGGAGCTCGAGAGGGTTAAGCACTCTCTATCCCAATATGTAGCTTTAAAAGATAACAGATGCTAAGAGTAGTTACATTTTAGGAAAAGGTTACATGATAGAAACGCTTCGGACCCGCCCCGAGAGTTAAACTGCTGAGCTAGCAAGAAAAGAAGTTATTAAAAGGCCAATACCTTGGTGTAGAACTGCTCCCCGAAGAAAGAGGCGCTTCCCGCCCCCTGCTATGTACTTTACACACTAAAAGATGGAACAGAAGTGGCACCGAGACCCTAAAATCAGCAGTTTATATACTCTCGCGGAAAGTTCGAGGCGTTTCAGGGAAGAAAACACCCGCCCACAATCACTTTATTGGTTAGGGATAAGCAGCATATTCAAGTTGGGGGAAGATACATCAGATTGGTCAGAAATTAATTAAAGAAATTCGGGATTGGCTAAATACAAAACAAGGGGAAAGAGAGGGGTATACAGCCAACTTAAACAATAACAGAAAGAAATTTAACAAGAAACAAACTTTTGAAATACAAATTTCTCCAAAAAGCAGTTCTTTCACATCGCACTAGGGTGCACCATAGTAATTTTTCAGTAGTGTCCTCTAGAAGAGAAAGTTCACACTTCTTACTACCGGTAAAACAAAAATACATCAAAAGTGGCACAGTTCAAAAACTCCAAACTTTCCAAGTAGTGACATCTTCTGAGAAACTTGAAAATTAATACCGTCAATAAAGTCCAGACTTCCTCCAGCAGAGGAGTTTCAACTGGCGCAAATTTTAAATTAGCGGCGTGGGGGTGTACCGCCCGGTACAATTATTATTATTATTATTATTATTATTATTATTATTATTATTATTATTATTATCAGAGATTTTTGAGCATTCCTTCAAATAATATCCAGTTGAAATCCGAAAATGCTGAAATTTTGACTTGAAAAGTGATCCCGTAACGTGCCAGGAACGTGCAGACATGAACCTCTAAAATTTAAATACACTTCAGTGTTGAGCAATTGAGTTGATGTTCGACATAAAAATAAATTTACTATACAGCCGGTGTTATTTTACACGAGCAATATTTAAATTAGTATAAAATGTCTTTCTTTCTTTCTTAATCCCTTTACCGTCCAGGATTGGTTTTTCCCTGAGACTCAGCGAGGGTTATCACCTCTACCGCCTAAAAGGCAGTATCCTGGAGCGTGAGACTTTGGGTTTGGGGATACAACTCGGGAGGAGGACCAGTACCTCTCACAGGCTGCCTCATCTGATATGCTGAAAGGGGCCTTGTAGGGAGATGGATTGGAAGGGATAGACAGGGAAGAGGAAGGATGCGGCCGTGACCTTAAGTTAGGTACCATCGCGGTATTTGCCTGGAGGAGACGTGGGAAAGCACGGAAAACCATTTCGAGGATGGCTGAGATGGGAATCGAACACCCTCTATTCAATTGACCTCCCGAGGCTGAGTGGACTCTGTTCCAGTCCTCGTACCACTTTTCAAATGTCATGGCAGAGCCGGGAATCGAAATTGGACCTCCGGCGGTGGCAGCTAATTACATTAGCCACTACACCACAGAGGCGTACCTAATAAATTCTGAACTTTTAAAATCATTACCGTTGTACCTTTCTTTGTGCTTCAAAGTATCAGGCTCCAAACATGACCTCACAAACACGTCAGAGCAAAAGTCAAACTTTTCACATAATTTCTTCTCAACTGAATTCCACTTTGACTCTCTATCCCTTTCATTAAGAGAAACCACAGGCTTTATTAAACCGCACTACCGTAGAATTCATGTCATTTCTTATACAGTGTTACCACAAGGACATAGGAGTATTATGGAAAGTTCCTTCATACGTTCATGCTCCGTGTCTGACGTTCGAAATGAATTAATGATTGCGTACACCACTGATAACAGGCAGTATTAATTAGCTGTCCATGTGGTTGTTTAACATCGCTCTAATACAGGTTAATTTTTGGTGACACTGGAATAGGAAAATGTTATGAATGGGAAGGTAGGGTTTATGGCAGTTGTCTGGTGTTT
The DNA here is from genome assembly GCF_040414725.1 of Anabrus simplex. Classification (NCBI taxonomy): domain Eukaryota; kingdom Metazoa; phylum Arthropoda; class Insecta; order Orthoptera; family Tettigoniidae; genus Anabrus; species Anabrus simplex. Next base: position 384,479,092 of record NC_090265.1, read on the forward strand.
TAAAAAATGACAAGCTGTGTCTGAGGCACGGCCGCATGGTTTGTGGCTTAATATATGTCTTTCTAACGGAAATGCAGTAGATCAAATTATGTCTAAAATTGTGGTGGTGATTGTTGTTTTAAGAGGAAGTACAACTGAGCAACAATCCTCTATTAACACTTAATCAGAGGGAAAATGGAGGAATTACGGCACTTCGAAGAACGAAGATACCGGTAAATGGAGGGGAAGGACATGAACATAAAAGACTCCCTAGGACTCACAAACCCAACACAGTCGGAGTAGGAAAAGAACAAAAGTTGGCCAAGGGAGATCAGATAGGAAAGAGGAAAGCGAGGAGCCTGGCACTAGTAAGTGGAAACAATGCCAGACTCAGTTAGGGGAACTCTAAAAATTGGTAGACATCATTTTACGGAACTAGAACAAAAACAACAAACAATAAACTTACACGTAAATGATATTAAGTTCTCCTGACAATAAATTATGCAAGATAATTTTATCTATATAAATAAAATCGTAATGACTGTGTGTCTGTACATTGACGATTTGGGCGAAATTTCCGTACATTTATCCGTTTCAGGTGTAATAATGGTCATCTGCATATATTTTAGCTTCAGTTTCCTGAAAGTCCTCCCTCCCCCAAAGCAAGATTGAGGCACAATCTGCCAGGCGAGCTAGAAAATTGAAATTTGGCAAAATTATATGTCTTAGCCTGTAATCGACGAAAAGCTTCCAAGATCTTAAAATTTTTCATTTTTACCCCCGAAAAATGTGAGAATACTGAGGCAATTTTAATGACAGTGCAGACCTTCGTTTCGAGGTATTTCGTGACTAAACGGTAAGTCGTATCACAAAACAGATGGCATGATCTCAGTTCAGTTTGGAGTGATCTACAACTTCGGTTCTATGACGTCTCATCGTATCTCTCTTCCTTATACTGTATGTTAGATTTGTCTCTATTTCTCGATTATGCCGACATTTTGCTCTTTTTACGCGTATAATTCGTAGTTATAATTCGTAGTTCAAATCACTTATACGAAAGATAGAATCATCTAATTCTACACGAACATTGGCCCACCCAGTATCCATACGTGAGCCAAATTCTATATTTGTAGTTATCACGTTAGCAGCAAAAAGTAGTGCAATGTGAGAAAACCTTACCCAAATTTCACCCTATTCAACGTTTCTAACTCAATTTTACCCATAAATGAATGAGCTAGGAGAAAATATCTTAAGACCAGCCATTTAGACCCCTAAATGAGGCGTCTTATGGTACAATCCGTTTGTCGATATGATGTATCGTTCAGTAGCAGTTAATCTGTAAATGAAGGTTTGCAATATTGTAAACATGTATATACTTCGTATGTCGATCTATATATATTCATTGAATTCAATCTGTAGCGATGTAGAAAGGGTGTGTTTGCCATTATACATAATATTTTACATTAGTAAATCTCAGCAGGAGGGCGTCTGCTTTTGTTACTCTCCACATCGACTTCGACTGGTAGTAGGAATGGGATCCTTCTCCAGCTCCTTTGTAACTAGCATTAGTAACGAGGGACTAACATTGTAATTAATAATTCCCTTCTCAATTTGACTGGCAGAAGTCAAGGGAGCATGCAATTCTGTTCAAAACTCCCCTAACCGATTGTGTTTGGGAGTAGGCCAGTGTGCCCGCCATTATAAACAAATTCACCCATCTAAAATGTGACTGGCATTAGGCATTGTGGCCTCGTTATTATAATGGAAATTCACCAACTCGTTGTGACTGTCATTAAGAAAAAGTGCCTGTCATTATAATGATAACAGCACAACTCAATTTTGACTGGCAGTAGGGAAGGTGCCTGTTATTATAATAAAAACTCCTCAACTGTAATCTGTCTGGAAGTAGGAAAGGGCGCCTGAAATTATAACGAAAACTCCCCAAATCGATTGTGGGGCCTCCCATTATAATAAACACTCCCTACTCGATTGTGAATGACAGTAGGCAAATGAGCATGCCGTTATGTTGTGCTAGAAGATAAATATATTATATCAATGGCACTGAAGTGAAATTACCCTCTTCCATGCCACTACAACCCTAATGGGCCTTGGCCTACCAAGCCACCGTTGCTCAGTCTGAAGGCCTGCAGATTACAAGGCGACGTATTGTCAGCGCGACAAATCCTCTCGGACATTATTCTTGGCTTTCTACACCTGGGCTACTATCTCACCGTCAGATAGCTCCTAAATTGTAATCACGTAGGCTGAGCGGACCTCGAACCAGATTAAAAATGAAACCCGGCGGGCCGGGAAAGGGGCAGGCTCGTTACCCCTACACTGGGGGAGCCTGCTCAAGTGAAATTGGTACAACTTAATTCCCTAATTACCAAACTCTCAAACATCCTCCCCTTCAAACGACGCCCCTTTCGACTTCCGTTCCCTCCATCATTGATATACGGGTTGTTGATTCCTTATTTTGAAAGCTAAGGACTAGCAGAAACTAGATGCGAGTTCGGTACACATTTGGGTGCTGCTGCTGTTGTTAGTTTCTCTGTATAATTTCAGTAACACATTTATTTCTACTCCGATTCTATTCCTTTCTGGAAGGCCGCATCGGTGACGAGAGTCGAGTACTGCGAGGTGAGAAGCAACACCTGTTTAAACAATAAACCGGAGTAATATAAGGCGAAAGATATTATATTTCACTGTACTTTCTACTTGAATTTCCCCTTATCTATACGGACACATTAACCAATTTCACTAGCACGAACATGGAACAAGAAAATCGCAGAAACAACTCTCCGATCGTGAATCTGTGGAGTTATTGTCATGTTAAGTAAACCACTAGAATTATAACTTTTGATGTAGACGTACATAAATACTGATCTATTTGAGACACTTTGCTAATTGTGTTCCAGAACTTCAACTTCGTACTCTTCTGTTGAGATTCTATTCAGGCTGGAATTCAGTTACGGAAGTTGCAGCAACTAAGGGTGATCAGATTTTTTCAACTCAAAAAAAAAAAAAAGAGTAGGACTACATTTATCCAAACACCTGGAAAATCTTGAGTGCTGCAACTTGCTCCCTTATTATTATTTTTCTCTGAATTTCCCACTGTTTCAAGAAGAAATTTTTCTTCTCTTGTGGTCTCCTAAAATTGCGCATAGTTATAGTCAGAGCTAGTTTTTATTTTCATAACAGGTTCTATTGTCTGTTCTGAAAGCCTGCTTCTCTCAGTCAACCAATAATGTGAGATACCACTGGACACTCTTTGCACTCAGCGTTGGTGCCTGGCATTGCAAAAATGAACTCTACAAACCTTGATTTCTTCAAATTATATCAGAACCAGCTTCAACCTTAATGCAACTGCAGGATTGCTTTCCATCTTTTCTGAAGACTCACGTTGCTGGTTCTCGAGCACTACGTAGGCCTACTAAAAGTTATATTTCCATCACAGTGGCGGCCAGTTAGGTTTTTGTACAAATCAAAGCATGATTTGAATTCTTCATATCACGACAGAATTTAACAATAGTTTTCTGAGAACCAATGTGTGTTCAATAAAAATCGTGCAGGAAATCTGTACCACGTCTAGGGTTATTCAAGAAGATGTTGCTCCTTCACTCGACAGAATGAACTCATTATGTTCTAAGCAAAGACTGCCGAAAAACTAGCAGTATACGTAAATTTAGCAGATTTTTCAGGCTGAAAACTGGGATGATTTTTGCAATGCCACGTCAAATGCAACTAGTATTCGTATAACCAATAGGCCTATACTTTATATTACAGGCTAAAAATCTGTTAATTAAATGCATAATTTAACCTACTTAAAAACTTTAAACTTTCTTCAGCTTGTCCCAGTTATTCCCGGAGTCGCGGCAGCCTCCGAGGCTCATTGTGGTTTCTTCTTTTTTTTCTAGTTGCTTTACGTCGCACGATGGCGACGATGGGACAGCGAAGGGCTAGGAGTGGGAAAGAAGCGGCCGTGGCCTTAATTAAGGTACATTTGCCTGGTGTGAAAATGGGAAAACCACGGAAAACCATTTTCAGGGCTGCCGACAGTGGGGTTCGAACCTACTATCTCCCGAATACTGGATACTGGCCGCACTTAAGCGACTGCAGCTATCGAGCTTGGCTGGGGGCATGTCATCTTTGAGATGAAAATCTCAACCCAAGATCGACCGTAATTCGAACATGGGCCATCTGGGTGGCAAGCCAGTAGCTAAGCCACTGAGCTAATCATTCCCCCTAATTAAACCTGCTAATTTAACACATTAATTTGTTTATAATCAATACTGTGTTATATTATAACAATATAGGCCTATCCATCAATATTTTGAAAAATATTTTTCCCTAGGTCCGCCTCTGTGGTGTAGTTGTTAGTGTGATTAGTTGCCACCCACGGAGGCCCGGGTTCGATTCCCGGCTCTGCCACGAAATTTGAAAAGTGGTACGAGAGCTGGAACGGGGTCCACTCAGCCTCGGGAGGTCAACTGAGTAGAGGTAGGTTCGATTCCCACCTCAGCTATCCTGGAAGTGGTTTTCCGTGGTTTCCCACTTCTCCTCCAGGCAAATGCCGGGATGGTACCTAACTTAAGGCCACGGCCGCTTCCTTCCCTCTTACTTGTCTATGCCTTCCAATCTTCCTATCACCCCGCAAGGCCCCTGTTCAGCATAGCACGTGAGGCCGCCTGGGCGAGGTACTGGTCATCCTCCCCAGTTGTATCCCCGACCCAGAGCCTACAGCTCTAGGACACTGCCCTCAGGCGGTAGAGGTGGGATCCATCGCTGAGTGCGAGGGAAAAGCCAACCCTGGAGGGTAAACAGATAAAGAAGAAGAAAAGAAGAAGAATTCACACTGAACTGCACAAGCAACGGCTGATATTGGCATGCTACTTTTTGTGGAGACCGATACTGATTTGTTTGAAAATAATCTTTCGATACTAGCGGTAGTCTCTGGCAAAGGACAAAAATTTCAAGGAACACAGGGAATACTTTCAAGTTACCATCCCAACTTGATTTCTTACTAGCTGATGTACCCCTGCTTCGCTACGGAATTCTAAATTGTGCACAGAATTCTAGGCTAGGTAGCGTACACGTTGTGAGTAAGATTGTATTAAATTCCATAGCTCTGAACGTTACCCTAGAAACGCGACGGGGAAGTCACCAAACATATTTTTTTGTGTGAAGACTGGGCTAGGGAATTTTCATTGTAATGGTAGGCCTTCTTCCCTACCATCAGTCACTATCAAGTTGGGGAATTTTCATTATAATGGCAGACTCTCACTCCCCACCTGCCTTTTTACTTCCTTATAAAGACTGCCTTAGGGGTTTTCCCAAATGAAATCAACATAGGTCATTACAATGACGCCAGTAGGAATGTCGCGATTAAAAGCAAAGCTATCATATGAAATACTCGATCAAATGAAATACCACACATTTTCTCACTTTTAACGAACAGTAGTACGCTGCCGATCTAACAGTCTAAAGTTCCAGAGCTGGAATGACCACGCTGCAGACAGCCATTATTCCGTTAAATGTGCACACTGGTCATTCCGATCAGTGCCTTAGAGTAGGGATCTAATAGCTGGAATGCCATGCTGAACCAGTGTGTTACGTACCAGCTGTATCAGGAAATGTATGAATCAGAGAAATCGTATGCTAGAGAAGAAAGTTGTCTAACTCCCCTGCTATTTCCCGCCAATATTCAAGCAGGCTGTTATACTCGGTACGCAGCAGTAATCCCATCTATTGGAAATGAGTGGCAGTATAAGAGACAAAGAACATTACAACAAACAATGGTCAACGTAATATTATTATTGATCAATTTTATGAGCTTTCGATATTGTAGGCCTTCACATTTAGTTTTCTTCAGACTCTGCAGTACAACTCTTATCATAGTCGGTACGGTGAAACTGAATAAAACATAAATGATCGGAAATTGTATTCTCTATAAATTGTGTTATGTAGTACTTTTCTATAGGACCAATAATATAGGTATTCATAAATTAAATTTTAGGCGCCTTCCCCTAAACCACAATTTCATCCAGGGATGAATGAAATTGTTTATAGCTTAGACTGTAGTTTCTTATTAACCGACTCTACATACCGATTTTCATTCAATTCTGTTAACCCACTTTCTCGTGGCTCAGCGTTGTTATAGACTTAGCAACAAAAATACAAATTCATTAATATCTCTGTTATCATAACCAATACGGTAAAATATATCAGACATAAATGATCGGAAATGTAATTCTATATAACTTTAGTTATGCAGTGTTTATCGATATGATCATTAATAACATAAATATTTGAGAATTAAATTTTAGGCCCTACCTTAAACTACAATTTCGCTCAGTGTGAATAAAATGATTTATAGCCTAGATTGTAGTGGCTTATTGCCCGACTTTACATACCATTTTGCATTAAATTCTCTTCGGCCGTTTTCTCGTGATGCGTATAGGCCTACATATATACCGACAGACAGATGTACAGACAAAACTCTTATTTATATACTAGCTACACGTGCCAAGGTCAGGGGATGAAGAAAACGCGCGAAACGCACGGGCAGAAATAATTTATTTCCCCTGTTGTGAGTGTGGTAAAATTATAAGTTTAACATCTAAAATAAGTGCAAGCCTGTCCGGAAGTCTGGGACAAGTCTCATCAAAATCGGTCTATTGGACGCCAAATTGGCAGATTACACAATCAAGCTTGATAGTGGGGATAGCGTCCCTTCTGAGATTATAAAAGAAACCCCCCACCGTATATTTTTCAGTGTCGATCTGGAACTTGAAGCCGCGGGAGCTTGTGCCCGTCGTCATTGGAAATTCGCGCCAGATTAATCGACAAATAACTAAATACATGTCCGTGGCTAAGGTCCACATACTCGGTTAAGAAGAGAAGGTGATTGGAAAAGTTCTGAACGTTCGCCGACGAACTAGGAAAGTGTTGGCGTTGGTTAAAATATACACAGCAGATTTTATTTATATCATCTCATGTACGTTTGAAAGTGAAGAGGGTTGGGGAAGCTATTCAGAGTAGTTCTGCTCCCTTTATCTGTTGAACACCTGTTTTATTGGAGTAACGGAGAGAGACAACTCTGGGAACGAACCAGACAGTCGCAGAGGACTGCAGAACGAGGGAAGTTCGTGGTGCCAATTACAGAGAAAAGTGCGCGATTTATGTGGTAATTTTAATATCGTGTGTGAGAAGGGTAGTGTTTGTAAGAGTGAGATGTTGGAAATGATAATGTTCTTTGTGAAAATGTACGGCTAAGGAGCGAGGTCAGCTGGTGACGATGTAACCAGAATTGCTGGGAATGTCACCATTGTGCAGGTCTGTCTATATTTATATTATGTTGTAGTTAGTTTTATTTGTTCTGTCCCAACAAATTTTTCAAGATGATTGTCGGGTTGATATTCGTAATTATCAGGTGAAAGGTGTTGTAATTTTTGGTCAGCGTGTGAAACTTTCAGTGTGTAAATTTCATGTCAAGAAACGGCAAAATGCGACGCTTAAAATTTGGTGTTAATGTTCGATGAGATATTGTCCAAAGCGTGGAATTCTGGGGAAGTTATAAGTTCTAAATTAGTCGTGGCGAATATCTAAATTTCAAATATCAGTTGAATTCAGAAATGTTTGTCGATAATAATAATAATAATAATAATAATAATAATAATAATAATAATAATAATAATAATAATAATAATAATGTCTACCGCGGGATAAAGAAATTTTTCTATGTTAAAAGTGCATTTAACCAGTATATTTTTACAAGGATCGCAGGCACATTTAGATAATTTCAGTGAAATTTGGTAGAGTTACAGTTATTCATGGGAAGGAAAATTTTGAGACATCGTGTATATCAATGATACGAAAAGTCGCGGTGTGTTCTTGGATTCTTGAGGTCCGAAAGTCGTAATAACAGTAAAGTAAGAGCTGTGTTTTACAGTGGTTGTTGTTTTCACCAGGGGATTGAATTATGAAAAAGGGTCTTGGAAATATAAGAAAAGGGATTGAGAGCGACAAATTTATATGTATGTGGAGATGAGAGAGATGGATGAAATGAAGCCTGGATTTTAAGTGATACCGCTGGAATAAAGCGAGGAGAATGAGTTTGAGACAGGCTATATTTTTGAAGAGGAAGTATTTAAGAAACAGGCTGTATTGAGGCAGGCTGTATTGTTTTCCGCTACCAATCCGAAATTTGAGACGACTACTGTGTGAAGCACCGTAGATTTCTAGTAAGATCCCAAGTGAAAACGACTCTAGTAAAAGGTTAAAATCTTGGTAGTAAACGTCCAGCGATGTGTTACTTAAAGCCCGTATGAATATTAAGACAATGCGACCTCAAGGATAAAAGAGCATTTTGGACCCATGGTTGGGTGTATTGAATTTGTTCACCGGATATGTCATTGATATAAATAGTTGGAATTGACGATAGGCGATTTTTGAGTTTCGAATGCAGTAGTGATGATTATTATTTTGAAGGCATCCACTATGGTAAACATGTGTTGGGAATTGTCATTGCTTCCCTAAAACTTCAGTGCACAGGCTGAGATTGTGTTTGAGGTGGAGAATCGTTCGTCACGTATATTTATTTTTTGAGTTCACGTATTGTAACGAGGTAGAGACTTACTGTATTTTTTGACTTGCATTCGTTTGATAGTAAGAGAAGTGGTTCCGTCGTGCGTTATTTGTCTGACCAGGTTTAGTATTGAATGTCGGAGTTGTTTGAAATTGCTAGTTCGCCTGATATGTTAAGGGAGGCGTAGTACGACCCACTTTGACGCCCGACGATAGATTTAGGACGTCACATGTAATCCTTGGAGTCACTGATGATGAGACGTCCTAGTTCACGCCCGACAATAGAATTTGGAAGGTATCATGTACATAGTGATTAGTGTTAGGATGTACAGATTTCAAGTGAGCCCGACGATAGGTCTGGGATGGCAGCTGTACACACTCAAGTCTCAGATTAGATGTTTCTTTTTTTTTTTTTTTTTTTTTTTTTTTTGTTGAAGTGGCCTGGACGAAGGTAGCATCTACAGTATGATATGATTTATGAAGAGGGTCTGTGTGTAGCTCGGACTGCTGTGAAAGGGCTTGATCTTTCATTTATGCATTACTTTTTTAGATTTAGAATTCCTGCCTGAACGTTCATGGGTAGATTTGTCTTTTTTCTCATTTAAAAGCATTGTATTGAACCCTTGACCTTACCATTCCATCGTTGGTCGGCCACGGCTGCTACAGTAGAACAATCTAGAACTCTTAAATCATGGGTCGTTGCGGGAATAAATTCGGTCACGATCGGCCGTTATTCTTGGTTTTCTAGACCGTATTTATTTATATTGTATTACATAATTCCCTCTTTGAACCTTTATCAAAATACACCACTTAACTTACATAAAAATATGCGGGCAAACCCACAAAAGAAATAGAATTCGCTGGTTTATTTTGCAAAAAATTGGTAACGGTGACTGCCCCTCTGTAGATGGTGCAGACATAGCTGACCACAGTTACAGCAGGATTCATGTAAGTATGGCAACGTCCACCAGACGCCAAGGTCAAAGCGCGGGATCTATACGTGTATGTTGGTGTGTAGTGAACACCAGAGGATCGAGACGGCGGTGGAAGTGAACTTCGTCTTGTGTTTCGTTTTATTTTTCACGGATATGTTCCAGTATATATAACAAGATAACTTATTAAATAAGCGTACGTACAGCCTATTATCGAAATCATGTGAAGGTGCAGTAGGACTGAGTAGCTTGGACGATAGAGCCGGATTTCTGAGCCCAGCTTGGCAGGTTTAATCCTAGCTCGGTCCGATCGTATTTGAAAGTGCTCAAATACGTCAGCCTCGTGTGGGTAGATTTACTGGCACGTTGAAGTACTCCTACGAGGCAAAATTCCGGCATCTCCCAAAAATCAATAAATTAATAACATCATTATTTGTGAATGCGCAGACTGAATTTGGGTTATTAATAAAACGTTTCGTGTATTTGTAGATGCCCAGAAAATGCGGTGTTCACATGCATCGTAGCAACTAAAATAAAATAAAGAAAGTTTTGTTACCTAGTTTAGGTTTCCTTCAGACGAGGAATTAAAACCAAAATGGATTTGCTACTTTCAACAGGATAATTGGGAACCTGGGATGGATTCAGTCGTGTGCCAGGGGATAAAATTTATGCAGCGTAACTTTATTACCACCTAAACCAAAATGAGCTTCTTCCTGATGCATGTTCAATTATTTTCCCAAATTTGCCAAATATTTGTCATCGAAAAGTGTTAAAAAGAAAAGATCTTGAAGGTAGGAGACTGGAAATGGTGAGTAGTGAAAACAAGAAGATGGATGATTTGCCTAATGTAAGCCATTTATTCAAAATTCACCAAGATATGAATGTCACTGTGTATGTTAATAGTTAAAAGAAAAGATATGTTTAGCTGACATGATGATATCTGAACCGTACTTGGCAGGTCTTGGCAGGTTTAATCGTGGCTCAGTCCGGTCGTATTTGAAGGTACTCAAATACGTCAGCCAGGTGTCGGTAGATTTACTGGCATGTTAAAGAACTTATTTCTTTCTTTCTTAATCTGTTTACCCTCCAGGATCGGTTTTTCCCTCGGACTTAGCGAGGGATCCCACCTCTATCGCCTCAAGGGCAGTGTCCTGGAGCTTCAGACCCTGGGTGGGGGATACAACTGGGGAGGATGCCCAGTACCTCGCCCAGGCGGCCTCACCTGCTATGCTGAACAGGGGCCTTGTGGGGGGATGGGAAGATTGGAAGGGATAGACAAGGAAGCGGCCGTGGCCTTGAGTTAGGTACCATTCCGGCATTTGCCTGGAGGAGAAGTGGGAAACCACGGAAAACCACTTCTAGGATGGCTGAGGTGGGAATCAAACCCACCTCTACTCAGTTGACCTCCCGAGGCTGAGTGGGCCCCGTTCCAGCCCTCGTACCACTTTTCTAATTTCGTGGCAGAGCCGGAAATCGAACCCTGGCCTCCGGGGGTGGCAGCTAATCACGCTAACCAATTCACCGCAGAGGCGGTCTAAAGATCTCATACGGGACCTAATTCCAAAATCTCCTAAAAAATCAATAATTGAATCACATTATTATTTGTGAATGAGCAGACTGGTCTTAACTAAATGAATATTTATTACATTACTAGCGAATGTACCCGTGCTTCGCTACGGTATTCTACAATGTATTCGAATATCGAAGTAAATAGTGTACATGCAGTAAATAAGATTGTTTAAAATTGCATGTCTCTTAGCGTTATCCGAGAAAGAGCATGGGGAGGTCCCCGTACGTTGTTTCCAATGTAAAGTGTTTGTTATGGATTTGTGATATAACGGCAGGCTCACTTGCCTACTGCCATTCACAATCGAGTTGGGAAGTTTACATTATAATTGCAGGCCCCATTGCTTACTATGCGGACAGAATCGATTTGGGGAGTTTTCGTTAAAATGGCAGCCCCCCTTTCCTACTTCCAGACACATTACAGTTTTTATTATAATGGCAGGCAATTACCCTACTATCACTCGAAATTGAGTTGTGCAGTTATCATTATAATGCCAGGCCCATTTTCCTACTTCCAGCCAGCTTACTGCCAGTCACACCAAGTTAGTGAGTTTCCATCAAAATAGCAGGCCACTATGCCTAATGCCAGTCACATTTTAGATGAGGACATTTCTTTATAATGGCGGGCACCCTTGCCTACTGCCAAACACAATCGGGTAGGGGAGTTTTAAACAAAACTGCATGCTCACTTGCCTTCTGAAAGTCAAATCGAGAAGTGAACTATTCATTACAATTGTAGACCTTCCTTACTAATGACAGTTACACAGGAGTTGGAGAAGGAACCCTTCCATACTGCCAGTCAAAGTCGGTGTGGGGAGTACTGATTACAATAGCAGACCCACCCTTTCTCGATCGCTACAAATCGACATCAGTGAATATATATAGATCGACATACGAAAGTATATGCGTGTTTACAATATTGAAGACCTTCATTTACAGATTAACTGCTACTAAACGTACGTCATATCGACAAAGGATTATACCATAAGACACGCCGGATTTAGTGGCCTAAATGGCTGGTCCAATGATATGTCATCTATTCTTGGGTCAGATTTAGAAACGTGGAACAGGGTAAAGGTTTTGTAAGATCATCTCACATTACATTACTTTTCGGATAATAATGTGACAGCTACATACGTAGCATTTGGCTCACATATGGCTACTGAGTGGGCCAATTTTCGTGAAGAGTTTGATGATTCTGTATTTCATATAAGTAATTGAAAGTATGAATAATGCATGTGAAAATTCCAAATTGACTTAACATCGATTAATAGAGAAAAATCAAACGTAAAAGGGATACAGATACGGCATAAAGTCATAAGACCAAGGTTGTAGATCATTCCAAATTGAACGGAGATTGTGCAATCCGTTACGTGATAGGAATTTCCGAAGGTCTGCACCATCATTAAAATTGCCTGCATATTTCGATATTCTTCGGGGATAAAAAATGAAAAATTTAATGATATAGGATTTTTCATTCGTTACAGGCTAAAACGTATAATTTTGTCAAATTTCAATTATCTTCTTATTCTTCTGGCAGATTATGCCACAATGTGGATTTTGGGCGAGGCGGGTAAAAATTAGGACTTTCAGGAAATCAAAAATTATGGAGATTGTTATTATTACCCCTTAAACGGAAAGCTGTACGAAAATTTCGCCAAAATAGTCAGTGTAGAGGTACACAGTCGTTACGATTTGATTTATATAGATAAGGAATCTGCTCCATGTAAAACACCTTTTGGGCTATGTCCGCTGGACTTAACCTGCAAAAGTGACCATTCATGATATCTCCCTTATTAATCCTCCTGACGAAAAAATGCACATGAAAAAAAAAGGTTTAGAGGTGGAATTCCATCAGGTTTGGTCGATTTCCAGTCAGGTTGGTCTTGTTCTGTATATATTGTGGAAGAGTAAAATCACCATTTCGGTTCCCTATAAACCGCCAGTCCATTCCGGAACATGAAATGTAATTTACGTTTAAAACCTACCTTTGGACAGGTGGATGCTAAATATAAATTTTGTTTCGAATGTCTTCAGTAGTTTTCAAGTTGTAAGGAATACGCTTTACACGCACCCGCTCGTGAGTTAAGTCCGATGGGACTTGTACAGAAAAACGGTCCTTTAATGATATCTCCCTTATTGATCCTCGTATCGAAATGATGCACATGAGAAAAAAAGGTTTAGACATTAATTTCTACCAAGGTAGGTAGACTTCCATAAACTTTTGTTGTGTATATTTTTTGGAAGTGCAAAATCACTGTTTCGGTTTCGTATAAACCCCCAGTTAGTTCAGGGATTTAGAAACAATATTTGCCCTGAAACCTATCAAGGACAGGTGTATTCTAAATACGAATCTTGGTGGAAATGCATCCAGTAGTTTCTAGCATTCACGTACATACGGCGTAATTAAGGAAGAAAATAATACAGTTAAGAATGTTGAAACTAATAGAAAATGGATTATAACTGAGGACAGCCGGATAACGACAAATAAATAAATGCCGTGAGTTATGGATATAATAAAGCGCTAACAGAGGAGAAATTTAGGTTCAGTGATTCTTAGGTAAACAAATATGAAGATGACTAATGGTGTTATTACTTAATCTATTCGAGGGCGGTTATAACCTCCAACGATATTCCGCCAATATCCCGCAGATGAGCCGATTGATGCCTCTCTTGCCATCTACCCAAGGAACAACCACGAATTTAAAAGCATGATGAGGAAAATGGCAATACGTTACTTCCCTACTGGCATGCAGTCAGAGACGTTGCCATGGTAACCTGTAGGTTCGTTGTCGGTCTGTCGGTCACTAAATGCAGAGCATGATACCAGCAGAAAATTGTAAATTTCTCCGTCATGTGAAGAGTAAGGTAAATTATGAACATAACGAAAGTTGTTTATAATGAAGAGACGTTTCACGTACGGTAAACGAAGTTTACAGAAAATCAATAGTATAAGAGAAAATAGAGGAAAACCACTGTGGTTTTCCTATAAACACCCCGTCTATTCAAGGATTTTAAAATGATATGCATATCTAAACCTTCCTCGGGATTAGTATACTCTAAATATGAAGTTTGGCTGAGATCTATCCAGCCGTTTCGACGTGATGGTGGGAAAACCACTCTGGTTTTCCTATAAACCCCCCGTCTATTCAAGGATTTTAAAATGATATGCATATCTAAACCTTCCCCGGGATTAGTATACTCTAAATACAATGTTTGGTTGAGATCCATCCAGCCGTTTCGACGTGATGGTGGAAAAACCATTCTGATTTTCCTATAAACCCCCCATATATTCAAATATTTTAAAATGATATGCATATGGAAAACTTCCCCGCGATGAGTATCCTCTAAATATGAAGTTTGGTTGAGATCTATCCAGCCGTTTCGACGTGATGGTGGAAAAACCATTCTGGTTTTCCTATAAACCCCCTGTCTATTCAAGGATTTTAAAATGATATGCATATCAAAACCTTCTCCGGGATGAGTATACCCTAAATATGAAGTTTGGTTGAGATCTATCCAGCCGTTTCGACGTGATGGTGGAACAGACAAACAGACAGACAAACAGAAACAATTTTATTTATATAGATTTTTACACTCGTTCTTCACCCCCTTTCCATCCCCGCCCAAAGGAGTCCTATGAGTGCCTTACACAACAGTATATTTTTTTCCCAGATATTAAGTCTTATTTGTACCTATTTTGGTTGACAGCTATGCCCAAACGTACATGCATAATCTCACTGCTCTAGAATCCTGGAGCTGACGTTGCCATGGTTACGGCAGTTCATTTCTTTATCCGATTCCTAGAGCAGGGGTAGTGTGGTGCCAATATCTCCGTAACGGTTGGTTTTAGGGCCTTAAAACATGGTTTTCGGGCCCGTAGGGCTTACCGAGTTTTGCTCTTTGCGTCAAGAGGATTAAATTGAGCTTTGTCTCGTCCTTATACGACAAATTCGATATTTTGCCTATAATAGTATAAGAGAAAATGGAGGAAAACCGTTTTTCCTATAAAACCCCCGTCTTTTCAAAGATTTTAAAATGATATGCATATCGAAACCTTCCCCGGGGTCAGTATACTCTAAATATGAAGTTTGGTTGAGATCTATCCAGCCGTTTCGACGTGATGGTGGAACAGACAAACAGACAGACAAACAGACAAACAGAAACAATTTTATTTATATAGATATTGATAGATTGACATGATTTCGTATGATATTGAACTTTTTTTTTTTAGTTGGCCTTCTCTCTTCCCATCAATTCTCAAGAACTTTAATAGTTTCCTCCACGACAGAGAATTCATCAAACAGAGCTTCTAGTATCTTTAAAAAGAGTCAACCATTGGAATACACACTTCAGTATCTACGCATTCTGGCAAAGATGTTTACAAGAATTTGCTGTAAGCTTTTCAGCGCAAGCCCCACATATCGAAGCATGAAAGTGCTATATCATAAACTAAAAATGATAACGTAAATAAAACATTCGAATTCGGCCATACGTTCTGACGTTGAATACGCACCGTGTGATAGTTATTGTCGAAATAATATATTTCGTTTGAATGAGTTTGAAATACTTCCACCATTCGGGGCAGTGCCTGCCGCCTTAACTTTGAGACGAACCCGATAATCCTTTTGAGGCTCAGCATTGGTGATTTTGGACTGTTGGAATTCTGACAAGCTGCGTATCTTCCCAAATGCGTTTTCGATCTCTCTGAAGCCAGTCATTGTCCATAGGTCGAGGCATTTTGCGAAAGAAAGACATTTCTCATACTTCTTCGCACAAAAATTTTCCCATATTTTATTCACTATTTCATTCCTTTTCATCGTGTACTTGTACAACTCTCTGGAGGAATCAAGCGACACCCCATAAGACTTGTTCCCACGACGGAAACCGCAGCTACACTAATTGTTAGCCGCGCGGCACGGCGAATTTAGCAACTTAGCTATTGCATCGCCCGATGGCGTCATACCGAAGTCTGACTCTTGTCGTTAGGTACGCTGATCGTTTCACTTTACAGTGAGATATTGAACGCTGTCGTCCAACGTGTTGTCAAGAAATTACTGCCATTTTAAAACGATATGTTTTTGTAGCGCTCATCGGTCCAAGAACGGCTTTCTACGGACTCCTGTAGAGGCATGCAACAAACCCATTAAAACTGGTATGTTTCCGAGTATTTTTTTTTTTTTTTTTGCGTCGCACCGACAGATAGGTCTTATGGCGACGATGGGACAGGAAAGGCCTAGGAGTTGGAAGGAAGCGGCCGTGGCCTTAATTAAGGTACAGCCCCAGCATTTGCCTGGTGTGAAAATGGGAAACCACGGAAAACCATTTTCAGGGCTGCCGATAGTGGGATTAGAACCTACTATCTCCCGGATGCAAGCTCACAGCCGCGCGCCTCTACGCCCACGGCCAACTCGCCCGGTCCGAGTATCTCGGAACGAATGGTAACCGCAAATATAGCCTACTTCCTGATTTTACCCTTGGGAGAATAATAATCAAGGAAGTAAGTGGCTTCTTAGTGACAAGGGGTTCAGTGACTCATTGAGCCTATATAAAGGGTTTCAGCAGTCTCCTGGATGTTGTTGTCATCGAACGTTTTTTTTTAATTCTCAAACACTTTTCTTACTCCATCAGGGGATTCCCGGACGAGAAAGAACAACGCCAAACAATTCACAATGAAGCCTCCAGGTGACGCCACCAGCTAGTAAGCCACGTTCTCTGTTGGTTTGAATCGTTATCACACCTGCACCTCGTGGATAGTGCTGCCATCTCTTTCATATTCATCATGAAGTAGTTAATTTAAGTACCAGGTGTCGCGAGCTGTTTCTTTGACATGAGCACCGAGATGGGTTTAAAAACGTAAAGATTCCACTAGAACGAGTGGCGTGTAAACATCTTCAGATTCCCCTGGGAAAATATACTTTATGATGAGGCACGGGAGTCTTTGGAAGAGCGAGGAAGAGAGTCGTGTTTCCGTTAAAACTAAAGATACATAGACGAACATTACATTGGTCCCGCGTAAGAGCCCAAAATTTGTAAACAAATACAGAGTACAGGCAGAAAACGTCTTGTCATACTTCCACAGAAGAGAAGACGATGAAGTACCGGTAATGTAAATGAAAGATACTTCCGAGCAGTCAGTCGCGTCGGGTTTTAAAGATTTAATTATGTCAATGGTGTGGTGATAAACGGGGTTAAAAGTCAGGTTGTGAGTTTCACTAACAGCAAATGTCCAGTGTCCTCCTCTCTGTGTTGATGGGGGTGAAAATCCCTCATAGGGAACACTGTCAGTACCTAGGTTTTAATATAACGAAAGAAATTAATTGACCGAGCTCGATAGCTGCAGTCGCTTAAGTGCGGCCAGTATCCAGTATTCGGGAGATAGTAGGTTCGAACCCCACTATCGGCAGCCCTGAAGATGGTTTTCCGTGGTTTCCCATTTTCACACCAGGCGAATGCTGGGGCTGTACCTTAATTAATGCCACGGCCGCTTCCTTCCCACTCCTATCCCTTTCCTGTCCCATCGCCGCCATAAGACCTATCTGTGTCGGTGCGACGTAAAGCAACTAGCAAAAAAAAAAAAAAAAAAGGATAGAAAGAAAGAAAGAAAGAAAGAAAGAAAGAAATTGGGGTCATCACATAAACGGCATTGTAAATACAGGGTACAGATCTCTGCGCATGGTTATAATGGTATTTAGTGGGGTTGTAGTAAGGATGTAAAGGACAGGGCATATAAGTCTCTGGTAAGACCCCAACTAGATTATGGTTCCAGTGTATGGGATTACTGATTCGAGAACTGGAACAAAATCCAAAGGAAAGCAGCTCAATTTGTTCTGTGTGATTTCGGACAAAAGAGTAGTGTTACGAAAATGTTGCGAAGTTTGGGCTGGGAAGACTTGGGAGAAACGAGACGAGCTGCTCGACTAAGTGGTATGTTTCGAGTTGTCAGTGCAGAGATGGCGTGGAATGACATTAGTAGACGAATAAGTTTGAAAGTAGGAAAGATCACAATATAAAGATAAAGTTGGAATTCAAGCGGATAAATTGGGCCAAATATTCGTTTGTAGGGAGAGGGCGATGTTCAATAAATTTCCAAATTCTTTGCAGTCATTTAAGAAAAGACTAGGTAAACAACACTTAGGGAACCAGCCACCTGGGCGACTGCCCTAAATGCAGGTCAGTTGTGATTGATTGATTGATTGATTGATTGATTGATTGATTGATTGATTGATTGATTGATTGATTGATTGATTGATTGATTGATTGATTGATTGAAAATAACTGTCTTTCTGAACAAAACACAACAGAGATAACTTAGTGATAACTTAGCTTCACCGTTAAGGCCTGCTATTGCCGATCCGGTGGCGTAGTGTTAGGGCCTGCAATGCAGGGGGCCTCGGGGCTTAAGGGGCCCGCAGACCTCCCATAAAAAGTAAATAAATGAATAAATAACTTTACCCAAATCCCACTCTGCACCGGAAAGGTGATATCGTGATGTGTTTGTAGAATGGGTCAAAACGTTTGTTTCTGCTGTGCGTATGTAGAGTAATTTGGAGGCCCCGAGTTCGATTCCCGGAGAGGCCAGGGATTTTTACCTACATCCGAGGGCTGGTTTGAAGTCCACTCAGTCTAAGTGATTAAAACTGAGGAGCTATCTGACGGTGAGATAATGGCCCTGGTCTATAAAGACTAGAACAACGGCCGAGAGGAATCGTCGTGCAGACAACACGACACCACGTAATCTTAGGCCTTCGGGGCTGTTGCGCAAAAAAAAAAAAAAATTTTTTTTAATAAATAAAAGTCGCTCTGTACATAGATATTAATGCCAACATGTGTTTGTATAAATATTCAGTCTTGAGCCGGAAGGCTGGTTGGATAGTCAACAGCTCCGCCATCAGCTGTCATGGATGGCCTAGACATCACTGAAGAGGCGTACTAGAGAAATGAGGAGTGAGGTAGCTTCCAGTTGCTTTCCTCACCGAGCCAGAAGTTGCTATTACATATCAGTCTGCCAGGCCCACTGAAATGCATGCACCAACCAACCCTACGAGCAACATTTTCACACCATTCATAGCAGGAACTGGCTGCATAAGGAATGGCATTACTAGCATCGCTCATACGTCAGTCACTTTCATATTGTCAAAGCCAAGGATAAGACAGAGACATATCAATGAAAGTAACAAAAATGCTCTAGCCTATACCAGAAGGCGTAGTGCACTGTAAACACTAGGTCCTGTCAGCAAAGGCATAATGCCAACATATATAATTACATATAATTAGCAGAAATTTCAAAAACACTCGTAATGTAACGCACTGGACATGTTAGCTTCAAAATGTCCGACTCATTGGCTGAATGGTCTGCGTTGAGGCCTTCGGTTCAGAGGGTCTCGCGTTCGATTCCCGACCAGGTCGGGGATTTTAATCGTGTCCGATTAATTCTTCTGGCTTGTGGAATCGAACCCCCCTCTACCCACTTAAACTCCCGAGGCTGAATGGACCCTGCTTCAGACCTGGTACGACTTTTCAAATTTCATGGCAGAGACGGGAATCGAATCCGAGCCTTCGGGAGTGGCAGCTAATCACACTAACCACTACACCACAGAGGCGGACATTTTAGATTTTTACTGCATTCATTTTAAATATCGTAGTAATCAGTTAAAATTTCCAGCTCGTTGGCTGAATGGTCAGCGTACTGGTCTTCGGTTCAGAGGGTCCCGGGTTCGATTCCCGACCAGGTCGGGGATTTTAACCTTCATTGGTTACTTCCAGTGGCTAAGGGGTTGGGTGTTTGTGCTGTCTCCAACATCCCTGCAACTCACACACCACACATAACACTATCCTCCACCACAACTACACGCAGTTACCTACATATGGCTGATGCCGCCCACCCTCATCGGACGGTCTGCCTTACAAGGGCTGAACTCGCCTAGAAATAGTCATACGAAATTAATTAAAAATGTAAATCAGTCACAATTAATTAAAACAGTATATAACTCAAATAAGAAGTAAACAATGTATGCACTACTGCGTATTTCTGTTGTGTTTGGTAGTGTTTGATGTGTGTAAGTGAAGATGATAACTAATAACACCCAGCCCCTAGCTAGAGGATGTGATCAAACGTGGTTAAAATCTCCAGCACGGTCGAGATTAGAACCCGGGGCCCAATGAATCGAAGGCCATAAGACGATGCTAAGCACTCAACCAAAGAATCGGATGAAACATATTTAAGAGTAAAATTACAATTGCTGTACAAGAAATAAGAAAATATTAAGTGATGTAAACGTACCAAAACGACAGTCCGCCCTCCTCCCAGTGGCTCTCATCCTTAGATGTCAGCCTTTTAACACTATATTCTACGTTTGCGGTTTGGATCACGTAGCTATCAGCTTGCATTCGGGAGGTAGTGGGTTCGAACCCCACTGTTGGCAACCCTGAAGATGGTTTTCCGTGGTTTCCCATTTTACACCAGGTAAATGTTGGTATGTTAATTAAGGCCACGGTCGCTTCCTCTGTCACTTTCATTCTAGTGCTAGGTGTTCATTGCTCACCATCAACTCGAGAGAGCGCGATAAGCCTCTGCAACATTATTACACCACGGGGCTAACTGGGCCGGCAGATGGTTTGCACCTGCCTTATCTCACATCGTCAGGCTCGTGATCTCACTGTTTTTCCTTTAAAACAACAGTTACAATGTATTGGAACTGGCTCCCAGAAAAAAAAAGCATGGTGTCGAAATTTTGCTTCCGTTTTTTTTTTCTTCGAATTGACTTCCAAAGAAAGCAATTCACGTCCGAATTGGGTCCTGGGCTATCTTTGAATTGGTTCCATAGCACTACATGAACCCCCCACTTCATCAACATTTTCCTACCCATGCATTACGCATGTCTGGTTATTACAATTGTGCAGTTATTCAGCCATTGGTTTCTCGTTTTGTTTACAATGAAAATGCTACGCACTAGCTTAAAATTATTCCGTCTAATATACGTGAAATGATTAAATGAAATTATCATTCAGCTAAAGAAAATTTACCTTAATAGCAATAGTAAGTACGGAGATGATCAGTTTTCTCTCTCCTAAAAAGTGCACAAAATTTATTTATTTTGTCCAACAATTGACGATTCAACTCTTATTTTCGTTTATTTTCATACGTAAATAGGAAATATGATCGGATACTTTCTAAGAAAGGTATTTTAAATATCTAATCACTGGTATTTTTAACGCCCGTTCTAAACGACAGTAGTTTTAACGTACGGCAAATGTTGAGATTTTGTCCCACAGAAGTTCTTCAAATGCTGGAAGCCAGTGACATGTAATTGTGACATCACTCTCTTAAATACCACCGACTTAATACGTGATAAAACCGACTGTATCAGAAACCAAGCACTCTCAATTCTGAGACAATCGGCTCGGTCGGTAAATAATAATAATGTTTCCATTCCAGGCTTGTGTCAATGTCATACCTTCATATGTGCGTACACATGTTATGTTATGTGACCCTCTCAGACTGATTCTGAGGGTTCCGTCAGCTTCCGCTTCGAACGCTAGCGCTGTACCGCGTCCAGGGAGCCATCTGGTGATGAATGAAAGTAGCATTTCCACTTCTATTATAACGTCTAAATTAGAGATGGGGAATCTGCTTCATTTATAAGAACCGATTCATTTGAAACGATTCACCAAGATGATTCGTTCACTTGATTCGTTCATTCGATTACCTCGGGACGTAGAGCCGAAAGCGAAACCATGGACTCAGCTGAACCATTCCGTTATGTTCTTTATAACTGCTACACCTTTACAAGTTTATAAGTTACAAGAAGTGAATTGTTCGAGGTAATTGCTAGCATTTTTCCCTCTTCGCACGTCCACGATTTTTTCGGCTGGGTGGCGCTCTTCTCGGCTGGAGCTCAGTCGGCCCAAGAATAATCTTACGGGCAGACGCCTAGTTGGCTGTCGCCTTCCCTCACACCATGTATACCTGTATTATCAAGGACGTGGACCTAGGATACACCGACGACAACCTCTGCCTCCTACTCCGTCAATCTGGCATCCCAATCTCTGATATTCTTCGACTTCGAGACGGACCTACTGCTGCTCCAGATGCTCCACCTTCAACAGCGGTCTTGGCCTATCTCCCGGACGCCGATGCCACGGCAGTCTTCATCATCAGCGGAGCGACCATCAATGGCAAGCTTCATGAGGTGGTCCCTACTCCCGCGTCTCTCATCAGGCAAACGCTCCATGATCTTCACCCTCTTCGCACTGTCGACATCCACCCATCCCGTACACTCCAGCAATTTCACCCGCTCCCCACCACCAGTACGTCCCCAATCACCACAACTACTACTCCTACCTTCACCACTTCTACTCCTCCTCTCCCACATACCACTCCCCTTACCACCACGACCAGCCATCCTTCCCCTATTATGTCTACCCCAACTACCTCCGTCCCCGCCTCCCCAATCACTCCCCAGGATCCACCTGTCACCAACTTGGATGCCAACTCCGCCGCTCGGTCTGCCTCCTCCAGCCAATCAGCCGAACGCACAGCCCAACAGATACTCCCTTGTCCGATCTGTGTCATCCGTGGTATCATCCTGCAATCTCCGAACGGGACGTCTTGAATGAACTCCAGCTGGCAGGCATCCCGACCCGTCGAACATTTCGCATCTTCAACGCCCATGCTCCAACATTTATGGTCTGTCTGCAGCTTTCTTCAGCAGCCGCCATCGACCAGCTGATCGCCACCGGTGTCCGTCTCCGCAGGCGTACTTATCGCGTGGAGCATTCCCGCTCTCCCCCCTCCCCCAAATACCATACGCTCCCCTCCTCTTGCCCCTTCATCCAGTACCCCACCGGCCCCGCCACCCACTCCCCCCTCCGCCAGCCGTATATCCATCTACCTCACAGCTTCCCTCCCTCTTACCGCCCCTCCAGATATTGGACCTACTTCGTCTCCTTGCCACTTCCATCACCAAAATCACAACCACACTCTACTATCTTCAGTCGCAATACTACCCTTGTCCCCCTTCTTACAACTTCCTACCGACCCCTCCAACTGTCCCAGCCCACTATATGTGAAATCTCTTATCTATAATTCTATGTCACACATCTCTTTCCCGGTACTGCACGCCCGAGATAAATAACTCTTTCTCTTTACTTTGGTGTTCGCAGGGTTCGGCCTGGGCGAGGTGGTGTTTGGGTCTGCCCTGGGGCCCGGCTTGTTGTCACGCTACTCCTGCGCCACTCCCATTTGCTTTTTCATGTATGTACAATACATACTTTCATTCTACGTTTTTCAAATTCCCAATCCTTTCACCTACGGCCGAAGAGCTCCTTCGTTGAGCTGATGGCCCGCCCCTCGTCGTATGAGGAGAGGGAATGAACTAACTTGCTTCGCTTCGCTAGCATTTTAGCAAGAATAATATGCTTTTTAGAGGTTACAGTCGAAAAATGCTACACAACTCTCCGACTAACCTTTTCCAAACTTAAGTAGCTACCATTCGATACTATACGACAATCGAATTTGAAATTTATAGTAGATATGAACATTTTTGTGGCCATGTTCCACATGTTAGTTCACAGTAGTTAACGAGAACGGGACCGAGAACCTTGCAGTAAACTTAACCTAACATTTCGCAACGAGCTGGAAGTTGAGTGTATAATACAGTTCCGAGAAGTGTGGGTCTTGAAACGACGTGATAATTTCTTACTTTAAAAAAAAAAATTTATTTTACTATAAGGTTAGGTGAACCAAATTTTTAGTTCAGGTTAAATAAAAAATAACACAGTCATTCTTCACAAGTTGTAATTGATTCAAAAAGGGTGGATATCCGATTTGGCGATATGAATCACAACGTACAAGGAACGAGTAACCAAGGCCATCTCTCATTTCAGCTTTCAATTCACAAACGAGTCGATTCATTTCGTTCACTGAAACATGATTCAATCGTTTAGTGCAATGATTCGTTCATTATGAATCACTCGTTCAGAATCTCCCCAACTCTAGTCTATAAATTCAAACCTCATTGTTTGAGAAGCCTTTCTCGTGGACAGTCGAGATTTTCTTCTGATGGCGCAAAGTTCTCTGCGAAACGTAAATAATTTTACCTTATTTTCTTGACACGGCATGAGCCCAAAATAATAATATTGCCTAGTCATAATATAAACTAATATTAATGTGAATGAGTACTGGAAGGAAAATGACAAAGAAATGAAATGCTTCAGAGAAAACCTGTTCTCCAATACGAATTTCGCAGGGCCTGACCCAGAAATTAACTCAGATTCCATTCCATTCGTCGTCTACCCGAGCCATGGAGAGGTCCTGTTTATGTAATGGTTAATATTAGTCTACTGTCTTTTGTAGGCATCTCCATCTGCGAGCAATTGTCCGTCCTTAGACCGCACTTTTTTATATCCCGGCATTCCTTTCAACATATGTGGCCATTTTATGCCATTAGCCATGGTTCTTCTTCAAGTTCTCCTCATGCGTCATCCAGCAGTGATCAGTCTGCAGACACACTATGGTCATTTACGTTCGTCCATTCTTCGAATCAGCTCATTACATCTTGAAGCACAAATTTCATGAGTAATAATATGTCCTTTGGCATTCACCTAGGCTCTTACGTATTCTATCCAAGTCCTTCGAAGAAGCTTTCATACAGTGATGTAAAGCATCCCGTTTCAAATGACTCCCTTTCAATCCCCTCAATATAATTTGAAATCAACTACCCGTTCCACACGGCGACATACTTTGAAGTATCGGTAATTCATAAAAACTTACTTTGATATACACTAAACATTTCATCAAGGTATTTCTTTAAAACTGGTTTTCATTTCTGGAGATTTTCACGTCGCATTAGCATTTACAGGATGTCGGTGACTCTGAGAAAGGAAATATTGACACTAGAGTCAGATTATAACATAGGCTTACTGGGCGCGTGCCTAGTAGCGGCGGGGCTATAGGGAGAGACAAATTTTAGTATTTTAACAATAATATTGTCTGTATGCTTTCAATAATAATTACGTTCAGAAGTTTATTGCTTAATTTTTCACTATTTAATTTTAGAACAGCAAAACGGCCGTGTGGCATTGCTGCCAAATAAAATACATTTTAATACCTGTCATTTTCAACTGCTTTCAACATGACTGTTTTCTTGCTCGAGATATGGCTACTGGCTATCGGTATGAGAGAGTCCCTTTCTTTGTTAGCAATCTCTGACGAGAAGCGGCTCCTCTGACATTTGCAAGGGAAATTATGGGACCTTGGCTAAAACAAAAGCATTCTATCAATAAATCATAACCCCTCTACTGTTTGTCTGGTGGCTAAAAACAAAAGCTTTAAAAATGTTAAATATGTTAAATATTTTAAATCCTTGACAATGCTTTTTTTTTTTTTTTTTTTGGAAGGCGGTGAGCGGTGCCTAGAGACGCAGAAATGTTATGAGATGAATAAATAAACAAAACAAGCAATTTATACCATCGAACGAAGGATGCGTCCGCCTCTGTGGTATAGTGGTTAGTGTGATTAACTGTCGCCCCCGGAGGTCGGGGTTCGAATCCCGGCTCTGCCACGAAATTTGAAAAGTGGTACGAGGGCTGGAACGGCATCCACTCAGCCTCGGGAGGTCAACTGAAAAGAAGTGGGTTCGATTGCTACCTCAGCCATCCTGGAAGTGGTTTTCCGTGGTTTCCCACTTCTCCTCCAGGCTAATGCCGGGATGGTACCTAACTTAAGGCCACGGCCGCTTCCTTCCCTCTTCCTTTTCTATCCCTTCCAATCTTCCCATCCGCCGCAAGGTCCCTATTTAGCATAGCAGGTGAGGCTGCCTGGGCGAGGTACTGGTCATCCTCCCCGGTTATATCCCCCGACCCAGAGTCTGAAGCTCCAGGACACTGCCCTTGAGGCGGTAGAGGTGGGATTCCTCGCTGAGTCCGAGGGAAAAACCGACCCAGAAAGGTAAACAGATAAAGAAAAAGAAGAAGAAGAACAACAAAGGATGCTGGAATGCCTCAGGCAGATCATGAGAAATTAGGGGAAGCATTATACAAAGGGAAGACCTTCGAGGGGACGCTGTATGATCTGGTTAACGATCCTGAGGAACTGGTACCATATGAAATGTCTTCAGCAGAACTATTCCGAAGCCTGAAATCATCATGATCCACAAAGGATCTGGGATGAGTGGCTCAGGCGGTAGAACTGCCGGCCTCCTGAGCCGTTCGGTCCCATGGTATTTGAAGATGCTCAAACACGTACAAGAAATCATCATCATAATCATCATCATCTGTTTACCCTCCAGGTTCGGTTTTTCCCTCGGACAGAGCGAGGGATCCCACCTCTACCGCCTCAAGGGCAGTGTCCTGGAGCTTCAGACTCTTGGTCGGGGGATACAACTGGGGAGTATGACCAGTACCTCGCCCAGGCGGCCTCACCTGCTATGCTGAGCAGGGGCCTTGTGGAGGGATGGGAAGATTGGAAGGGATAGGCAAGGAAGAGGGAAGGAAGCGGCCGTGGCCTTAAGTTAGGTACCATCCCGGCATTCGCCTGGAGGAGAAGTGGGAAACCACGGAAAACCACTTCCAGGATGGCTGAGGTGGGAATCGAACCCACCTCTACTCAGTTGACCTCCCGAGGCTGAGTGGACCCCGTTCCAGCCCTCGTACCACTTTTCAAATTTCGTGGCAGAGCCGGGAATCGAACCCGGACCTCCGGGGGTGGCAGCTAATCACGCTAACCACTACACCACAGAGGCGGCTTACAAGAAATCATGTGGGACAAAATTCCGGCAACTCATGCCTCCGAAAACCGTAAAGATAGATAGTGGAACATAAAGCCAAGGTTTTTTATTGAATCCTTAAACTTATGGTTCCATCGTTGGTCGCCTGATTCGGTAGAGCAATATCGTACTCTTGGATCTTTAGGTCGTTTCGAGTTTTCTTTTCCTGTCACTTCACCGACTCTAGGATTCAGAGGAGAGCATAACTACTTCAAATGAGAAGCCAAAATGTGCTTACTAAAATATTTATTAAATGTAAATCACGATAATTTGTTTATTTAATAGGCAAGAAAAGTCAGTTAAATTTTTCATGTTATAACGCAGTAACAATGCATAATCCGAGTGGTAGATATATTTAGAAATTGTAAGATTCGTGGACAGCGAAACACGATCCGTGGAAAATTTGACCTTCAACAAGTAGAATTCCTGATTTTACAACCCTTTCCAAGCGTTATTGAAAATCTGTCGCTAGAAGTCCGGCTCTATGGCTAAATGATTAGCGTGCTGACGTTTCGTCACAGTGGTCCTAGGTTCGATTCCCGGCAGGGTCGGGAATTTTAACCCTATTTCTTTCATTCCGCCGGCACGAGGGCTGGGTGTATGTGTAGTCTTCATCATCATTTCATCCTCATCACGACGCGCGGGCCGCCTACGGGCGCCTAATCAAAAGACCTGCCTCTGGCGAGCCGAACTTGTCCTCAGACGCTCCCGGCAATAAAAGCCATACGCCATTTTTTTATTATTATTATTATTATTATTTTGCTATAAATGTGACGTTAAACTGGAACAAAATAGCATATGCACGCTTTTCCTCACTTCTCACTGTAGGCCCTATATACAATTTTCCTGATTCATAGATACACATTCCTCAGTATGTCTACATCAGAAGTTATATGTCTAGTCCAGTGGTTCACTTAGAACTCCACAAAGAACTACTCATGAACGGAAAGCAGTATTACCAGACCTAAAAAAAATATTTTTCGGAAGATAGGGTTCGAAAGTTTCCGAACACTTAGTCAAAATTTCGGAGTATGTTCTGAAATACGTCAATTTGTATGGTTTTACTGAAAACTAAATGATCATACAATTAACATTCGGCGATAATTCAGTCGGTCATTCATCTGAGGACCTTTCCCTTTCTGTTGATGACGATTATTATTATTATTATTATTATTATTATTATTATTATTATTATTATTATTATTATTAGATGCGAAAAAGACCAGAAATCTGATCACGCAAAGCTCACTTGGAAGTTGGGCATTTCCTTCTTTGCCAGGCAGCCTTCAGTTTTTCTCCCATCGTGGTTCTTCGTTCTTCTGTCCACTTAGCTCCTGTCTCCTTGTGGTTTCTCTCTGACTCTACTCTCCACTTGCTGATTTTCGTTCTGAAGCAGGTTCGGTCAGCGATGTCGGCCACTTCGATCCCTGATTTTTCCAGGTCTTGGCGGATTTCCGTTGTCCACCTATTTGTTTTGATGTTTTCTGTTGCCTCAAGTAAGATTGAGATTGCAGTCGGTATCCTTCATCAGACAGTTTTTGGCCGAGAATTTTTCTGACGATTTTACGTTCCTCTTTCAGGATGTTTTCGACTACTGTTTTTCTGTGGAAATCCAGTGTTTCACTCGCGTATAGTATTTCAGGTTTGATCACAGTGTTGTAATGTCGAATTTTGGTGAAGATTGAAAGGCATTTTTTGTTGTAAATGTTTTGCGTTCGGCCGAGGGCTCTCTTCATTTTCTGGATGCAGACCTCGAGGACCTCCTGTTCTTTTCTTCTTGGTACTACAAATTCTCCGAGATATCGGAACTCAGTTACTTTTTCGATTGTGCCAAATTTCGTGTTCAAATTGTGGAGGCTGCAGTGGTTGCACATGACCTTGGTTTTTGAGAAAGAGATTTGTTAGCCGAATTTTTCTGAGCATGTCTTGATGGTTTCGATTTGGCTGATTGCCTGTTGTTCGTTTGTTGCGAGGATTATTATTGTGCGCCTCTGTGGTGTAGTGGTTAGCGTGATTAGCTGCCACCCCCGGAGGTCCGGGTTCGATTCCCGGCTCTGCCACGAAATTTGAAAAGTGGTACGAGGGCTGGAACGGGGTCCACTCAGCCTCGGGAGGTCAACTGAGTAGAGGTGGGTTCGATTCCCACCTCAGCCATCCTCGAAGTGGTTTTCCGTGGTTTCCCACTTCTCCTCCAGGCGAATGCCGGGATGGTACCTAACTTAAGGCCACGGCCGCTTCCTTTCCTCTTCCTTGCCTATCCCACCCGATCTTCCCATCCCTCCACAAGGCCCCTGTTCCGCATAGCAGGTGAGGCCGCCTGGGCGAGGTACTGGTCATTCTCCCCGGTTGTATCCCACGACCAAGAGTCTCCAGGACACTGCCCTTGAGGCGGTAGAGGTGGGATCCCTCGCTGAGTCCGAGGGAAAAACCGAACCTGGAGGGTAAACAGATGATTATTATTATTATTATTAGTAGTAGTAGTAGTAGTAGTAGTAGTAGTATTACGGGAATTTCGTGGAATACAGAGGTGTAAGAAGATGCCGAGGTGAATTGGCGGACAAGGAAATGACCAGAGCATAAGTTAAAGCACTACATTTTGAAAATTTCTTTCTTTCCTTCTTTTATATTGAACCCATGACCTTTGTGCCCTACGAACATTATGCAAAAATCGACAATCATTTAAAAGTTGGATTCTTGATAGCATGGATTTGACACGTGACGAGGGGGTGATTACCTTCGGTCCCACGCTCTGGGGTACGTGACGTCAACCACACGTGTCGACGGCGGAAGAATCTCAAGTCATTTTTATGAACTATTTCAAAGCGCGTGTACATGGCGTGACCACGCCAAGTCAAAAAAATATAGTGCCTATCAAAGGAGGTCAATCATCTCACAAATCGAACCCGTAAAAATTTTAAATGTCCGTGAACACTACCGCCAGAAATGTAGCAAGCATGTAGTCACTTTCAAAACTCTTGAAATTGCAGTTTAGGTAAGTCAGAAAATTTATAGAAATTTTCTTGGCGGCAAAGGGAGAGATCCGAAGAGAGGGGGTAACTGCTATAAATATGAAGGGACGCCATGACGAAGTCTCCTTCTCCGGCATTTGTGATACAAAGCGGACGAAAAATTGTTCAGCTGCTCTGCGAAATCAAACCAACGAAAGTAGACTGAGTTCAACTGCAGATTTTAGCCATTGCGGCTAAGTCTTGACTCCATGAGGAGATAGTTTTCTTGAGTGAAATAATTGTACCAGATAGGACGGTCAAAGTACTGAATAAATTCGAATGTGATTAAGTAATTCGTGTGCGTAAATAACTATAGTCCATCGTGTGCACTCAACAAACAAGTGAAGGGTATTTTCTTTTTTTTTATGCTTTATTCCAGGAAACCTGAAGAAAATTAATAATGAACTGTGAAGCCATGAATGTAAAAATGGCTAAATAAAATGCAGGGTCACAGGTGAGCCCTATGACGAATACTGGCGTGACGACATGAGGTAGGTGACTTTCCATCTTACTACCTCTTATATCTTGTCTCGTGATTTCTTGTATTTGAATGGGGATATACGACGCAGTGGTCACCCCTACTAAGTTTTGTAAATGTGAGAGTACGACTAAAAGAGTCATTTGTTTTATTTTCCACTTGGATAAAAGTTTGAAGTCTTGCGAGTGCCGTATAATGTTGTAAAAAGTTATTGAATAGGGTTCCGAAGTGATATCACGTCCAATGTAGATCGTCATCCGTGTGAGTGTACTGCCTATATTTTGTGATGTCAAATTAAGATGTTCATTCGACGTAAAATTTTTCTGTCTGCAATTTGACGTTAATAATAATAATCCATGGTCACTCATTTTCAATCGAGTGGAAGCGCGCTGTCGGGTGAGAACCTAGGGTGATGAGTTTTGGTCACGGAGAGAAACGTTTTTATTTAATGCCCATTTTAAACTGTGTCTGACTGACAAGAAAAAGATCTAGTAGAATGTTTCACTCATTTCTCGTAAAAATCAAGTTATTAAATACGATATCATTTATGCGAAGTTATTCATGATTAATGCATTGTGCGATATTAGACGTCGGGATTTCTAGTGAGGATTTTATTCCAGTTCTTTGTCGATGATAATTGTGGAGCTGGGAAACAGAGGTTAGTTTGTGAATCAGGTTGGACCTGTCATTGAAGCCGGGACACGGAAGCCCGAGGAATGTTTTATATGAGTTGAGATGAGATGTGCGAATCAGGTTAGAGTCCTGTCATTTGAAGCCGGGACATGATAGCCCGAGGAATATTTTATAATGTTGAGAATGGAAAGAAATACATAGAAATCCATAGCGGTATCAATTGGCGACGCGTATAATTAGTGTGGGCATCTTGAAGCATAATCTGTGCATTTTGTTGGTTAGAATATCGTATTTGTTTAATTATGTCGGCCGAGTTTCAAGGGAGCATTTCGAGAAGTCAGTCAACTGTGCATAAACCAGGTGTTTCCTGTAACTGCCAAGCGAGCTTGGGGGGATGAGAGGCCTCAGCTATGATAACGGGAGAGGAGTGGAATTGAGATTGTACTGTAATTCTCGGCCAGGGAAAACGTTAAAATGCTGGATTTAGTTGAAATTCATAGCCGGTAATGATCTAAGTATTGTGAAATACTGTAATTGGGGACGTAATGAACATTTGAAATCACGAACTTTGAGTATAAGGAACAGAGTAACCTAATTCAGGGTTGTCCAAAATATAGAGCGATGGTCGTGATGATCGGTTTGTCTGTGAGGGGTGTGCAAAATTCATAATGGTAATGACGAGATATGACATCGTAATTATATGGCGAGTTGTTTGGTTTGTACGTAGATTATTAGGATATCCAAGTGTTAATAACGGTTAGGACTAGATTAGATTTTTAAGCGTGATATCACGAGACAGGATATATATAGCTGGACATGAATTATGTAAAATTCTTTTCCAGCCAGATAAACATCGCAATATTGAACTCACATCACAGCTGCGTAGAAATTTGTGAAGAAACCAGAGTCCGCGGAGATAAATTTTGTTGTTCGTTAATATTTCGTTAAATCATTCAAATTTATTTAATTATTAAATTCAGTGAAACCGCATTTGAAATAACTTTAATCAAGCGAATAACTTGGAGATGCATTCTGGAAATTTTAGTTTGTTTTCTGGGGAATGTTAACATGTAAAGTAACGATTAAGGGGGCATATCCGAAGGAAATGGATTTTACTGCCACAAAGTTTGTGAGCATTGCTATTGTTGTAATTATTGAACTTTGATTGATTGAGCAGTGAATGTGCTGGGGATAGTAAAGTGGAACTTTGGTCATAAACCGATGTAACTTAATTGTGTTTAGCCTTCAGCCTAGAAACTTGGATGGTCAGGGGGTCATCAACCTCAGTGACTTAGATTAGGGCCATATGCCATTGTAGCATCATTTCCTTGCGGTCATCATCCACAATGACTTTAAAGTAACTTAGAAGAGTAGATGTCGGTCCATGACATAGACGCAGGTCACATCGATTCCATTAAGGGTCCATGCCGTAGAACCACTGTGTGGCACACACCGATTGGACGGCCTTAATTATTCCCAGAGTCCAGAGTTCGTGTTACGAGGGCTGGACCATAACGAATCACTATGATGGTACATGTGGTCTCACATGGAAGCCGAATTTAAGGATTTCCAGACTTTCCTTTCTTAAATGATTAATAATTGAGATAATGGTTTCTAGTAAGAATGCCCGTCAGGCAGTTACGTTAAAGTCTCACACCAGTGTTCTGACGTTTATGTAAAAGTGATTGTGGTGTCCAGTGGACACAATTGACTTCTCTGATACTGTTGACATACCATGATGCTTCAGAATTTTCCTGAATAAATAGGAATCTTTTAAATAGACCTTTCATTCTCGTAGATAGATTAGAATTAATGAACCCTACCTTTACCTCAGCAAGTGACGAAGAACCCGAAACGACCCAAGAGACAGATCTCATGAACTTTGCTGATAGGTAAGGAAGGTAGGTATCCCTCAATATGGACCTAAAGGGTTCAATATATATTAAAATTTGGTAGATAGAAGATTTGGAACAAATAACAGTTAAAAAGAAGTGATCTCGTCAGCTCCGATAACAACAGCGGACTAGAAGTCAAAAAATCAGGTACAAGAACTAGAGAAAATTGTCCACACGATAATCTACAAGGGATGAGCATAAAGCTCTGAACAGGTACACTATTTTATAGGAGCATGTTTGCTCTATTCACTTACATCATCAAGCAGTTAGAGCTCCAGAGGTAAATGTAGTCCAGTCTCTAAGAGGTATAAGTTTCTTACAAAGTAATGCCTAACAAGCTTTACAGTCACTTCTGCTCAACAGTTCGTTACACACTGATCTATAAACAATTAGAATGTAAACAGGGGCAATGAGTGTCCATTCTAAATGGCCTTAATGAAAGAAAGAAAGAAAGAAAGAAAGAAAGAAAGAAAGAAAGAAAGCAACAGTTTAACATAATCGGCCATGAACAAAAGGCTAGGAGGTGAAACACTTGCACTTCATTAGAAAAATTCTCAGAACCCTAAGTGGGTTTAAAGCCCGAAGTTAGAGGCTAAGCCTATTCTACAGAGGGGTGACTAAACGAGAAATAATAAATGCCAAATACGTGCCAAGAATTTAGAGGTTTATAAAATTTTAGTCACCCCATAACAAGTTGAATGGGAATCAACAGAGGGTAATCACACTTTGTTCCCTTAGTTTACATGTTTTCCAGCCGGGATTTAAGCAGAGTCCTCGGACATGTCGAAAATCTACATTTAAACTATTGAATAGAACTTTTACATGAAATGAAATAGGTTTGAAACCTTCCCCTCAAGCTATCTGCCGAAGCTATCACATATTGAGAAAATGCTGCCATTACCTTGCTTACTGGGCCTTCCTAACGTCGATCTACGGCCTCTTTAATATACGCCGCACACGATCAACTGGAGTGATGAAGATGACAATACGGCCTTAAAGCGCCCAGCTTTTATAGCATCCCTGAGGGGAAGTTTCCAGAACTCTTTACAGATACACTGGATGCCTGTACACACCCCAAATTTTAATTGGCCAGAAGAAATATTAAACAAATTCCTGATTGGTTAATACCTAAGGAAGCAAGTTGCTTTACGTCGCACCGACACAGACACGTCTTATGGCGACGATGGGATAGGAAATGGCTAGGAGTGGGAAGGAAGCGTCCGTGGCATTAATTAAGGTACAGCTCCAGCATTTGCTTGGTGTGAAAATGAGGAAACCACGGAAAACCACCATCAGGGCTGCCGACAGTGGGGTTCGAACCCACTATCTCCCGAATACTGGATACTGTCCACACTGGCCACGCTTAAGCGACTGCAGCTATCGAGCTCGGTACCAAAGGAAGAAGGAAAGAGTAGGAGTATTGCCAACTTTAATAAACGAAAAAAATCTGCAAAAACTTAAGGTTTTCCGCCCGTCGCAATACAAATTTCTTAATAAATTAAAAATAATTACATAAATAAATAAATTAATTAATTAACACCCGCTAGGGGGAGCAACAAAACCGATGATAGTGACATCTGGCGGTAGTAAATCCAAATATATTTTATAACAGTAGCTGAAGTTCCATAACACAGATGACCTAATAGAAGGCGCGCAGTTAACAGGGTGGAGAGGATGTACCCCCGGTAGAATTATTATTATTATTATTATTATTATTATTATTATTATTATTATTATTATTATTATTATTATTATTATTATTACAATGGCCATAACACCTAGGTCATCGTTCCCTAACCCTTCCTCTTTCTCCTAGCTCTCGTTAATGCCTCTCTTTGTCAGACACAGAAAGGCCATAACAAGTTCGAAATCGCAGAATGTTACTCTTCGATTGGCCCTAGGGGTTATGTGATGGGTCATGCATTGATATCCCAGTTTAACCGATTGTCATTTAATAATGGTTATATGCGAGAAACCCATACCATTCGCACGTTTAAGAACTCATCCTCTTACAGAACGACTTGGCCATGCGGTTAGAGGCGCACAGTTGTGAGCTTGCATTCGGGAGATAATGGGTTCGATCCCCACTGTCAGCAGCCCAGAAGATGGTTTTCCGTGCTTTCCAATTTTCACACCACACAAATGCTGGGGCTGTATCTAATTAAGGCCACGGCTGCTTCTTTCCCACTCCTTGCCCTTTCCTATCCCATCAACGCCATTAGGCCTATCTGTATCGGTGCGACGTAAAGCCACCTGAAAAAAAGTAAATTCTCTTAACACTGATATTAGATGAAGAGAAGTTAAACATATAATTTTGTATTGATGTGTAGCCGTGAAAATACTTCCTCCAATATACGCTTGTATCTTTAAAGTAAGGACGGAAAAGATCGGTATATTTCCATCTAATTTCGTATTTTCTGCGTATATTTTTAAAAAATCGGAAGTTCTTCCGAAATTTCAGAAGATCTGGCAACACTGACGGAAAGTTGTTACTCAGATCCCTCGTTCAACAATAGTGCTAGTGGTATGGTTAACGTACGCGTCCAGATAAGGGAAGATCCAGAGTCTCAAGAACAGTTTTTCTTTTGCCTTACATTACACCGGTTAACTGTTTATACAGGTGTTGCTTCCCACCTCGCCATGTATAGCTCCCGTCGCTTGCTCGGCCTTGGAATATGATTAGAATCAGGGCTGAAATTAAAAGTAAACTGCCGACACAATGTGAGAAATTTATCACTAAGGCAACTTCTTCACGCAGAACACGTCTTGTATTTTATATCGTGTTATCTTTGGGGCAATCTTGCATCTTCATGTGCATACTTCCAGTGCAGAGGCCCGTATTAGCGTCTTTAGGCCTACCATTTAAGATTCACCACCAATAAAGACGTTTGTCAGGGCAATAGTCCCAATTTACTGAGAATGTTTAAATATATGTCAGTGAAGTGAGAAACGTATTTGTTACCACTTCAGTAATGTCAGCTAAACAGCCTAGGTGGTTGCTCTCCAAGCTCCAAGGAAATTTAGTGGCCAACAGCCAAGCTAATTCCAACCTGCCAACGATACCGTGATGGGTATGCAATCGGACAATTTGATAAAGAAAAGGAAATAATTTATGATCCGGCTTTACTATACTTTTATGATAGTTTTCATATCAACGAATGGGCTACTTTCGGCTCGAAGGGAAAATATCTGAATTTTAAGAAATTGAAGAACACATTCTAAATTAGCAAATCTTGTTCAAGACGCTGTGATCACTATTATACTCGGCAACCATTCTCGGAAATAATTTATATTGACAGCATGAAAATCGTCAGCTCTTTGTTAGTACAAATAATAATAATGACAATAATAATAATAGTAAACCAAACCCCATGGCCTACCAAGCGACCGCTGCTCAGCCCGAAGGCCTGCAGATTACGAGGTGTCGTGTGCTCAGCACGACGAATCCTCTCGGCCGTTAGCCTTGGTTTTCTAGACCGGGGCCGCTATCTCACCGTCAGATAACTCGTCAATTATAATCACGTAGGCTGAGTGGACCTCGAACCAGCCCTCAGGTCCAGGTAAAAATCCCTGACCAGGCCGGTAGTCGAACCCGGGGTCTCAGGGCAAGAGGCAGGCACGCTACCCCTACACCACGGGGCCGGCTCAATAATAATAGTGATGATAATAATAATAATAATAATAATAATAATAATAATAATAATAAATGGTAACACCATAAAATAAAACATACAAGATAAATAGAAAGGGAAGAATCAATGGAGAATGGAAAGATGATTTGTTGTTTTTGTTTTACAATTTGTTTTCCGTCGCATCGAGACAGATAGGTCTTATAACGACAATGGAATAGGAAAGGGCTACGAGTGGAAAGGAAGCGGCCGTGGTCTTAATTAAGGTACATCCCCAGCATTTGTCTGCTGTGAAAATGGGAAACCACGGAAATCCAACCTTTTAACGAATGAACAGAAACAGCAGGACCGTAAAATGGAGTAAAAATAAACGACTCATTGGGCCTCACAAACTAAATATCATTGGGGTGAAGGAGAACAAGCGTTGGCCGGGTTGAGATCAGCTAGGAAAAATGAAAGTGAAATGCCTGGCACAAGTAATTGGAATCAATACCAGACTCAGTAAAGGGCCCTGTGGTCATCTACCAACGATCCCCCTGGAGGTCCCGTCTTCGTTGCTTGAGACAGTTTATGTCCGTGCACTCAGACGTTTGACAAGGAACTATGGCGACAACGGCGTTCCGGCACCTGCCAGGGATTTCTTCTTTTGCATAAAGTTTTGAAGGGGATTGTTCAATAACAAGTAACTGGAACATACGTAGTCCACACACTGAAATATGAACTCTTTATATAACTTGTGACACACAATTATCACATCCCTTGGAACGAAAAACAAATAATAATAATACTAATAATAATAATAATAATAATAATAATAATAATAATAATAATAATAATAATAATAATAATAATGTTATTTGCTTTACGTCCCACTAACTACCTCTACGGTTTTCGGAGACACTGAGGTGCCGGAGTTTAGCCCCGCAGGAGTTCTTTTACGTGCTAGTAAATCTACCGACACGAGGCTGACGTATTTGAGCACCTTCAAATACCACCGGACTAAGCCAGGATCGAACCTACCAAGTTGGAGTCAAAAGGCCAGCGCCTCAACCGTCTGAGCCACTCGACCCGGCAACAAAGAAACAAAGGGTTGATATATCAGCTCCAAAGAAAATTGAGGTGACTGGTACACAGAAGATATATTATCCGCGCACTTTTTAGTGATAGATTTACACCCTACTGTAGTGCTGAAGCGGTCGACTTTGGTTATCTTCGAGATTCGTATTGGCAACCTTTGAAACACAAACTAAGAATCGCTTATCATCGCTGTGCGCCATCTGGCGTACACTTTAAGTACTCGTACTGTTGTTGTTTACACAGCAAAGCCAAACCATAGAATTCATGCTAGGAACAAGTTTCGCAACGGGAAATGTTATATAGTATTAAATATTGTGTGTGTGACACAGTTGTTTGCTTAAAATAATAAAGGTTTATAAAATTCATATCGATCGATCATATTATCGATTCAATTCAGATTTCATTTCCATTCAGTTGGCAGTATTGACGGAACCCTTCTTCTCCAACGAGTACAAAAATCTATCACTAAAAAGTGCGCGGATAATATTTCGGTAAGATTTACTTTCGTCCGCCTCTGTGGTGTAGTGGTTAGTGTGATTAGATGCCACCCCCGGAGGCCCGGGTTCTATTCCCGGCTCTGCCACGAAATTTGAAGAGTGATACGAAGCCTGGAACGGGGTCCACTCAGCCTCGGGAGGTCAACTGAGTAGAGGTAGGTTCGATTCCTACCTCAGCCATCCTGGAAGTGGTTTTCCGTGGTTTCCCACTTCTCGTCCAGGCAAATGCCGGGATGGTACATAACTTAAGGCCACGGCCGCTTCGTTCCCTCTTCCTTGTCTACCCCTCTCAATCTTCCCATCCCCACCAAGGTCCCTGTTCAGCATAGCAGGTGAGGTCGCCTGGGCGAGGTACTGGTCATCCTCCCCAGTTGTATCCCCCGACCCAGAGTCTGAAGTTCCAGGACATTGCTCCTGAGGCGGTAGAGGTGGGATCCCTCGCTGAGTCCGAGGGAAAAGCCAACCCTGGAGGGTAAACAGATTAAGAAAGAAAGAAAGAAAGAAAGATTTACTTTCCCATATTCCTCCGCCTGCACTCAGTCTACCAGAAGGAAGCGATCTTGTGCGGGCTCCTTGGCCAGGGGCAAGTCCGAAGGGCGATCCGATTCACGCAGCCATGTGATTCAAATGGACCTCCTACTCGTAACTGAACGGAAGTGTTTCAACAGGCCTGCATTTTGGCGCGCTGCCAGTCTTCCCGCCTTGGCGCTTGTTTTTAAAAGAACATCCGCTCTCAGTCCATCCGTCGTCACTCGTGCATTAAACGGCGGCTTTCTTAAACTACGTGTGAACTAACTAGCCGGCAAGCCTCATCTTCAATGATATGTGCCATGCCCCCATTCCATGAACCTAGAATTTTGAGTGTGCCAGTACATTATGTAAAAGCTGGAAAGCTTTGGACTATTATTCCAAATTAAATGTTCTGTAGAGTGATCATCTGCACACTGTACGAATTAATGGAAGTCGATATGTAGCGAACTATAGCCGTGAAAATTAGGGAAAAAATCTGAGGCACTTCCAAAATGCTATGTAAATTGCCTCCAACGAGATTGTTTACCATTTTATAAGTCTGTCTGTAGGTCATCAGCCCAGAGGCTGGTTGGATCCTCAAATAGCACCACCGAAGGTTATGCTGTTATAAGGAAACCCCAAAAACCAATGGCAGCGCCAAAATGAGGCATACTAGGCAAGATGAGGAGTGAGGTAGTTTGCCATTGCTTTCCTCACTGGGTGAGAAAGGACTATTGCAGCACGACTGACCCTATGAGCAGCACCTTTCACAACACTCAGATGCACTAGTCATGCTCTGAACGTCAGTACTCAGCACTACCCACACCCCAGCAACTTCCATATTGTCACAGCCATGGATGTTAACTGGCACTTAGGTGGAAGCTACACTTTACTCTGGCCTGTGCCAAGAGATGGATGCAAAGGTACTGTATCCATCAAGAAATGACAGCAGGCATATTTTAAGAGTACGAACTGTAAACTGTCACTTATTCGTTGGAGGTTTTGCTTACGATGTCAAATCTTCAAGTCCGCCACTGAGTGCATCTAAATGGATGCTTTATAGTTATAATTGGATTACAACCGAACGAAAAAGGATTGAAATAACTCACCGGACCAATTCTGGACAGCTACAATTCAGAAGTCCCCTCTTGCGATGTGTTCTAATCATAGTCAATTAGACGTACCAACAACAACTCCGAATCATTCCATAGGAAACTTAACAGGTTTCTTAACATCAGCCATCCTAATAGCTATCATTTCATTTAAGTTCTTAAAAAATTCCATTCTGGGCAAAAAGAATAAATCTATTTTGCTCAAAGATTTAGGGGTCAATATTCAATGTTTTAGACACATTTCAAGTTTTAAAATTTTCTAATTGAATGTGACTTTCAACCACATTTTTAACCATATCAGTAATTTGTGCGAATTATGCACGGTAGCCTATTTAACTGACAGTCCTAAGTCTGCAAATGGAAAGGCAAATGTGTTTGCAGTGCCGTGCTTATAAACGAGAAGCACGTTCGCTCTCTCAGGTATACATAGAGAGTGTATCCGTGATTATGTTACAAACTTTCAGCGTTGTTGAAGGACAGCAAATGGATCAGTTTGAGATAATAATAATATCGTGTGGCTATTTCTAGCCGGGTGCAACCCTTGTAAGGCAGGCCGTCCGATGAGGGTGGGTGGCATCTGCCGTGTTATTGTGGTGGAGGATAGTGTTATGTGTGGTGTGTGAGTTGCAGGGATGTTGGGGATGACACAAACACCCAGCCCCGAGCCATTGGAATTAACCAATGAATGTTAAAATCCCCGACCCAGCCGGGAATCGAACCCGGGACCCTCTGAACCGAACGCCAGTATGCTGACAAT
Source organism: Anabrus simplex (assembly GCF_040414725.1). Classification (NCBI taxonomy): domain Eukaryota; kingdom Metazoa; phylum Arthropoda; class Insecta; order Orthoptera; family Tettigoniidae; genus Anabrus; species Anabrus simplex. The sequence continues at coordinate 384,519,518 of NC_090265.1, forward strand.
TCGGCTAACGTAGTCCGGAAACGTTCAAGTAAAGAGTTATTAATAATCCAAGTTGTTTAACGTCCACCCGTACTTAACAGACACCGGGGTGTCGGAATATCGTCCTACAATAGTTCTTTAACGTGCCGGAAGCCAACGACATGGAGTTGACACCTTTAAACACCCTTAAAAGCCACTGACGTCAGTCGGGTTTGAACCTGTTAACTAGGGATTAATAATAATAATGCTATTTGCTTTACATCCCACTAACTACTTTTGCGGTCTTCGGAGACGCCGAGGTGCCGGAATTTAGTCCCGCAGGAGTTCTTTTACGTGCCAGTAAATCTACCGACACGAGGCTGTCGTATTTGAGCACCTTCAAATACCACCGGACTGAGCCAGGATCGAACCTGCCAAGTTGGGGTTAGAAGGCCAGCGCCTTAACCGTCTGAGCCACTCAGCCCGGCTAACTAGGGATTAGTGGACCAAAGCCGTATCCACTACACCACTGCGGCGGCAGTCAAAAGTTAAAGCAAAAATAGCAGAGGGACGAAATTTCGAACATTTGTTCTAAATGGAGCAACTTGTGAAACTTGTGCAGGTAAACGGACTTAAATGAGTAGAATTTTGCTTAACCATAGTACGTGTAAGCAGAAGGCAATTTACATTACGTTTTTGAAATGGAGACGGAATTTACCGCACCCTACAAACTCAAAACAAGGTGCCAGATAACCTGATACCCACAAGATCTCTAGAAAAATTATAATTCGTGGAACTTCACCAAAGGCCGAGCTGAGGTTTCGAAATGTCACTCAGAGGCAACGGCGCAAGGACGCTAGTGTAAGCATTTTCTTCGCCCAGTGGGAAATGTTTCTCCAAAGCGATGACCCATAGTTTCCGTAGGCTTAACATTTTCCCGAAATCCAAATTACGTTTTAAAAATACAATTTCTTGGAAGTTTTTAGGGAAATTTTCGGGATGCTAATCAATGGAAGTCGAAATACAACGATCCACAAAGAAAGGTATAAAAATGGATACATGTATGAATTAATGAGACACTTCCTGGTTCTCTAGAAACTAAGCACATAGTATTTGAGAACCCGATACCCCCAAGAACATTTAAAAATTTGGACATGTTCAAACTGCCTGAGAGGGGCTCAGAATTAGGCTCCAGAAAAGAAATAGCAATTTACTTTTCAGTTGGACTTTTTTCCAAAGGTACAGGTGCTTAGGACAAAACACTTGAAGTAAAACATATGTTAAATAAATCTATAGGAAAAATGTATCTACTGTACATATCCAACGTGCCTTTGCTGGTAGGACCTAGTGTTTACAGTGCACTATGTCTTCTGGTATAGGCTAGAGCAATTTTGTTACTTTCATAGATCTGTCTCTGTCTTATCCTTGGCTTTGACAATATGAAAGTGACTGAGATATGAGCGATGCTAGTAATGCCAATCATTATGCAGCCAGTCTCTGCTATGAGTGGTTCGAAAATGTAGCTCATAGGGTCGGTTGGTGTATGCATTTCAGTGGGCTTGGCAGACTGATATGTAATAGCAACTCTGGCTCGGTGAAGAAAACAACGGGAAACTATTTTACTCTTCATTTCCCTAGTACGCCGCTTCAGTGATGCCTAGGCCATCTGTGATACCTGATGGCAGAGCTGTTGAGGACACCAGCAGCGTTAGCGCTGACGGACTGAACATGCATACATATCCTACAGAATGTATTTTGGTCCTTTAATTAGAAGAGCGCATGTATTGATTCATTCTTTCTTTCTTAATCCGTTTACCCTTCACGGTTGATTTTTCCCTCAGACTCAGCGAGGGATCCCACCTCTACCGCCTCAAGGGCAGTGTGCTGGAGCGTGAGACTTTGGGTCGGGGATACAACTGGGGAAGAGGACCAGTATCTCACCCAGGTGGCCTCACTTCTATGCTGAACGGGAGCCTTGTGGGCGAATGGGGAGATTGTAAGGGGTAGCCAAGGAAGAGGGAAGGAAGCGGCCGTGGCATTTAGTTAGGTACCATCCCGGCATTTGCCAGGAGGAGAAGTGGGAAACCACAGAAACTCACTTTGAAGATGGCTGAGGTGGGAATCGAACACCTCTACTCGAGTTGGCCGTGCAGTGAGCTTGCATCCGGGAGATAGTGGGTTCGAACCCCACTGTCGGCAGCCCTGATCATGTTTTTACGTGGTTTCCCATATACACACCAGGCTGTAGCTTAATTAAGGCCACGGTCGCCTTCCTTCCCACTCCTAGGTCTTTTCCTATCCCATCGCCGCCATAAGACCTATCTGTGTCGCTGCGACGTAAAGCAAGTTCTATATACCTACATATTCTCTCAAAACTGATTGCGATTTGGGTGTAGAGCAGAGAGCGCAGGTAGAATACTGCTAGGAATTTGAAGTTACCCTTCACATCATCCCACATCCAGGCGCAGATCGCCCCCTGGAAATCAAACAGAAAGACCTACACCATGCGAGGCAAATATGTCCTCGGACAATCCCGGCTCCGGAAGACATACGATAAAAATAAACCTATGCGGTCATATCAGTTTATAGGGAAATCAGCCCTTGTTTCCCTCACGAGAATAATTTTAGAAATAGTTAATATCCGAGACATAAACTTTACGAAGCCCTTGCCCCGCTTCCTCAGAAGTACTGCAGAACAAAGGTGACAAAGACTTCTTCGCGATAGACATATTATGGGAACAGTAAATGTGGGCCCGGCCATATTATTAAACTCGCTTTTAAACGTTAAAGGATGTAACATTAATAATAGTAATAATAATAATAATAATAATAATAATAATAATAATAATAATAAATTGAAATGGCGTATGGCTTTTAGTGCCGGGGGTGCCCAGGCTCGCCCGATGCAGGTCTTTTGATTTGACACCCGCAGGCGACCCGCGCGTCTTGATGAGAGTGAAATTATGATGAAGACGACACGTAGACCCAGCCCCAGTGCCAGTGGAATTAACCAATTATGGTTAAAATTCCCGACCCTGCCGGGAATCGAACCCGGGACCCCTGTGGCCAAAGTTCAGCACGCTAAACATTTAGCCATGGAGCCGGACATAATAATAATAGTAATAATAATAATAATAATAATAATAATAATAATAATAATAATAATTTTATGTGCCGGTACCACAAATACTATTATCGTCCCCACTTTCCGTGGATTCCCATTTTCACACCAGGCAAATGCTGGGGCTGTACATTAAATAATGCCATGGCCGCTTCCCTCCCACTTCTAGCCCTCTCCTATCCTATAGCCGCCATAAGACCTACTAGTCGAATGTTTTATTATGGACACTCGAGTTCAGGCGTTGACCACAAATGAACCAACAGGTCTATTTCAAAATGAGTTATAGCAATATCTTCCTTGTTTAATTCTCTGTTAGACAGCGTAAGACAAATTGTTTTTGAAGTTCATTTATTTTTTTTATTTGTAGTTGTAGTAAATATTAATATACAGTAAATAGGTTTTTGGCTTTTTCTCTAGGAACTGTTGACTTAAAATATATCCATAGAAAACTACTTGTTCGATGACAATGAAATGTTTATACTTTATAGCAACGTGTATTCGAGGTGTAATGACTCAAGTTACAATTTTTTCAACCTCCCCCCCAAAAAAGTTCGTATCACTTTTCTAAAGCAACCTTTTCTCAACTCAGGATAAACGTACAACAGGAAACTTGCACTTGTTTTGAAGCACTGTCGTGGTTATCGGACACTACAACCACTGTAACCGTACAGTGTTATGCTGAATGTATGAAGAGTAATATTGATGGGGAGTTGTGTGTGCGCTAGACCGGTGAAATCGGTTCCAGAGTTGCCGCGTACTCTCCTCGGGCAGTTGTGAAATGAAATGCCCCTAATCTCGGTTTGTACGTACGCATGTTATTTTCAGTCTGCCTGTGTTCTGCGTGTTAGAGCCACATCACTTCAAGATGCCTCCGAGACTACCGTTGTCAGAGGGCAAACTTGCAATAGTTTTGAGTGTTTCCATCAAAGTAAGGGGGAAAAGTAGGGGACACAGGAAAGTGTACCAGAAATTGGTAAATTGTCAGTGAAGAGAGTAGGAATCGTTTAAAAGGAAAATGATAGAAATATATCATCCAGATCAAGAAAGAAGCAGTGTTTTGACGCCGGGGCGTTCGAAAATCCAACTCGGTTATTTTACTTTGGCCACAATATGAAGAAACATAACGCGATTTTTACATGAATAAAGCATTCCCCACAATTAAAAGCCTCTGCCTGAAACTGTTGGAATATATGGGAGGTTTTACTGTTATGTCAATTTCTATGCTTTCAAAATTCTGGAAACAATATAAAAACACGCGCTAAGAAAATGGAAGACTAAGATGAACTATCTGAAAATATCCCTCATTTCGAGCCAGTCATAATCAACATGAATGATAGCAGTTCCAGTTCATCAGAACATGATTTCTCAGATGAAGAATATTGCAAAAGCAAAGCAAAGTCACCTCCGTACAGGCCCTGAAGGTCCTTGGAGGAGTGGAAGCTAAAGGCTTCCACCATTGTTAACCTCGGCACGTGATGGGGTAGAGTGGTTGGCTCTACGCCCGGCCGCCTTTGCCCCCAGGAATTAACCTGGTACTCATTTTTTGTGTAGGCTGAGTGAACCTCAGGGCCATATGCACCTCCGGAAGTGGAAATCTCGTTTTTAAAAGTTTTACGACTCCCTGACGGGGATTCGAACCCACGTCCTTCCGGGCGAACGGAACACTCCTTTACCGCCTAGGCCAGGCAGCCCCGAAGAATATTGACAGAATTAAATATTGTAAAGATATGTATATAATGTAAATAACCCTTGTCTAAATTGTACAGTGTAGGGCCCGATGACCTTCGATGTTGGGCCCCTTTATACAACAAGCATCATCATCATCAAATTGTACAGTGTGACATTTCTAAGTTAGGAATCCAGTCATTTGTAAAACTGCAATTGAACGCCCAGTGTCCTTATGAGAAAAGGTGATGGGAAGTGGAATTTGTACTAAGAAATAAAATCAAAGGTTGAAAGTTGCGCGCTGTGTTTACTACTGAACGCGGTAACGTTGTACCCTATTTCACCACCCCGCCCATTGTTAATCGCACGGTCCAGTGCGCACACAACTTCCTATTACTATTACTCTTCATAAATTCAGTATCACACTGTATGGTTACAGTTGTTGTAGTTTCTGATAACCACTACTGAGTGCTTCAAAACAAACCCAAGTGCCTCTTCTAAGTTTTTCCTGGGCTGAGAAAAAAGTTGCTTTAGAAAAATCATAAGAACGTTCTTTTGGGTAGCTGAAAAATGTAACTTGAGTTTTACAGTACGAATACATGTGGCTACAACATATAAGAGTCTCATTACCATCAGATAAGTAGTTTTCAATGTACGGTGTGTACGTTTATATGAGCGGTTCCTAGAGAAGAAGCCAAAAACCCGGGCAATATTTTCCACAACCACAAATAAAAAATAGTTAATGAAATTCAAAAACAATTTGTCTTATACATTTAAATGTAGAATGAAACAAACAAAATATTGGTATAACTCACATTGCAATAGGCCTTTCAGTTCGTTAATAATAGAAGCCTAAACTCGAGTGTCCGTAATAATAAAAATCCGACGGTATCTGTGTCGGTGTGACGTAAATTATGCAAGCTATTATCGTTTCCGGAGATGCCGGATGTTAGAATTATGTCCCACAGAAGTTCTTTCATGTGCTAGTAAAGCTATTGACAAGAAGCTGGCGTAACTGAGCGTCTACTAACCTGCTCTAAATCAATTTCCATATTGGTTCACCTCAGAGACGTTTCAGACTTGTTCAGTCTTCGAGGTGCCTCTTTATCTGAATACTAGAAAGATATCCGTGGTTCGCTACGGTTTTAAACTGAAAGTTGTTATTCAAAGTTTTACATTTTGGAGAGTCCACTGACAGCTGAGCCTGTAAAATACGCCCTCAGTTCGTATGTCAAACGGTTTTGGGGGAATGATTATTTATTTTCTGATCCAACACTCAATTGAACCCCGTACGGAAGAATTTGAATGTTTTAAACCCCATCTTATTTAACATGTAGGATGTAAAAGTGACCACCCGTGAAATTTTGATTTTTTCGTTTACGTAGCTAACCTCATTTAACACTTCAGAGGTGCAACGTTTAAAGATATTTGCTATTTCACAACTAGCCATTTGGAATTTTGTTTTCGTACGTTAAACCTTTTCGGAGGAAGGAATGATGATGCAAATGTAATGGACTAGTATAACTTGGAAACCCTCCGTAGCGTAACGGTTAGTGTTATTAGCTGCCGTCCTCGGGGGCCCGGGTTCGATTCCCGGTACTGCCAGAAATTTAAGAATGGCAGGAGGGCTGGTATGTGGTTGAAATGGTACATGCAGCTCACCTCCAAAGGGGGTGTGCCTGAAAAGAGCTGCACCACCTCGGGATGAGGACACGAGTTTACTTTACTTTTACTTTTACTTGGAAACGATTCTCTAACCCATGGGTAAATAATGAAACTGTCGAGCTCTATTATTATTATTATTATTATTATTATTATTATTATTATTATTATTATTGTTACGGAGTTACCCGTGGAAGGCAGAGGTGAAAGAAGGTGCGGGCTGGAATGGGTCTAACTACAAGGCCGAAAGATGAATTAAAATTTCAAGAAAAGGTTATATTTTCACAAGTAGAAAAACTTAACAAATTTCACATAGAATTTAAACAAATAACAACAACTCAACCACTATCCACTACTCAGATACAAGGTATAATTTTACAAACGAAAGCCCGAGTTTCGGGGTCTTTACAAGTTCTGGATTTCGAGCCCCCAATTACACAACCCTTGAGCTACTAGCCCAACCTTACCAAGGTACACACTTGATCAAAGGGCAGAAAACCCCTTCATTCAAAGAGCATTAACTCCAAAAATCATAACGGGCCTCCTAGAGGCACTTATACCACATCAGAAAGAACTGACCCGCTCTTAATTTTTCAAGCCTACTAAAGGCAATACCATACATCGCAATCACTTGCCATCCCGGCACAACTTACAAGAATTAAACAGGGGTATCTCGTACCCAGCCTACAGGGCCTTAGCCGAACAATAATAGGTTAAATAAATGGCCTGACAACAAAATGAAAGGAGGCGAGACTTTGCCCTCCTAAATACACATATTAAATCCTAAGAGGCACTAGGCCGATGACACAGGGGCTATTCCCAAACTAGGGAGGTGACTCGTATAAGAAAAATTTTTAACACATTAGGAAGAGAAGAAAATCGGGTATGAAAACGTAGTCACCTCAAATCAAAAATGAAGGGGAGCTCGAGAGGGTAAAGCACTCTCTATCCCCGATTTATAGTTAAAGTAATAAGAAAATTTTACATAAGCCGGCACTAAGTTACATTTTTAGACAGGTAGGTTACATTGAAAAGGTTTCGGACCTTCCCCGAGGGTTAAACTGCTGAGCTAGCAAGAAATAAAGATGTTAAACGGCCATTACCTTGTTGAAGAGCTGCTGCCCGAAGGAAGAGGCGCTACCCGCCCCCCTGCTACACGTCCATACACTAAGCTAGAGGTTGAAGAAGTGGCGAGGAGCCGTGAAAATCAGCAGTTTTTAAACACTCAGGGAAGATTCGAGACCTTTCATGAATAATTAAGACACACCCACTACATTTTATTGGTCACTTAAAGTTACACATCAAAATCGAAGAAGAAACCTTTGGTTGGAAATTAATTCCAGAAATTACTGATTGGCTAAGTTCAAAACTGGCGAAAAGAAAGATTAATATTGCCAACCCACAAATGAAAGAACAAAATTTAGTAAAGACAAAAACTTCTGAGTACAAAATTTCTTCAAGAAAGTTCATTCACTTCGTACCAGGGTGCATGATCCCAGTTTTACAGTAGAGACATCTATGAGAGAATGTCCAAACTTCTTGATCAATAGAAAACAAAATACGTTGAAATCCACACAGTACTGACAACTTCGTAATCACAAAATTTCCGGTAGTGACATCTTCTGAGAAAACTTATAAATTGATACAGTTGTTAAAGTTCAGAGTTTCTCCTGTAGAGGAGTACTTTACGGCGGAAAATTCAAATGTGCGGCGTAGAGGTGTACCAGCCGGTACAATTATTATTATTATTATTATTATTATTATTATTATTATTATTATTATTATTATTATTATTATTATTATTATTATTATTATTATTATTGTTACGGATTTTCCGTGGAGCATAGAGGTGTAAGAAGATGCGGGTGTGAATGGGTTGACAGAGAAAAGATCAAATCTTAATTTAAATCTCTAAAATTTGAAATTTTTATTTCTTTCCTTCTTTCCTTTTCAGATTCTAAACTTTGTTAAACAATAACAAATAACAGTTGGATAAAAAGAAAGGGAGCTCTTCAGCTCTTTTAACAACAGTTAAATTTAACCTAAGAACAAGCAGATACAATAGACATAATGCTTTTTAAGAGATGAGTTAGCTAGCTCAAACGTTACACTATTACAGTCAATCAATTACAAGTAAAGAGACGGGGCTCCAAGATTAACAACAATCGAAAGAGCGTCTTAGCTCGACACAAGGAGACTGCTCTCCAAGACATAATCCAATCTAGCCTCTCCAAGGCATAATCTAAATTTTACCTCAACTCAAATACAAACAGTTCTCACTGTCTAACTCACTTTACAGTCTAAGTTACATAGTAATAGTTAAATTTTAAGAGAGGCAACACGTGCCCATTCTACACAGCCTTAGTGGTCAAAAGAAAGTTTTAAGAAATCGGCCGTAAACTAAAAATACTAGGAGGCGAACACTTACACTCCTTTGAAATACGATTGAAAATTCTTGAAAACACTATGTGGCTTATGGCCGAAATTACATTAAATTATATTACAGAGGACTAGAAGGAGAAAAAGATTAAGTCCAAAAGAACAGATACATTTTTAATGTTACAAAATCATACTCGCCCCAACACCAAGTTGAATGGGAACTGAAAGAGGGTTTACACTATTTATTCACTAAGAATAAAGTCCTAGGCGTATTTGAAAATTTACATTGAAAGATTGAAATTTACATTAAGAAATAATTTTGAAACCTTCCCCTCAAGTTAGCTTTCTGAGACTATCACATGATTAAAATATGTCTGCCATTACCCTGAGCTGATGGACCTTCCGACGATGGGTGAGGCTTGCCCCCTGCCTCCGACACTCTAAACCTCTAGACTGGAGCGATTGAAAAGACAACATGGCTCGAAAGATCCCATCTTTTATAGCGAAGAGAAAGGTTGCAGAAATACCTGGGCCGATGCCCTGTACACACCCACAAAAACTATTGGTTGATTTAATAAATGAACAAAATTCCTGAGTGGTCGAAAATTTTGATGAAGGATGGGCTAGCAGTGCTAGTAACCTAAGAACACAAAAAACAATTTACAACATTTCAGTTCAGAAAACCTCGAAACTACAAATTGCTTTGAAAATTAATTATTCATCTTTCCACCAGAGGGGGCACATAAGTGGATAGTAGAGACACCTGATGAGAAAGTTAGAAACTTCTTGTGCTAGACAGTTCACTGTACGTATTGCAGATGGCCTTCTAAAAGGCGCTCAGTTTAAATGCACGGAGAGGGTGTACCGCCGGTACAGACCACCCCTTTCCCCCGCCCGAAAGTCCTTCCATGGTTGATACAGTTTTGAAATTTAGCAATTTAGAAAATTTTGAATTTGAAGATCGAAGTCAGAAAATTCTTTATGGAGAGTTCATCGACAAGGCATTTTGAAGAAAATAATTCTTGATGTGATTTGTGAAGTTGTCGAAGTCCAGATAGTTATGACCAAGGTTGACCGCAAGAGCGGCCGCCACTGCCGACGCCAGGGCGGTGTCCCCCGGACCCCCCGGACCCCCCAAGTACCCTCAGATACGTCTCTCCCACTATCTTGAGAGGAGTAACCATGATGATGGTCGCTACGGACGAAGTATTGCAGTTCTGGCCAATGATGAAGTGATATACTGTACACAAATGTATATTAAGATGAACAAAAATACTCTGCCCCCGAGTTGGAGGAATTAACCAAACGCAATTAAAATCAATGGCCCGGCCGAGAACCGAACCTGGGGCCCTGACCATTCCGCCAAGGAGCTGGACCTTTCATTAAAATGAACATGTACAATTTATTTAAACTAATTCGCATTTATAAATAAATTCGGGCAAGGATCTAAGAATTTTCTAAATAGTAAATACATCCCTCCACATAAGGTTGGCGTCAGGAAGGGCATCGGACGTAAAACAGTGTTAAGTCTATATGTGAGACTCATACCCACCAGAGTACAGGAAAAGTGGAGGCAGTGAAGGAAGGGTCGCGCAGCTGTGACTTGCATTCTGGAGATAGTGGGTTCGAACCCCACTGTTGGCAGCCCTGAAGATGGTTTTCTGTGTTTTCCCATTTTCACACCAGGCAAATGCTGGGGCTGTACCTTAATTAAGGTCACGTCCACTTCCTCCCAACTCATAGCCCTTTCCTATCCCATCGTCTCCATAAGACCTATCTGTGTCGGTGCGACGTAAAGCAAACTGTAATAATAATAATAATAATAATAATAATAATAATAATAATAATAATAATAATAATAATAATAATAATAATAATAATAATAAACATAGACATCAGGAAATATTTTGCAAAGTAATTTCCAAGTAGCACATTGTTTTATGGTACAGAAAGTTGGGCACCAAGAAAGGAGAATAACCCCTTTGAAACATCTGTAAGGTGGATATGGTGCAAAACGATACGAACGACCTGGACAGACAGAAAAACAAATCGAGAAGTAAAGCAGGACAAAATGTTGTAAGCATGGTGCTGAGAATGGCCAGTCATAAGTAGACGCAAGCTCTCGAAAGCTCTCGTTATAAGAAAGTCGTGAAAATGACATTCTGGGGGATATTATTAGTTCAGTTGCTAAGCTTCGGGCTTCCCAACCGGAAGGTTGAGGCTCGAGTCCTGGCCAATAGGTTGAGATTTCTATCTCAAAAATCATTTGGCGTCAGGAAGGGCATCCGGTCTTAAACCCTAGCCAAAACTAGAAAGTTTTAAAATTAACATTTTCCCGTAAATGTTAGATTCCATAATTAGTTCATTGAGAATTGTTTATAAAAGAAGTTTTGTCCTTCTTCTTCTTAATCTCCTTACCCTCCAGAGTTGGTTTTTCCCTCGGACACAGCGAGTGATCCCACCTCTACCGCTTCAAGGGTAGTGTCCTGGAAAGTGAGACTTTGGGTCGGGAAATGAAACTGGGGAGGATGACCAGTACCTCGCCCAGGCGGTCTCACCTGCTATGCTGAACAGGGGTCTTGGTGGGGGATGGGAAGATTGGAAGGGATAGATAAGGAAAAGGGAAGGAAGCGGCCGTGGCCTTAAGTTAGGTACCATCCCGGCATTTGCCTGGAGAAGAAGTGGGAAACCACGAAAACCACTTCCAGGATGGCTAAGGTGGGAATCAAACCCTACTCTATTCAGTTGACCTCCCGAGGCTGAGTGGACCCCGTTCTAACACTCGTACCACTTTTCAAATTTCGTGGCAGATCCGGGAATCGAACCCGGGCGTCCGGGGGTGGCAACTAATCACACTAACCACTACACCACAGAGGCGTTTTGTTGTTAAAAGCTAAGAGAACGCTATGGAATATACCGTAGGACTGAAAACACCAGACAGCACGCGGTAGATAATACAGTTCCTTCAGGATGTCCGTTCTCAGACACCAAGTAAACAAGGTGCTGTTGAGAAACTGAGATAACACGTCAGGCCACGACAGGAAACCGTTTCGACACCGTCCTCTGGAGGGAAAGTTGTCTACTTTACATTCTTGTATTGATGAATGGATTGGCCGAATGTGTGCTGCTCTGCAATGTAAAATGCGATACCAATACTGGACTGTCAGCTTACCCCCACCATAATGACCATGGAAAATACAAATCATCTAGTACTCAATACTTTTGAATTTGCAAACGTTATATTTGCTATCGTAGTGACTGAGGAAATATAATCGTGATGATGCTACAGGAAAATAACAGCTGATGTAGCTCTGACGACATGACGGTCTGATTAGAGAGTTTGTTGCATAATCTCCAGGGATTCACTTTCTATAATAATAATAATAATAATAATAATAATAATAATAATAATAATAATAATAATAATAATAATAATAATAATAATAATTTCTTATTAATATACCATGCGTAGAAGACATTGTTTATAACAGGGAAACGACACAAATATATACAAGGTTTTTGTAGTATTTTATTATCCTACTTAACTCACTCCTGTCTAGAAGAACTGCAATTTGTGCGAAGTATCAACTAGAAAGGAATTAAGCTCGGTGGTTATTGTTTCAGTAATATTGCATAACCATTTACAATGTGTTTATAATTATTATTCTAATAGACAATTATTATTTACCCTAACAGTGTTAAAAATACACAAACCGATGAGACGAAATCACACTCGGAAGTTATTCCTCTGTGGGTAGGAGCGGCAGAGTACTTCAACAGTATCCCCTGCCTGTCGTATGAGGTGACTAAAAGGGTGACCACGGCCTCTCAACTTGGGTTCGTGGATTGGCGACGACGGTTGCGCTGAGTCTAGCATTACTCCCCACGTACTTGGGTCAAGACCTTCAGTTTCACTTTTCCTTTCCGATCATTCTTGGTCAACTCTTGTTGACGACCCCCGACGTTATTAGGTTTGCGAGGGCTAAGGAGTCTTTCGTATTCAGGCCCTATCTCGCCCTTCTCTTTGTTTAGTCGATGCCTTCATTCTCGAAAGTGTCAAACCTCTTATGTTTTATCTTCTGACTAGTTTTGAGGGAGGGTGATTGCCCTGTTGTACTTCCCCGTACAACAGTAATCACCACCACCAGTCCTCAGTTAACAAATATTTATGGTAGTAATTACCACACCGGGTGGGTTGGCCGTGCGGTTAGGGGCGCGCAGTTGTGAGTTCGCATCAGAGAGTTAGTGGGTTCAAACCCCACTGTCGGCAGCTCTGAAGATGGTTTTCCGTGGTTTCCCATTTTCACACCAGGCAAATACTGGGGCTGTACCTTAATTAAGGTCACGGCCGCTTCCTCCCCATTCCTAGGCCTTTCCTGTCCCATCGTCACCATAAGACATATCTGTGTTGGTGCGACGTAAAGCAAATATCAAAGTAACTACCACGACAGAATACACCCATCTACTATACGGCTGTCGCTTTTGACCAATTAGACCTAGGACCCTCGTAAGAAAACATAATATTCTACATTAATAATAATAATAATAATAATAATAATAATAATAATAATTTGTCCCTTCACTTGCTACAATTTTTAAGAGACGGACGGAGTGTCAATACATGTTTCTTTATCCCGCCGGAAGGCAAGGTCGCGGACTTGTCGCTCTCAAGTACCCTCAAATACCACAGACCTAAGCCAGGATCGAACCTACGAGCAGAATAACGACGACTTACCAATTGTGTCACTGAAGTAGACCACGTGTTGACAGACGGTGGCCTAGTTGAAACGTACTTTAATAATAATGTTATTATTGCTACGTCCCACTAACTACCCTTGACGATTTTTGGAGACGCTGAGGTGCCGGAATTTTGTCCGCCCAGGAGTTCTTTTACGTACCTGTAAACCTGCCGACACGAGGCTGACGTATTTGAGCACCACCAAATACCACCGGACTGAGTCAGGATCGAACCTGCCAAGTTGGGGTGAGAAGGCCAGCGCCTCAACCGTCTGAGCCACTCATCCCAGCGTAATGTATATTATTTCCACATAGTTATATCCAACTACTCCCATCAACATTTTTGTCCGACCTATCAACAATTCCTTTCCAACATCTAACGTCTACGTTATTGGGTTTATGAGTCACTCATTCATTACTTTTTAATTTGCTTTTTCCCGTTGCTCCGACACACACACACACACACACACACACACACACACACACACACACACACACACACACACACACACACACACACACACACACACACACAGGTTTTATGGTGACGATAGGATAGCATATGGCTGTGACTAGAAAGGAAGGTCTTAATTAAGATACAGTCCCAGAATTTTCCTGGTGTGAATATGGGAAAACAACGGAAAACAATTCTCAGGGCTGCCGACAGAGAGATTTGAACCAAATATTTCCCGAATGCAAGCTCACACCTACGTGACCCAAACCTAGAAGCCACTCACCCTGTCGTTACTTTTCCCGTCTTTCAACAGAATGAAGTAATTATTTAGTTTAACAGGACTCGCAGTTTTGTCATCATACGCCGCAGGACGGAAATGTTTACTTGGGATACGAACTAGAACACGGGTCTTTCCATTTCGGAGTTCTACGTGATTAAACTGGGATTCGAATCACATATTTCTTGCTACAAAGCTAGTGACAATATCGCCGAGCTTTCATGCCCGCCATCCAATATTTTATGGCAGTTCCCTTTCCATACTCGATACTCTGATCTTTTTAGTCAGATCTCTTCATTCGACTCATATTCATATTTCAAGGGGCCAATAATCACGTTGTCATCCCCTTTAACAACAATCATCACGACTACCACCACCACTACTGCCTTGAAACTACCCCACCAGTAGACGGTGAAGTCAATCAATATTATTTCAGCTATTGTATTTGTATTAGCAAGGACTAGTCCGCCTCTGTGATGTAGTGGTTAGTGTAATTAGCTGCCACACCCGGAGGCCCGGGTTCGATTCCCGGCTCTGCCACGAAATTTGAAAAGTGGTACGAGGGCTTGAACGGGCTCCACTCAGCCTCGGGAGGTCAACTGAGTAGAGGTGGGTTCGATTCCCACCTCAGCCATTCTGGAAGTGGTTTTCCGTGGTTTCCCACTTCTCCTTCAGGCAAATGCCGGGATGGTACCTAACTTAAGGCCACGGCCGCTTCCTTCCCACCTCCTTGTCTATCCCTTCCAATCTTCCCATCCCCCGCCAAGGCCCCTGTTCAGCATAGCAGGTGAGGCCGCCTGGGCGAGGTACTGGTCATACTCCCCAGTTGTATCCCCCGACCAAGAGTCTGAAGCTCCAGGATACTGCCCTTGAGGCGGTAGAGGTGGGATCCCTCGCTGAGTCCGAGGGAAAAACCGAACCTGGAGGGTAAACAGATTACGAACGAACGAACGAACGAACGAAGGACTAAATTGTAATTGGTGCAGAATTCTACCAGCCGACTTCTTTCATTCCTTTGACCCAGTCCAAATATTCCTATTACATTACCTTCTCTTGCTTGGCCTACCACTGCTTTTCAGTCTTCCATTACAATTAGAGTCTAATCTCCTTTTACATATTGAATTAAATTCTCTCTCTTCAAAAATTCTTTCCTTTTTTTCACCATCTGCTGAACTAGTAGCCGTATAGACCTGCACTATTGTGGTGGACGCTGTTGATGTCTATCTTGACAACAATAATCCGTTCAGTATCCTTCCCTATTTTCTTATTCATTAGTAAAGTAACCCTGCATTTTTCCTGTCTGATTTTGTGTTGGTGATTCTGAAGCCACTTGATCACAAATTCTGTTTTTCCTGCCAGCGTACTTTACTTATACCAACTACATACATCAAACTTTAGTCTACCCATTTCCCTTTTCACATTCTCTAACCTACCGTAACTATTCTAACGTCTAACACTCCACGCTCTGACTCGGTATTAATCTTTGTGATGATTGCCCCTCTCTTATGTCACGCTGTCGAACACTTCACTGAAAATCCCCATCTTCATTTTGAAATTGTTTGAAGATGTACGGGGACACGTCTCGTCCATATCAACACTTGAATGTACACTAGACAAGTAATCATGTTTTATGTATTACACTTCTATTGATAGCATACTTTCTATAAGGAGCTTTCCGGCCATTTTCAACGTTGCGACAAACGTTATAGCATAATGTAACTAAGCAACTACTTGAAATAACTGGTTTGATCAAATGCGTAGTTATGCACGGAAAAGAAACTTGTAGCCGTTTTCAGTGACCATAATCCAGGTCTCTGCTTAATTTTCATGCAATTCGTAGCGTTCCAAAACAAATACTTCCCTCGTTAGTAGGATCAAGTGGTTAGCTCAATGGCCGACTAACTTTGAAAGCACCCCACTAATCACCTGAACTAACCTGGTTCTTTACTGATGGAGCTGCCAGCTCGGTTAACGTGGAAGAAGACAGGTTCGATTCCTAGCCAGGAAGTTGACATAATGACAAAACGAGGTTATCACTTCTGGGAGAGGTACATGGACCTGAGGTTCACTCAACCTACACCAAAATTGAGTACCAGGTTAATTCCTGGGAGCAAAGGTGGTTGGGCATAGCGTTAACCACGCTGTCACACTATAGTGCAGAGGTTACAAATAGTGGATGCCTTTACCTCCTTCAACAGCCTTCATGGCCTCTACAGAGATGGCTTCGATTGTTTCTCTAGTAATTTATCACGTAGGGTGAGTGAATTAAACCCCAGGGTCAAGAACCACTCTACAAGTGGAAGTCCCTTTTTTGACTTAATGGAGAATCCTTCCAGATGAACCAAGTACTCGTACGACTCTACCACTTCGGCTACATATACTGTGTTTGCAACGTGACTTTATTTTATATTAATTTTTATGAAACTGATTATACGAAGTGAAACGAAATGTAGTAATAATTCAAATTCGAACATTTATCCACTGACTAGAATTTAAAAAACTGATGATGAAAATATGATTATAAATTTAAAATAATCAGTGGATCTAATTCGAAATGCTTATTTTTTTCTTTTAACATCATATACGGTAACCTAAGGATGTATTCTGTCCAAAGGCAAGTCTGAACCTCCGTAGAGGTGTGCCTGAGCCGGAGTTTACGTGCGGTAGGGTGGCCAGTTCCTTTTCGCTCCTCCAACAGCGCGTGGCAACCCATCCAAATCTTGACCACGCCCAATGTTGCTTAACTTCGGATATTTCAAGGGATCCGGTGTTTCAACACGACTAAGGCCGTTGGCACATCATATGCAAATAGATTAAAATGGAATACGGCATTGTCTTTCGAGTGAAATCATACACCTATATCATTCGAATTAAAAGTAAAAAAATCTCCCTTAAAATACACAAAGACAAACTAAAACTGAGTCAATAGAATAAAAACGCAGTCAAGAATAAAATAAACATTAAAAAAATAGAAAATAATCTTTTAAACTCGATAAAACAGGCCACTATCACTCTTAAAACGGATGACGAGGTCTACTGACTGCTCCTGATCTCGTTTTTATGAAATTTTAAGAATCTGAAGATTGAACAACTTTTATATTTCAGCTTTTATAGTTATAAAACAGGGCCGCTCAAGCTACGGTCCGGAGACCAAGGCCTTTCTCTTCTGTACCCGCCTGAACTGAAATAATTTTACCATCATACATTTTGGAGGGTTTATTTCTAGTGGTTATAATACACAGCATTTCAACTGAAAGGATTAAATTTTGCCTCGTAATACCAGGTTGGAATCTTTCCGAGTTGGTCGTATCAACTAGAATTGCTAGGCAGTAGGCCTACAACCAGTCGGGGTCTACTAACAATTCACACGCGTAATACGTTTCACCTTAGAAGTTTACAGATTTACTCTCACAGAGCAAATAAATGCCTGCTAACGTTCGACCACGACTTAGCCACCTTACTACTGCATGGTAAATTACGTCACTGAATATCAGCAGCTTATTAAGTTGAAAACATCGCCTTCACACTTATCATGATATAAGAAATTTTGCATGTGTTTTCACACCATTAGCACTAAACTTTGCAGAGCTCTTCAATTCGCCATATACATTTACTTAAAGGCACTAGATGAAAACCCCTTTTGTCATTTTGACATTCCATAAACTATTGGCCAGTAGCGACGATTGGAAACTAGAAGTTGGGGGCGGGGGGGGGGGGGCAGCACAAACATTTATAGATAACGAAAAGTCTCCGAGTTAAATGGATATCGCTGCGGCGGGATGGTCAGACATCCAAATTGAAAGCAAATGCTGTAAAATGGTAAGTTTTTGATGCTCTCTGAGCGAATTTCGATAGAGGGTTGATAGTCTACCAACATAAGTGCAGTACTATACAACAAGACTTTCACCAAAGGAACAATAAAAACGCATATTTTAAAATTAAATGGAAATACTGCATGTTTATACAATTTTTTTTTGTACTTGACTACACACTAAAAAGTAACACACGCATTGATTAAGCGAGACTGCCAAATTGGCGGATGCGCGACAAGTGGGTTTGGCAAAAATATACCCGTGCTACCCTTCTCAGCAGAACATACTACGCATTACTCCGCAGGTCTTCACTACCTGCTGTGCCGCTGTACAATTCGGTTAGCCGCGACGAACGACATGTTGTACACATTTCCTCTAAGTATTTTTCTTAATGAAAATGAAAACCTACAACCTGTTTTCCAGTCTTTGACAGGGTCAGGGATGGAATGAATGAAGCAGATATAGGCTATTAGTACGATGGGGTCGCCACTCCCAAAGTGATTTATTAATGAATGATAGATGCTACGAAATGAGAATGGAGAGTGTTGCTGGAATGAAAGATGACAGGGAAAACCGGAGTACCCGGAAAAAAACCTGTCCCGCCTCCGCTTTGTCCAGCACAAATCTCACATGGAACGACCGGGATTTGAACCACGGTATCCAGCGGTGAGAGGCCGACGCGCTGCCGTCTGAGCCACGGAGGCTCTATTTTTCTTAATAATTAAAGAAATTAAACGAAAGAATTAGCTGAAAAAACAACAGGGTTTGTACAAAATGCTTTTTTTTAACAATTCCCTGTTTCAGACGGCTAAAATGGAATAAATATTTAATTTTTTTCTCCACGAAGTGGGGGGGGGGACTGCCCGCCCTCACCCCCAACCCCCCTAATCGCCGCTACTGCACATAGCCCGCGACCAACTGCTCAAGTTGATTTCTTGTTCTGCACGTACAAAAAGGTTTTTGGCGTCCCTGTTATAAAATATCCTGGAGCCACTGAAAATATTTATTTTCAAACTTTCACTGTTAACGTGTCGACAAGAATGGTTTCTGTCTAATCAGATTTTCAGTCGACAGTTCAGAGCGATGTCAACTATTCCTACTCCTCCTTTCCACATTCGTTTATACGTTCTTATGAAGCCGAGCATTTCTTTGAAGATGACAGAAGTTTCTCTATCTTCTTTGTGGAAGACGATGTGTGTGTTTCTAACGTCTGTAATGACGCTTAGTCTCTGTTTTCAAGTGGTTTATTAATTCTCTGTAAAGCTTCATGGTATGATTTAAACATGGCATTCCTTCCTTTTGATGCCGAGCCAACTGCTCCACACGCATTTGGTTGCAATCAGCCGTAAAATTTCGTGGCACCCAACACACACGAACTTCCTGCTCTTAACGTAATTTTATGAAATTCAGTAACTATTTAATCAGTCCGCCATACACTTGCTGCTTTCTTTGGTGCTAGAAACCAATTATTATAATTATAATAATGTAATAATAATTATTATTATTACCAGGCGAGTTGGCGTGCGGTTAGGAGCGCGCAGCTGTGAGCTTGCATCCGGGAGATAATGCGTTCGAATCCCACTGTCGGCACCCCTGAAGATGGTTTTCCGTGGTTTTCCATTTACACACAAGGCAAATGCGGGGCTGTATCTTAATTAAGGCTACGGCGGCTTCCTTTCAATTCCTAGACCTTTCATATCCCATCTTCGTCATAAGACCTCGTAAGGCAAATTATTATTATTATTGTTATTATTATCATCATTATTAGCGGTTTAACGTTAAGCTCACATAGGTTTCCAGCGGCGACGAGCTGCAGACAAGCGGTTCAAACATAGCATCACTTAAATCAAATACGGAAGAGACAATACGCGACACTTCCGGATTTAGCCTTGTTAAAATGGGAGACAAGTCGCAAGTGGCGCTCCTAGCGGCTTGACCTGAAAATTAGCGCTAAATTCAAATATCAATGGAAATGTATATACGGAAATTGATAAGTAAATTACGTCTAGAAAGAAAGTGGTACTAAGATATTAACTTGAAAGTTGCTAAAGCAATTCTGCATAAATGAATGAAGAATTATTTAACAGGTTATTATTTAAAGACTGAAATTGACATATAATCAAGATGTGAAACGGACTGCTGTGAAAGGGCTTGATCTTTCATTTATGCATTACATTTTTAGCTTTAGAATTCCTGCCTGAACGTTCACGGCTAGATTTTTCTTTTTTCTCATTTAAAAGCATTGTATCATCATATCAAAACACTTGTCAACAAAAATATCGGCACATTCCTTACACACATGATTCAATGAATTTACATTTAAGAACTGGACAATTTTCCTTTTAACTTGAAGCCTACTATTAGAGAGAGGTAAGGTAAGGGTTATTCTGCCCGAAGGCAGGTCCGAACCTCCGCAGAGGTGCTCCTGAGCCGGAGTTGACGTGCGGTAGGGTGGCCAGTTCCTTTCCGCTCCTCCATTCCCTTACCCCTCCACCAACAGCGCGTGGCAACCCATCCAACTCCTGACCACGCCCAATGTTGCTTAACTTCGGAGATCTCACGTGATCCGGTGTTTCAACACGGCTACGGCCGTTGGCACTAACAGAGAGAAAAATCTATAAATTTAGCCTCAAAAACATTCAAACTTTCTCTATAACCAATACTTGCCAAACGCCATTACATTAGGGTAAAGCAAATTCGCATCATCATATTGTTTCAACAAAATATGTACATTTCTTAAATCACCCATATTTTCTTCAGTGCTTGACGACGTATTTCGGCATTCCAAATGGGGTAACTTGGAACACAACCAGCCACACTCATATGCATATGTATTTTCCTTAATTAAATCTAACCCACAGATCACACCTACAACAACACATCGGTATTGAAGGTTAACTGTTGCACTATACAATAAAATATGCGTATTATATTTTAAGCCAGTTAAAATATCAGTCGAGCAGGTCAGAGGATTATGAAGTACTATAAAAATCTCTTTGTCACTGGAATAATATATATGCAAACACAATATTACTTACATTTTCTTGTTACGAGGGGAACGGAAGAAAGACCGCGCATTCTTTTCTACTTCATAGTTAGTGCAGCCAAACACAGCACATACCTTTCCCCTCATGTTGAGAGAAGATATCAATGAATGGCACACGCTACTATTCAATCAATCAATCAATCAATCAATCAATCAATCAATCAATCAATCAATCAATCAATCAATCAATCAATCAATCAATCAATCAATCAATCAATCAATCAATCAATCAATCAATCAATCAATCAATCACTACTGATCTGCATTTAGGGCAGTCGCCCAGGTGGCAGATTCCCTATCTGTTGCTTTCCTAGCTTTTTCTTAAATGATCGCAAAGAAATTGGAAAATCATTGAACATTTCCTTTGGTAAGTCATTCAAATCCCTAACTCCCCTTTCTATAAACGAATATTTGCCCCAATTTGTCCTCTTGAATTCCAACTTTATCTTCATGTTGTGATCTTTCCTATTTTTAAAGACACCACTCAAACTTATTCGTCTACTGATGTCCTCCCACGCCATCTCTCCAAGGACAGCTCGTAACATACCACTTAGTCGAGCAACTCGTGTCCTTTCTCCCAAGTCTTCCCAGCCCAAACTTTGCAACAGTTTTGCAACGCTACTCTTTTGTCGGAAATCACCCAGAACACATGGAGCTGCTTTGCTTAGGATTTTTGCAGTTCTTGAATCAAATAATCCTGGTGAGGGTCCCATACACTGGAACCATACTCTAGTTGGGGTCTTACCAGAGACTTATATACCCGCTCCTTTACATCCTTACTACAACCCCTCAATACCCTCATAACCATGTGCAGAAATCTGTACCCTTTATTAACAATCACATTTATGTAATTACCCCAAAGAAGGTATTTTCTTACATTAACACCTAGGTACTTACAATGATCCCCAAAAGGAACTTTCACACTTTTCCTATTAGTGAAACTAACAACCTGACTTTTAACGCCGTTTATCATCATACCATTGCCCACCGTCCATCTCACAACACTATCGAGGTCACCCTGCAGCCGCTCACAATCTTGTAACTTATTTATTACTCTGTAAAGAATAACATCATCTGCAAACATCCTTATCTCTGATTCCACTTCTTTACATATATCATTGATATAATTATATAAGAAAACATAAAGGTCCAATAATACTGCCTTGAGGAATTCCCCTCTTATATATTACAGGGTCAGATAAAGCTTCGCCTACTCTGATTCTCTGAGTTTTATTTTCTAGAAATACAGCCATCCATTCAGTCACTCTTTTCTCTAGTCCCATAGCACTCAATTTTGACAGTAGTCTTCCATGATCAGCCCCATCATACGCCTTAGATAGGTCAATCGCAATACAGTCCGTTTGGCCTCCTGAATCCAGGATATCTGCTATATCTTGCTGAAATCCTACAAGCTGAGCTTTAGTGGAATAACCTTTCCTAGACCCAAGCTGCTTTCTCTAAAACCAGTTATTAATTTCGCAAACATGTCTAATATAATCAGAAAGAATGCTTTCCAAAAGCTTACATGCAATGCATGTCAAACTGACCAACCTGTAATTTTCAGCTTTATGTGCATCACCCTTTCCTTCATACACAGGGTCTACTATAGCAACTCTCCATTCATTTGGTATATCTCCTTCAACCAAAGAATAATCAAATATGTATTTCAGATATGGTACTATATCCCAACCCATTGTCTTTAATATATCCCCAGAAATCTTATCAATTCCAGCTGCTTTTCTAGTTTTCAACTTTTGTATCTTACTGTAAGTGTCATTGTTATCATAGGAAAATGATAATACTTCTTTAGTAATACTCACTTCCCCTATCTGGACATTATCCTTGTAACCAACAATATTTACATACTGCTGACTGAATACTCCTGCCTTTTGAAGATCCTCGCAAACACATTCCCCTTGTTCATTAATGAATCCTGGAATGCCCTTCTTTGAACCTGTTTCTGCCTTAAAGTACCTATACATACCTTTCCATTTTTCACTAACATGTGTATGACCATCAATTATGCTTGCCATCATGTTATTCTTAGCTGACTTCTTTGCTAGATTCAATTTCCGAGTAAGTTCCTTCAAGTTCCCCTTACTTCCATAACCATTTCTAACTATTTCTTTCCAACCTGCACCGCCTTCTTAGTCTCTTTACTTCTCTGTTATAATATAGTGGATCTTTACCATTCCTTACCACCTTTAAAGGCACAAACCTATTTTCACATTCCTCAACAATTGCTTTAAACCCATCTCAGAGTCTGTTTACATTTTTATTTACCATTTTCCAGCGATTATAGTTACTTTTTAAAAACTCCCTCATGCCTGTTTTATCAGCCATATGGTACTGCCTAATAGTCCTAATTTTAATACCTTCCTTTCTTTCACATTTATTTTTAACTACGAAAAAAAACAGCTTCGTGATCACTAATACCATCTATTACTTCGGTTTCTCTGTAGAGCTCATCTGGTTTTATCAGCACCACATCCAAAATATTCTTCCCTCTAGTTGGTTCCATCCTTTCTGAATCAGCTGCCCTTCCCATATTAACTTATTTGCCATTTGTTGGTCATTCTTCCTGTCGTTCGCATTACCTTCCCAATTGACATTCGGTAAATTGAGATCACCTGCTACTATCACATTTCTTTCCATATCATTTCCAACATAGCTGACTATCTTATCAAATAGCGTCAGTCTACCTTTTCCCGGTCTGTACACTCCAGAGACATCAAATTGCCTATTATCATTAGAGATGAGCCTTACACCCAGAATTTCATGTTTTTCATCCTTAACTTTTTCGTAGCTTACAAATTCTTCTTTCACCAGAATGAATACTCCCCCTCCTACCATTCCTATCCTATCTCTACGATACACACTCCAGTTCCGTGAGAAAACTTCTGCATCCATTATATAATTTCTTAGCCATGATTCAACTCCTATTACAATATCTGGTAAGTATACATCTATTAAATTACTTAATTCGATTCCTTTGTTTACAATGCTTCTACAGTTGAGCACTAACTTTTTTATGTCATCCCTACTTGATTTCCAGTTCCCTGCTCGCTTAACAGCACTCCCTAGGGAACCCCGTTTCCCTAAATGTACCTGCCTTTCAGGGACATTTAATTATGTTAACTCACTGAAAACGCATAAATAACACCAAAAACTTCACACACAAATACACGTGTTCTTATGACAGAATCAGTAGTTCTCAGGTCAATCCGCTGGAGAGAGCTCTAATAGCTGTCCCTCGATATCTCGCCGAGTGTTGCGTGTCTCTACTGTATTTGCTTAAATGCATCCTTACAGCTCCTCAGCCCGCACCACTCAGCCAGCTCGCACGGTGGTACACACCAATCGTGGTCTCTCATAACTTTACTTACTGGCTATACAGCTTATTTCATTCTTAAGGAATTTCACATATGTATAATATTTTCTTCGAGTTAAGTATTATTATTATTAATTCTGATTTCCATGCTTCAGTTGAACTATCTATCAATATGACCATCTTCCGGTTACCAAACTCCGATTACAGATCTGTGCTTGACATCATAATAATAATAATAATAATAATAATAATAATAATAATAATAATAATAATAATAATAATAATAATAATAATAATAATAATAATAATAATAATGGTCCGCCTCTGTGGTGTAGTGGTTAGTGTGATTAGCTGCCACCCCCGGAGGCCCGGGTTCGATTCCCGGCTCTGCCACGAAATTTGAAAAGTGGTACGAGGGCTGGAACGGGGTCCACTCAGCCTCGGGAGGTCAACTGAGTAGAGGTGGGTTCGATTCCCACCTCAGCCATCCTCGAAGTGGTTTTCCGTGGTTTCCCACTTCTCCTCCAGGCGAATGTCGGGATGGTACCTAACTTAAGGCCACGGCCGCTTCCTTCCCTCTTCTTTGCCTATCCCTTCCAATCTTCCCATCCCTCCACAAGGCCCCTGTTCAGCATAGCAGGTGAGGCCGCCTGGGTGAGGTACTGGTCATACTCCCCAGTTGTATCCCCCGACCAAGAGTCTGAAGCTCCAGGACACTGCCCTTGAGGCGGTAGAGGTGGGATCCCTCGCCGAGTCCGAGGGAAAAACCGAACCTGGAGGGTAAACAGATGATGATGATGATGATGATGATAATAATAATAATAATAATAATAATAATAATAATAATAATAATAATAATAAGCAGAAGGAGAAGAAGAAGCTGAAGAATGGTTGTACTAACTACGTTTACTGTTTTGAGTGACGTGTCAGGAATTATGTCTTGCAGGAGTTCTTTTATGTTCCGATAACTCCGCCGTCATGAAGCTGATGTACCTGAGAACTTCAAATACGGTCTTATTGAGCCGGGCTCATAGGTCAGTGTTCTCCATTTGCCTAGGTGTACAGAAGTTAGTCCGAACGAAACAGTAAATAGCTACGAAGGAAGCTCGTAGTTTCACGAGACAATATCGTCATTACAGCCACGGGATGTCCAGTTTTACCTATAATTCTAGGCACAAAGACGTGAATTTTATTTCAAAAATCCTACGTGTATTGGCCGAGATTCGATCCACGACTGCCTTAGTGAGAATCCAGTGACGACCTCACTCGGTTATCACGCCTCAATTCATAAGTTTCTTCACATTAAATAAGAATATGGAAATAATAAATCTGGAGGCTAATTTTCCATTTACCGGGCTAGTTGGCCGTCCGTTAAGGGCGTACAGTTGTGAGCCAGCATCCGGGAGATAGTGGGTTCGAATCCCACTGTCGGCAGCCCTGACCATGGTTTTTCGTGGTTTCCCACTTTCACATCAGGCAAATGCTGGGGCTGTACCTTAATTAAGGCCACGGCCGCTTCCTTCCCACTCCTAGCCCTTTCCTATCCCATCGCCGCCATAAGACCTGTCTGTGTCAGTGCGACGTAAAGCCACTAGCAAAAAAAAAAAAAAAAAAAAATGCATTCGAAATGTTTTGAACTCGAGTCAAGGGATAGGTTTGATCTTCTTCGTATTGAAAATGACAGTGAAGTAGCCACTCTGGCGAAGAACTATTGCAACTGATCAGAAATTGAAAGGATTCGAGTTTTAGTAGTATCACGGGTGCTCATCGCTTTTATGTCATTCCTGTTGAAAACAATTTCTAGGAAGAAGTCATTCGAGTTCTTTACTTGTTAGACGACAATGCTGATCCTTTAATTTAGAGATATATCATTAGTTAAATGTCCACCACTGTGATGTAGTGGTTAGTGTGATTAGTTGCTACCCCTGTAGGCCCGGGTTCGATTCCCGGCTCTGTCACGAAATTTGAAAAATGGTACGAAGGCTGGAACGGGGTCCACTCAGTATTGGGAGATCTAATGAGTAGAGGAAGGGTTCGATTCCCACCTCAGCTATCCTCGAAGTGGTTTTCCGTGGTTTCTCACTTCTTCTCCAGGCAAATGCCGGGATGGTATCTAATGTAAGGCCAAGGCCATTTCGTTCCCCGTTCCGTGCCGATCCCTTCCGATCTTCTCATCCCTCACAAAGCCCTGTACAGCATAGCACACGAGGCCACCTGGGCGAAGTACTGGTCCTCCTCCCAGTTTTATCCCTCCGACCAAATGTCTCACGCTCCAGGACACTGCCCTTGAGGCGGTAGAGGTGAGATCCCTCTCTAAGTCCGGGGGAAAACCAACCCTGGAGGGTAAAAGGATTAAATAAATAATAATATAATAATTATTAGTTAAATAATATTTTTACTTATGTTAAACATATTCATGATATGAGGAATTGCCTATATGTGTTGCCCATAAATAGGGGCTGCCTGGCCGAGGCGGTAAAGCCGTGCTCCGTTCGCCCGGAAGGACGTGGGTTCGAATCCTCGTCAGGAAGTCGTAAAATTTTAAGAAACGAGGTTTCCACTTCCGGAGGTGCATATGGCCCTGAGGTTCACTCAGCCTACACCAAAAATGAGTTCCAGGTTAATTCCTGGGGGCAAAGGTGGCTGGGCGTAGAGCTAACCACTCTACCCCATCACGTGCCGAGGTTAACAGTGGTGGAAGCCTTTACCTTCCACTCCTCCAAGGGCCTTCATGGCCTGTACAGAGGTGACTTTGCTTTGCTTTGTGGGCAACGAAGTTGCGGGTGAATTTATCTACAGATAATCTGTAGCTCGAGTTGTATTTATTTTCACTATTGAGTGAATAACTACAAAATGAAATGAACTATAATAAGAGAGAATAAATATAAATCAAATCAAATAACATGGTCTTGCTGTAACTTGTTCAGAGAACGAAACACCCAGCATGAAAATATACCGTTTGATTATTTGTTTAAATTCCTTGGGCCGCAGGCTGTCGGCTTCATCAGCATATGTAATTATTAAGACCCAGATGTTTATGACATGTTATTTTTGTTTAAATACAAATTAATAATTAAGCATGATTTTATCTACGGTATGCAATTTTCATGGGTCATATAGAGTCATATTTCGGCTCTTTTAACGTGTTTTGTCATTTTCCGGTAATTTTTCGTATTATGGTCATATTTCCCCGTGAGTTTTTGTGTTTTATCATATTTTTATCCTTTTATTCCATTTTCGCATACTTGCTTTCTGTCCTCTCAAACAGGGATTTTTCACATTTCCTAATTGTTGTCTGTAATTTGTTACATTATCTTTCTTAGAAATATATATTTATGTGAATTAGGAGGGAAGCTGTATAGAAAGAGACAGAAAGGTGAGCCTCAATTGAACTCTAATGATTTTACGTGTTTCAAATATGGCCCAATGACATCCCAATGTTGATCGTCTTTTTCCCCTTACAAGACAATGTTGCGTGAAAATAGAAGATCGTTCATATTTGAAAACTTGCTATTGTAATTCTTTCTGATCGCCCATCAAAATGTGACATTCATTTCTGTGCAGAGTCGAGAGTAAGTAATATTATTACTTACTTATTATTATTGAATGTTCTAGATTTTAAAAGTATATTTTCAATATAATGTTAATTTAAACAGCGGCAAAATTTCGAAAATGTGACCAGAAGATTTTACTGCCATATTTTAATACACTTTTAGGTCATAAATGCTTGCATATTTCCAACATATTTAGGTCATAAACATCCGGGCCCTAGTTTTTTTAAAAAAAATTTCGTATGGCTATTTCTAGCCGAGTGCAGCCCTTGTAAGGCAGACCCTCCGATGAGGGTGGGCGGCATCTGCCATGTGTAGGTAACTGCGTGTTATTGTGGTGTAGGATAGTGTTATGTGTTGTGTGTGAGTTGCAGGGATGTTGGGGACAGCACGAACACCCAGCCCCCGGGCCAATGGAATTAACCAATGAAGGTTAAAATCCCCGACCCGGCCGGGAATCGAACCCGGGACCGTCTGAACCGAAGGCCAGTACGCTGACCATTCAGCCAACGAGTCGGACCGGGCCCTTGTAATTACATTATATTGACTATTTAGCTCATGTAGAATACCGATTTTCAAAACACACTAATATTTAGGCTTAAGAGGCTATAAAGGGGTTGCAGCACTCTGTTCCGATGAATAGGTGCACGTAGTTGCGCTAAAGTGAAAGTGATGAAACGAAAACAATGAAATTGCTGCGACAGGCAGCTGCGGCTTTACTGAAATTTCTGTCATTCTTATACTGGATTGCTCACCGACTTATGAGCTAGTCATGATACAGGTGCATGATATTCAATACCTCATAGTTCGTTATGATTTCACGAGACTGGTACTTCGCATTAAGTGTTTTATCGTAATGTTTAGTCTACTTAAAGCATAGTGAGACACAATAAAATTTCCATTTACAATCTAGAAATGAATGTGAATAGTGAAATTAAACGTGTAATCACAGTTAGGATTGACCCTACAAGGACGAAGTGTGTTAATATTTAATGCAGTATTTTCTCTGTAAAAAATATTTATATATATATATATATATATTGCTAGTTGCTTTACGTCGCACCAACACAGATAGGTCTTATGGCGACGATGGGACAGGAAAGGGCTAGGAGTTGGAAGGAAGCTGATGATGATGATGCTTGTTGTTTTAAAGGGCCTAACATCGAAGGTCATCGGCCCCCTTGGAAGGAAGCAGCCGTGGCCTTAATTAAGGTACAGCCCCAGCATTTGCCTGGTGTGAAAATGGAAAACCACAGAAAACAATTTTCAGAGCTGCCGACAGTGGGATTCGAACCTCCTATCTCCCGAATACTGGATATTGCCCGCACTTAAGCACTGCAGCTATCGAGCTCGGTCTGTAAAAATGGAAAGGAATTGATTTGTCACTCACAACCCACAGCAGCAGTGTTAATAATAATTCATAATAATCGTATGGCCTCAGGTACCGTGTACAGACATTGTAATTTGATGCCATTTGGCTGTCTTCTCGTCAATTTTGAAGTTCTGTTTTACTCTAGGCCCACTAGATGGCAGACCAAGTAAACCGAAATTCTCTTGGGCGTCTATGGCTGAGATTTAATGAATTTTGTCGCGTAAACACCAAATGTTTCACCAGAGATCTTTTAAATGCCGACATCGTACGATACGGTTTGTCGAATGGACTTTTTTCGCCCCTTCAAAAATCCGACTACCTCTGCCGTGTTTGAACCTTCTGTCTTGGGATCCGGAGGCTGACACTACCACTGATCCATAGAGGCAGCTAGCTGTGTTAATGATCAGATTCAGTGCTTACTTGGTTTTTGCCTTAAAAAATTATATGGGGCTGCGAGCCCTACATCCCCCATCAGTGAAAATAAGTAACAAGCACAACTCTTGTAAACTGAGATTTTTATTTTCAATGTTTTCAGTTTAGGCTCCAACAATGATAAATGCCAATACGTGAAAACAGTGCATATAAACGTAAAATGCCAACAATGAATATGTATAATAAGCTAGTGGTTCATATTTCCTCTCACTTGTCAGTGTGTTTCTGTGAAGGATCATACAACATGTATCGCGATGTAGCTGAATATGAAATAAAATATTTGGAAGTAGGGTATCTCGGCGTGAGGGATGTATTCTTTTTTCTGGAAATGAAGAAAGTGAAACCGAAAACTACTGTACGTTGAACAGTTGGCTTCTGATGATGAGAACAAATGATCAGTCAACACCTGTTACTCGACAGCCGATTGAAGGTAATATAGTCGATCATTCTAGTGGACTTAGATATGAATGTAAAGGTGGAAGGTGCTACTATACGACGTGTGCCTAACGTTGTTAGAGAAATAAGAGGTCTAAAGAAAGACGGCAGAGCAAACAATCCTAAATAATTATTTAAGTTTTCACTCCAACTGTAATAACAATTATTGTATTAGTCAACACACAAATGGGGATGCTTCTAGTAGAAAAAAATATCACAACTTATTGAAACGGAACACTTAACTTATATTCTCTTTGTATTCATACGGGTGCTAATAAAGACAACAAAGTTGATTATGAAGATAATGCGGTGAAGTCTTCATGGCCACCCTGTTTACTCTGGAACTATGAGACAGATTTAAAAAATCTCCCTATGATATTCAGACCTGATGATATTTCAATTAAAGACGAGCGAAGAGTGACTGATTAATCTACAGCTTTGCGGAAATTGTTTGAGACTATAGATGAAGAGTGGGCATCTCGGACATATTCTGAGACATTACCTTCCTTGTGCTCAGGCGGCTGGGATTATACAATCCACCGCTGGTCCCCAACTCGTAAGAAGAGAGATTCTCACTGGGACTAGGTGTAAGTAGGGTAGCACCCTACTTCGCAGAGTTTTTACCGAGCACACTCAGAATGTTTTAAGCAAGCCTCGGACTTAATGAGATTATCGGAGTCTCACTTCCATTTGACAAGCGAGAGACTCCTTCAGAATAATTCTGTGAACGGCTGTAAATGGGGCTTATGGAAGAAAGAAAATAGAACTGGCTGAGTCAGCAAAGACGATGCATCTGGATATGTTAGAAGTTAATAATATTCGGGTCAGGGGAGATAATGAAGAAGAGATTATAAAATGTTCTTAACATGTATTGAAAAAGGCAGAGTGTGGGACAGGACTGTTCATCAGGAAAACTATTGCACGCAAAATAGTTTCTGTTAGGCACGTAAATGAGCGTATGATGAGGGTAGATATGGTAGCTGGAGGAATTAGGACGCAAATTGTCTCAGTCTATTCATCATGTGAGGGTGCAGATGAAGATGAATTTGACAAGTTTTATGAAGCACTGAGAGGCATCGTAGTCGCGATCAACAGCAAGGATAGGATAGTGCTAAGTGTTTCCAATGCGAGAGTTGGAAATAGAACTGAAGGATGCGAAAGGGTGATTTATCTTTAGATACATTCACCCGCAACTTCGTTGCTCGCGAATTCATCGAAAACAGGTAAAGGCAATTGCCTATATCATGAATACTACTTTAACATTATTAAAATATTATTTAACTGATAATACATCTCTAAATTGAAGCTAGTGCAGGATCAGCGTTTTCGTCTAGCAAGGAAAGAAGGTGAATTACCTCTTCTTAGAAATTGTTTTCAAACAGGGATGACATTGAGGTGAGAGAAGAAGTTTGCTATCATACTGAGGTGAGATTGCTCTGTTATCTTACTGTTCTGAGGGGCCCGATTATCAATATAGTGGTAGTGAGGGTGTTCAGGAATAATACAGATACCCTCAGCTATAGTCGTAGGTACATACGAAGCAGATATAAAATAGTATACAATATTAGTTGATAGCTCAAACATATACGTGGTAGAAGAAGAAGCACGATATAATAATCATAATAATAAGAATAATAATTTACAGCAGAATTTGCGCAGTGAGAAGGAATAGGACCAAAAGAAGGTGACAGGTGAGCATAGCAGAAGAGTGAATGAAGCAGTGGCGGCGTGATCGGCGAAAACCAGCATGCGGAGGTAGGATGTATACGTAGCGGTAGCGGAGATCGTAACATATTCCCCAGGGGCCGGCGAAAGCGGAGCGTCGACGATGATGCAGAGACGATAGCGTAGCGGTCTTCACAAGGGGCGCCAACTTGGAAGAGCGAAGAGCGTGCACTAGAAGGAGAAAGCAGACTGGCGAGAAATGGTGTACCCAAACGAAGAAAAAGGGGAGAGGAAAAAGGGGGGGGGGGGGAGGGGAAAGAAGGGTGAGGAAGGTGAAGAGATGGACCGGTCCAAGGAGAGAGAGGGAGAGAAGAAGAAAGCAAAAGGAAAGGAAGGAGATGAATAGAGCAATGATAGAAACGTTGCATAAGTAGTACAATATAAGGTATACAATATAAAAATATATATATGTGGCACAAAATACAATATATATATATATATATATATATATATATATATATAATTAAGAATTCGTAGGTTTCCATAATAAATTCCATGAGGAGAAAATGTTGAAAAGAAAAGTAAATGTTTTAGGCTCTCATGGGGAGTCCGAGTCGTTACGGAGTGGTGGAGACCAGAATCTGATGAGCAAGAGATATAGAAGAAAAAGGTCCGAAACCCTAGGACCCAAAAAAAAGGAAAATATTAAATAACCGAACAGTACTAGGACCAAAAAAAGAGCCCCAGAAAAAAGGGGTGAGAAACAAAACACACCGGGAAGGAAATCTTTCCCCAAAAAAGGAAGGGAAGGGGAAAAAGGAGGGCGAGTAAGAAAAGAAAAAAAATATATTAATTACCAGAAGTGAGAGGATAGAAATATTTTAACTGAGAAATGTGAACACGTTTGACATCAACAGGATCAGAAGTAGACTGTAAGAGGGCATTAGCAGGGGTAGGCAAGGAAATAATGCGAAATGGGCCTATCCACCGGGAAGCTAATTTAGCAGAAAACTGATCACTAGCAGAACTTTGGGGGTGATTACGTAAGAGAACCAAGTCACCAAGTTTAAAGGTGGAGGGTCGATATCGGGAATCATGAGTTTTCTTGGAGAGGAGTTGAGCAGCTTGAAGATGAGAAAGAGCTTCGGTCCAAAGAGACTCAAGAGATTTAGAATCATCAGAATCTAAAAGGGGGTGAAGATCCCAAGTAAGTGACAAGGGGGTGCGAAGATCGCGACCCAAAAACAATTTAGCAGGAGTGAATCGGGTAGAAGAATTTATACTAGAATTGAAAGCAAGAACTAAAGCAGAAAGATTGCGATCCCAGTCCTTATGATAGGAGTTATGGAAAATAGAAAGAGCAATTTTAAGGTTACGGTGATAGCGTTCGACGTTGTTAGCCTGGGGATAATATGGAGAGGTATTTATCTTCTTAATTCCCAGTTGGAAACACATTTGAAAGAAAGCTTTGGAAGTAAAAATGGAGGCATTGTCGGAAACTAAATTTGAAGGCAAACCAATAAGAGGAAATATGACGTTGGAGAGAAGATTGATAATAATGGAAGAAGAAATATTGCGTAAAGGGTGAAGTACCAAGTACTTAGAAAACCCGTCCAGTAAGGTAAAAATATAGGTGTTACCACGTGATGAACGAACAAGAGGTCCAACCAGGTCAATAAAAAAGGTTTGAGCTGGAGAGGTGGGGTGAAGAGCGGAATGTAGGCCAGCAGATCGAGAATTAAGAGGTTTAGCTAACTGACAAGGTTGGCAAGTGGAAACATATTGACGGACACTTTTACGCATGTTAGGCCAAAAATAAAGAGAAGCAATGCGAGCGTACGTTTTGGCAAATCCAAAATGCCCGCCCACGGGAGAAGAATGATAATAAGAAAGTATCATGGGTTGTAGGATAGAAGGGACAACAAGTCTGGCAGAAGATTTAGGAGTAGGTATGAAAAGAAGTAGACCTTTGGAAAAAACAAAGGGACCACGATAGGAAGGGTCAGAAATCAAAGCCTTCGTCCGAATGCAAAATTCATCCTGAAGTTGATGAGATTGGCATGAGTGAAAAGATAATGAGAAATCAATCAATGAACAAATTAAATTATCCAAATGCGGTGAATCAGAGGTGGGGAGCGACGGAAAAGTGGTAGTAGAAGGAGAAGCGTCAGAGGGTGAAGGATCAAACAGACGAGATAGAGCATCTGCAACACAATTCTGGGTACCGGAGATGAATTTAATGGAAAATTTAAAGCGAGAAAGACGGAGCAACCAGCGGCCAGTTTTGCCAATTTTAGGAGCATTAGAGAGAAGCCATGAAAGGGCTTGATTATCGGTTTTGACAAGAAATTCTTTATGATTGAGATACTCAGAAAAATGTTCAAGGGTGGTGACTAAAGCCAATGCTTCGCGCTCATAGATGGAATAGTTACGTTCAGTGGGGGAGAGTAGTTTACTAAAATAAGCAATAGGCAGAGGGGTACCCTCAACAACTTGATTAAGAACACCAGAAAGAGCATGATCAGAGGCGTCAGTATGAACTTCGAAGGGTAAAGAAAAGTCAGGAAACTGCAAAATGGGAGCTTTGATAAGAAGAGATTTAAGTGTAGAAAAAGCATGTTGTTGAGTAGGAGTCCAAATAAAGTTAACAGCCTTACGTTTGAGGTAGTGCAATGGTTCAGCAATATGAGAGAAATTAGGAAGAAAACGGTTATAAAAGGACACCATGCCAAGAAAGGTACGTAGTTGTTTGATGTTTTTAGGGGGAGAGAGTTGAGTAATAGCCGCAATACGATCAGGATCAACGGAAACACCTTGCGAGGAAATGATGTGACCTAAAAATTTAACAGATGTTTGTGCAAGAGAAAGCTTGGAAAGGTTAATAGTGAGACCTGCCGTACGCAGACGAGAAAGTACTTCAGTAAGATGAATGATATGGGAGTCAAAATCAGGAGAAAAGATCAACAAATCGTCGACATATGGATAAAGATATTTGTATTTAATGTCTGAAAAAAGAGAGTCAACAAGGCGTTGCATAACCTGGGAGCCAACATTGAGACCGAAAGGAAGTTTAGTAAATTGATAGAGACCATTAGGTGTAATAAAAGCAGTGAGTTTAGAACTAGCAGCATCTAAGGGAATTTGGTGAAAAGCAGAGTTACAGTCAAATATAGAAAAATATTTAGCATTAGCAAAAAACTGAAAAGCGTTTTGCAGCTTAGGAAGGGGATAAGCATCATATTTAATCTTACTATTGAGATGACGGTAATCAATTACAAAACGCGTAGAATTATCAGGCTTATTGACCAGAAAAGCAGGTGAAGCATAATTTGAAGTAGAAGGGATAATGGTGCCATCAGCAAGCATTTGAGATATGTGCTGCTCCAAAAGTTGCATACGAGGTGGACTGAGATGATAAGGGGGAGATCTGACGGGAGAGTGGTCCAAGAGATCGATATGAGCCTCATAATTGCGGACAGTACCAAGCTGTTCCGTAACCACGTCAGAAAATCTGTCAAGAAGCGAAGTTAAAACTTCCTGTTGAGACTGGGTAACATAAACATGAGAGTTAGATAAATGTAATGAAGTAGGGTAATCAGAAGGAGTGATCAAAGGAATGCTAGTCACAGAATCAAAATGAAAAGAAATGGAAGAAGTGTGAGTGTGGAGAATTAAACCAGTATGTGGAAAAAAATCATATCCGAGTATAAGAGGAATAGGAAGATCCTGAGCGACATAAAAGGGAAAGGACCATGAAAATTTAGAAATCTTTACTGTAAGAATAAGTTGACCAAGAATGTTTAAGGGATGACGGGAGACAGAAGTACATAATAAATCCGAAAAACGTAATTGAAGATGTGGATGTAATTGAAGTAACTGCTGGAAAAAAGATGAACTGAGAAGGGAAATGGAAGCCCCTGAGTCTAATAATGCAAGAGAGGGAATATTCTGAAGGACGGCAAGAATATAAGCAGATGGAGCCGGGCACGGAGCGGCAGGTGGCAGATTTTGCCCTATAGACCGAATGCTGCCTACATACGGCGAGAGGGAGCGTTTCCCGATCGTGGAGTCGGACAATTGCGAGCGATGTGACCTCGGCCTTGACAGCGAAAACAAGAGAGAGTGGAAGTGGATGGAGGAGTAGAAGAAGGAGAGGGAGAAGAAGAAGAAGAAGAAGAAGAAGAAGAAGAAGAAGAAGAAGAAGAAGAAGAGGGAGGTGGGGTGGGGAAGGTATGAGGAGGAGGGGGAACAAAAGCATAATATGAAGCATTACTATAGGAATTAAAGGTGTCCATTTGAGCGATATGGTAAAGATGAGAAATAGATGTGGGAGGAGAAAAAGGGTTAATTAATTGCCGAAACGGAGGGGCAGCATAAAAACGAACGAGAGAGATGATTTCCTGAGGATGTTCGGAGATGGCAAGAACGTCAGCAAAATTAATGAGAGAATCCAAAAAGTCATAGGTTGTTTCATCAGGACGTTGATGACGACGTAAGAAAACAGAGCTTAACTGTTGGCGAATTTCATAGGGAAGAAAATAATTGTGGACAATAGAACGAAATTGAATCCAATCATGGCAATCAGACATATGTTGTAACAGAAAATTACTAAAATGACCTGTAGTTTTAGAATACAAAAGTGAAAGTAATTGCGAAAATGGGGCCAAGTTTAGCTTCAAAAATTTACGAGCGGCAAACAACCAGAGTGTAAGAACTTGTGGATGCGTCGAAGTGAGTTGGGGACTAAGTCTAAAGATTTCTTAATAAGATGAAAGTTAATAGCGTCTGAATGAGAAGAGGTAAAAAAAGGATTAGGAGATTCGTACAAAAATTGTGGAGACGGAGTAGGCGGTGGTGTAGGTGGGGGTGGGGAAACGGTTGAGAAAGGTTTGGGAGGAGGAGGGGGCGATTGGCATAAAAGGGATTGTGGAGCGGTACAATCAAGAGAGAGTCTTCGGCGGTAAAGAAATGTCAGAAGAAGAGAGGTCAGAAGACAGGGTAAAATCCGTAGTGGAAGAAGAATGACGGGAAAGTAAATCATACGTAACGAAAGGGTTTGGAGCCGAGAAATTAAAAGGATTGGAAGAAGAAGTAGAAGAAGTGTCGGATTGATAAGGAGAAAAATTGTCGGATTAGTAAGCCATAGTGAGAAGACAAAGAAAAAAAGAAAGCCACAGACGATACCAAAAAAATAAAAAATAAAAGAAGAGACTGGAATCGAACCAGAGTTACTCTGCTACCATACTGAGGTGAGAGAAGAAGTTTGCTATCATACTGAGGTGAGATTGCTCTGTTATCTTACTGTTCTGAGGGGCCCGATTATCAATATAGCGGTAGTGAGGGTGTTCAGAAATAATACAGATACCCTCAGCTATAGTCGTAGGTACATACGAAGCAGATATAAAATAGTATACAATATTAGTTGATAGCTCAAACATATACGTGGTAGAGGAAGCAGCACGATATAATAATCATAATAATAAGAATAATAATTTACAGCAGAATTTGCGCAGTGAGAAGGAATAGGACCAAAAGAAGGTGACAGGTGAGCATAGCAGAAGAGTGAATGAAGCAGTGGCGGCGAGATCGGCGAAAACCAGCATGCGGAGGTAGGATGTATACGTAGCGGTAGCGGAGATCGTAACAACATATAAACGATGAGCATTCTTAATAAAACTCAAATCCTTCCCATTTCGGATCAGGTGCAAGAGTATTTCGCTAGAGTGGCTACTTCACTGTCATTTTCAACTTTTGGATTCATGGAAATTCAGTGATATCTGACTTTCTTGACTAAAACTGTGCCAACGTACTAACAGACAATGTAAGAAGAATCTTCGTATCTAAGAATACAGTAGTGAAAATGGCTGCGGAAATTGTGTGATTCTCGATACGAAGAATACGAAGATCAAAACTATCCTTTGACTCGAGTCCGAAACATTTCGAATGCAAATTTAGCCTCCAAATTTATTAATTCCATGTTCTTATTTAATGTGAAGAAACTTATTTATTGAGGCGTGATAGCTGAGTGTAATCGTCACTGGTTTGATGCTACTGCTGATGATGATGCTTGTTGTTTAAAGGAGCCTAACATCTAGATCATCGGCCCACGTTTCTGGTTTCTCACCAAGGCAGTCGTGGTTCGAATCTTGGTCAATACATGCAGGTTTTTGAAATAAAATTCTCGTCTTTGTGCTTAGGATTCTAAGAAAAACTGAAGGCCCCGTGTCTTTAATGACGATATTAACACTCTCGTAAAACTACAAGCTTCCTTCGTAGCTCTTTACTGCTTCTTTCGAGCTAACTTCCTAGGCAAGTGGAGAACTTTGACCTTTGAGCCCTAGGTGGTGGGTTCTATCCAGGCTCAATACGACGGCATTTGGGGGTACTCAAATACATCAGCTTCATGAAGATAGATTTACCGGATCATAAAATAATTCCTGCAAGACAATATTCACGACACATCGGCGTCTCCGAAAACCGTAAACGTAATTAGTACAGCCATTATTATTATTATTATTATTATTATTATTATTATTATTATTATTATTATTATTATTATTATTATTGCTGTTGTTGTTTGTTGTTGTTGTGACATTTCTAACTATATGAGCGAAAAGTTGAAGGCAAGATTAGTAGCAGTCATATGGAAAACTTCACAAAAAGTATCCAAGTCAATTGCAATTCCTAAACAAGGTTGAAAAAGTAAGATGTTGACATTTCAAACTACAGCTGATACGAAATGAATGAGAAAAGTGAATTGACTGTCTGAATCCGTATTAATTCATGATTTTTTTTTTTTTTTTTTTTTTTTTGCTAGTTGCTTTACGTCGCACCGACGCAGATAGGTCGTATGGCGACGATGGGACAGGAAAGGCCAGGAGTGGGAAGGAAGCGGCCGTGGCCTTAATTAAGGTACAGCCCCAGCATTTGCCTGGTGTGAAAATGGGGAAACCACGGAAAACCATTTTCAGGGCTGCCGACAGTGGGGTTCGAACCTACTATCTCCCGAATACTGGATACTGGCCGCACTTAAGCGACTGCAGCTATCGAGCCCGGTCATGATATGTTTAGAGAAACTAATCGGCTGATGAGAGAATTAAAATGACTCTAATCTACGTCGAATTATTAACCAAGTGAAAAGTTTACTTACTTACTATTTACTTCAGTAAATATTCTTTTGAGTAATTAAGTCGTTACTTCCATGACAGATGAAAAATGAAAATTTTTGTTACATAGTCGACCAAGAAATAAAAGGCGATGCTCATTCCTTTTCATAATAAAATCATTGGACATAATATTTTCAGAAGAAGAAGGGTATCAGTAACTTTGGATTGTTTCAATGCTTCAGATTTATAGACATAAAAATAGTTATCATCAAGAGAATCAACATTTCTATACTCAAAAGTTATAAGTTGAAACTCAGGTCGTAGGAATCGATGTTATACTAAAGTGTCACATAATTATTATCGGGATTGAAACAAATATAACCGTTTGCTGAATGTGTGTAACATACTTAGTGGATTTGGAAGGACATTCGAGTAATAACAATATTAATATATACTTGTATATGGACAGTATATTTCAGGTAAGGCGCGTGTTGATGTGGAGTTATATGAAACTATACGTCAGATAAGAGATCCGATACTGATATACTCTATCTGAGATTTCAGATACTAGAAGACATGTTCAGGTATATGGGCAGCAAGAAATATTCCATATTGTGAGAAGGCATTAAAGGATTACTGAAGCCGATGGACCGATATTTAAATGTGGATCCAGGGTAAATCCAGGATGAGTTCAGAATAAATAACCATATAACTCCAAGAGAACCAACTAGCCAACAGCTGTGAATTTGCTCTCACACGTCAACTACAAATAAGTGTTAGGTGTAACTGTTTCCTAAAATTTCCTAATGATTGTTATCTCTTCATTCTGTTATCCAGTTTTCATTAATATTCAATATGGATTTTTTATTTTCAAGTTTAATTTGAGAATACTATAATGTTAGATTTATGTTTTGATGGATAATAGTAACTTGAAAACTTAGAATGTTTGAAATTAATTCATAATTAAATGTGATATTAACTCTTCAAATAGCCTAGATATTTATATAATTCCTGCATAGAACAGGGTTAATATTAATTGAGTAATTGAGAATATGAATCATTTAAATGATACAATATGTAACTTGTGATACTCAATCAATGATTCAATTTTGGGTGACGGAGAAGCTGTCATTAATAAATTGTACAATTTATATTATGTTGATATGATAGTGCAATAATATATGAAGCATGAGGCATCAAAGTAAAGTATTCTCCTAGGGTAAGCATTTGAAAAATATATTTCAATTGACAAATTTGCAATTCAGTTAATAGAAGTTGGGGTTAATATGTGAAAGTCATCGTGAATATTCAAATGTAATGTGTAAGTGTATGGATTCACTATATATAATAATATAGTTAAACGAAGGCTAGTATGTTGATGTATACTTCTTCGAGAATATTAATGAAGTCTTCGTGATAGGAGAGAATACTGTCGTCGTGGTAAGAAGACAGATTTAATAATAATTAAAATGTTCTGAGTAATAGGCTATAAGAAGTAAGTTATGAAGATAGTAAGGAAAGTAAGGAGCACAGTGAGTATTCATCACCAGTGAGTTACATTAGAAGATGATAATATAGTTAGAACTAATGTCAGTAAATCTTCAGAACTGATTGCAAATATACATAGATTTGATCACAAGGTATATACACCCATGTTCATAAAAACCAGAACACCTTCAAAGACTAGAGATAGGAAGTTCATATTCACAGGACATGTGCACTAATACGCTCTGAAGAAATGATTAACATTTGAACTATGTCGGCCCTCAGGTTCAAGGTCCACATCGATATCTCGGCGCACCACCACCGAATGTTAAAATGTGCCTGCGGCTCTTTTTGCCGCCATAAACCGAAGGTACTGGATCAGTGTGACTTGAGCAGACGTTCAGTATGCCTCGCAGACGAATGCGAGAACCGTACTGTCAAATGAGTGAGTTTGTACGGGGGCGCATTATTGGCATGAGAGAACGCGATGCACCCATCTGGGAAATTGCTGCTCGTGTGGGAATAAGTGTGTCGGCAGTGCAACGGGTGTGTACAGAATGGTTCACGGAAGGCCGTAGAACACAACGAGATGGATCTGGTCGCACCACCCAGACCACCCTGCCGAGAAGATCGATACCTCATTCTAATGACATTGCAGAACAGATCTGGCGTCGTCCTTGGCTCTGGCGCAACAGTGGAACAGTGTAACACATCGTGCACTATCAGGAGTGACAGTCCGTTGCCATTTATTACGGTCTGGGTTACCCGTGCGTCGTCGAATTCTCCGCCTAACTTTGACTAATGTACATAAACATAATGTGCTAGACAGCAATTATGTATGGAACGGCGTCACTTGGAACATGAATGGCAGCAGACAGTGTTTTCGGACGAATCCAGGTTCCGTTTGTTTGAAAATGATAACCACACTTTGGTTCGCCGCAGACAGGGCGAGAGGCATCGCATTGACTGAATTCGCGCAAAATATATAGCGCCAACTCAAGGCTTATGGTGTGGGGTTGGGTACAACTATAAATCACAGTTGGTGCGTACCCAGGTCACTGTGACCAGTTTGACCTACGTGAATGACATCCAGCGACCCGTAGCCATACCCTTTGTGCACGACACCCCAGACGCCATATTTCAGCAGGGCAAAGCGCGACCACATGTTGCTACACGAACATGTGCCTTCTTGTTTCACAGGATGCCAGACTGTTACCCTGGCCTGCTCGATCACCGGACTTGTCGCCAATCGAAAATTTGTGGGATATGGTGAAACGACGGGTGCGGCGCTCTGACCCAATGCCATCCACCAAAAATGAACTGTGGAACCAGGTGAATGCAGCATGGATGACTATACCCCAGGGCGCCATTCGCGTCTTATACGCGTCGATGCCATCACGCATGGAAGAAGTTATCAGTGCCCATGGAGGACCCAGTGCTTACTAGGCAACAGGACACATGCTGAACCTAGGTGACTGAAATGCTAATCGTTTCTGCAGAACGTACTAACGAACATGTCCTGTGAATATGAACTTCCTATCTCTAACCTTTCAAGGTGTTCTGTTTTTTATTTACACAGTGTCGGTTATAAGCCACGTGTAGATTTAGCAACACCGCCTCGCGAAGCGATCCAATTGGCTAACATCAGCAGCTGACAAAATGAAATCGGCGCGAAATATCGACTTTTTTAAAATTACCCAACAGCATTATGCCAACGGCCGCAGCCGTGTTGAACCGTGAGATCTCAGAAGTTAAGCAACATTGGGCGTGGTCAAGATTTGGATGGGTTGCTACGCGCTGTTGGTGGGGGTGGGAGGTAAGGGAATGGAGGAGCGGAAAGGAACTGGTCACCCTACCGTACGTAGTCCGCCTGTGTAGCGTAACGGTTAGGGTCATTAGCTGCCGTCCTCGGGGCCCGGGTTCGATTCCCGGTACTGCCAGAAATTTAAGAATGGCAGGAGGGCTGGTATGTGGTTGAAATGTTACATACAGCTCACCTCCAACGGGGATGTGCCTGAAAAGAGCTGCACCACCTCGGGATGAGGACACGAGTTTTTTCTTTTTTTTTTACCGTACGTAAACTCCGGCTCAGGCACACCTCTGCGGAGGTTCGGACCTGCTTTCGGGCAGAATACACCCTTACCTTCCCCTTTCAGTATGACCAACGTTCTAACGCTCATATACCCGGTTTACGATGTTTCAGAATATCCTGTAAAAGACAAAAACTACAATTCACACTGTAGGTGAGAGTTTTTATTTTTTATTAAATGATCTTTTGAAAATGCTAATGCTAGATATATCCATTTTGGTAATAATTTTGGAAAAGTCTTCTTCTTCTTAATCTGCTTACCCTCCAGGGTTGGTTTCTCCCTCGCACTCAGCGAGGGATCCCACCTCTACCGCCTCAAGGGCAGTGTCCTGGAGCGTGAGACATAGGGTCGGGGATACAACTGGGGAGAATGACCAGTACCTCTCCGAGGCGGCCTCACCTGCTATGCTCAACAGGGGCCTTGTGGGGGGATGGGAAGATTGGAAGGGATAGACAAGGAAGAGGGAAGGAAGGGCCGTGGCCTTAAGGTACCATCCCGGCATTTGCCTGGAGGAGAAGTGGGAAACCACTGAAAACCACTTCCAGGATGGCTGAGGTGGGAATCGAACCCACCTCTACTCAGTTGACCTCCCGAGGTTGAGTGGACCCCGTTCCAGCCCTCGTACCACTTTTCAAACTTCGTGGCAGAGCCGGGAATCGAACCCGGACCTTCGGGGGTGCCAGATAATCACTCTAACCACTACACCACAGAGGCGGACTT
The DNA here is from genome assembly GCF_040414725.1 of Anabrus simplex. NCBI lineage: Eukaryota > Metazoa > Arthropoda > Insecta > Orthoptera > Tettigoniidae > Anabrus > Anabrus simplex. The sequence goes on from NC_090265.1 coordinate 384,562,816, forward strand.
GGAAAATTTAATATTTTATTATACTTGTCTGGCTCCTTGGATGAATAGTCAGCGTAGTTGCCTTCATTTCAAATGGCTTCAAGATCGATTCCCGGTCGGTCCGGGGATTTTAAAAATACAGTTCAATTCTTTAGCTCGGGGACTGGATTTTTGTGCTCGTCTTAATGTACATCTTCTTTTACCTACAACACATCATATTATCAATGACTACAGAAACATGCTATAGTGAATACATCCTTCCTTGTATATTTGGCGTCGGGAAGGGCATCCAGCCATAAAAATGAGCCAAATACAATTATTTAAATATGTATACATACACAATACCGTACCCAATAAACTTAGGAAAAGGCTGAGAAGAAGATTTTATCAGTCTTCATTTTAGCTATCAAAACATAGTTCACCTACGATGTGGATATAAATCCTGTGGGTAATCAAACAGCTGAGCAAGTTGGCGTGTGTTTAGAGTCGTGTAGCTGTCAGCTTGCATTCGGAAGAAAGTGGGTTCGGGCTCCACTGTTGGCAGCCCTGAAGATGGTTTTCCTTGGTTTCCACTTCCTTCCCACTCCTAGCCTTTTCCTATCCCATAAGACCTATCTGCGTCGGTGCGACGTAAAGCAAATTATTGTGAATGATAACGAAATAAATATAATGTAATAGATTCAATGGTTTCTGAGAAAATTCTTCTCTAAAGACAATAGGCAACTTGATGTCTCTGGAGTGTACAGACCGGGAAAGGGTAGACTGACGCTATTTGATAAGATAATCAGCTATGTTGGAAATAATATGGAAAGAAATGTGACAGTAGCAGGTGATCTCAATTTACCAAATGTCAATTGGGAAGGTAATGCGAACGACAGGAGGCATGACCAACAAATGGCAAATAAATTAATATAGGAAGGGCACCTGATTCAGAAAGTGATGGAACTAACTAGAGGGAAGAATATTTTGGATGTGGTGCTGATAAAACCAGATGAGCTCTATAGAGAAACCGAAGTAATAGATGGTATTAGTGATCACGAAGCTGTTTTTGTCGTAGTTAAAAATAAATGTGAAAGAAAGGAAGGTATTAAAATTAGGACTAGTAGGCAGTGCCATATGGCTGATAAAACAGGCATGAGGGAGTTTTTAAAAAGTAATTATGATCGCTGGAAAATGGCAAATAAAAATGTAAACAGACTCTGGGATGGGTTTAAAGCAATTGTTGAGGAATGTGAAAATAGGTTTGTTCCTTAAAAGGTGGTAAGGAATGGTAAGGATCCACTATATTATAAAAGAGAAGTAAAGAGACTAAGAAGGAGGTGCAGACTGGAAAGAAATAGAGTTAGAAATGATTATGGAAGTAAGGAGAAGCTGAAGGAACTTACTAGGAAATTGAATCTAGCAAAGAAGTCAGCTAAGGATAACATGATGGCAAGCATAATTGGTAGTCATACAAATTTTAGTGAGAAATGGAAGAGTATGTATAGGTACTTTAAGGCAGAAACAGGTTCAAAGAAGGACATTCCAGGAATCATTAATGAACAAGGGGTGTGTGTGTATGCGAGGATCTTAAAAAGGCAGAAGTATTCAGTCAGCAGTACGTAAAGATTGTTGGTTACAAGGATATACTAAAGGCAATGGGTTGGGATATAGTACCATATCTGAAATACTTATTTGATTATTGTTTGGTTGAAGGAGCTATACCGAATGAATGGAGAGTTGCTATAGTAGACCCTGTGTATAAAGGAAAGGGTGATAGACATAAAGCTGAAAATTACAGGCCAGTCAGTTTGACATGCATTGTATGTAAGCTATGAGAAAGCATTCTTTCTGATTATATTAGACATGTTTGCGAAATTAATAACTGGTTTGACAGAAGGCAGTTTGGGTTTAGGAAAGGTTATTCCATTGAAGCTCAACTTGTAGGATTTCAGCAAGATATAGCAGATATCCTGGATTCGGGAGGCCAAATGGACTGCATTGCGATTGACCTATCTAAGGCTTTTGATACGGTAGATCATGGGAAACTACTGGCAAAAATGAGTGCAATTGGACTAGAAAAAAGAGTGACTTAATGGGTGGCTATATTTCTAGAAAATAGAACTCAGAGAATTAGAGTAGGCGAAGCTTTATCTGACCCTGTAATAATTAAGAGGGGAATTCCTCAAGGCAGTATTATTGGACCTTTATGTTTTCTTATATATATCAATGCTATGTGTAAAGAAGTGGAATCAGAGATACGGCTGTTTGCAGATGATGTTATTCTGTACAGAATAATAAATAAGTTACAAGATTGTGAGCGGCTGCAGGGTGACCTCGATAGTGTTGTGAGATGGACGGTGGGCAATGGTATGATGATAAACGGGGTTAAAAGTCAGGTTGTGAGTTTCACAAATAGGAAAAGTCCTCTCAGTTTTAATTAGTGCGTTGATGGGGTGAAAGTTCCTTTTGGGGATCATTGTAAGTACCTAGGTGTTAATATAAGAAAAGACCTTCATTGGGGTAATAACATAAATATGATTGTTAATAAAGGGTACAGATTCTGCACATGATTATGAGGGTAATTAGGGGTTGTAGTAAGGATGTAAAGGAGAGGGCATATAAGTCTCTGGTAAGACCCCAACTAGAGTATGGTTCCAGTGTATGGGACCCTCATCAGGACTACTTGATTCAAGAACTGGAAAATATCCAAAGAAAAGCAGCTCGATTTGTTCTGGGTGATTTCCGACAAAAGAGTAGCGTTACAAAATGTTGCAAAGTTTGGGCTGAGAAAATTTGGGAGATTAAATGGCATGTTCCGAGCTGTCATTGGAGAGATGGCGTGGGAGGACAACAGTAGACGAATAAGTTTGAGTGATGTCTTTGAAAGTAGGAAAGATCACAATATGAAGATAAAGTTGGAATTCAAGAGGACAAATCGGGGCAAATATTCGTTTATAGGAAGGGGAGTTAGGGATTGGAATAACTTACCAAGGGAAATGTTCAATAATTTTCCAATTTCTTTGCGATCATTTAAGAAAAGGCTAGGAAAACAACAGATAGGGGATCTGCCACCTGGGCGACTGCCCTAAATGCAGATCAGTAGTGATTGATTGATTTTGATTGTATAATGCAGCCGGCTCCGCGTTGTATGGGTAGCGTGCGTGCCTATAACCGGAGGCCCCGGATTCGATTCCAGACCAAGTCAGGGATTTTTACCTGGATCTGAGGGCTATTCCTAGGTCCAATCAGCCTACGTGATTAGAGTTGAGGAGCTATCTGACGGTAAGATGGCGTCCCCGGTCTAGGAAGCCAAGAATAACGGCCGAGAGGATTAGTCGTGCTGATCGCACGACACCTCATAATCAGCAGACCTTCCGGCTGAGCAGCGGTCGCTTGGTAGGCCAAAGACCTTCGGGGCTGTTGCGCCATGGGGTTTGGTATCATAATGCAATTCAAAAATATGTTAAAGAAGATCACCAGTTAGCTCTGTTCAAATTACAACTCGTCCAAGTATTTCAGCAAATCATTGTATATCGTGTCGGCAATTCGTTCTTCTTGCCTTACGTCAAGAAGAAAGGAGTGCCCTGATTACGAGAAGAGAGTCGGATGACCACGCCAAGCTACATCCTGACCAGATCAATGACGACACCAGTTACGCATTCAGCGTACGTCACAAATCGACGTCAGCTACTCGAACGATGCCGGGAGCATGTCTGATCAATGTTCTGACGTAACCTTTTGTCCTAACTCTCACCGCACGAAGAAGCTACTCTCTCCCTCTCGCCCACTTATTCTCTCAAGGAGGCGAGCAACAAGATAGTACTTCTAAGGCTTGTGTTTGCTGTCAGTACAGGCGTAACTAGCGAAAGGCAAGGGGAGGAGGGTATGTGCTCTCTCAGCACAGTCTAATAACTCTATTTCTCATTACCTTAAGTGAATAATAATAATAATAATAATAATAATAATAATAATAATAATAATAATAATAATAATAATAATAATAATACAATAACAACAACAACAATAAAAGTAAAAAAGTTCGACTCCTCAGTTAAATGGTTACTAAAGGAATATTATCAAATCAATTAAAGAACTTTGACTGTTTTCCCTGTCTACTAGTGGGGTAGTTTTCAAATAGCAGTGGTGGTGATTGCTATTTTCGGCTATCAGCCCCTTGGAATGTTAACACTTTAACTTAACATTCGGTTTCATAAATGTTGGTCCGAAAGTTTCCAACTTGTTTATTTCTGAAAATTAACGTATGTTATAGAGAATTATAATTTTCAACATTACTGACAAAAGATTGGACAAAAGCAGTAATTGCACCTATCTATAAGCAAGGGAAAAGGAAGGATTGCAACAACTATCGAGGTATCTCATTGATTAGTATACCAGGCAAAGTATTCACTGGCATCTTGGAAGGGAGGGTGCGATCAGTCGTTGAGAGGAAGTTGGATGAAAACCAGTGTGGTTTCAGACCACAGAGAGGCTGTCAGGATCAGATTTTCAGTACGCGCCAGGTAATTGAAAAATGCTACGAGAGGAATAGGCAGTTGTGTTTATGTTTCGTAGATCTAGAAAAAGCATATGACAGGGTACCGAGGGAAAAGATGTTCACTATACTGGGGGATTATGGGATCAAGGGCAGATCATTAAAATCAATCAAAGGTATTTATGTTGACAATTGGGCTTCAGTGAGAATTGATGGTAGACTGAGTTCTTGGTTCAGGGTACTTACAGGGGTTAGACAAGGCTGTAATCTTTCACCTTTGCTGTTCGTAGTTTACATGGATCATATGCTGAAGGGTATAAAATGGCAGGGAGGGATTCAGTTAGGTGGAAATGTAGTAAGCAGTTTGGCCTATGCTGACGACTTGGTCTTAATGGCAGACTGTGCCGAAAGCCTGCAGTCTAATATCTTGGAACTTGAAAATAGGTGCAATGAGTATGATATGAAAATCAGCCTCTCGAAGACTAAATAGATGTCAGTAGGTAAGAAATTCAACAGAATTGAATGTCAGATTGGTGATACAAAGCTAGAACCGGTCGATAATTTCAAGTACTTAGGTTGTGTGTTCTCCCAGGATGGTAATATAGTAAGTGAGATTGAATCAAGGTGTCGTAAAGCTAAAGCAGTGAGCTCGCAGTTGCGATCAGCAGTATTCTGTAAGAAGGAAGTCAGCTCCCAGACGAAACTATATGGGAGCGAAAGCTGGGTGGACTCAGGATATCTAATTCATAAGTTAGAAGTAACAGACATGAAAGTAGCAAGAATGATTGCTGGTACAAACAGGTGGGAACAATGGCAGGAGGATACTCGGAATGAGGAGATAAAGGCTAATTTAGGAATGAACTCGATCGATGAAGCTGTACGCATAAACCGGCTTCGGTGGTGGGGTCATGTGAGGCGAATGGAGGAGGATAGGTTACCTAGGAGAATAATGGACTATGTTATGGAGAGTAAGAGAAGTAGAGGGAGACCAAGACGACGATGGTTAGACTCGGTTTCTAATGATTTAAAGATACGAGGTATAGAACTAAATGAGGCCACAACACTAGTTGCAAATCGAGGATTGTGGCGACGTTTAGTAAATTCTCAGAGGCTTGCAGACTGAAGGCTGAAAGGCATAACAGTCTATAATAATAATGTATTTATGTATGTTATTGACAAGAACTTTTAGTCCGACTCATTGGCTGAATGGTCAGCGTTGAAATCTTCGGTTCATAGGGTCCCGGGTTCGATTCCCGGTGGGGTCGGGGATTTTAATCGCGTTTGGTTAATTCTTCTGGCTCGGGGACTGGGGTTGTGTTTGTCCCAACACTTTCCTCTTCATATTTAGACAACGCACTACACTACCAATCACCACAGGAACACGCAATAGTGATTACAGCCCTTCATATAGGGTTGGCGTCAGGAGGGGCATCTGGCCGTAGAACAGGAGCAAATCCACATGTGCGATACAGTTGGCACTCGCGACCCCACAGATGTAGGAAAATTGGAAGAAGAAGAAGAAGAAGAAGAAGAAGAAGATTGATAAGAACTTTAAAACTTAAAAAGAACTACGGTATATTAAAAGCCCGGATATATTCTTTGTTGTTAAATCGTATATTAAGGAACGAACCTATGATGGCGCTTATTAATTAACATTATAGGCAAGTAGTATAGGACAGTTTTCGTTCAATCATAGGCCTAATTAAATGTCTAAATTTTGAGTTTTTACAATATATGTTCACTTGTTAATTTATTGATAACAAAGCGGTGACTATTCAGCTTGTTTACGGCTATTGCAACTGATATCAGACGTGACATATATTGGCGAAGAGTCTCCCCGACTAGTTCAACAAATGTCATACCCGAAGCAGAACTGTGGTTCGGAGAATTTAATCTCAAATCAAAATCATTAAAATACTGGAAATGAACTAAATTTTTCTCCAGTCCAGTACAAACTGCGCACAGAATTTTCCATACATCTTCCTTGACTTTTGCGGCAATTAATTGTTAGTAATGTCACTTTCAAAACTCATTCTTGCCATTTTGGATTGCTGCGATTGCTGCTCTCTCTCTCCCTCTCTCTCTCTCTCTCTCTCTCTCTCTCTCTCTCTCTCTCTCTCTCTCTCTGTGTGTGTGTGTGCATCATTTTCAAATGTTTGATATATATTGAAGCAAACAAAAATACACAGAGCTACGTCACAGTCATTATAACGCTTATTTTGATTACCTTCCCTATTTTTCCCTTTTGAACTGTGACAGGAATTTGTCTGAAAATTTGAAAACTGTAAGTGAAGTTTATTATTTTCTTTTTACAAGTTGTTTTACTAAGAGAATCAACATCTATATCATCTGATAGCCAAGCAGGCATCAATTTTTGATAATGAGACAAAGTGTCTCATAGTGCATTGGCACTACCGGTGGCTACAATTAGCCTAGGCAGTGGCCTCCACGGTAAGCACTAGCCAGCGTCTTGGTAGGTGTGCTAGGTACCAACTGATGAGCCCAACCTAGCACACGAGGGCGAAACGCTGGCAACCAGGAATGAGTTAGCTGGAAAATTTATAATGTCCAATAACGGACCATTTATATTGGTATTATAAATTTACTCATTCGGAACAAATATTTCAGATTCCCTATGGTAATCAACATCTATATCATTGAATTATAGTGCCGAATATCCTGGTTGATTTTAATTATCGTTTGTACGGAATATTTTTTGGAAACGTAAGAACATAGTTGAACAGCATACGGCAACCGATGTATGAGAGTGGTCCACAACATGTTTGACAGATGAAGCTCTGCCCGTCCTCTCCGAAAGAATGATTTAAATACAACAGATGCAAGGGAATACGTCCACAGTTTACCAACTGCTGTTATGGAAAAGGTAAGATCGATTTTCAACGACTTGTCTGATCGTGCTCTCTAGCAGAAATGCAGGCATGGAAAAACGCAAAACACCAGTGAACGCATGAATAACGTAATAAGAAATCAATCAATCAATACTGCTTGCTTCTGTTTTAAGGGGCCTAACATCGAAGGTCATCCACCCTCAATCAATACTGATCTGCATTTAGGGCAGTCGCCCAGGTGACAAATTCCCTATCTGTTGTTTTCCTAGCCATTTCTTAAATGATTTCAAATAAATTGGAAATTTATTGATCATCTCCCTTGGTAAGTTATTCCAATCCCTAACTCCCCTACCTATAAATGAATAAATGTCCCAATTTATCCTCTTGAATTCCAACTTTATCTACATATTGTGATCTTTCCTACTTTTAAAGACGTCACTCAAACTTATTCGTTTACTAATGTCATTCCACGTCATCTCTCCTCTGACAGCTCGGGACATACCACTTAGTCGAGCAGCTCGTCTCCTTTCTCCCAAGACTTCCCACCCCAAACTTTGCAACATTTTTGTAACGCTACTCTTTTGTCGGAAATCACCCAGAACAAATCGAGCTGCTTTTCTTTGGATGTTTTCCAGTTCTTGAATCAGGTAATCCTGGTGAGGGTCCCTTACACTGGAACCGTACTCTAGTTGGCGCCTTACCAGAGACTTATATGCCCTTTCCTTTACTTCCTTATTGCAACCCCTAAACACCCTCATAATCATTGTGCAGAGATCTGTACCCTTTATTTACAATCCCAGTTATGTGATTACCCCCAATGAAGATCTTTCCTTGTATTAACACCCAGATACTTACAATGATCCCCAAAAGGAACTTTCACCCCATCAGCGCAGTAATTAAAACTCAGATGACTTTTCCTATTTGTGAAACTCACAACCTGACTTTTAACCCCGTTTATAGACATACTATTGCCTGCTGCCCATCTCACAACATTATCGAAGTGACGTTGCAGTTGCTCACAATCTTGTAACTTATCTATTACTCTATACAGAATAACATCATCCGCCTACTCTAATTCTCTGAGATCTATTTTCTAGAAATATAGCAACCCAATTAGCCACTCTTCTGTCAAGTCCAATTGCACTCATTTTTGCCAGTAGTCTCCCATGATCCACCCTATCAAATACTTTAGACAGGTCAATCGCGATACAGTCCATTTGACCTCCTGAATCCAAGATATCTGCTGTATCTTGCTGGAATCCTACAAGTTGAGCTTCAATGGAATAACCTTTCCTAAAACGGAACTGCCTTCTATCGAACCAGTTATTAATTTCGCAAACATGCCTAATATTATCAGAACGAAGACCTTCCCAAAGCTTACATGCAAAGCATGTCAAACTTACTGGCCTGTAATTTTTAGCTTTATGTCTATCACCCTTTTCTTTATACACAGGGGCTACTATAGCAACTCTCCATTCATTTGGTATAGCTCCTTTAACCAAACGATAATCAAATAAGTACTTCAGATAATGTATCTGTAAGTATTAAAACTCTTCACTTTGGTGTCTCTGATGCTATAGCTTCCTACAATAAAAGACATACAGTGAAATGTAAAACTCTGAGGAAACTGGGCATCGAACCTGGAAGGAACGCTGTGACAGCATTTCAGAAGACGGACGTGGAGAAACTTCGAAGTGCGAAAAAGGGCTGAAAGGGATTCGAAGAAGACTGCTAGGAGCAAGAGGAGGTGTGCCAAAAGATGTTAACTCATGAGATGGAGGTGGATCCAGATACTCCATTATACGGACCAGGAATACATAAAACATGCAGTTGTTCTCTTTTAACTTAGTTTCTGGAAAGTTTTCTGTGTTTTAGTTTGAAATTCAGGCCCGACTTTTCTCAGTTTTTTTTTCTATTTTCTTTACGTCGCACCGACACAGTTATAGGTCTTATGGCGACGGTGGGACAGGAAAGGCCTAGGAATGGGAAGGAAGCTGCCGTGGTCTTAATTAAGGTACAGCCCCAGCATTTGCCTGGGGTGAAAGCGGGAAACCACGGAAAACCATCATCAGGGCTGCCGACAGTGGGGTTCGAACCCACTATCTCCCGGATACGAGCTCACAGCTCAGCGCTCCTAACCGCACGACCAACTTGACCGATCAGAAACTATTAGTGATAGAGATATGAAACTTTTATCACTTATTATTATGATAGCCAGCTACAATTTGCCATGTTTTTTTTTACATTTCATGAGTTATTTATAAGTTATATATAAAAACGGTTAAAATGTGCAAAACCTTGTTGCTGTTAAATATATATTTTTAGTAAAGAAACGATTTCAAACTCTGCCTTAAAACACTCATTAGTATTCACACTAAAAGGTTTAAAAATTAAATATGTAGGACCTCCAGTTATTTAGAAAAGTTGCACCAAATTTGCTTAATTTAACATTGCTAATATAGACAGGGCCGGCTCCCCGTAAGTTCATTTACGTCATAGCGTAAGGTTCCTCGAATATTCTGGAGGTTTTAATTAAAATAATGAGATGTCTCAGGATTTTAAGTTAAGATTTAATTGAAGGAAGTAAGTGAAGAGAATTTACTGCTCAAAATATATTAGCGTGTCGTGTAAAGAAAGCGAAGGGAGTTGAATTGCTTGATGGCGGACACGACAGTCGATATTGTTACTAGTTTTGTATCAAGATGGTTGCGGTTCTAACCCCAGTCAAATCATCTAAAACTTTGAAACAGTTACTCGTGTCGTAATAGTTCGCTTTCCAAGTAAAACTCCCTGTTTGCAAGCTTCCGATAACAAGGCTGATAGTCCTATTCAATGAACCGAGTGAGTTAGTCATGCGGTTAGGATCGCGTAGCTGTGAGCTTGCATTCGGGAGATGCTGGATTCGAATCCCACCGACGGCATCCCTGAAGATGGTTTCCCGCGGTTCCCCATTTTCACACCTTAATTAAGACCACGGCCGCTTTCTTAACAATCCTAATCCTTTCCCGTCCTTGCGTCACCGATGTTAAAACCAGTAGCAAGAAGTCCTATACAACTGAACACTTGTTTATTTTGAAAGATGAGAAAAGGAAAGCCTCAGTGTGTTCCACAAACCCAGTACTAAACAAGTTGGAAAATAATTGTTGAAAAGGGGCTGTACAGGAATGTTGTTGGGAGTAGTTGGTAACAAATATGAGAAAATGAAAATGAAATGGCGTATGGCTTTTAGTACCGGGGGCGTCCGAGGACATGTTCGGCTCGCCAGGTGCAGGTCTTTTGATTTGACACCCATAGGTGACCTGCGCGTCGTGATGAGGATGAAATAATGATGAAGAAGACATACACCCAGCTCCCGAGCCAGCGGAATTAACCAATGATGTTTAAAATTCCCGACCCTGTCGGGAATCGAACTCGGGAGCCCTCTGACCAAAGGCCAGCACGCTAACCAGTTAGCCATGTATGGAGAAATAATTTGATCCATCTGTCCCGTCATTGCCACACACATCTGAAAAGATAAGTGTTATAATCAGTCGTAGCCCTTCTGCTAACAGGCTCGATCCTAGTTGAGGTCGATGGAATTTTAAATGCGACAGCTCATGCTGTTGCTTTCCGACGCGTTCAATTTCGAGCCGGATCGTGTCTGGTTAATTGCTCTACCTCGGGGACTGTATATTTGTGCTTGCCTTAATAAACTGTCATTTACACATAACACATCATACTTGGTTAGAAATCATACTTCTAAAGTGCTGACTCTTTAGATCATCAGCTGATAAATGGGTATAAAACGAGTGTGGGAGATTTTCACCAGCCGCTGGTTACCAACATCACCTCATCTGCAATGAACAACTTTTCATTCTAAAACTCCTCAATAGACGCCTCCTCCACAACTTCTTAACCTCGCAAGCGGCTTGATTTCCAGCACGATGCAATTCTGAATAGTACTTTGAGGCAATTGACACTCTGGATAAGAGTGAACCAGCTCCAATTATATCAGTAAAAAAAGTCACCGGCTGTTGAACACAAACTGAGCTGCATCAAGGACAACTTTTGAAATCTGCTCCAAGTAATCAAGAAGTTACGTGCGAGAACTCTCAAGAGTGACAGCAGCTCTTCCGTCTCTTCAGGAAGTGAGATGAAAAAGCACATGAAGCGTCTGCTGCATAAAAGTTGGAAGCTGTTCAGTCTTTCGTGCATTAGTAAAATAGTTTTCGGTGGGAGATAAACGAACTTAGGCCTAATACACACTCACACATTCTCCACTGAACTGCTTTTGGGTCTGTCGCCCAGGTGGCAGATTCGCTATCAGTTGTTTACCTAGTCTTCTCTTAAATAATTTCAAAGAAGTTGGAAATGTATCGAACTTCTCCCTCGGTAAATTATTCAAATCCCTAATTCCTCTTCCCATAAACGAATATTTATCCTATGTGTTCTCTTGAATTCCAGCTTTTGTCTTCATATTATGATCTTTCCTAATTTTAAAAACTCGATTCGAACGTATTCGTCTACGAAGTTTACTCCATGCCATAACTCCCTTGATAGCTCGGAACATACCGCTTATTCGAGCAGCTCATCTCCTTACTCCCAAGTCCTCCCAGTCCAAAGTTTGTAACATTTTCTTAACACGATTCGGTTGTCGGAAATCACTCAGAACCAAGTGCGGTGCTTTCCTTTGAATCTTTTCAGCTCTGGTGAGGGTACAGTACTTTAATTGGGGTCTGACCAGTGACTTCTATGCCCTCATCTTTACATAAATTAATTAGTAAACCAGAAATATTAGCTCACCTGGTAGCCATGATGGTTAAGGCATCTATGGTCTGACACCGTGTTTAGCCAGTTCGAGTCCCGTTGGTCGAAAGCATCTTCACCATCAGAATGTTGGTCGGCAAAGTAAGAGAGGTGTTGGTATACAATTTCTAATCACCGGGTTGCGTGCATATGCCGCTGTGGATGGCGATTCGTTCGTCGGATGGGAACGTTAAGCCCTGAGCAGAATACCTGGTGCTATTCGACAGGATTAGGCTATATGTCAGCAGTTGATTCCTCCCTCTCCCTTCCTACTATATGGCGTCAACTCGCGCTCGGCATTTTCGAGAATGTACGGTAGTTTGAATGGGGTATACTCATTTTTGATTCCCGTGTTTCCCTGTAACACTGTCTGGATTTTCGAGGTCAACACTGCCGGTCTTATTTGTTCCTGTAACTGCTAAACATGCGGACTGAAGTTCAAAATAAGTTTCAGGTCAAATTATAACGAATACAAGGCACTTTAGTGCCTATAAATGCTTACTTTGGCAGTGCACGAACTCTGCATACTTTGGCCGTGCTTGTACTCTGCATACTTTGGCCGTTTTAATAATAATAATAATAATAATAATAATTGTACCGGGCGGTACACCTCCACGCCGCTAATTTAAAATGTGCGCCAGTTGAAAATCCTCTGCTGGAGGAAGCCTGAACTTTATTGACGGTATTAATTTTCTACCTTCTCAGAAGATGTCACTACCTGTAAATTTTGGAGTTTTAGAACTGTGTCATTTTTGATGTGTTTTTGTTTTGCTTGAAGTAAGAAGTGTGAACTTTCTCTTCTAGAGGACACTACTGAAGAACTACAATAGTGCACCCTAGTGCGAAGAAAAAGAACTGTTCCTTGGAGAAAATTTTATTTCAAAAGTTTGTTCTTTGTTAAATTTCTTTCAGTCATTGGTTAAGTTGGCAATATTACCCCTTTCTTTCCCCTTGTTTTAAATCTAGCCAATCCCGAATTTCTGAAATTAATTTTCCACCAATAATGTGTTTCTTCTTCATCTTGTGTAGGGGTTTCTCTTTATTCTCCAATAAAGTGATTGTGGGCGGGTATTCTCATTCCCCTAACGCCTAGAACCTTCCGCGAGAGTATATAAACTGCTGATTTTAGGGTCTCTGCGCCACTTCTGTTCCATCTTTCTGTGTGTAAAGTACATAACAGGGGGCGGGAAGCGCCTCTTTCTTCGGCAGCGGTCAACAACAAGGTAATGGCCAATTAATAACTTATTTCTTTGCTAGCTCAGCAGTTTAACTCTCGGGGCGGGTCCGAAGCTTTTTCCGTTATGTAACCTTTCTTAAAATGTAAAGAAACTTGTATCTATTTCATCTTTTAAACTGCATATCGGGATAGAGAGTGCTTAACCCTCTCGAGCTCCCAATCATATTGTTTTGAGGTGAACTTATTTTTCTCAACCTATTCTTTGTTAATATAATGTAAATTGTTCTTTTCTGAAGTCACCTCTGTAGTATGGGATTAGCCCTTGCATTAACGGCCTAGTGCCAAGTAGGTTTTAAATAAAGTGTATTAGGAGTGCGGAGAGCCTCCTTTCAAGTTGGTATTTTAGAGGCCATATAATTAACCTTTTCTCACTTAATAGGCCTCAGTTGATTGGGTATTTTACCCCTGTGTTTATGTCCGTTGAGGACAGCTTGAAGGTGGAGTTTGGTGTGGCCTGGGAGAGGCTTAAAGTTGAGAGTGAGTGGCTCTTTTGAAAATTGAGTGTTGTATGCCTCGTGGAGGCTTTTCAGTGTAATTTGGAGCAAGGGCTCCTAGGCATGAATGGGGTTTTCTGCCCCTCTGTTGAAACTTGTGTTTGGGGTACAACTGAGCTGATTGCCCAAGCATTGTGAAGTCAGGGCGCGAAGACCAAATCCTGTAAATATTGTAACTACCCTTTGGACTTGCTACTTTGTACCTGCCATGCTTGTTATTTCTTTATTTTTGAAAAGAAAATATAACCTTGTTAAATTTTAAATTAATTTTACTTTCGTAGCTTGAGACCCGTTCACACCCGCACCTTCTTTCACCTCTACCTACCGCTAAAACTCGGTAACAAGTGGTAGCAGAGCGTGGTTGAATGGGTCTCAATTTAGCCCTTTTTGACGGCTAAACATTGTTTTGTTCCGAACTCTAACAATTTTCTCAGTTGCTGGAATTTTTTTTTGAGTTTTTCAAAATTGTTCTGTCATCATGCCCGGACCTCGCGATGTTCTTCATCTTAACTATTTGCGCAAAGAGGAGTTGATATATGAGTTAACTATTAGAAATGTGCAATCTGGAGGCACGGTTGCAGTAGACACAAACAAGCTTAGAGAGTCCCTTGAATTGCCCATTTCAATCCCCACCTTGGGAGAGAAAGAAGTTGACGACTCTCTTTCCACGATCGTCGAGAATATTACTGGGCTAGCATCTGTAGTTAGTTTTTTTGATGAAAATGATCCTTCTCCTAATCAAATTAAGCGTGTGCAAGCCAGGCTATATCACTTTTCAAATAGAGTTAACGATCTGTTGTCTCTAAAGTTGAATGACGTTGAGAAGAAGGAAGCTAGTACGCTGCTTGAAAATATTTCTGAATTATCTAGCAAGGTCACTCAATTGTTAACTGGGGAGGTTACTCCCAAAACTGATCAACCCGTCACGGTGAATGTAGGTAGCGAGGAAGAGCCTCATAAGGGAGAAGTCAATAGGAAAACCATTGCTGCTCAAACAACCTCTGCCCCATTGGACGAGTCTGAACGCCGTAACTCATTAAATAATGTACGTTCTGAATTAACCACCTTGCCATTGAAACCTTTACCTACTATGTCACACGGGTTTAGTAGCTTGCCTCATGCACTGGCAATGTTGCTCAGAGGTATCTCTAAGTTTTCCGTTAATACCACCAGTGACGTAATTTCATTTTTAAGATTTCTAGTTGAATTTCAGGATCATGCCCTTGTTTTTTCTCTTTCTCCATGTCAAATTTTGCAAATTATCTATCCGTATGCTATTGGTATTCTCTCTGATAAAATCGTAAGAGCCATTGCCGAGCAATCATCTATTGAGGATTTCCATGCCCACTTGCTAGCTAACTTCATCCCTGCTAGGGCCAGGTCCTCCCTTATTCAGAAGTACTATTATCGGGTACTGCGCTTGGATGAAAACTTGGCAGATTTCATCCAAGATATTAAGTTTTATACTAGGGTGTTTGCTCTTCACTTCCCTGAGGATCAGATTGTACAAGCTATTGTGGAAGGGATCTCACCACCCTACAGGTCATATTTGTGTTTCGCGGCGTGCCCGCAAACTTTCTCGGAACTTGAAGCATTGGCCGTCTCAGCGGAAGGAGTTAGATACGCCGATTCTTTGCGTGTAGCGAAAGAACCCCCGCCTTCCTTTAGTAATACTCGGCCTCCACCTCGCCGATCAGTCACCCCTCGTAAATGTTATGCTTGTGGGTCGCCTGACCACCTGCGCAATAAGTGTCCACTGATCAAGTCGAGTGGGACAAGTAATGGGGCTGGTTCATCACAAGGCTGTTTTAAATGTGGGGCTTTCTCACATATTGCCAAGAATTGCCCAAATTCGAATAGCACCCCCTCCTGCTCAACTTCTGGTGCAAATTCCACCTATGCCAATAATAAAAAGTGACTAGTGGCTTGGGCTGAGTCGACTAATCCATCTTCCCGAGACTCAGCCCCTAGTAAACAGGTTGTAAATTCAGGGAACGAGCAATTTTCAAATGCATCTTTTGAATGCCCCAAAGAGTGTCTTAGGATTGCGGCGGATTCCCCCGCACCTATTCCTTTTCTTAAGATTGAGTTAAATAATGAGCCTATAACCGCTCTATTAGATTCAGGCAGTGTCTGTTCGATTATTTCGGCTGAATGGTATTCTAAATTGAAATCTGTTTGTAAACTACCTGACTATGTCTCATCTCCTGTTCTATATGTTTCGGCTAATTCATCTCCATTAGAAATTCTAGGTTCCTTACTGGTCAAAATTCGTATTTTTAAATTTACATGGAAAACCAAACTGTTTGTGGCTAAGCACTTGTCTTGCCCCATCATACTGAGAGCGGACTTCATTTCTCACACTGGTCTTGTGCTCGATCTTCAGAGTAAGTCGTGCACATTCAAATTTGCGTCCAATTGTAAAATCCCACTATTAAAGTGTAATTCTGCATCATGTTCTTCTATTTCGCCTACCCAGGATGAGATGTTGTTAGACCTTAGACATCTACCTGAGGAGCAGGCTGATAGTATTCGCAAATTGTGTCAGTCCTTTCCAGAGGTGTTCTCTGATACTCTTGGTGTTACTGACCTTATTGAATACAAAATTGAGGTCACGGATTCGATTCCGGTCCGTTTTCCACCTTATAGGCTATCTCCACCTAAAATGAAGGCTCTGAAAGAAATCATCGATCAAATGTTGAAGGATGGTATTATTAGGCCCTCTAAGTCGGCGTATTCTTCGCCTATTTTTCTAGTCCCGAAACCCCAAGGGGGCTTCAGGCCTGTCATTGATTACAGGGCTCTCAATCGGAAGGTGGTGTTACAATCTGTGCCCCTTCCCGACCTTCATTCTTGTTTTTCATGGTTTCGTAAGGCCAAGTTCTTTACTATCTTGGACTTGAATCAGGCCTATAATCAAATTCCCCTTGCCGAAGAGTCTAAACACCTTACAGCGTTTGCCACGGACTGGAATTTATATGAATACAACCGCGTGCCTTTCGGGCTCCCCACGGGAGCAGCTGTACTCACTAGGCTGCTAGATAGGGTCTTCTCCGACATCAAATTTGAATACTTGTACCACTACTTGGATGATGTCGTCGTATTCTCGGAAACCTTCGAAGAACATCTAGATCATCTGCGAGAAGTTCTCAATCGCCTTCGTAAGGCTGGGTTAACTGTCAAGTTGTCCAAGGTTGCCTTTGCTAAGCCCTCTATGTCATTCCTAGGGCATATTGTGTCACCTGATGGTGTTGCAGTCGATCATTCGAGAACACAGGCCATCCGTGATTTTAAACCTCCCAAGGACATTAAAGGTATCGCCAGGTTTATTGGTATGGTGAATTTCTTCAGAAAGTTCATTCCTAACTTTGCTAATAGAGCGGCGCCCTTGAACCTTCTTCGTAGGAAAGGCATCAAATTCGAGTGGGGACCTTCTCAACAAGCCGCTTTTGAAGATCTTAAATTAGCTCTCTGTAATGCCCCTGTACTTGCTATGCCTGATTTCTCGAAGAAATTCATCGTCCAAACTGACGCGTCGTCGTCAGCAGTAGCTGCAGTCCTTCTTCAAGAGACTGAACTAGGGAGGCGACCCATCGCCTATGCATCTAGGACCTTGTCGGCTCAAGAAGCCAAGTATTCCATCTATGAGCTCGAAGGTTTGGCAGTTTTATTCGCCTTAGAAAAGTTCCGTCTCTATCTGGAACACGACAAATTCGACCTGGAGACAGATAATCAAGCCTTAAGATTGGTCTTAGGTAGGCCGCGTCGTACTGGTCGTATAGCCCGTTGGGCCATCCGTATTTCTGCCTTCCAATTCGATGTCAGGCATATCAGAGGTACCGAAAATATTGTTGCTGATGGACTCAGTCGTATGTTTTCTAACGACATTGAGAACCATGAACCGGTCGATAGTTCATCTCCTCCCGAGTCCATGTTATCTGATGTTAATGCCATCTTAACAGATGCCCCCATGCTTTTTAGGGATATCGAGAAATACCAACGTGAAGATCCGACGCTGGCTCCGATAATGGAAACCCTTTCTTCTGGGGAACATGTTGTCCCTTATGTTCTGAGGAATGGTGTTTTATGTTGCCCTTCGAGGCATGATAAGATGATGAAAGTTGTCGTTCCAGCTGTTCTTGTACCTATGATCTTCAAGTACTATCATGAGACCCCATTAGGGGGGCATCTTGGAATCTTTAAAACTCGTGAAAAGATTCGTGAAATGTTCATCTGGAAAGGTATGGACGGTGAAATCCGTGAACTTGTAAAAGCTTGTAAAGCTTGTTTGCTCAGTAAACCCACCATGTCCACCAAGGTAGGCCTTTTGTCTTCGCATCAAGCGTCGCGCCCCATGGAACGCCTGTATATTGATTATGTAGGACCCTTCCCCCAGTCAAAGGGAAATGCCAACAAGTTCATCTTTGTATGCGTAGATGGTTTTACCAGATTCTCTTGGTTATTTCCGACTAAGCTGGCTACCGCTCAGTCTACCATTACTTGCTTAAATTCTATTTTTGCTTCTTTTGGTCCGTGCCAATATATTATATCTGATAATGCTAAGGCTTTCACATCTAATTTTTTTCGTAAATTCTGTTTTGACTTGTCTATCTCTCATGTAACTACTTCTGCTTATTACCCTCAACCATCGCTGGCTAAACGGGTTAACCGTAATCTCAGGTCCGCGCTTATTGCCTATCATCATGAAGATCATTCCAGGTGGGACACGTCCTTGCATTGGTTAGCTTTTGCTTTGAATTCGGCGGTTCATGAATCACATAAGTTTACTCCAGCCTCGTTGATGTTCAAGTTTGTTCCCAACACGCCGCTCTCTAACCTCTGGTCTCTGAGTGACATTCTACCCGAGACAATAGATCCGGACAACATTAAAGATCTTTGGAAGAAGGCTAAAGCCAATCTTAAAGTGTCTCATGAAAAGGTTAGGGAAAGGTATGATCGTGGACGGAGACCCACCCCTTTGAATGTAGGTGACCAAGTTATGGTCAAGAACTTTGTTCCCGCGGGCAAGCTTGCCCCCAGATTCCAGGGGCCGTGTGTCATTCTTGATTTCCTTACGCCGGTTACGTTGTTATTAAGTAATCCAGCCACCGAGAGGATATTTAGGGTTCACCTGTCACAGGTGAAACCAGTGTAAATTTTGTGTTAACTTGCTTCATATAATTTGAAAGGAATATGAAGGTTATATTTTTTTGGGTTTTCACTTTTAAGGCATTCTGCCCCTTCTATAATATTTTGTTTCATATGTAAGTTTTTGTAAACCCCTCCCGCACGGTTAAACTGCCATTCTGTCCTTACCACGGCCATTACCACGCTCCCGTCTCCTGCTATACACACTGTGGCTTGCTTATATTAAATGCCATGGATATCTGCACGCCCCTGGCCCCTCAACCTCTCCACAAAGTCTGTGCCCTCAAAAAGATGATGGTCCAACAATATTCTGCCGCCTAGCTTTAATGTTTCAGTGCCCCCGCAGCCGCGCGGCGCTGTGCCGCGACTGGGTTTGAGGATGGGCCCCCTCGACCCCAGCGAGGACGACATGTGCACGGCGAGCCGGAGCTCTCCTCCCGGCCAAGGCTGATGTGCGGTGCACGACCTGCTACTTGCCCGGAGCCTGTATATGTTCACCGCGGGCGCGGCGTGTTTCAACACCACTGCTCCCCTCATGGTGCGGGCGAGCGGTATCTCAGGGTACTTGAGGGGTCCGAGCGGCCTCTCCTGGATGCAAGCGGCAACGGCCGATCTGGCCATTCAACTTAGTCTACATCAACTACATGGACATTCCAGTTCGACATTACTACCTTCTCTTGGATTTTTCTGCAATACCTGGTGGACTTAGAAATTTTTTTTTTCAACTTTAAAAACTAAAGTTTATCTTCTGAATTCAACTTCTACAAGCATAAAGACTTTACTTCACCTGCAACAACAAAAATTTTGAAACTGAATCAAACCATATTAAGAAAATCTTAAATATACTTCTGCAATTAATCTCCACATCTACATCAAAACTTGGACCTAGTTTTCAAACAAATTTCATGTGTCACCCCTGGAGGAACTTTTGGGGGGGGAGGTCTGTACCGGGCGGTACACCTCCACGCCGCTAATTTAAAATGTGCGCCAGTTGAAAATCCTCTGCTGGAGGAAGCCTGAACTTTATTGACGGTATTAATTTTCTACCTTCTCAGAAGATGTCACTACCTGTAAATTTTGGAGTTTTAGAACTGTGTCATTTTTGATGTGTTTTTGTTTTGCTTGAAGTAAGAAGTGTGAACTTTCTCTTCTAGAGGACACTACTGAAGAACTACAATAGTGCACCCTAGTGCGAAGAAAAAGAACTGTTCCTTGGAGAAAATTTTATTTCAAAAGTTTGTTCTTTGTTAAATTTCTTTCAGTCATTGGTTAAGTTGGCAATATTACCCCTTTCTTTCCCCTTGTTTTAAATCTAGCCAATCCCGAATTTCTGAAATTAATTTTCCACCAATAATGTGTTTCTTCTTCATCTTGTGTAGGGGTTTCTCTTTATTCTCCAATAAAGTGATTGTGGGCGGGTGTTCTCATTCCCTTAACGCCTAGAACCTTCCCCGAGAGTATATAAACTGCTGATTTTAGGGTCTCTGCGCCACTTCTGTTCCATCTTTCTGTGTGTAAAGTACATAACAGGGGGCGGGAAGCGCCTCTTTCTTCGGCAGCGGTCAACAACAAGGTAATGGCCAATTAATAACTTATTTCTTTGCTAGCTCAGCAGTTTAACTCTCGGGGCGGGTCCGAAGCTTTTTCCGTTATGTAACCTTTCTTAAAATGTAAAGAAACTTGTATCTATTTCATCTTTTAAACTGCATATCGGGATAGAGAGTGCTTAACCCTCTCGAGCTCCCAATCATATTGTTTTGAGGTGAACTTATTTTTCTCAACCTATTCTTCGTTAATATAATGTAAATTGTTCTTTTCTGAAGTCACCTCTGTAGTATGGGATTAGCCCTTGCATTAACGGCCTAGTGCCAAGTAGGTTTTAAATAAAGTGTATTAGGAGTGCGGAGAGCCTCCTTTCAAGTTGGTATTTTAGAGGCCATATAATTAACCTTTTCTCACTTAATAGGCCTCAGTTGATTGGGTATTTTACCCCTGTGTTTATGTCCGTTGAGGACAGCTTGAAGGTGGAGTTTGGTGTGGCCTGGGAGAGGCTTAAAGTTGAGAGTGAGTGGCTCTTTTGAAAATTGAGTGTTGTATGCCTCGTGGAGGCTTTTCAGTGTAATTTGGAGCAAGGGCTCCTAGGCATGAATGGGGTTTTCTGCCCCTCTGTTGAAACTTGTGTTTGGGGTACAACTGAGCTGATTGCCCAAGCATTGTGAAGTCAGGGCGCGAAGCCCAAATCCTGTAAATATTGTAACTACCCTTTGGACTTGCTACTTTGTACCTGCCATGCTTGTTATTTCTTTATTTTTGAAAAGAAAATATAACCTTGTTAAATTTTAAATTAATTTTACTTTCGTAGCTTGAGACCCGTTCACACCCGCACCTTCTTTCACCTCTACCTACCGCTAAAACTCGGTAACAACAATAATAATAATAATAATAATAATAATAATAATAATAATAATAATAATAATAATAATAATAATAATGAAATGAAATGGCGTATGACTTTTAGTGCCGGGAGTGTCCGAGGACATGTTCGGCTCGCCAGGTGCAGGTCTTTCGATTTGACACCCGTAGGTGACCTGCGCGTCGTGATGAGGATGAAATGATGATGAAGACGACACATACACCCAGCCCCAGTGCCAGTGAAATTAACCAATGGTGGTTAAAATTCCCGACCCTGCCGGGAATCGAACCCGGGACCTCTGTGACCAAAGGCCAGCACGCTAACCATTTAGCCATGGAGCCGGACATAATAATAATAATAGGGAATGTGCCAAGTAAGTGAATATCACGCTCAACCAGAGCACAGTGCACCAGAGATCCGGCGCGCGTAGCTCTGGAAGGAAACCGCACCAGTTCAGGAAGACTTCCTTCCTAAAGAAGAATTGAGTAGTGGGCGTCATTAACTGTACGTCACTTTGTGGACCTTCAACCGGCTGAGGACGGCGGTGTCAAAGTTTACAAGTTATCTTATGAAGTGGGGTACACTGCAGACGCAAGATGCGATTGCGCAGAGATCCAATACCAAGATCACCTCCTCGCGTGCGAAGAAATGATACTGTAGACTCGTGCACTTAGGGTTGCCATACGTCCTGAACAAGCGGGATTGTCCTGAATTTGAGCATGTGTCCCGACGTCCTGACTGAATTGTTAAAAATCCCTAAATGTCCTGAATTTTAAACATCAGACCAAATTATTTTAAAAAATTCTCAAATGCTTTTGAAAATCGATGTCCCATCTGTTACTCTATGCAAATAATATTGAATATTATATAATTTTGGAGTGGTCTGTAAAGTAGGTATTTTACTTAAGGTATGATTTCTTATTATTTCTCTATTTGCTTTTTAACATTAACATCAGATAACAAGTGTGTCTTTTCGAAATGGATGGGACAGTTTACATGGAATTACCCAAATACACTCCTTGGAACCATAGGCGCCAAATTTTGGTCTTGAACACTGGGGCAAGGATAAATATATCAATATATCAAATATTTTTAAGGGAGCAAAAACACGATTGCGTCCCCGTGCCACTATTTGCACGGGGGCAAGTGCTCTCGTGGAGTCGGCGCCTATGTTTGGAACATCGATCTTGGTGTCCTGAATTTCATCCTGAACCTGGTGGCAACCCTACGAGCACTCCACAAGATCTCATGCTCGTCATGGACAGAGGATTAAGAGCTGCTGAATTATAGAAAAAATAAAAGTGTTTCTCCTGAACACGGAAAACAAATATCATAGTTTTTATTAGAAATATGAAAGTGGTTGACTGTGGGAAAAGCATGACTGACAGTGAACTCAAACAGCGCATGCATGTTTGTACAAAAATTATCTAGCTTTTTGTAACTATTTACTACTGATAAAAAGCAATACTGCGTACAAAATTACCCAAACTGGCATGGTTTTTTAAAGGCTGTGAAACGTGCAAAAATAACCGTCAACTTAAGAAAATACAGGCTAAAACATTGAAAATGAAAACCTACAACCTGTTTTCCAGTCATTGACCGGCTCAGGGATGGAATGCATGAAGCAGATATAGGCTATTAGTACGATGGGGTCGCAACTCCCAAAGTGATTTAATAATGACTGATAGATGCTATGAAATGAGAATGGAGAGTGTTGCTGGAATGAAAGATAACAGGGAAAACCGGAGTGCCCGGAGAAAAACCTGTCCCGCCTCCGCTTTGTCCAGCACAAATCTCACATGGAGTGACCGGTATTTGAACCACGGTATCCAGTAGTGAGAGGCCGACGCGCTGCCGCCTGAGCCACGGAGGCTTCGGCTAAAACATTATGAGGATGTATTTGATTTGGTACAACTAACATATATTTTTTAATGAACTGGGCTAATGGGTCAAATGCAGCGTAGTTTGTTTTAGTGTTCTTAAAACTGGCTCTAACTGGAGGCCTTTTTAACATGCGTTGATTCGATTGCTTTGTAATTCTAAAAAGCTTACATACCGCTGCCTGTGAATTTTATACCCATTCCTGAAAAAGAAAATCGAATCGTTCCATCCAAGAATGATTTAAACATTCTACAATGCAGAATGTGTGAAATATCGCACCCTTATTTCAGTCGTTTAAGACATATGTCAGACTTTAGTGTTCATGTTGTCTAGGATGCATTTCTCTAGGCCAGGTCCTCTCAAACGCCCAAAGTCTCACGCGTGCAAATCGAGGCGCAAGAGCTCCGTGCACTGTGCATCGTTCCCGCTCGACTCGACTCGGACCAACGCTTCCTCTCTGGGCTACTCGGCTAAGCTCGCCTAAGCTCGGCTCTACTCGGCTCAACTCAGCTCGGATTTGGAGCGCGACGTAGCAAGTGTGGAAGAGCGAGACAGGGGGAGCGAGCGAGATAGGCGTGAGGAAACAGAGAGTAAGCGCTATTGCTCCAAATCGAGGAGTGGGGGGTCTGCACTCTGGTCAACCAAGCCAAGTCGTCTTTTGCACCGTGCACAGTGCATGCACCAGGCGCATGCACTCTGAGAGGCCCTGCTCTAGGCTATCTCTAGAAAACGACTGTTCTGAGATGCCATGATTCTTTCCTACTTGTTTATTCTACTGATACTAAAGTATCGTTTCATTCAAGTAAATTGTATAACGCTCTTTGCTCGCTGACCAACAGACAGTGCCAAGATATGTGTAAGATTCACGGCATCACTACTGTCAATAACTATTAAAGTTGATTTCGTTTTCTTCTTCACCTCCATCTTCCCAAGTGAGGGTTATCGTCCATAACACGAGACGGGCCAATGCACAGTGTTGCGAGCGTACAGTATCACAGCGGAAGTTGCTATCGATACTTTCGACTTCATTGTTGGCAACCCTAGCTTCAAAACTGGTACGATTCCTCAAAGAGAAATTTTAATGAGGTTTTCGGGTCAAGAGTTCTGGGTTGGACTACCAGAAGAATCGGGGATTTAAGCCACGTATGATTAATTACCTTGAATCGGTGGGTGGGTGTTCGCGATCGTTGTGACACCACCATGGAGTGCAAAGGAAATAATAATAATTCTGCGGTTTTCGGAAATACCGACGTGCCGGAAAATTATCTCGCAAGAGTTTATGTGTCGGTAAATTTACTGACTCGAGGCTTCAATTACTAATGAACTGAACTGCGATCAAACCCCACCAACCTGGTCTCAGAAGATCAGTGCTCTTCCGTCTGATCCACTGAGCCCGGCTATAATAATACTTTTTTTTTTTTTTTTGCTAGGGGCTTTACATCGCATCGACACAGATAGGTCTTATGGCGACGATGGGATAAGAAAAGCCTAGGAGTTGGAAGAAAGCGCCGTGGCCTTAATTAAGGTACAGCCTAGTGTGAAAATGGAAAACCACGGAAAACCATCTTCAGGGCTGTCGACAGTGGAATTCGAACCCAACATCTCCTGAATGCAAGCTCACAGCTACGCGACCCTAACCACACTGCCAACTCAGTCGATACATATTATACTATCATTTGTCCCTCATAGCGGTGGAGTCGTAGGTGAAAACTGTGTCTTACATGTCACTTGATCATATCTTACGGTCAGATGCCCTTCCTGACGCCGATCCTAGGGGGAGGAATATGTTCACCATAACGCGTTTCTCTTATGGTTGATAGTGGGTTGTGTTGTAGTGTGTTGGTGCAAAATACGAGGTATGTATTGAGTCAAAAACAGTGCCGGAGATAGATGCATTAACCAGACGCGGCTAAAATCCCGAAAGTGGCCGGAAATTGAGCTCAGGACCTTCGGAACCGAAGACATAGAACGCTGAGCGTACGGCCAAGGAACTGGGCATTTCTTCTTCTTCTTCTTCTTCTTCTTCTTATTATTATTATTATTATTATTATTATTATTATTATTATTATTATTATTATTATTATTATTATTATTATTATTATTATTATTGTAAGCCTCCGTGGCTCAGACAGCAGCGCGTTGGCCTCTCACCGCTGGATACCGTGGTTCAAATCCCGGTCACTCCATGTGAGATTTGTGCTGGACAAAGCGGAGGCGGGACAGGTTTTTCTCCGGGTACTCCGGTTTTCCCTGTCATCTTTCATTCCAGCAACACTCTCCATTCTCATTCCATAGCATCTATCAGTCATTGACATATGACTTTGGGAGTGGCGACCCCATCGTACCAATAGCCTATATATGGTTCATTCATTACATCCCTGACCCGGTCAAAGACTGGAAAATAGGTTGTAGGTTTTCATTTTCATATTATTATTATTATTTTGTTTACCCACCAGGATCGGTTTTCCCTCGGACTCAGCGAGGGATCCCACCTCTACCACCTCAAGGGCAGTGTCCTGGAGCGTGAGACATTGGGTCGGGGGATACAACTGGGGAGAATGACCAGTACCTCTCCGAGGCGGCCTCACCTGCTATGCTGAACAGGGGCCTTGAGGGGGGATGGGAAGATTGGAAGGGATAGACAAGGAAGAGGGAAGGAAGCGGCCGTGGCCTTAAGTTAGGTACCATCCCGGCATTTGCCTGGAGGAGAAGTGGGAAACCACGGAAAACCACTTCCAGGATGGCTGAGGTGGGAATCGAACCCACCTCTACTCAGTTGACCTCCCGAGGCTGAGCGGACGCCATTCCAGCCCTCGTACCACTAATCATGCTAACCACTACACGACAGAGGCGGTCATTTTTATTATTATTATTAATAGGTGTGATGACAACCAGATTTTTGAAGCATTATCATCATATTCGTCCTGTCGCATGCTACTGAAACAGGTACTCCTCAAGACCAAACCCCAAATAAAACGTTCAAGATTTTACGTCCTATTAACTTCATTTATGGGTTTCAGAGACTATGAAGCGCCAGAATTTTGTCCCACAGGGATTCTTCGATGAGCCGGTAATTCTGCCGATATGGCGTTCCAATGCGGTGATAGTATCGTGAACACATGACATGTTTACTGTCACATAAAGCTATTCACAATAACTTTGTTGTTTCACTGTTCAACTTGCCTCTTTCACTACAAGTTTTGCGATTCAAGGAAACAAATAAATAAGCTTCCTCTGATGCGTGACTGTTGATAAACACAATCATAGCTATAGCACCACTATTTTCACTTTGGGTCCAATTCACGCAAGTTTGTGGTTTTACGTGACTGTTGGTTTCATTGAACCTCCAGTTTATGTGGAAATCGAACTACAGAGACAAGGATTTTTCATTTCAAAAATTCCACTTACTTTGGCCGCGATTCGAACGGCGGCCTTTATGGTGGGAAGAAGCACGCCCGGTGAGAATCCTACGTGGGTGAATGGGAGTCTGTGCTTGACTGCGTGCAAGTGACGTGCGTACTGAATATCAATTTCGTTGAAGCTATGCGTGAAAAGAGTTCAGGTTCTAAAGCCTTGAGCGTGGGAAGTCGTAAACGAGCTGCTGACTCAATAGCTGTTATGTTCATTGATTCATTCTGCAGGAATCACGCAACAGGAAATAGAAAATAATGCCTTATTAGTAATAATTACAAAAGTTGCCTAGTTCTTTGTTCCTATTTAAGGTCATTCTCTTGACACTTGTGTGACGTGTTCACCGTTAAGTGCAGTTCAGGTCTTCATTACTTGAGGCGCTGATCCTTGGGAGTAAAAATAAGATATGCAGCTAATTAGGGAATGCGCCAGGTCAGTGAATACCACGCTCAACCAGACGGAGTGTGACCCCGAGAGGCACTACGAACATTACCACCATCATCCATCAGAAAATAGCCGTTTCCACTGAACAGGCGACTCTACTTACGACTTTACTTACAACTGCCAGACTGGTTCAACTTTCATTTGGTATTGTTGTGCTGGTAGTGATTATTATTTTAAGGGGAAGTACAACTGGGCAACCATACTGTCTTAACAAGAGAGGACAAAGAAGGAAGAGGTCTAACCCTTCTAAGAACGAAGGTTGCGAAGGGTATGAAAATGAGACATACCGAGCAAATAGCCCCGCGGCTTGGGTGACGTGGCTGCCAGCTTGCATTCGAAAGATAGTGGGTTCGAACCCCACTGTTGGCAGCGCTGACGATAGTTTTCCGTGGTTTCCTATTTTCACACCAGACAAATACTGGGGCTGTACCTTAATTAAGGCCACGGTTGCGTCCTTCCCAGTCCTAGCCCTCTCCTATGCCAACGTCGCCGTAAGACATCAGTGGGATGTAAAGTAAATTGAAAAAAAAATTAAATGAGACACCCCGTGTTGTAATGGCTAGTGTGATTAGCTGCCAATCCCGGAGGCCCGGGTTCGATCCCGGCTCTGCCACGAAATTTCCAAAGTAGTACGAGGGCTGGAACGGGGTCCACTCAGCCTCGGGAGGTCACCTGAGTAGAGGTGGGTTCGATTCCCACCTCAGCCATGCTGGAAGTGGTTCTCCGTGGTTTCCCACTTCTCCTCCAGGCAAATGCCGGGATGGTACCTTACTTAAGGCCACGGTCGCATCCTTCCCTCCTCCTTGTCTATACCGTCCAATCTTCCCATCCCCCACCAAGGCCCCTGTTCAGCATAGCAGGTGAGGCCGACTGGGCGAGGTACTGGTCATCCTCCCAAGTTGTATCCCCCAACCCAATGTCTCACGCTCCAGGACACTGCCCTTGCGGCGGTAGAGGTGGGATCCCTAGCTGAGTCCGAGGGAATAACCAACCCTGGAGGGTAAGCAGATTGAGAAAGAAAAAATGAGACACCCTAGACCTCGCAAACCTAATACGGCACCGTCGGAGTAGGAAGAGAACAATAGCTGACCGCGAGAGGTATGAGAGGAAAAGTAAAATTCAGGAACCAGTCGCAAGTAAGTGGACGAAATGCCGAATTCAGCTAGGGACCCCGTGGTCGCCAATGCATGCTCTCCCTGGCGGTTACTCCTTTCAGTTGTCTCCTACGAAAGGCAGGGTATACTATGTATGGACTCTACCACCCCGACCCAACCTCCGCACACGCTGACACACAGCCTTAGGCAGAGAAGATGGCTGGGTATTACGACAATAGTTGTTTACCCAACAGCCATTGAAAGTGATATTTTACGTTTCGAGTGAGATGTTTACGTCCGAGCACAGAATTTCGAAACTAGTAATGTAAACGTATCTCTTCAGTGGCTATTGCGTACAATATTTTATTTCATACTATGATGAATTATTTCTTCTTCTTCTCCTTATTCTTCTTCTTCCTTCTCTTCTTCTTCTTATTGTTAATGATGATGCTTGTTTAAAGGGGCCTAACATCTAGGTCATCGCCCCCTAATGGTATGAAATGAGACGAAATGTAGTGACAATTTAAAAGTCCAAAATTCATCAACTGACCAGAATTCAAAACGTGATGATGAAGAATGAATGGATTGATATGAATTTAAAACAATCAGTGGATCCAACTCGCAATACCTCATCTTCCCAGAAACAGTATTAAAAGAATAGTATTGCTGACCAGAAGTTCCGTGGCTCAGGCAGCACTGCGCCGGCCTCTCACCGCTGGATACCGTGGTTCAAATCCCGGTCACTCCATGTGAGATTTGTGCTGGACAAAGCGGAGGTGGGGGATAGGTTGTTCTCCAGGTACTCCGGTTTTCTCTGTCATCGTTCATTCCAGCAACATTCTCCACTATCATTTCATTTCATCTGTCAGTCATTAATCGTTGCCTCAGAGGAATGCGACGGGCTTCGGCAGCCGGCACAATTCCTATCCTCGCCGCAAGTTGGGGTCTTCATTCAACCCATCCCTCACCCGGTCATTGACTGGAAAACAGGTTAGGTTATTGCTGACCAATGGACTGTTTCCAAAGCACAATCGAATCAATGATGATTGTTGTCTAAAGCGGTTCAAAATCCAGGTCAGCGGCCCCTAATAATGGTCCTTATCGCTAGTAAAGTAGAACCAGGGTACTTCTCAAGTTGCGGTACTAATTGAAATGAAACGGCGTATGGCTTTTAGTGCCGGGAGTGTCCGAGGACATGTTCGGCTCGCCAGGTGCAGGTCTTTCGATTTGACTCCCTCAGGCGACCTGCGCATCATGATGAGGATGAAATGATGAGGAGGACGACACATACACCCAGTCCCCGTGCCAGAGAAAGTAACCAATGGTGGTTAAAATTCCCAACCCTGCCGGGAATCGAACCCGGGACCCTGTGACCAAAGGCGAGCACTCTAACCATTTAGCCGGACATCAATTTTGAATTAGATGGGTACTGTGTTGCAATCAGGCGCAGAAACAATTCAACAAGGTTAAGTTTGGTGTTCGCTGACTCATAATCTCTCTGACTATACGTGTTTACATCATTGTGAAGTGGAGTTGAATGAATCAGAGACGATTTGTAATACAGACCAGTGCGGCCGGTGATATCTGAAGCTGGGTGTTGCACCAAAATTTTCAGTGTCACATTTTTATAGAAGGAGCTTACAGAAATAACAAGAAACTCTGTTATCATTAAGTAATGAACTACATCTATATATAAAAAATAAGAGTTTTGTCTGTACATTGCTCAGAATTTAAAAAGGATGGTATTTCTCCATCGGTCATGTCCATAGTAACAAGGAAATGCACTTTTTAATTTTCCGTAATTTCTGTCTGTATGTATGTATGTACACGCATCACGAGACAACGGCTGAAGAGAATGTAATGAAAATCGGAATGTAGTGCCCGGGAATAAGTCGCTACAATCTAGGCCATAAATAATCTTAGTCACGCTGAGAGAAATGGTAGTTTAGGGGAAGGCTTAAAATTTAATACTTCAATATTTATGTTATTAGTGGTCCTATCTTAATGAAAATCGTCATTCAAAGACGGGAAGTAAGTTGCTACAATCTAAGCTATGAACTTATTCACGGTGATAATAATAATAATAATGATAATAATAATAATAATAATAATAATAATAATAATAATAATAATGTTATTTGTTTTACGTCCCACTAACTACTGTTTGAGGTCTTGGGAGACGCCGAGGTGCCGGAATTTAGTCCCGCAGGAGTTCTTTTTACGTGCCAGTAAATCCACCGACACGGGGCTGTCGTATTTGAGCACCTTCAAATACCACCGGACTGAGCCAGGATCGAACCTGCCAAGTTGGGGTTAGAAGGCCAGCGCCTTAACCGTATGAGCCACTCAGCCCGGCTATTCACGATGAAAGAAATGGTAGTTTAGGGGAAGGCCTAAACTTAAATGCTCAAATTTTTATGTTATTAATGGTCCTATCTTAATGAAAATCGGTATGCAAGGTCGGAAAATAAGTCGCTATAATCTAGGTCATAAATAATTTTATTTACGCGTCCGTACGAGGCTGGGGCAGAGTTTGCAAACGGCGTCCAATGAGATCCCACACGTGTTCGATTGGTGAGAGATCCGGAGAGTACGCTGGCCACGGAAGCATCTGTACACCTCGTAGAGCCTGTTGGGAGATGCGAGCAGTGTGTGGGCGGGCATTATCCTGCTGAAACAGAGCATTGGGCAGCCCCTGAAGGTACGGGAGTGCCACCGGCCGCAGCACATGCTGCACGTAGCGGTGGGCATTTAACGTGCCTTGAATACGCACTAGAGGTGACGTGGAATCATACGCAATAGCGCCCCAAACCATGATGCCGCGTTGTCTATATGTCTAGCGGTAGGGCGCTCCACAGTTACTGCCGGATTTGACCTTTCTCCACGCCGACGCCACACTCGTCTGCGGTGACTATCACTGACAGAACAGAAGCGTGACTCATCGGAGAACACGACGTTCCGCCATTCCCTCATCCAAGTCGCTCTAGCCCGGCACCATGCCAGGCGTGCACGTCTATGCTGTGGAGTCAATGGTAGTCTTCTGAGCGGATGAGCGGACGCCGGGAGTGCAGGCCTCCTTCAACCAATCGACGGGAAATTGTTCTGGTCGATATTGGAACAGCCAGGGTGTCTTGCACATGCTGAAGAATGGCGGTTGACGTGGCGTGCGGGGCTGCCACCGCTTGGCGGCGGATGCGCCGATCCTCGCGTGCTGACGCCACTCGGGCTGCGCCTGGACCCCTCGCACGTGCCACATGTCCCTGCACCAACCATCTTCGCCACAGGCGCTGCACCGTGGACACATCCCTATGGGTATCGGCTGCGATTTGACGAAGCGACCAACCTGCCCTTCTCAGCCCGATCACCATACCCCTCGTAAAGTCGTCTGTCTGCTGGAAATGCCTCCGTTGACGGCGGCCTGGCATTCTTAGCTATACACGTGTCCTGTGGCACACGACAACACGTTCTACAATGACTGTCGGCTGAGAAATCACGGTACGAAGTGGGCCATTCGCCAACGCCGTGTCCCATTTATCGTTCGCTACGTGCGCAGCACAGCGGCGCATTTCACATCATGAGCATACCTCAGTGACGTCAGTCTACCCTGCAATTGGCATAAAGTTCTGACCACTCCTTCTTGGTGTTGCATTTGCTCTGTCAGTCAGTGTATAATTATGTGGTGTAAAATTTCAAACAACACCTAGAGGTGTGGATTAAGATGGTGATTCAGAATTTGATAACTCTTCTTTAGTACTATGGTGACTATTTCATCTCGTACGGAGGTTGGAATGTGATACAATTTTCGAAATTCCCAAAAAAGCGAGGTATAGCGCGTCTTTCTACTATCAGTAGACATATTACATCAACGCAGCGTTTATTGGTCCTTTACGAAGAATTAGTACAGCGAACGACCAAATTTTGGTTGATTTTAATATGTTTGGAATATTTACTTATTTACAGCTTACACCTGTCTTCTAAATAATTAGCGATAGGTTCATAGATAGCTTTCTTTTCTTTAGTCACCTCCTCAGCTTGTTGAAGATCAACCTCGAATCGGACAGAAGGATCAATTATTATGCCATGCTTAGAGGTGTTAGAATATGCAATAATATCAACTCTTCTAGTAGATTCATCTGAGGAAACGCATGGGATTTCTTCGTTTATTTGCGACCCTTTCCGTCGCAAAGCATGAGCGATCTTAGACCTCACCATGTGAAGGCGTGAATTATGTAATAATGTTCCTCTCTCACAGAATCCTAAGACATGCTCAAGTGGTTCGTTCTCGGTGCGGTGTCTACATCGGGTACCGTCTAAGGATCTGCCTGGAATGGTCCGGACAGCCGCCACATTTGCGTTCATTTTACGGAAAAAAGTAAAAGTAGTTTTCTTGAAAATAAAGCACTACGCGTCCCGAGGATCATCCCACCCAGCCCAGACTCGCATATGCAACAGCAAAAGAAACCATTTTCCTGGAAAATCTGAGGAGTTATCATCAGCTATCAGCAACAGTAGCTTCGGATCGAATAATTCTAAGAAAAGAACGATGACAAATATACAAATGGAATTCTATGCTTCAGATTCCATGCTATACCGAGACTGGGTCAGAGCTAACAATGAACTAATGTAGTAACCGGGTGGAGCACACATGGTTTTCACCATATTATGTACGCTGAAACTATTCCATGAACCTACCATTGAATATATTTGTGAACTGCGCGGACGAGAATGTGGAAAACAGCACATCCAGTGGTACACAAGAAGGGATAAAGTCCATCACATGCTACAGTAAAGAAGTGTAGTGTGGGGAATGTTTAAACTAGACTATGGCAAGCTTTTGTACTGAAAAGACGTATTTGTGATTTTCATCCTTTGGGTATTTATCTGGTCATTCACTGCAATAAATCTATTATTATTTGAGTAAGGAAAGAAAGTAATTACATCATAGTGTGAAATAAATGAAATTTCTGGTGGTTATGAAAGGAGAGGAAGAAATGAAGAAAAAATCAGCATACGTTGGCATAAACCGCTTTTCACGTAAGTTTAATCTTAATGTATACAAATAGGCGGAGCACCTTGCCTTTGCACGTGGATATAGACGTAGTTGATTGGAGAAGCAACCGTCGCACTCACTCGACTGTATGCGAGCTCGAAGAAAAGTAGTACGTCGCATTAATTTTATTTTATTTTAGTTTATTACATTTAGAGAGTTTATAAGAGTACGTAACCAAATTAAATATGGTTGTCATATATACCGGTATGTATATGGCTTTGTTTTAATAAAATAGTGATTAAATACGAGAAATGAAGGCGCAAGGCGTGGTGTAATACAGAAGTCTCGTAGTGAGGGAAAGTCCCAAGCTGTACAGTGTGGAGATAAGGCGTTGCATCCTGCAGCAGTAGTCAGTGTCAGTATTAATAGTGAGAGAAATGGAGCAAGACGTAGGACTATCGCGTGTAGTGAACCACAAAAGAGAAAAACCGCTCAGAAGTGATCATAGGCAGTGCATTGTGAATGTGTTCAATAAACTAAGTGAACAGAATCCAAGTTTAGTCGCTTATTCAGAAGTTCAGATCTTCGCACTGTTGTCGTATGCGATGCGCAGCCATGTACGTCCGAACACGAGACGTTGACGGGGTGGAGATAGGTACACGCACGCACATTAATGGTGTCCAGACATAAACAATCAACACTGCCCCACTCCAGTACTGAAAAGGAGGGGAGAGAGTAAAGGGATAGTGTTGAAGGCCACTCCAGTACTGAAAAGGAGGGGAAGGGAGTGAACAGGTAGTGCTGAATACACAGTGTGTGTATTCCGGTGTTACGCTGTAACATTGTAATAAGATGGCTCCTATCCTATCACAGGTGAATCGAGGCCGTATTATTGGCATGTGGGAGGCTCACATGGTCCCAAGCAATAGCACAAGCAATACCATGCAGTCTTAAGACAGTTTGGAGATGGATAGAAATATGGCAAGAACGAGGTGAAGAAGGATTGGTAGACCCGATACAACGCAGCTACAAAATATTCCTAATTAGTACAAAATACTTTTCGGTTAAAAACCTCCTTTACCTCTTAATACTGTAATTAACAGAGTAGGCTACTTTTTATTTTTTTTAATGTTAAAATGCTTTTTGTTCGGGGCGTCGACCTATAGAGTTCTTTTGCGCCTACTTGCACAACATATGAACCTGCATGTAATTGGATTTGCGGAAGTGTTGCGTGTTGAATGTGAGAAACGTTAAGGACGACACAAACACGCAGTCCCCAGGCCAGGGATATGATCATATAAAATTAAAAACCCCTGACCCGGCCGGGAATCGAACCCGGGGCGGCCGGACGCGGTGCCCCGTACACCGCGGGGCCGGACGAGTAGGTAATCTGATGCTGTACTTCAATTCATCCGCCACTGTGCCCATTTCGATCACAACGAAGTCTTGTAGCGGGCTGTCTGCATGCAGTCCATGCAGCAATGCGTTAAGCGAGAAGGTGAGTCGTTGTGCCTTCGACACTACCCCTTCACTCTCACCCGTTCTTTTCAGTACTGGAGTGGGGTAGTGTTGATTGTTTATGACGGGACACCATTAATGTGCACGTCTGTACTACACACTCAGCGAATCACAACTCTTTCTTTGGCGGAGGCGTGGACATGTCATGTTTACATCAGGATTGAACTCTCCTGAAAAGACATTCAACACTAAAAAGGCTCAAACAACAAAGGTGAAAATTCTGCGTTAATATTTCTGTAGCTATTTCGTAACCTGTAGTCTATACATGGTGTCCTTGAAAAAGGTTCCAATATTTACAGAGGAAGCAGTAAGTAATTAGCTCGTCATGTGGTCGTAAGTAGTTCAAAAACGCGTCACTCACGGGTAGTACAGCTCGTTTACCATAAATGACAATACCTGTAACATTACGAAACATACTGCGCCTGTGTCGAAAGAGCAGACATCACAAGAGAGCTGTTTTATAATGATGATCATGATGATGATAAAGTTTTTCTAAACCAATATTCACTTCACCAGGCGGCAGAGTGCCCAAATTATCCCGTGAAGAAAGTTCACGTAAAGTGACAGTAAATATTCTGGGCTGTGTCTCTCATATTTATTAAGTATGGTAAAGTGCCCGTGCCGGAATTCGATCCCGCAACCTTCAACATAGAAAGGCGAGTGTCTAACCATCTGCACTTCGTAACCAATTATTACGAAATACAGTATAACCGCGTATTTAAAGAAAACGTCTGCTTTACATCGTACCAAAGACGCAGATAGGTTTTATGGCGACGATGGGATAGGAAAGGGCTGAGACTAGGAAAAGAAGTGACCGTGGCCTTAATTAAGGTACAGCATAAGCGTTTGGCTGGTGTGAAAATGAGAAACCGCAGAAAACCATTTTCAGAGCGAACCCACTATTTCCAAAATGCAAGCTGATAGCTACGTGACCGAAACTCCATTGCTACTTGCTCTGTATTAAGTATTATTATTATTATTATTATTATTATTATTATTATTATTATTATTATTATTATTATTATTATTATTATGTCCGCCTCTGTGGTGTAGTGGTTAGTGTGATTAGCTGCTACACCCGGACGCCTGGGTTCGATTCCCGGCTCTGCCAAGAAATTTGAAATGTGGTACGAGGGCTGGAACGGGGTCCACTCAGCCTCGGGAGGTCAACTGAGTAGAGTTGGGTTCGATTCCCGCCTCAGCCATCCTGGAAGGGGTTTTCCGTGGTTTCCCACTTCTCCTCGAGGCAAATGCCGGTATGGTACCTAATTTAAGGCCACGGCCGCTACCTTCCCTCTTCCATGTCTATCCCTTCCAACCTTCCCATCCCCCACCAAGGCCCCTGTTCAGCATAGCAGGTGAGGCCACCAAGGAGAGGTGCTGATTATCCTCCCCAGTTGTATCCCCCGACCCAATCTCCTACGCTCCAGGCCACTGCCCTTGTGGCGGTAGAGGTCGGATCCCTCGCTGAGTCTGAGGGAAAAACCAACCCTGGAGGGTAAACAAATTAAGAAAGATTATTATTATTATTATTATTATTATTATTATTATTATTATTATTATTATTATTATTATTATTATTATTATTATTGTTGTTGTTGTTGTTGTTGTTGTTCCGAGCTTCCGTGGAGCAGAAGGAGGTGAAAGAAGGTGCTGGGTAGATTGGGTCTGTCTATGATATCAAAAATTAAATTAAAACTTTAAAACAAAGGTTATATTTCTTTACAAATCACAAACTTAACAAATTTTCCACTGAGTGAAAAAAAAATCTCACGTACAATGCCAATTTTGCTACAAGGGTGGATCACCCCAGAACAGGGAATTTAACAGCTTCGGGCTTCAGGTCCCAGATTTACAAGTTCTGAGCTACAAGCTCCAGTTTACAAAATTTACAACGTCTTCCAAATCTCAATGTTTAGACATGGACAGGAAAATCCCAATTAAAGAGCACTTTGCTCCAACAATTTTACAGCCTTCCAGAGGCACCCCACGATATTACAGTTTAATTTAGAAAAGAGCTTACATGCTCTCCTACATTAACCAAGGAATTGCGCTCTTAATTTCTTACAGCCTATTCAAGGCAACATTACATCAAAAATCTTATACATTTCTGGCCTCTCTAGGCCCAACTTATACTTTACAGTTTAGTACACAGGGGTAACTAGTACCCAAACTACTGGGCCTTCGTGGGAAAGAAAAACAGGTTAAATTACTTGCCCGAACACAAAATGAACGGAGGCGTACACTTGCACTCCTAGAAAATTAAAACCCTAATTGGGATCTCGGTCCGATGATACAGGGGCTAATCCCAAGCTACTGAGGTGACTAGAATGGAGATTAATTTAACACTTTACAGAAAAGAGAAAAGGGTTACAAAATCATGTACACCTCAAATTAAATTGAAGGGGAGCTCAAGAGGGTAACGCAGTCTCTATCCCCTATTTACAGTATAAGACTTTATGAAATTTTACATTAGCCGAAAAAAATTTTTTTTTTTTGAAAATGGTGGTTACATAGAAATCTGAAGCTTCCCCTCGTGTAAGTCTGCGGAGGTAGCTACAGAAAGATAAGACTAGTGGTCATTACCTTGGCTAATGGACTGCCTGGCGAAGAATTAGGCGCCTCGCCCCCCGTCTTAACACACACACTCTCAGAAATACGGCGATCAAAACACAAGGTAGCCGGAAAGGCCGCAACTCATATACGCGAGGGGACGGTCCGAGAGAGTTCTGGACTAAATCCGGACTCGCCCTCTCATTTTTATTGGTTGAATCAAAAGTTACACCAAAAACCAACAAGAAGCCTGTGATAGGCTGAAAAATAATTACAGAAATTTCTAATTGGCCAAATTCTAAAGCTGGCGGGATGGGAAGGAAGTGTTGCGAACCCAAAAATAAATTAACATTGATTTATTTGGGAAACATAAGAACAAAAACTCCTTTAAATCACTAATTCTTCCGTCTTGCACCACAGTGCATGACCACAGATTTTGCAGAGACATCTATGGAGAAAAGTTCAAACATCTTGATGTACACCAAAACAATACAAAACAAAAATGAATCCACACAGTTTAGGAAACTTAGAGCAATTATTCAGTAGTGGCAACTTCATGCAGTAGCAGTTTCATGTTTTGTTTGCTAGATAGAGTTTTTAAGGCGCTTCTTTTGAATGTGCGGAGTTGAGGTGTACCTCCCGCTACAATTATTATTATTATTTTCATTAATTAAGGTGGTTTCGATATATCCTAAGGACAGGAGCCGACACTATCGCGAAGACGGGTTACATGTTAGAA
This sequence comes from Anabrus simplex, assembly GCF_040414725.1. Lineage (NCBI taxonomy): Eukaryota > Metazoa > Arthropoda > Insecta > Orthoptera > Tettigoniidae > Anabrus > Anabrus simplex. The sequence continues at coordinate 384,600,825 of NC_090265.1, forward strand.
GTCACCGGCAGTAGACCAAAAGGATGACCAAAACAGCGATGGGCCGATTCCCTTCACAAATATCTGGAGAGCGTCAATCTCCACCCTGACATGGCCCAGGACTGAACTAAATGGAGACTACGAATCCATGTAGCGGACCCCACGACCAGAAGGGACAAATGCTGAAGAAAAATAATATGATTTCCATTTATTAAGGAACCAACTTCCTGTACTTACAGGCTGCCGTATAAACAAGGTATTACATATCGAATTGTGTGCAGCCTATGAAGTTCTCTAAAATGTAATGTCAACAACTGAAAATGAAGATATGATATTACGGAATAAGTAGTGCTGGATTTCTATGGTGTATAGGTGTCGTCTCAGGATACAGATTGAGCCTCGGGCAAAGTGACGAAGTACGATACCACGAGTTCCGACCATTGTCCGTATGACTTTAATTTCCAGAACGTGATAATTAGACTATTATTATTACATACATACATACATACATACATACATACATACATACATACATACATTATCATTATAGACTGTTATGCCTTTCAGCGTTCAGTCTGCAAGCCTCTGTGAATTTACTAAACGTCGCCACAATCCTCGATTTGCAACTAGTGTTGTGGCCTCATTTAATTCTATACCTCGTCGTCTTGGTCTACCTCTACTTCTCTTACCCTCCATAGCAGAGTCCATTATTCTCCTAGGTAACCTATCCTCCATTCGCCTCACATGACCACATGCGTACAGCTTCATCCATGTAGTTCATTCCTAAATTAGCCTTTATTTCCTCATTCCGAGTACCCTCCTGCCATTGTTCCCAACTGTTTGTACCAGCGATCATTCTTGCTACTTACATGTCTGTTACTTCTAACTTATGAATAAGATATCCTGAGTCCACCCAGCTTTCGCTCCCGTAAAGCAAAGTTGGTCTGAAAACAGACCGATGTAAAGATAGTTTTGTCTGGGAGCTGACTTCCTTCTTACAGAATACTGCTGGTCGCAACTGCGAGCTCACTGCATTAGCTTTACGACACCTTGATTCAATCTCACTTACTATATTACCATCCTGGGAGAACACACAACCTAAATACTTGAAATTATCGACCTGTTCTAGCTTAGTATCACCAATCTGACATTCAATTCTGTTGAATTTCTTACCTACTGACATCAATTTAGTCTTCGAGAGGCTAATTTTCATACCATACTCATTGCACCTATTTTCAAGTTCCACAATATTAGACTGTAGGCTTTAGGCACAATCTGCCATTAAGACCAAGTCGTCAGCATAGGCCAGACTGCTTACTACATTTCCACCTTATTGAATCCCTCCCTGCCATTTTATACCTTTCAGTAGATGATCCATGTAAACTACAAACAGCAAAGGTGAAAGATTACAGCCTTGTCTAACCCCTGTAAGTACCCTGAACCAAGAACTCATTCTGCCATCAATTCTCACTGAAGCCCAATTGTCAACATAAATGCCTTTGACTGATTTTAATAATCTGCCTTTAATTCCATAGTCCCCCAGTATGGCGAACATCTTTTCCCTCGGTACCCTGTCATATGCTTTCTCTAGATCTACGAAACATAAACACAACTGCCTATTCCTCTCGTAGCATTTTTCAATTACCTAGCGCATACTGAAAATCTGATTCTGACAGCCTCTCTGTGGTCTGAAACCACACTGGTTTTCATCCAACTTCCTCTCAACGACTGATCGCACCCTCCCTTCCAAGATGCCAGTGAATACATTGCCTGGTATACTAATCAGTGAGATACCTCGATAGTTGTTGCAATCCTTCCTGTTCCCTTGCTTATAGATAGGGGCAATTACTGCTTTTGCCCAATCTGAAGGTACCTTACCAACACTCCACGCTAATTTTACTATTCTATGAAGCCATTTCATCCCTGCCTTCCCACTATACTTCACCATTTCAGGTCTAATTTCATCTATTCCTGCTGCCTTATGACAATGGAGTTTATTTACCATCCTTTCCACTTCCTCAAGCATAATTTCACCAACATCATTTTCCTCCTCCCCTTGAGCTTCGCTGTTCACAACACCACCAGGATGATTTCCTTTTACATTGAGAAGATGTTCAAAATATTCCCTCCACCTCTCCAGTGATTCCCTGGGATCTATTATGAGTTCACCTGTATTACTCAAAACACTGTTCATTTCCTTTTTCCCTCCCTTCCTAAGATTCTTTATTACTGTCCAGAAAGGTTTCCCTGCTGCTTGACCTAGCCTTTCCAGGTTGTTACCAAAATCTTCCCATGACTTCTTTTTGGATTCAACAATTATTTGTTTCGCTCTGTTTCTTTCATCTACATACAACTCCCTATCTGCCTCGGCCCTTGTTTGGAGCCATTTCTTACAAGCCTTCTTTTTACGTTTACAAGCTGCTCTCACTTCATCATTCCACCAAGATGTTCGCCTTTTCCCATCTTTACACACAGTTGTTCCAAGGCATTCCCTGGCTGTTTCTACTACAGCATCCCTGTATGCCGCCCATTCACTTTCTATATCCTGAACCTGCTTAATGTCTACTGTTTGAAACTTCTCACTAATCATATCCATGTACTTCCGTCTAATTTCCTCGTCCTGGAGATTTTCTACCCTTATTCGTTTGCAGACAGATTTCACTTTCTCTACCTTAGGCCTAGAGATACTTAGTTCACTACAGATCAGATAGTGGTTATTATTATTATTATTATTATTATTATTATTATTATTATTATTATTATTATTATTATTATTGCTAGGCAAAGAATACAGAACTAGAACAGGTAGATCATTTCAAGAACTTGAGAAGTACGTTAGCCCAGATGGCAGTATTGTAAGTAAAAGTGAACCACAGTGTAGTAAACCTAATGCAATAAGCTCGCTGTTGAGATTAGCATTATTCTGCAGGTAAGGAGCGAGTTCGCTAAGGAAACGTTCCCTAATTGCTCTTTTCTTCAGCCTGGCTTTACTGTGCGGGGTAGAATTATGGATGGAATTAGAATAATATTATTCATAAGCTGGAAGATACAGACAAGAGAGCAGCGAAAAGAATTGTCGGTACAAATAAGAGGAAATTAACTCAATGGGTGAAGCTGTGAACGTAACCATAACCACTTTCTTCAGCTTCGTAGCAAGCTGTATATAGGGATACTATTAAACTTCTTGAGGTATAATTTTGAATTCGATTACGAATATGTGGTAATTACAACGAATTAAACTAAGTGTGAGCCATTTTTATAAATAAATTATTTTGGGGGATGTATTTCCTTTTTTCTCTAAATCACGGCAACGCAATTGTTCATTTTCCTTAAGAAGATATAAGCCTCATATTTGGAAAACTGATAGAATATGGAATAGATAATATACTAGTCTCGCATGGAAAAGCTCTAAGAAATACTAGGCACCATAAAATACAATGTGCCATTGCTCACGCGTTGAGAGACTCAGGCTTTACAGTCTTCGAAGGGGTCACGGTCTCTCTATTACAGGCATCATGATATGATAGCCTTCAAAGACCACCAAAAGGGATTTGTAATAGATCCGACGATCAGCTTCGAGACATCCGAAACACAACCCAATGAGGTACTTGGGGAAAAGAAAACAACATAGGAACCAACCATCCCATTCTATCAAAAAGAATACCAGCTGGATGATATCGAAGTTATAGGAATGGTTGGCGCTAGATAAACTATTCCTCTCTTTCTCGTCCAGTTCTGCAAATCATTTAACCTCACTCAGGCTTTAATAACATATATTGATCGCACCGACGGTCTTGAAATATTCCATCCTTTTTTTTTGAAGGCAACAACATACAGTGTATCAAATGTGTATACTTTGCCCCCTCAGGGGCAATCTCCAGTTTGAGAAAGTCGAAATAAATAAATAAATAAATAAATAAATAAATAAATAAATAAATAAATAAATAAATAAATAAATAAATAAATAAATATCCTTCAAAGTTTTCATTTTGTCGAACACTAAGTAAAGTTCCATAACTTTCCTGGAGAAGAACACATTTGATTAATACTGTAATAGAATATTGCACGTTCCGTTCTACAAGAACTTCCTCAGACTCTTTGGATCATGCCTATCTGTGTACGCAACGTAAACATTCTTTTTCCATATAATACAACGCCAAAACAAGGCATTACAGCACTATTGTCAGAACAGAATTCATATGCGCCAGAGAATACCTTTCGATGAACTACAGACCTGAGAATGTGGTGGTCTTATAGAGAGGAGAATCACTAGGAAAACCAATGGGCGCAGTCCAGGCTGAAGATGGCTGGAAACTTCAGAGCCCCCTTTCCTGGGGGCAAAGGCGGCCGGACGTAGAACTAACCACTCTACTACACCAAGTGCCCAGATTACGGATGGTGGAAGCCTTTGCCTTCCACCCCTCCCAGGGCCTTCATGGCCAGCAAAGAGCAGCAAAAAGTCTACGAATGTGCAGAGAATATCGTAGAACACGAGGACAAATGTATAGAATGAACAAAAATAGGCTAACAAAACAGATATTCGAATACATGTTGACAGAAGAAAACCACTAGGGCAGGATCAAAGAAGTTCGGAAAGGCATGGAAAGACCAACATTCTGGAAGTCCAAATGTCAGAAAAGAGTACGTTTCGGAACAGAGCACAAAATTTGGAAGAGTTTCAAGTCGAAAGATCTCAAAAATTGCAAGAGAGTAGATAGAAGAACAAATATGTATGAAGTAAACTCACTGGAAACTTCTGACAAAGAAAAATAAAGTTATAGCGTGATCCTAAGGGGTCAATTAATAATAATAATAATAATAATAATAATAATAATAATAATAATAATAATAATAATAATAATAATAATAATAATAATAATGTTTCATTTTGCAGATTTTTATAGTTTTTGCAGGTTATGTTAAGTCAACACTGAAACGAATGGCCTCCTCCCTAGCAAAGAAATTACAAGTGGTATAACAATTTTCCAGTCGATCTCCCAGAGAATGAAATACATTTATCATCCAAGAGCATGAAGTTCAAGCAATAAAACGTGGAAAAATACGATAATACAATATACACTGACTGACAGAGCAAATGCAACACCAAGAAGGAGTGGTCAGAACTTTATGCCAATTGCAGGGTAGACTGACGTCACTGAGGTATGCTCATGATGTGAAATGCGCCGCTGTGCTGCGCACGTAGCGAACGATAAATGGGATACGGCGTTAGCGAATGGCCCACTTCGTACCGTGATTTCTCAGCCGACAGTCATTGTACAACGTGTTGTCGTGTGCCACAGGACACGTGTATAGCTAAGAATGCCAGGCCGCCGTCAACGGAGGCATTTCCAGCAGACAGACGACTTTACGAGGGGTATGGTGATCGGGCTGAGAAGGGCAGGTTGGTCGCTTCGTCAAATCGCAGCCGATACCCATAGGGATGTGTCCACGGTGCAGCGCCTGTGGCGAAGATGGTTGGCGCAGGGACATGTGGCACGTGCGAGGGGTCCAGGCGCAGCCCGAGTGACGTCAGCACGCGAGGATCGGCGCATCCGCCGCCAAGCGGTGGCAGCCCCGCACGCCACGTCAACCGCCATTCTTCAGCATGTGCAAGACACCCTGGCTATTCCAATATCGACCAGAACAATTTCCCGTCGATTGGTTGAAGGAGGCCTGCACTCCCGGCGTCCGCTCAGAAGACTACCATTGACTCCACAGCATAGACGTGCACGCCTGGCATGGTGCCAGGCTAGAGCGACTTGGATGAGGGAATGGCGGAACGTCGTGTTCTCCGATGAGTCACGCTTCTGTTCTGTCAATGATAGTCACCGCAGACGAGTGTGGCGTCGGCGTGGAGGAAGGTCAAATCCGGCAATAACTGTGGAGCGCCCTACCGCTAGACAACGCGGCATCATGGTTTGGGGCGCTATTGCGTATGATTCCACGTCACCTCTAGTGCGTATTCAAGGCACGTTAAATGCCCACCGCTACGTGCAGCATGTGCTGCGGCCGGTGGCACTCCCGTACCTTCAGGGGCTGCCCAATGCTCTGTTTCAGCAGGATAATGCCCGCCCACACACTGCTCGCATCTCCCAACAGGCTCTACGAGGTGTACAGATGCTTCCGTGGCCAGCGTACTCTCCGGATCTCTCACCAATCGAACACGTGTGGGATCTCATTGGACCCCGTTTGCAAACTCTGCCCCAGCCTCGTACGGACGACCAACTGTGGCAAATGGTTGACAGAGAATGGAGAACCATCCCTCAGGACACCATCCGCACTCTTATTGACTCTGTACTTCGACGTGTTTCTGCGTGCATCGCCGCTCGCGGTGGTCCTACATCCTACTGAGTCGATGCCGTGCGCATTGTGTAACCTGCATATCGGTTTGAAATAAACATCAATTATTCGTCCGTGCCGTCTCTGTTTTTTCCCCAACTTTCATCCCTTTCGAACCACTCCTTCTTGGTGTTGCATTTGCTCTGTCAGTCAGTGTATTACAATAATCCACTCAGTGGTACTGGTGAAATAATTCCATGAATACGTAGGCGACTCTCTACGTAAAGTAACACAAATTCATTGTTCAACATTTCATTTAATTTCTCTGCCGAACTGGAACAGGTACACCATTGCTTACCCCCACATTTATCAGTTACACTGACCCAACAAATCTTGTGGAGCTGAGAGGGATACGGCACCAGTGTAGTAATTCTTTCTTATTAGAAGTTTCCCACATTTTCATTAGCAGTAGATCGACCCCTCTGGATATTACGTTTTCCGTCCGTCGCAATGTGTCACGGAATTTTTAAAAATCATGAAAAAGAAAGAGGGAAGCCTCTTAAGAAACATGTTTTTCTGACAGAATCTTGGAAACACATTAGAAATAACCTTGTGGAAGTTCTATATCGTCATCAGAACGCTTGTTAAACGTCAAGGTCGATAGCTAGAGGCTATTTTTCTCCCTCATTCACTTCTCACAAAGAACATAGTAGTGCTCAATTGAATAATAGCTTTAAGGAAAAAATCATAGAAGACTACATCATCACTATATCCGGTCCTACAGTTTTATTGACAGAATGGAAACCAGTCTGGTTTAACTATTGTGTGTCCAGTTAATACATTAATATTAAAAGGGACTGCCTGGCCGAGTCGGTAAAGGCGTGCTCGGTTCACCCGGAAGAACGTGGCTCGATTTCCAGTCAGGAAATTGTAAAGTGTAAGAAACGAGATATCCACTTCCGGAAGTGCACATGGCCCTTAGGTTCACTCAGTCTACGCCACAAATGAGTACTATGTTAATTCCTGGAAGGGGGGGGGCAAAGGTGGCCGGACATGGAAATAACCACTCTACTCCACCAAGTGCCGAGATTACGGATAGTGGAAGCCTTTGCCTTCCACCCCTCCCAGGGCCTTCATGGGCAGCATGGAGATGACTTTTCTTTTACATTAATATTAAAAATATTTTGCCTTTCAGTAAAAGATCTGTCAACATAATGTTTCAGGTTGGTAATGGTGAGGTAGGGAGGCAGTGACTTGTGCTCTAGGTTTTTCAAGATTTTATAGGTGGATATAGTGGTGTTTGGGAGCCTCTGTGACTCAGAGGCAGTGCGTCGGCCTCTCACCGCTGGATACCGTGGTTCAAATCCCGGTCACTCCATGTGAGATTTGTGCTGGACAAAGCGGAGGGAGGACAGGTTTTTCTCAGGGCATTCCGATTTTCTCTGTCATCTTTCATTCCAGCAACATTCTCCATTATCATTTCATAGCATATATCAGTCATTAATAAATCACCTTGGGAGTGGTGACTCCATTGTACTAATAGCCTATTTTTTGCTATTTGCTTTACGTCGCAGCGACACAGATAGGTCTTATGGCGACGATGGGATAGGAAAGGTCTGGGAAGTGGAAGGAAGTGGCCGTGGCCTTAATTAAGGTACAGCCCCGGCATTTGCCTGGTGTGAAAATGGGAAACCACGGAAAACCTCTTCAGGGCTGCCGACAGTGGGGCTCGAACCCACTATCTCCCGATTACTGGATACTGGCCGCACTTAAGCGACTGCAGCTATCGAGCTCGGTACTAATAGCCTATATACAGTTCATTAATTACATCCCTGACCCTGTCAAAGACCGGAAAAAAGGTTGTAGGTTTCTTCATAGTGATGTTTGGCTGAAACTGTAAGTAGTCTAGTTTAAACTGACGTAAAAAACTTCAATTGTAGCTCAATTAAGTGCTGTAAATCAGTTTTTAAACTGTAGGGAGACACTGCAATTTAGGATAGTGTTTACAAACTTGCTACCAACATAGAGTGTTAACATTTGTGTGGGGTCAAGTGAACTATCGATTGTGACAAGCTACTACCAACTTCAATGTTCAAAGTTTCAAGGAATAAAAGTGTATTGTATTAAATCGATTATAACAAGTAGAGCCAACATTACGAAAGTTCATCTGTAGATAGCATAAGTATTTCCTCTTGTAAAATGGGTGTGTGTGGAATTTGTTCAAAGGCTGTGGCACGTTAGGATGTAAATGGAAAAATTCAGTGCAAGTTATGCAGTAATCTATTTCATAATGCATGTGTAAATCTTACGGAAGAGTGTGTGAAAAAATTGCGATCCAATGATGGGATGTAGTTATGTAGTAACTGTGAGAAAACTCCCCGTGATAACGTGAGTGATCAGGAGGGCAGTAAAGTTGTAGAAAATGTACCGACTGTAAGCGAGATATATCGACTTCTGCTTTCAATTACGTTAGTGTCCACAAGTTAAGCATAATCAATAAATGAGGCTATACCGCCTGATAGGAATGTCAGAAGGATTGCTGAACAAACGGACTCATACACCCTGTCACACAACTTGTCCAAAAACACTGTGTCAGAGAGGTTCTGATAGCTAAGGTACACCTTTGACAACAACTAACAAAACTTGGCAATGTCTTCCACAACAAAATATGCTGTTAACAGGGTGTATGGTTATCCCTAACGGCCACACATGCTTCGCAGCGACGTGGCATGCTCTCTATCAGATGGTCCAAGAGCTGTTGTTGCATTCGATCCTATTCCTCCGAAAGGACAATGCGAAGGTCTTGGAGGATCCTTGGTGGAGGCTGACGGGATGCAATTCGCCTCCCCAATGCATCCCAGGCATGTTCTATAGGATTCAGACCCGCAGACCTCGCTGGCCATTCCATGCGATGAATGCCTTCCCCAGCCAGAAATTCATCCACCAGAGCAGCGCGGTGCGGTCGAACATTATCGTCCAGTAAGAGGAAGTCTGGACCAACCGCACCTCTGAAGAGTCGAACACGTGGTCTCAGTACTTCATACCTGTATCTCCGAGCGTTAACAGTGTTCCTCGGACCACCCATGAAGATGTGCAGGTCCGCGCGGCCATTCAACATGATGCCGCCCCTCACCATTACGCCACTACCACCATACTGGTCCCGTTCCAAGATGTTTCTATGGTTGTATCGCCTACCCGGTTCTCTCCAGATGAATGTGCGACGGGAATCGTTCTGCAAACTGAAGCGGGATTCATTTATGAAGAGCACATGCCGCCATTCATTCATGGTCCAGTTTCGATGTTGACAGCTCCACAGTAAACGGGTCCGTTTCTCTGCTGGAGTGAGCGGGACGCACACCACTGGACGTCGAGCAAACAACCCTGCTGTTCAGAGCTTCCGGTACACAGTTTGCCGGGAAACGGCAACTCCTGAGTGGGCTGCAAGCTCCGCCGTCAATTGTCTTGCAGGTGCACTCCGATTTCGTCGGGCGGTTAAGGCCAGATATCGGTCCTGCTGTGGGGTGGTTACCCTTGCTCGACGTGGTACTGAACTACGACTAACATCTCCTGTGTCTCTAAATCGCCTCTAAAGCCTGGAAATGACACTTTCTGGCACATTCAAGCATACGGCGACTTCGTTCTGTGTCAGGCCTGCTTCCAGGTGGCCGAGTATTCTACCCTGCAAAACGGGGTTCAAATGGCGTCGTTGTGCCATTATGTTGTCACGTTCACCACGAGGCTACACTCCGCACACTATAGCAGGGCAAACACGACTGAAGGAATATGGGGCGCAGGCACTGGCTGTGTGTACCTGCGGTTACGCCGCTGGTGAAAACAGGGAACACTCCTTTCTAACACAGAGCGAACACGTAAGGTTGGTAGGTGCATACGTCGTGCGATTTGCGGTCTATTTCCTGTTGCCCGGCTTACTTGTAACTTATGCTTAGCTTTTGGACACTAGTGTAGTAAAGAAGCTAAGGAATATTGTAAGAATCTTGAGGTAGGGCTTGGTAAATCACTGAACTCAGTTCATGAGAAACTGGAGGAAAACTTTATTCTACTGAAGAGTCATGGAGAACTGAAATCATACAAGGAAATTATTGAGAGCCTTAAATCAGAGAACTGTGCGTTAAAAAAGGATCAGCAACTTACAGCAAAAAATAGACGACCTAGACCAATATAGAAGGCGGAATACACTGGAAATACATGGGATTCCTGAAACGGCAAACGAAGATGTGATCTCCTTAGTAAAATATGTAGGTAGGGTATTAGATGTTACTGTGCCTGAAAATATGATTAACACATGTCATAGGTTAACGAAGAAGTAAGTGAACCTAACGCAGGAGTTATTGTGAAATTTGTTAGAAGATTTGACAGGGATATGTTTCTGCAGAGGTGTAAGATTAAACGTAACTTGAGCTGTGCTGACATTGGCTTACCTCTGGGGCGCCTATCTATGTCAACCAAAATCTTATTTTAAACCGAAGAATTATTTTCAGTGAAGCCAGAAAGGTAAAATGGAAGAGAGATTTAGCACATTTGTGGGTGTATAATGCAGGAAATATTAAACTTAGAGAGAAGGCAAGTGACACTTATATATATACTGTACTATTAGAACGATTGATGATGTTAAGGATTTGGTATGATTTAGATGGCTGTTAGAGATAAATTATTATCATTTTACTATCAGAATATTATAGGGTTGAACAACAAAATAAATGACATATGCAGCGTCCTTGTTAGTAACTATGACGTGTTCATGGTGACGGAGTCATGGCTGGCGAAGAGCGTATATTATACGGAGAAATATTTGATACAAGATAATGTTTTTCGGCGGGATCGAGTTCATAAGGGTGCTGGTGTTTTGATAGCTGTTGCTAATACTTTTAAATCTGGTCTTGTAAAAATTGAGGGGCTGCCTGGCCGAGGCGGTAAAGGCGTGCTCGGTTCGCCCGGAAGGAAGTGGGTTCGAATCCCCGTCAGGAAGTCATAAAATTTAAGAAATGAAATTTCCAATTCCGGAGGTGTATATGTCCCTGAGGTTCACTCAGCCTACACCAAAATGAGTACCAGGTTAATTCCTGGGGGCAAAGGCGGCCGGGCGTAGAGCTAACCATTCTATCCCATCAAGTGCCGAGGTTACGGGTAGTGGAAGCCTTTACCTTCCACCCCTCCAAGGGCCTTCATGGCCTGTACGGAGATGACTTTGCTTTGCTTTTGCTTGTAAAAATTGGTGTTTGTGTTAAATTCATTTTACGTGAAAAGTTATATCTCCTGGTATTTGTTTACTTTCTACCAAACTCTGTCTAGAAACTTATAATATTTTTTCTGCAGTACTCGAAAATATCGAATTCATACAACATTATAATGTTATCATAACGGGTGATTTTAACTTACCTTTGAGCATTGATAATAACTTTAATTTACTTAACTGTGGACCAAAATACCTTGCTCTGGCTAATTTGATTTCTGTATTCAATCTGATTTCCTTTAATAACGTAAAAAATGCTAATGGTAAAACACTTCATTTAGTCTTGCCCAACTATATATTCAGGAGAGATTACCCCCTTGTGCCTGAAGATTCTAATCATCTTGCTTTATTTTTTGAACTGGTTGTTAACATTGAGCGAGTCAAAATATTACCTGTCTGAATCTGCCATTTCCAGAAGGCTGATTTTCATTAATTGTATGCATCGTTGGAAAAATATGACTGGATCAGTTATTAATGAGTGAAGACCCTAATAATGCAGTAAGCTATTTTTATGAGTCCTTAATTATATTTTCACAAAATATGTTCCTAAAAGCAGGGAATAAGAAAAGAATGTACCCTTGTTGGTTTACATTAGATATACCGTAATTAAAATTTTGCACTTAAAGGATACTCGCAGGAAGAACATGAAGCATTCTGAATACAGTGCTCACATGTACAAACAATTAAGAAAACAGTCTAAGAAACTCATTGCAAGGGCATATAAATTGTATATATTGCAGGACCCGAAAACGTTTCGGAGTTTCATAAAAAGTAAACGAAACAATAGTGTGTTCAAACAGTGTATGACATACGGTGGAAACCATTTGGTAACTGCACAACGCGATTGCATGTTATTTTCAAACTGTTTATGCACCCTGGCCTTCTTTATATATAGCCTCTGAGTCAGTATTAATGATTACTGCTCACAGTTTACAGATGGGTCCTGTACGCGAAGATGAGTACAAATACGCAGTAACTAAATATAAGGCAACTAAATCGGTGGGATTTTATCGCATACCTCCTTAAATTATTAAAGGATGTGCAGAGGTGTTAATGGTTCCACTAAGTAGCATATATAATTTAATTTTAAAGAAGCTAATATTTCCTGAAATATGGAAAACAAGTAAAATAACTCCGATCCTTAAATCTGGTGATAGTTCGAAAATTGAAAACTACAGAGCTCTCTCGATAATATGTGTTCCAGCGAAGCTCTTTGAACAAGTAGTCTATATTTAATCATATCAAACCATACATATCAGAATTTCAGCATGGATTTTATCCCAAGCGTTCTACTACGACTAATCTTATGAACTCTATTCAGGATGTTTCTGATTCAATGAATGAAGGGGTTACTATAGATGCAATTTTTACTGACTTTGCAAAAGCTTTTGATAAAATTGGTCATGGTATACTTTTGAGTAAATTATCGTTATTTCGTTTATCTTCTGAGTTTTAGAAATTAATTTCCTCATATCTGTCAGACATAAAAGTGTGTGTGTCTTAGGCACAAAAAACAACATTCCAGTTCAAGGTTAAATATGGAGTCCTTCAGGGCTCAAACCTTGGTCCATTGTTCTTTTTATTGTTCATAAGTGACTTACTGAAAGTAATAAAATATTCAAATTGCTGACTCTATGCTGATGACCAAAGGATTTATAAGAAAATTACTGGGTATGATGATGCTATGGAATTGCAAACCGATCTGAACAACTGTTACAAATGGTGGGTTGCAAACAGGCTTTTTTCAATATTAAGAAGTATTTTGTCATCACATATTCTCGTAGTAAGAATGTGTTTGTGCATAACGATAGTATATAAATGGTGAGGTCTTGCAGAGATGTAATAAACAATGTGTGTGTTATGCTTGATTCAAAACGTCATATTCATAAAATTGCAAATGATGGATTTAAACTTGACTTAACTTGACTTATTTCCTGTTGCTCCTCCTGGAGCATAGGGCTTCCGTGAAACACTTCCATCTGTTCCTATTGTTGGCTAACCTCTTCACTTCGTTCCAAGTTTTCCCACTGCTTGACGTTCCTCTTCGATCGTCTTTTTCCAGGTCTTCTTCGGACGTACGCTCTTTCTAGCGCCTTGGAGGTTCCAGTCGATCGCTGTCTTTTCAATGGCTCCAGCGGGCTTCCTTAAAGTATGCCCTATCCAACGCCATTTTCTCTCCCTTATCTGCATTTCAATTGGCTGCTGATTGGTTTCTTCCCATAGGTCTTCATTTGAAATAACATCCGGCTATCTTCTGTTGATGATACGTTTTAGACAGCTATTCACAAAGACTTGCAGTTGTTTAGTCGTCTTCTGGGTAACTTATGGATTTAAACAATTAGGGTTTATTATTAATAAATACTCGAAAACTTAGAGATGAAGATACTTTAAAAATCTTATTCAGTTACCTTGTTAGAAGTAAACTTGATTATGCATGTGTAGTGTGGGCTCCACTGTGCATGTATACAATTAACGAAATAGAAAAAATACAAAACTAATTTTTGCGATATTTATATTTTAAAAATATAACCGATCATCATATCATCATAGAGATTCTTATAGAACTCTACTAAATGACTTTCGCTTAAGGCAGCTCAGTACACGTAGAACATTGGCTCAACAGATAATTCTCTACAAGGCAGTTAATGGAATATTAGATAACCAATAGTTTCTTAAAAGAATCAACTTCAGTACCAAGAGGGTAACTCTACGTTGAGACAAACATTTTACTGCCCCTTCTCAAGCATCTCACATCATAAAAATTCACCTGTTGTAAAAATGTGTGGAGTATATAACAGAATATCTTCAGATATCAGACAAAAAGTTTTGGTTTTATCACTTCCGTTATTTTCAAAAATGTTTAAACAATATTTACCTCAAAATAATAATTTATTTTAGGAAATTAATTCAGTACTGAAATAAGACGTATCTAATGACACTATTATTTTTGCCAATGTATATGTGTTTGTGTATTTACTATTCTTATGATTATTTTCCTTTTCTCTCTGTTAATCTGGTTTTGTTCTCCTTTAACTTTGATATTTCATGTGTTTTATTGAAAATATATTTAAATTATTCTTAATTTAGTCATGTCAGTCTTGCTTTCTTAATTTTCATATATTATTTTGTATATATAGGTACCATTTATATATGAATGTATCTTGTACCATCCATTGTAATTGCAGATATACCCTGTTATGGATGTACGATTAAATAAATAATGAACCACAATACTGAGTATTTATTGCCCATTCCTTTTCTCCATTTTAATATTAATTTTATTTTAATCTAATCTTTGGCATGTTAAAAATATTATTTATTTTATTTTATTGATCTTTGTTGTAACAACATTTGGTCATCCTCCATGTACAATGAACACTCACAGCACACATACAAGAATATGAATTGTCATCGCAAAGTACATATGAGATAAAAAACCAAATCGTCCACATTCATCAAGTAGCCTACATAAAACCACACTGAATCACTTTTCCGGGAGGAGAGGGGGAGAACAAACAAAACACTGGCAACAATGCGATGGGCACAAAGTCAAATTCTCATATCCGCGGTTCTCATGAAGTCCATCACAACATTGAGAACTGAATTGTTTTACCTTGCAACACCATGCAGCGTTGGTCGGGAACGGCATTTATAGATGACATAGTTCAGACAGAAAGCGGCTTCGAGAAGCAGCATAAAGGCCACACTTTAACAAAATGTGATGGAGATCGCCATCCTCCGCATTCTGACATCGACTGCGTGGTGAACTCACAACTCCTATGCGATGTAGATGTAAAGGGAATGGTCCATGATTTAGCCTCATTCGGATTACTGAAACCGTTAGACCTCGTGACCGATGTAACTTATAATAGCATGGCTGAGGAGGGATGTTGGGTTGTACGAGAGTATAAGCTCTATTTTTGTGAAGTTGAAATGTTTCCCATTCCGTAGACCAATTGTGACGAATTTTTTGTCGAATAGTGGGAATAAAGTCCATCCATGGGGGTTGCAGCGCTGTAAGTAGACCTTCGGATGCCCCACCTTTGGCTATTACGTCAGCTTTTTCATTGCCAAAATTTCCACTATGTCCTTTGACCTAAAGAAATGCTACGGAGCAACCTGAAAAGTAGATGTTAAAAGCACACTCCGCGATGTCATACAAGTAACAATGCGTTTGGAGATTCCACTGAAGATTTTGTAATTTCTTCATAACACTTTGGGAGTCTGCAATGATGAGAGCAGAAACGAATCGCTTGTTTTGAAAAAAACGAAGTGCAGCACAAATAGTTAAAATTTCCGCTGTAAAAAGTGGAGGTTTCGGGCGGTAGTTTGAAGATACCACATTCTCCCGTTTATTGGCAGTAATATGCATATCCCACAGCGCCATCGAATTTGGAACCATCCGTGAAGATATAAGTACAGTACTATTGGGCCACATGGAGCGCATCAGAGCCGTAATGTAGTTCTTTGTATGATCTTCTGTGGTGAGATATCTAGGTAGATAGTATATAGGCAGTCGATGTGAAGAACACTGAAAGCTGGCTTCAAATCCGAACATGCTTCGTGTTTTGAGGGTTAGTGAGAAAATATTTTTCAGTTCGTTGTAGCAGCATAACAGAAGCTGTGGCTTGTATCGAGAGCGTCGTCCATATCTCTCCTGAATAACGGTCAATCGTTGAAGTGCAATAAGAATGGGATGCTGTGAAATAGCAGAACGTTGTGATAGAAATTCCTTGTCTATCATTTCTCGACGCATTTGCAAATATAATTCTCCAGATTCTATCAAGAGAGCATTTGTTGGTGTGGATCGCATAGCACCCAAACAGATGCGGATCTCCCGAAATTGTATGTGTGACGTATGTAGGAGCATTCCCATACAAAATCTCCCATAATCGATCATGAAGCGTATCATGAAACGATACAGAGTCAAAAGTACTACAGGATTGATGATAGCAAAAAATCGTAATCGAGTAGGTTTGTCTTCCGACAAGATGCCTCTTCATCTATGCGTTCGGAGGTGACTATACAGTCCAATGCGGGAGTTACACAATTTGCCACAGTGACGACAGGTAGTCCCAGGTGGAGCAGTCATGTTGTTTCTATTTCTCCTCAGCACTTCACTTTCTTTCCAACGTCGCCTCTTGTCATTCGCTGTACGTCGACGGTTTTCTTCAAAAGATAGTGGGCCATGAAGGACTAGTGATCTCCAGGATGAACGGTCAACGGGTCAAGGGCTAAATTCTCCCAGTTACCAACATAAATGTTACATCTCTTCAAATTAGCCTTGATTACATCTTTAAATCGCTTCCTCTGACCGTCTACACAGCGTTTACCTACTGATAGCTCAGAGTAAAACACTTGTTTGGGAATGCGATTATTGGGCATGCGAACTACGTGCCCTGTCCATCTTAGCTGGCGTCTTAAAACCATTAATTCTCTACCGGTGGTGTGTGCCTCTTCAAGAACGCTGATATTTGTGCATCTGTCTTGCCAAGTTATTTGCAGTATACTCTTCAAGCAACGCTGATGACACTGTTCCAGCTCTTAAGGTGTCGACTGTAGCATGTCCAGAATTCAGATCCGTAGAGTAAGGTTGGAACTACAACAAAATTATACACAAGAATCTTTGTTGCGGTATTGGCATCATGCTTGTCCGAAACTCGAGATCTTAACTTGGCAAAGGATGCTCCTTGACGGTTAATTATGTATTGGATTTCTGAATCTATATTTGCTCTTGATGAGAGGGTGCTGCCAAGGTATGGGAAGGTGTTAACAACTTGAAGGCTCACTCCATCAACTGTGACAATGATATCTCTTTGACCTTCTCCAGGGCCCGGCTGGCATAAGATCTGTGTTTTGCTGGTATTCAGTTTGAGTCCGATCTTGTTGTACGCAGCGGAAGAAGCATTCCGGATTATCACAATCTCTTCTTGTGTCTGAGCAACGACAGCATTATAATCAGCGTACTGTAACTCAACTAATGCTGCAGAGCATGTCCGAGTTCCTGCCTTTAAACGGCTCAAATCAAAAAGTTTACCGTCCACCTGTAAGTTATATGTATCCCTGGAGGTAGATCATCTCTGACAGTTCCATGACAGCGGCAAAATACAAGGAAAACAAAGTGGGAGGCTATTACACACCCTTGCTTTACACCGGTATTGATATGGAATGATTCCCCAATAGAGCCGTCGCCAATGATAGCTGCCATCATATCAGTATAGAGCAATTTCAAGATGGCAATAAATTTCTGCTGAAAACCATATACAGCTAAACTTTTTCACAAAGCTTCTCGGTTCACAAAGTCAAATGCCTTAGTACGATCAATAATGGCAATATGAAGAGGTCTAATTTGTTCTCTACGTTTTTCCTGAAGTTGACGGGCTGCGAATATCTTATCTGTGGTTCCTCTAGAAGGCCTGAAGCCACACTGACTCTCTGGAAGTATTTTCTCCACCAAGGGTACAATACGATTTGCCAAGATTCGAGCAATAAGCTTTCCCAGGCACGATCGTAAGGATATTCCCCGATAGTTATTGCAGTTTGTTCGATCCCCTTTCTTAAATATGGGAACTACCAGACTGCCTCTGAAATCAGGAGGCATTTCTTCAGTCCTCCAAATTTTGACAATCAATTCAAGCATATGTCTTATGAGTTCCTCACCTCCTTCTATGAGAGCTTCCACCGGTATACCATCAGGACAAAAGGCTTTGTGACGCTTTGCTTGATTGACAGCATGCTTAACTTCATCTAGTGTTGGCGGAGAGCCAAGTTCTTCATTGATGGGAGCTTGTTTTAATATATCATACATCTGTTCATCAATAATTGATTCCTGGTTCAAGAGGTCTTCAAAATGCTCTTTCCACCTCTTCATGATGGAGTATTGATCTTTTAAAAGTGTACTGTTATCGCTGGACCAAAGCGGATCTCCCTCAAAGGTGGTGGGACCATAAACTGCTTTTGTCGCTTGGAAGAACTGCCGTGAATCTTTATCTGCTAGATATTGCAACTCTTATGCCTTTGATGTCCACCATGCATTCTTGAGCTCACTGGTTTTTTCTTTCGACATTTGCTTTGGCAATACTTCCGGCTTGTTTCTTAGAGTGGAGTACAAGTCCCTTCACCATGCTCGCAAGGCTTTTCTCTTCTCTGAGATCAATGCTTCAATTTCTTCATCATTTTCATCAAACCGTCCGGCTCCATGGCTAAATGGTTAGCGTGCTGGCCTTTGGTCACAGGGGTCCCGGGATCGATTCCCCGCAAGGTCGGGAATTTTAACCATAATTGGTTAATTTCTCTGGCACGGGGGCTGGGTGTATGTCTCGTCTTCATCATCATTTCATCCTCATCACGACGCGCAGGTCGCCTACGGGAGTCAAATCACAAGACCTGCATCTGGTGAGCCGAACTTGCCCTCGGACACTCCCGGCACTAAAAGCCATACGCCGTTTCATTTTTTTTTTTTCATCAAACCAATCCTGATGTTTTCTGGTCTTATATACTACTGTTTCTTTGCAAGCATCTTAAATAGTGGTCTTCAGACTCTCCCAGTGTTGCGTTACATCGGCAAAGTTCTATGAAGAAGCTCTCTGTATTTTGAAGTAATTTATGTATTGCCGAATTTCTCGGTGTCAAAATATGTCTGCAGCTCTTCTGGTGTCTCCTACTCTGGGTGACAGTGACAAAAGCATCACTGATCTAATAAGTCGGTGATCTGTCCAACAGTCATCAGCTCCCGTCATTGCTTTGGTGAAGAGAACATCGCGTAGTTCTTGCTTGCGGACGATTACACAGTCAATGAGGTGCCATTGTTTCGATCTAGGATGCTGCCATGAGGTCTTGAAGCGATCCCTTTGGCGAAAGATGGTGTTGGTGATTATCAATCCATGTTCAGCATATTTTGAGAGGAGTCTAATACCCTTGGAGTTTCCACGCCAACTTTCTCCTTGCCAATGACACCATCCCATAATTTGTGGTCCTTTCCCACTCTCGCATTAAAATCGCCAAACAAGATGATTTTGTCTAGGCGATTGATGTTTGTAAGGATGTCATCCACATCTGAATAGAATGTTTCTTTGATGTCATCATCAGAGTCTAATGTGGGTGCATATGCGCAAATTACTGTGGCGTGCTGGTCGCCATTCAATCGAAGTCTTAATGTTATGATGCGTTCATTATGTCCAGTTGGAAGATCCAGCAGGTCTCTGAGTAGCTTATTCTTGATGGTAAAGCCTACTGCATGTATTCGGTGTTCGTTGGCAGCTTTACCCTTTCAGATGAAAGTATATCCAGCACCGTTTCCATTCAACTGACCTTCTTCAGCAAGGCGGGTCTCCTGGAGTGCTACTATCTTCGTAACTATCTACCCACAAGGGTTGTTCTCCTTTCGGGTCTCTCATTTGAAGGGTCATCATTAAGTGTTCTTACGTTCCGTGTAGCAAAATATAATTTCTTTCTTTTTCGATCGCATTGAGGTGATATCACTGGACGCGGCTATCCAATCAGTATTAGAAATGGCTGACTACGTTTACGGCACCTTTTCCAGCCCCTTTCCCATTTGAGGTGATCAGAGTGGACCCTAAATAGGACTGCTCAGTCGTAGATGCAGCAACCGAATTGCTCTACAGCCACAATCATAAGCTAGATTTCCGATCACACATCTATTGCCTAAGTGCTAAGTTATCAGTAGAGGCTTCCAGACATCACAATCCTGCCCCAGTCGCAACTTCTTGATCGCCGCAGGACTTTTGGAAGAGTCAATTTGTTGTTGGAAGACTGGTGTGCGTGAGGTTCTTTTAGAGTGAGAGTGTCGCTGCACTTCAACAAACGCACTCTACTTGATGACTAAGGAACTGTTTTCAATGGCAAGCAGATGCAAGACGATTGAAGAGTTCCTAGTCACTGCAGCCTTCGTACACCATTCCAGCCGAGGAAGGAATTACTGTCCTTACGCCTGGTCCGCCGTTGAGGACTTTCTATGCCGTTGACAAAATATGGTTCATCCGCCTTTAGGGAAAGTTTTCCGGCCCAAGGACAAGAGAGTGCCCTGAACTATGATGAATTTATGTGCCATTTCCTACACAAAGGCTTTATCAAACCTACTAAGGAAGAGCTCATCCGCCCGTAGCCGTTGGTTCTCCCCTAGTTTTCCAGGTTTGGTACTGGTCACCTGACCCTCGGCCAGACAGTCGCAGGTATTACCGTCTACTGTCACATACGGTAGCAGGGTGTTCCTGACCTGACGACAGCTAGTACACGATTAGCTCCCCACCAGGTACATGTCACAAAGCGGAGAATATTAATTGCGTTAAAAATTAAACAATTGCGAATAATCCGAACATCTACGAATCCGGAGCAGACAACATTCCCAATTAGATCGGAATGCCGGGGTTCTGCTGTTTTTGTATTTCCATCATGCCAGGGTTGAAAATCTCGCTCGTCCATTAAAACAAAAACAATCATTAACATAACTGTCACTAAGTCTTTTCGTGTGAGGAATCTCTCGGTGTAATTTAAATATTAAAATGTTACAAAGTCTCATGCTAATAATAATAACAACAACAACAACAACAACAATCGAGGGGTGGTTTCGGATCATTACCTCTCAAGATTAAAATAAGACTCCTGCCCAGAAACATTAGACGTTATAAAGCCCCTAGGACATTCTGATTCGACATAGTACTACATAAGAACTACCATGAAGTAAGTCGGAGGTTGAACAACACACATCCGAATAGCTCATATCAACAGAAGGAGGACCTAGTCAAGACGGTTTGCTGTCACGAATATTTGCGGTCACTGAGAATAAACTTGTGCTCACTCACAGAAATTCCCCAGCAGTCAGAGGAGATTTTCGGTCACTGTAGCAGGGCATGAGCCTCATTAGCTTAATCTGGGGATATCCGCGCTAACTTTCCTGGGCTCCTGCTCGCTCGTTCTAGGTCAACATTCTGGATAAGGTGTGATGAGAAACAGCATTTTAAAACATGTAATTTACCTTTTTCGGGGGCGGGGGCCCGAAGCCCGCTCCCCCCGCGTGACCATCGACTCAATCCACATGGCCTCCGACATGCTATTATTTCTAAGAAGAAAGAGATAGCAGGGAAGTGTGGGAAGTGATACAAGGAGTATCTGCCTGTTTCCATGTTAGACACGTTACCAGGCGAGTTTGTGTTGATTGGACAGTGTTAAGGTGTGGTATTAAAGGGTGAGGGAAAACCACATAGGCAGAAAGAGAAAGAGCCTACATGTAAAACCTGACATCTTGTGATAGCACATGCAAGGATGTTGGCTGGAAAGGTCCAGTGGTATCATGCACCAGCCATGATCCGTCGTCTCACCATTCCATCTGCCAGGGGATCAGTCCGTCTGGACACTGCCGTGAATAGCGCGGGCCTTGCAGGTTGCGGAGCCATGCGTCGAGTACCACTAGGGCCCGCCGCACAGCGCCACCTCCTTGGGGTCCCTCGTACCCAGTCTCCGACCCCGGAAAATGAGGCCAAGCCCGCCGGGACAGGGGCCTCCTGGAAGGCGGTGGGTCATGGCGCCGGGCCTCCTTCCTCTCTGCCCGCGCCATGGCCCGGTAGGCTGGGCAATTTCGATGGGAGGACGGTTGACCCCCCCGCGCAGTTGGCGCACACCGGCGCCTCCTTAAGTGTTGCGTAGACCGTGTAGTGGTGATCACCCGCACAACGGTTGCACCTCACTTGGAGCCCACACCTCTCCTGCCGGTGGCCCCACCTCAAACAGCGGAAACACTGCAAGAGCTGTTGAGGGGGACGTTTCGATCTCACCTGATAGCCGCTACCCGCTGAGGTCCTCTCCTGATTGGCTCCTCGCTCGGCTGCTCTCCTGGGTCGCGGCTGGGCCGGCGTCTTCTTCCTCCTGGTCCTGGGGCGGCGTCTTCTTCCCGGGGATCTCTTCTCGGCAGGGAAAGAGGGCTCTTCCTGGTGGCCCTCCTCCCGGCCTGGTGACCCCGGGGTAGCGGGTGGTTCCGCTGCGTCGCAGTCTTCTTCCTCCTGATGGCTGGCGGCGGTGGCGTCGGTCGGTGCTAACACTCGACTGTGTTCCTTGTCCTGTGGGGCGCACGTCGACGTCTGCAGCTCGACAGTCGCACTGGCAGGCTGGGCCTGGACAGCGGCCTCTGGACGCCAGGGGGCGTCCTCCTCCACTGCTGTGCAGCCGTCCGCCGTCCCGGGCGCTTTCCTGGATTGTACTTGGGTAACAGGTCCTTCCTGGTAGGCCTGCGTCTGCGTCCCCTTCGCCCTGGCAGGTGGTCGACGGTCCTGGTTGTCGGCCTTGTTGGTCTGCGTGTACTTCGTAAAGTACAGCGGTCCAACTGGGGGCGCGCCGTCGCGGCGCTCGGTAGCGCTGCCGTCGTCCTCGGTCCTCGGCTCCGTCTGGGTGGTTTCCTCCTGGTAGCCTGAGCCTTCCAGCTGCTCTCTGTGTCCTGGTAGCCGGGCAACCTGGTATATCTGGGACGCCAGCTTCTCATAGACCAGGTGCCGGCCTGCATCCTTGGGATGGATGATGACTGCCCAGCCAGTGATCACCTCGCCGATGGTCTCGATGATGGGCTCCCCGATGAACTCCGCGATCGCCGTAAGGAGATCGATTATGCGGATCGTCTCCTGGTAGGGTTCCTTCCCCCACCGGTTGTAGACCACCAGCGTCGGGAGTCGGTAATCGGGGGCTGGCAACGAGTGGAGCTCCGCCTGTAGCTTCACTATGGCTCTCCTGTAGTCGTAGTCCGCTGGTCTCGCTGGGATGGTAAGCTTGCCCATCCTGGTCCTCCTGAAAAAGAAATCCTGGAAGAAAGAGAGAAAGCGAGCACTGAGAAGTGTTCAGCTCTGACAAAAGCTTTTTCGAAATTGTACTAACAAGTACAGCTGCCGGACTAGCACTTAGAAAGTACAGAACGCCTGGCGAGGAGAGGGACAGCGGAGCGAGAGGCACGTACGTGTTCTCGCTAGCACAGTCAAGCTCGTCCTCATATAATTTACCGTCAACAAAATTATTATATACTCGAGTATGGAGGTTGTTCATTAAATAACCAATAGGCCTTCAGAAAATACAAATGACGTCATCATTTTCCTCGTTTCATTTTACGTTAGGTTTTGAATTTTTAATTATTTTAATATTTTTATCGCGGGTGGAACGTAAAAAGTGCCCGTTTTTAAACGTGTTTCAGCCGTGCGTCGTAAGATACTGTTACTCAAAAACCCGCCATCTGATCTAATCCAACTTTCAACACAATATACACTGGGATGTTTTATACTTCGTTTATAAACTGCAGAATTTTATGTTTCCAGAAACGTGACATGACTTGTTCTTCTCTTTCAGACACACCCAGGTGACGATGCCAAGTTGACTTTATCTATATTTTCTGTACATATAACCATTGTAATGTGCACAACTGTAACTATCAACTCCATTACAGAATACAACAGTAATTACTTACACCAGGATATAGAATGGTATTTGTAGCTGAAGTAACAGTCTCTAAATAATGCGCGTGAGAGAAGAATGTTGATCTAGAAGGAGCGAGCAGGAGCCCAGGCAGGTTTGTGGGGATTCGATGAGATTAAGCTAATGAGGCCAACCCCCTGCTGCATTGACCGCAAATCTTCTATGACTGCTGGGGAATTTCTGTGAGTGGGCACAGGTATATCTCAGTGGCCGCAAATGTCCGTGGTATTGTGGTGACCGCAAATGTCCGGACACCGTCAAGACAGTCAGTGAACTCGCACCCCTCACAAGAAGAAAGAGTCATGTGTGCTGGCCTGAAGACATTGGGTGGTGTGAATGAGTCTAAGCGAGTGAGCGTGCGCTCGCTGAGTGCCTGAGTGTCCCCCTGCCGATGAGCTTCCACTCCGCATTTGCGGTGAATAACGTGCACGTGCCATGTATATAACACTTCGATGACTTCCGGATAGTTCAATGCTTAATATGGCAGACGACAGTGTGGAATTCCAGTCTGATTTTATCTCCATTTTAAAGGAACATACAATTCTCTTTTCGAAGTCAAAGTTACCCGATAATAAGCACAAGAAAACAAGTGCAATATATGCAGTTCAATGTGAACATCATGCTAAATTTCAATGAAACATTTTCGTCGAACAACTGTTAGTAAAAAAATACAAAACATGAAAACAAGACTGAAATATAAAGTAGAATTAAAGTGTACGGGAAACAAATGCATATCGTTAAAATAATGGGAGAAGCGGCTGATGAATCTGATGCAGGGGGAGAATAACTCTACCATCGGCCGTCTGAAAGGTAGGAAATCATAGCCTGAATATTACGACATTAATAAATGGAGGTAAATTATATAACGCAAATAACAACTGTTAATTATGATGAAAATAATATATTGACAATTGAATGTAATTTTTAAGGAGCCAGATCTGTAGGACCGGACGAGTTGGCCGTGCGGTTAAGGGCGCACAACTGTGAGCTTGCATCCGGGAGATAGTGGGTTCGATCCTCACTTTCCGCAGCCCTGAAGATGGTTCTCCGTGGTTTCCCATTTGCACACTAGGCAAATGCTGGGGTTGTACCTCAATTATGCCCACGGCCGCTTCCCTCCTTCCTTCCTACTCCTACGCCATTCCTATCCCATCGTCACCATAAGATCTATCTGTGTCGGCGCGACGTAAAGCAAGTTGTAAGATCTGCAGAAGCGTCATAACTCTGCAAACATGGGAGTTCCTCCAAATTCGGGAGTCATAGACAGTGTCAGGCCGTGATACACCTACACTGGTTGAATTCTTCCTTTCCATTGCAAGTGGCCCGTCCATTAATGCTAGGGACGCCTTTTCTGTAAATGTAGTCATTCCCATGAACATGTAGCTTCTGAATTTGTACATGAGTACAGTCTACAGTTCCGACATTAAGGGATGCTAAAACGTTCTTTCCACTTATCCCATGCTTCCTGCATCTAAGCAACATTTGTTGGAATTGTATCTAATAATCTGCTTTTATTTCTGTTCTTGTCAAAACCTGCGAAAATGTTTTTGACACAGTGCTCCGAGATGTCTTCACCAACTCCACTCTGAAACCCAGGGTCATCAACTTAATGCAAGGAGATTTACATGTTTTCTTCATTTGTTAGTGAACCACCTCTTGTTTCCTTGGAGTGCACAAGGAAATGCTCCGCTAACCATTCAGCATGTTCCTTGAAAATCCACAGTTTTTTTCCAGTCATCTGGAGCGGCGACGATAGGAATCGTGCCAGCTGCCGAAGCCTGTCGCACTCCTTTGGGGCAATGATTAATGACTGACAGATGAAATGAAATGATATTGGAGAGTGTTGCTGGAATGAAAGATGACAAGAAAAACCGGAGTGCCAGGAGAAAAACCTGTCCCGCCTCCGCTTTATCCAGCATAAATCTCACATGGAGTGACAGAGATTTGAACCACGGAACCCAAAGGTGAAAGGCCGGCGCGCTGCCGCCTGAGCTACGGAGAGTCTTCACCATGCTCCTTACTGGACCTATATAACTCTCTGTAATCGAGTTGGGATGATTCTCTGCGAATTTTATATAATTATTTTCCGATTAACCACCACCATAGCCGCTGCCATGCCATTGAACTTGACGCTATCATTTGGAGTCACCTACTGAATTGGCTCAAGGAAACATTAACAGGCGCTTACCGGAAAGAGTGACTGCTTTGTCTTCATTCACCAGAAATCTGGAGCGCGCACTCTGCTACTCGAACGACTGGAGTGTGTGCTCAAGGTCAGAGGTCTACTGTGAGTGACTGCTACCGACAGACGGATTTTTATTTACCTCATTGCGAGTGCCTGCTCTAAATTCGCGAGTAAAGAGTGCGTGCTCATTTTAATTCACACCACTCAATGACTACACAATAACCCAGAGACAAACAGAATGGCCGAGATGGAACTCCCAGAAGACCAAGGTACACTGAAAAAGTTATTGGAACATAGGAAACTTACGACCAAGATAACCCGAGGAATCAAACGAGCCTTCACATAAAACTAACCGGCCCAGATCGAAGAGACCCCCACTACAAATAACACCAGATACTTTTACATAATTTTCAAGCAGCATCTTAGTGAATACACTCCACTGAGCATTCGCTTCAGACTCACAGGGCAAGATGATTTATGGAAACAAGGACAACTGCCAACTCCTAGCCGAGTACTTGAAGAACCTGCTCAATTGTGATCCATCCAATGAATGCTTTGACTACCAGTAAACGACAGCAAACCCAGACCAAGTACTGAAGAACAACAAGTCAGCTGGAGTGGACTCTATTGCGGTAGAACTCTGGAAGTATGCCGGTAGCAAGGCAGTGAACAAACACACTGAGTCCATACAAAGCTTATGAAAAAGTTGTCGTCTGACTTGACCTCAGCTTTGATTGACCCCCTTCATCTGAAAAGGTATCTTAGAGACGAATAACTACCGAGAGATCTCTCTCCTCCCAGTAACGCACAAGGCCCTCGCTAAGGCGTTACTAACAAGGGCAGAGAATCAACTGGAAAGTCAATTAGGGAAATACTAGGGAGGCGTCAAGAAGAGCCGATCCCGTGTTGAGCAGATACTCAACCTCAAAACAGTAGACCTACTAGCCAACTCCAAGATTAAAAGCCGCAACGTGTTAGTCACGTTTGTTCATTTTAGGATGGCCTACGACTCTGTGGAAAGACAAACTATGGTAAAATTCTATAGGAAGTAGGACTGGACAACACAATCCGAAGACCAATTCTACATTCCATGTGTGACACACACTCCAGGGTTAAATTCAGATCCGAGCCAGATAAAGTGACGGCCTTACTGCACTCCTCTTTAAGCAGATCCTTGAAACGTTGTGAGTGAACTTGGGTCACAAGAGGGAAGGCTAAGAGTAGATTGTTTGACCTTTGCAAACGACTTTGCACTGATCGTTGAATCTATGGAAAAGCGGCGACCCAGGTCAATTGTATCAGAAGACAGATAGTCATGCGGTACTCCAAGTGTCACTGATAAAAAAATAATAAAAAACTAAGTGCGATATCAGCATCAAAGAGGCTACCACAGAGATATTGTTACAACAGGGTAAAATCAAGTGAATAGAGAAATTTGAGTACCTTGGCGACTGGACTGAACCCAACTTGTGTGAGAAAGTAACCCTCTCCGCGAGAGTTAATAAGCTCTAACTGGCCTATCGACTGACTCAAAACACCTATACCAAGCGATACCCGGCACGAAATCTTAAGCTGAAACACTATAAAACAGCCATGCGCCCGGAAACCCAGTATCCCATGCTGTGTCTGTCACTAAATAGAAAAGCCTTAATTGAGAAAATGGAAGTCAGAGACAGAAGAATTCTCACGAAGATCCTAGGACCGGTAGGTGCTGGAAGATGGGAATTACCAGACGTCACAAAACAGAGCTCTACCCCCCACACAGAGAGGTTATTTAACCGTGCGAGGAAAAGGAAGATAGGCTTCTGTGGTCATGAAACAAGATCGTCTCCCAATAAACCGACCAGCCACTTGTTCAATTTCTGGCGAAACAAGAAAGTCTGTACTACCTGGCTGTTGGAGACTGAGAAAGGCGTAAAAGAAATTGGGGCTGACACACTTGCAAAACAGACAGGTTGTGAGACAGATTTTGAAGAAAGCTCGTGGTTGCAGGAAAAACCACTGAGAAAGGCACCCGCTGGTCGGAGGAAAAGGAGGAGCTACATCAGGACAATATGTGACAATACTGGGCAAAAATCAAAGCCCAGCGTTTAAACAAGCTAGTCCCAAGTAGAATCATTCGAAAGCGAAAATTGAGAAAGAAAAAAAAAAAAAGAAGAATAAAGGAGTGTGATAATCGAGTGACACCGACACTTGGATCTAAGTAACGTTCCATGAATAATAATAATAATAATAATAATAATAATAATAATAATAATAATAATATTGTCCGCCTCTGTGGTGTAGTGGTTAGTGAGATTAGCTGCCACCCCTGGATGCCCGGGTTCGATTCCAGGCTCTGCCACGAAATTTGAAAAGTGGTACGACGGCTGGAACGGGGTGTACTCAGTCTCGGGAGGTCAACTGAGTAGAGGGGGTTCGATTCCCACCTCAGCCATCCTCGAAGTGGCTTTCCGTGGTTTCCCACTTCTCCTCCAGGCAAATGCCGGTATGGTAAATAACTTAAGACCACGGCCGCTTCTTCCCTCTTCGTCCTTTATCCCTTCCGATGTTCCCATCCCCCTGCAAGGCCGCCTGGGTGCGGTACTGGTCCTCCTCTCCAATTGTATCCCCTGACCTTAAGTCTCACGGTCCAGAACACTGCCCTTGAGGCGGTAGATGTAGGATGCCTCGCTGAGTCCGAGGGAGAAACCAACCCTAGAGGATAAACGGATTAAGAAATAATAATAATAATAATAATAATAATAATAATAATAATAATAATAATAATAATAATAATAATAATAATAATAATAATATCAAAAGAGTTTACTAAAAACAGTTTTTAAAAATCCGTCCGTTCCTTCTACTGGACCGATTTGATTCATTTTTGTTTCATTTTCTCCGGAGTTGCCTGCCGGTGAATCATGAGACATTGTCCGACTCGTTCATTGGTTAATTCCAATGGCCCGGGGGCTTGGTGTTTGTTCTGTCCCCAACATTCCTGCAACTCACACACCACACATAACAGTATCCTGCCCCACAAAAACACGCAGCCACCTACACATGGCAGATGCTGCCCACCCCTCATTGGAGGGTCTGCCTTACAAGGGCTGCACTCGGCTAGAAATAACCACACGAAATTAAAATGAATTAATAGGACATTGATAGGTCTCTAAGTTCAGCCAACTTGGAGTAATGATAAAATCAAATCATTAAATGGTCACTCCAATATATTGCAGGCGAAGGCTTACCCTAATCCGCAATACCTCCTTTACTTTTATCCTTAGTAATGTGATCGAATGCAGCCATGTTTGATCACTACTTGTCAAGCCAGAGAGTATATACTTCCTCTGATCACGGAAGAATAATATTCCCTGCTAAATACTCTTTGATTTTCTAACCTTCCCCAGCTTCTAAATATATTCAACAGATGGCAGAGCCTTCCCAATAACTTACATGCTGCTAAGACGAGAAAGTCGACGTACAAACAGGTCCCATCATGACATACGCCTAACACACCTGTCGAGGGATAACCTAGCTACACTAGAAGAGTGAAGGCCATGTATCTTTAATGTTGTCTGCTTGGCAAAAAACACTCCTCCGAGACTAACCTATGACTAGAGCCCTGTGCGAATATACAAAATAATATTCACATCCGCACTTCCTTCATCCGCACCCGCGAAAGGTTATCCGTATCCGCGAATACCTATCCGCGGATATTGAAAATATTTAACTACACTATGCCTATATTACACCCTATGTATTGAAAAGGCTAGATCTGTTAATATAACACAATAGGCCTCATAATATCTGGCGCCAGAACCCCTACAATCACAGGTTTATGAGGGATTTTCTCTTGAGACAACTACTGACGGATTGATCTTTGTTCCTTCTTCCATTAATTGCAGACAGGAGCCAGTTAAGCTTAGGTCAAATTTACGGCTTTATAGTCTCAAGGCTCTTTATATCATCATTCTCTCATACCACTGTCAAGGGTCGCCTAACCGCAAACAAAAATGAAGAGTATACCTGAGTGAAAATCAATAAACATTATTTAGAAATTATCAGTAAAATTATCCGCACTGCCATACAGTTTGTATCCGCCAAGTCACTAACTTCGCGAATATCCGCGTCCGCGCAGAGCTCTCTGTGAGCTCACAAGACAACCATTCTATATAGATACGACAGGCTTATCAAGACGAGTTATCTGAGCTATTTATAACGAATGCTGCGGAGCAGTTAGACCCTCCGATGAGGGTGGGCGGCATCTGCCATGTGTAGGTAACTGCGTGTTATTGTGGTGGAGGATAGTGTTATGTGTGGTGTGTGAGTTGCGGGGATGTTGGGGACAGCACAAACACCCAGCCCCCGGCCAATGGTAGTAACCAATGAAGGTTAAAATCCCCGACCCGGCCGGGAATCGAACCCGGGACCCTCTGAACCGAAGGCCAGTACGCTGACCATTCAGCCAACGAGGAAACTAATAATGGTTTTACTTCCTACTTTCTAAGTTTATAGTTTTTGGAAACGCTGAGATGCCGAAATGTTGTCCTTTGGGAGTTATTTTATATGCCTGTAAATCGATCGACATGAGGCTGGCGTATTTGAACACCTGCAAATACCACTGGGCTCAGAAAGCGTTAGTTGAGGACTTCGTCGCTAGAATTTCATGAACAGTCCTGTGACTATCATAAGTGATAAGGATATCATCATTACGTTGAACCAAAAGCCTAATGTTAATAACAGGAATAATCGAGCGAGTTCGCTATGCGATTTGGGTTATGTAACTGTCAGCTTGCAATCTCGAGATGGAGCTTTAAAAACCCCACAATCAGCAAACCTGAGGATGGTTTTTTGTGGTTTCCCAAATCTTTTCGTTTTTAGTTTTGTTTATTTTTAGTGGCTAAACGTCGCATTAACACATCGAAGGACGCAAGGATGGAAGAGGGCAAATGCTGGGTCAGTACCATAATTAAGGCCATGATCCCTCCTTCCCAATTCTAGCCCTGTCCTATCCCATCGTCGCCATAAGACCAGTTTGTGCAGGCGCGACTTAAAACCCATAAGAACATATACTGTATGGACTCAGCTATCACCTGCAAGCATTTAAATTTGACAGTATTTGGGTTGCCTGCGTGACGATTTCAACGTTCCGTTCGTAATACAGTACCAATGGCAGAGAAACCGGAATTCTATTAGGCAACCCCTTACTGATTTTCAATCAATTAATTAAATAATTAAGTACACCCATTCCAGGTATATATTGTAAATGTAACCTCATTCCGAGCTCTTTTATTCTCACTCGCTCCAAGCAAATATTGAAAAAATCCGAGAGAGTGGCTGCGCGGTTTGGGATTCGTAGCTGTCAGCTTGCATTCGGGAGATAGTGGGTTCGAGCCCCACTGTCGGCAGCCCTGAAGATGGTTTTCCGTGGTATCCCCATTTTTACACCAGGCAAATGCTGAGGCTATACTTTAAATGAGGCCACGGACCCTTCCTTCCCACTCCCAGCCCTTTCCTACCCCATCGTCGCCGTAAGACCTATCTGTGTTGGTGCGACGTAAAGCAAATTTTTAAAAATATATATGGAAATGATATCCTATTTACTGCCACTCTAGACAGTGTTGCAAATGGTATCTCATTTCTAAAATCCGTCTATTCACGCCCACTTCAAATCATTTTATTCACACCCATACCAGGGAAATTATGTAAATGATACTTTAATTGAATTCCTGGAACACCTATACCAATTCTGAATAATTACAGTTAAAATGCACGTATTAGTGAAGACATGATTAACAATGTTATCAAAGGAACTCCGTACTTCATAGTGTGTGGAATGTTCTTTCCCTTAAATGAAACAAAAATACTACGATTGTGACGGTTTGCGCTCTTTCAGTCACACCATCTGATAGATATGACAAGTTTCCTTCAGTGTTCAGGGAAAGGATGCTCTCGAAGGAGTTAATTAAACGAGTACACGACTTCAGTCTATTACTGTTTCCGAGAATACGTCTCATCCGGTTAGGAAATATATTAGTATTTTAATTTTCCGTGGTAGGAACAGGTGGACTATCTAATGCAATACCTGTAATGGATAAAGCTTGGCTTGAATCAGCACCAGATGGTCCGCTGACGTCACGATACATGTGTGCTTGTGTATCACTTTCCTCAGTCACTAGGAAATTATCGCAGTAATGTTCTACATTCGGCACAAAAACTTCTCATGAACAGAACAGAATTCATTCACTTTGCTGTTCTGAATGAAGCGAGAATACGGCTCTGAAGGAACGTTAATCCCCCCCCTCCCCATGGCACTACAGCCCTTGAAGGGCCTTGGCCTACCAAGCGACCGCTGTTCAACCCGAAGGCCTGCAGATTAGGAGGTGTGGTGTGGTCCGCACGACGAATCCTCTCGGCCGTTATTCTTGACTTTCTAGACCGGGGCCGCTATCCCACCGTCAGATAGCTCCTCAATTCTAATCACGTAGGCTGAGTGGACCTCGAACCAGCCCTCAGGTCCAGGTAAAAATCCCTGACCTGGCCGGGAATCGAACCCGGAGCCTCCGGGTAAGAGGCAGGCACGCTACCCCTACACCACGGGGCCGGCGAAGGAACGTTAACCGGCACGTTATCGAACATTTCTTTATTTTTCGTTATTTTTATTCCCGTCTTCCTTCCTTCCTTCCATTCTTTAATTTATTTATTTATTTGTGTATTTAATTTTGCTTTCTAGAATAAATATAATGACTTCGGCTATTGACGTGACAAGATCTATGAAATATTCGGAACTTACTCACATTCGGACTTATGACTCCGGAACTAACAATCCTATGGGAATGGTTGAGGTACCATTTGACTAGAAAATATGGCACCTGATGGGCGTCAGTTAAATACAGTACATAGGTATGGGAGGGGGAGTAGGGTCGTTGTTTGAAAAAGTGACGATTTAGAGGTACGAATAAGGTTTTCGTCTACTTTTCTTGATGGCTGCAGTACGTTTGCGCATCCATCTCTTGGCACAGGCCAGAACAAAATATAACTTCCGCGAACGTCTCGGTCTCATTTATGGCTGTGACAATATGGAAGCTGCTGGGGTATGGGTGGTGCTGAGTAATGACATTCAGAGCACAACCAGTGCTTCTAAGGGTTGTGAAAGGTGTGACTCATACAGTCAGTCATGATGCAATAGCACTTTCTGGCCCAGTGAGGAAAGCAATGGCAAACTACCTCACTCCTCATCTTGCCCAGTACGTCTCATTTCGGCGGCGCCAAAGGTCTTTGCGGTTTCTTTATAACGGCATAACCTCTGGTGGTGCTATTTGAGGATCCAATCAGCCTGTGAGGTGATGACCTAACAGACAGACATGATTCGGTTTGCGATTAATAACCAAAAGGCATACGGAAGTGGTTTAAGATGTCGAAAGATGGAGCATTGTTCGACTTATTCTATATTCGCACAACAATATGGTCCGAATCCATAATAATAATAACATGGCAAGGGATGGACGGGTGGGACTCGAACCCACTGTACCCCGATTTCAAGTTCACAGCTGTGCGCCCATAAACGCAGGGCCAACTCGTTCGGTAGTTTAAAAAATGTGAGGATTTCCCTAATTTGCTTCATACTGACCTCTAATTTTAAATTCTGAACCATGGTGTGTACATCACTGAATAGAGAATTTACACCCGACATAACGTACAAATCAGCTTCGGTCGTGGGATGAAGTAAGGCGATTCCTCAGCCATGGAGGGTAAGAGAAGTATAAGGAGACTAAGGCGACGAAGTTTAGACTCACTGTTTAATTATTTATTGATAAGAGGTGTTGAACTAAACGAGGTCACAGAGTCAGTTGCATTTAGAGGATTGTGAAGGCGCTTAGATGTGCAGACTGAACGCTGAAAGACATATGTATATGTATGTATGTATGTATGTATGTATGTATGTATGTATGTATGTATGTATGTATGTATGTATGTATGTATGTATGTATGTATGTATGTATGTATGTATGTATGTATTCATCCTAGGTGGGGCTCATCCTCACAGGCGTGCAGGTGGCCCAAGGGAGTCAACTCGAAAGGCCTGCATCAGACCTCTCTGGAAGCTATACGCCATCATTATTATTATTATTATAAACAACAATTTGACGAGTTATGAGTTATGAGAAATTTTCCTGGTTCTGAAGACGACTGCTTGGTAAACGAAGCATGTAACCCTTTTAATCTCATTGATTCGGCAACTTGAATTGAGAAAGTTACCCCTCTACCTTCTGAGCTACTGCGCCCAGTACAAATATTTCTTGTTGATATGTATAAAAAGTCGTATGAAAATTCTCACCTAAATTGTACCGTCGTTAGTCCATAGTCATCGGGAAGTAGCACGAGTGTGGTTTCATTGTTCGGCTCATATCTCTGATCGATCCATTTTTGGGACATCATAGAATTTCAGCACTTATCTTTACTTGCATCGCAACAAATGTCACTATTAATATACTGTATTATATTGACACATATTTGCTCTCCTCCCGTTTTGACACATTTAATGTGCCTTCCAACTATAATTTCGTCATTTCCCAAGCGATATGAAATCATACTTACAGTAGCCTACAAAGAAGACGTAACTTGCACGTTATACTTGGACACTTGCACATTATGTTGAAAATGAACGGCTTTGTCTGGCCTAGGGTCGGTTTCGTAAACGTTTGCAATACGATGCTAGGATGATTCATTTCTTAATAACAAAGGGTAGGTACAAAAGCCTCTTGTTCTGAAAGCAAAGCAAGGAACATGACTTTCATTTAAGAAATTTCACATGCTATGGTCAGGATAATGTTAAATAATGTTGTTTGTTCAGCGTTTAACGTCTCTTTCTATTGTAATAGATTTTAAGAGACACCGTGTTATCGGAATTTTGTCCCACGAGAAATCTGTGACATGATGGAAGACTTCCATCACACCAACACATCATACTGTATTGATGTGAGGTCCGACTCGTTGGCTGAATGGCGAGCGTACTGACAGGGTTCGATTCCCGGCTGGGTCGGGAATTTTAATCGTTTCTGATTAATTCTGCTGGCTCGGGGACTGGGTGTATGTCCCCGTCCCAACACTCTCATCATCATATTCAGAGAACACACTACACTACCAACCACCGCAGAAACCCGCAATAGTGATTACATCCCTCCATATAGGGTTGCGTCAGGAAGGGCATCCGGCCGTGAAACAGGGCCAATTCCACATGTGCGACGCAGTTTGCACCCGCGACCCCACAGGTGTGGGAAAAAGCGGTAGAAAAGGAGAAGAAGAACTGTATTGATGCGTAGCCATGCAAAATACTCCTTTCTAATAGCTTATGTCTACAAAGTGAGGGCGGAAAACAACTGGAAGATTTCCATCTAATTTCGTGTTTTCTAAAACATTTTTTTAAAAATCGGAACGTCAACTAATATTTTAGAGGATCTGGCAACACTATATGAACGTGACAAGATAAACCAGATATTCAGGGGAAACTAGTAGAACTTCGACCTTATCACATACGAAATTTTGCATGTTTCAACAAGTGACATTTGAACCCGAGATGCAGCGATGAACGATCGATTATCGATCTGAGTCACTGACAAACAAACTACAGGGGACGTGACTAAAGAGTTGCTGATGACGAGTTCACATGCGTGGCTATTGTTAGCTGTTAGTCAGTGCAGGGAGCAAACACAGGTGTAGCTGAATAGCTCCACGAGTCATCGACGCTAATGTAAATACAGACACGTCTGGAGAGCGAAGGACTTCGGGCAAACGGGACAGCGAGCGTCCTTGAGCGGCGTACATCCTACACGTCTTTCTTTGTGAGGGGAGGAATCAACATTGAATAATAAATGAGCTCTATGTTTTCTCCTTGGCTCCGTAAACTCTTACTTTGGCTGACATAAATAAAATAAGCTTTCTGTCGGCACACAGGACACACACGTTACTTTTATCTCAACAAGTGAATCATGTATGACTAATGCTAGTTACATTTTAATTTATGTACACTTGAGAGTAAAAGAGCCGGCCTCGTGGTGTAGGGGTAGCGTGCCTGCCTCTTACCTGGAGGCTCCGGGTTCGATTCCCGGCCAGGTCAGGGATTTTTACCTGGACCTGAGGGCTGGTTCGAGGTCCACTCACCCTACGTGATTAGAATTGAGGAGCTATCTGACGGTGAGATGGCGGTCCCGGTCTAGAAAGCCAAGAATAATGGCCGAGAGGATTCGCCGTGCTGACCACACGACACCTCGTAATCTGCAGGCCTTCGGGCTGAGCAGCGGTCGCTTGGTAGGCCAAGGTCCTTCATGGGCTGTAGTGCCATGGGGTTCGGTTTGAGAGTAAAAGAAGTGACCGTATAGAAACTGCGATTTAGGTTGATAATAAATTGTCTGGTCCGCCTCTGTGGTGTAGTGTTTTGTGTGATTAGCTGCCACTCCCGCAGGCCCAGATTCGATTCCCGGCTCTGTCGCGAAATTTGAAAAGTGGTACGAGCGCTGGAACGGGGTCCACTCAACCTCGGGAGGTCAACTGAGTAGAGGTGGGTTCGAATCCCACCCCAGCCATCCTGAAAGTGGTTTTCCGTGCTTTCCCACTTCTCCTCCAGGCAAGTGCCGGGATGGTACCTAACTTAAGGCCACGGCCGCTTTCTTCCCTCTTCCTTGTCTATCCCTTCCAATCTTCCCATCCCCCACCAAGGCCCCTGTTCAGCAAAGCAGTTAGGGTTGCCTGGGTGAGGTATTGGTCATCCTCCCCAGTTGTATAGCCGACCCAATGTCTCACGCTCCAGGACACTGCCCTTGAGGCGGTAGAGATGGGATCCCTCGCTGAGTCCGAAGGAAAAACCAACCTTGGAGGGTAAACAGATTAAGAAGAAGAAGAATAAAATGTCTGACAGTCCCGCCTTCTCTAGCGTAAATCTCTTTTGTGTTCGTAAATGTTTCTAGTTACATGACTGACAATTTACTTACCCCCATTCAAAAACAAAAAGAAAAGAAGGAGGTGAGTGGAGGTTAACACTCACGGCTGACCCCGAATTGATTTCATTAGCTGTCACCGTATTTATCCGACAACGTACGTATTGATTCCCATTAGTGGCCTTCTTATTTTCCCATAGCGTACGTGTTGATTCCCATCAAGTAACAACAGTGCCATAACGTTTCCCTTCCCATTTTACACAGACTTATGATTGTCTACATACAGTAGATTAGATATGGTTAAAACAATTTAATAATGTTAATGTTCTTTGCTTTACGTCCCACTAACTACTTTTTCGGTTTTCGGAGACGCTGAGTTGCCTGAATTTTGTCCCGCAGGAGTACGTTTAGGTGCCAGTAACTCTACCGACACAGGCTGACATTTTTGAACACCTTCAAATACCATCGGACTGAGCCAGGATCGAACCTGCCAAGTTGGGGTCAGAAGGCCAGCGCCTCAACCGTCTGAGCCACTCAGCCCAGCGCTTAAAAATGTTTGGCTTTTTGTTATTCTCATAATGTAAGTACAGTATAAGCAAACTTGCAATTGTTGAGCATAAGTAATAAAATTCTGTAGATGGGAGAAACTTGTAGCAGATGTTTGAAGATATTCATACCGGGTAATGGTTGAATTAGACAGCTTTTCCATTTGTTCTTTTATGTAGTTTTGTTTGTCCTTCGCTTCTTTCTTCTTTCGAGTGGTTTTCTCCTCGCTTCTCATTTTAACGTAAGTTTCAATTTGAACACCCTTTAATGTCTCTAACAGATGGAATATGTTGGGATGAGCAGAGTAAGATTGAGCGTTCAGTTTAGAGAGGAATGCTTCACCACAGTTAGAAGTCCTTTCAGAACTACTACTAAAGTCAATCCACATAATGGATGGAAAGTCACCATCCGCAAGAATATACATACAGTACGTGTGCAGTAAATAATCAAAAAAGTAATCCAGATGCTCATTGTTAGGTTTGCGGGACATTGGATCTTCGACGAAGCAATCATCAATTTGGTCAGGGGGCGGGAGAGGCAGTCCAAAGAAAGTTTTCAGAAGTATTCCGATTTCAGATTCCTTTGCTTTAAAATCATTTGATAACCTCAATTACTGAATCTTTCTCCATCAAGTCTGCCCGAGATGAAATCTGCAGTCCTTTATATTCGTTTGGAGCCAAACGTTAGCAATTGCCTGGTGAAATGAAATGTCGTATGGCTTTTAGTGCCGGAATATCCCAGGGCGGGTTCGGCTCGCCAGGTGCAGGTCTTTCTATTTGACTCCCGTAGGCGACCTGCGCGTCGTGATGAGGATGAAATGATGAAGAAGACAACACATACACCTAGCACCCGTGCCATTGGAATTAACCAATTAAGGTTAAAATCCCCGACCCTGCCGGGAATCGAACCCGGGACCCTCTGAACCGAAGGCCAGTACGCTGATCGTTCAGCCAACGAGTCGGACATCCTGGTGAATTGCCGTCTCAAATGTCGGGATTGGTGTTATTTGCAGTTAAGGACAAAGCTTCCTTTTTTTTTTTTTTTCGAACAAAAAATTACTAATGGGAAATCGATCTTTTTTTTTTTTGCTATTTTGTTTTACGTCGCACCGACACAGATATGACTTGTGCCGACGATGGGGGAGGAAACGCCTAGGAGTTGGAAGGAAGCGGCTGTGGCCTTAATTAAGGTACAGCCCCGGCATTTGCCTGGTGTGAAAATGGGAAACCACGGAAAACCATCTTCAGGACTGCCGACAATGGGGCTCGAAACCACTATCTCCAGATTACTGGATACTGGCCGCACTTAAGCGACTGCAGCTATCGAGCTCGGTGATTTCTAATTTACCCCATGAACTACAAATATTTGGTGGAACAGCTTAGGGCAACTCTTGAAGATCCCAGCTATAGGTAAAGTTCTCGACTCTTTCAGAAAATTTAAATTGCTTTGGCATGAGAAACCCACAATATTTTCTTCAGAGTCGTTCACAAATTAAAAAAATCCCCTGTTGGTGTTGAAAACATTTTCGCCACTGCTTCTTGTAATTCTGGTGAGTTATTGGGCAACTTCGGAAGTTTCCGTAATTGAGTGGAATTACTATTTTTCCTTATTCGAACCAAATCATGAGTTGTAAGAGTGTCAGTGTCCGTCTCCATGGCTAAATGGTTAGCGTGCTGGCCTATGGTCACAGAAGTCCCAGGTGCGATTCCCGGCAGGGTAGGGAATTTTAACCATCATCGGTTAATTTCTCTGGCACGAGGGCTGGGTGTATGTGTAGTCTTCATCATCATTTCACCCTCATCACGAAGCGCAGGTCGCCTATGCGCGTCAAATCAAAAGACCTGCACCTGGCGAGGCGAACATGTCCTTGGACACTCCCGGCACTAAAAGCCATACACCATTCCATTTCATTTAATTTCAGAGTTTCAGTATCACCATTAACTAATCCGAGGCGTATATGTTTGGAGGGGCGCTCACACACATTTTCTTCAGCCTTTCTTTTCACAATACTACTGACTCTCCGGTTTAATATACCAGAGTCATCCTTTTCATGATTATGGTCTAACTGCGAACCGACAATACTATTTAAAGAATTCAATTTCACAAAACACTTACACGTTCTCTTCGTACACTTGTATCTATCAACGTCATCGACGAGGCACTTACGGAAAATGAATTTATAACCGTCTATAACCAACTGTTTCTTGCCCTTTTCACTTGTTATTATATCAAATTCCCTCGGTCACACATAGTGCAATGACTACTTACAAGCCTGACTGATGCGCTGGGCTGGTAGCGAAGCGCCGCCAGCCGAAAGTTAGCGGAATCAACACGGATGTTATTGTTCGGTGAACTTGCCGAAAGCGGGAATGAAGTCGTCCACTATTCGATCGCAGAGGGACACAAAACGGCAGCAGCGACACTCACCCCTCCCTCTACAAAGTCGAGTCTCTTTATCATATTACATAAGGCTTGACCACTTCTGCTTATTTTCTCCAATCGTAGCGAATTACGTTGAGGGAGGCTATTTCTCACCCCCGCTCGCACTTCATGTCACACCGAGGGAGTTTGATGCCTCTCTCGCCTACAACACAAAGAACAACAACAAATTTACATGAATATATGTATGTACCCGATGCATTTACTGGACGTATTAAAATGGCGCCTACGGAAGGTAGAGGCCAGCCAAGGCAAAGAAATATTTAATAGGATATCGATATTGATATATGCTAGAAGGCCATGACTAACTTAAACCTACCACTATGAAGGCGGTGTACAATGGTGTAGAATCGATAGAATTGTTTTTAAAAAATAAGAAGGATCAAACAGATTATTATAAAAACTGACTTAAAAAATTGACGTGGTAAGGACAAGATATCCCGAACATTGCTCTCAAAAATAAGCGAGATTGGCAACATTTAGCGAAGTATTAAGCTAAGAGGACGGAAATATTGAGCGAATCGAATAGATAAACGTTGAAATACTGTAAAGAGGGAATAAAATCCTGAAGCTTCGAAAAATCCGTCCAGATACTTAGACGCAAAGTCGTTTGAAGTTGGTTGAGACGTGAGAGCTCGAGATTGAGCCACATTTAGTGAAAATAATCGCAAGGACAACCTAAATAAAGAAGCAATCACCATATAAAATATATATATTCTACACAGAACCATGATGAAATCATATTTTCCAGAATCAACGCATATTGTCTACTGTGTTCCTGAACAGATGATGGTTTGCTAAATCGGCATAGACCAACCTGGAGGGAGATGTCATCCTGGCTGTTAAAACCACCCGACCCGTGTGGAGGAGGTCACTCTACCTGAAATACCAGTGGTGGAGATCCTGCCCAGTTCCTGTTCCAAGGCCTACGACCAGACCGAAGAGCAACTAAGACCCGAGATATTGAATGGCGAGCTAAGTAATAGTATTAAGTAGTATAATTTCTTATGTAGAGTATTACCAGTATATGCAATAGATCTGAATAGCCTAAGATAATTAAGTGTGCTGTGAATATAAGAAAGTGCAATGTGAAATATTTAAGACGATATCTTGTTACAGAATGGAAACGTGTTTACTACATTATTTTATCCAAGGATGAAGGAATACGATGTTAAAATGCGACATAGTGTAACAGCTGTTTTCAAAGAATCCCGGTTAGTTAGAAAGATCCATGAGTGATGTAGTACCAGTCAAACCCAGTTACGTCACAGAGGGACGCATGTTGAATTGGTTAAGTTACCATACTCTTTGCTGTGTGACTATATTGAAAGGATAGATACTGAATTTGGGGTTATATATGGTATTGTATGACAAAATGCGTTTTGAGGAACGAATTCTGCGCTATTGATGAGATACATATCGTTGTGTTTAATTAATATTGGAGGTTAAACGCGGTAATTATGGATGTTAAATGAATTAAATATGAGTTGAATTGTAGGTTAATAGTGAGATAATGGAAGTGTATATAGTATTTTAAATGATATATTGCGCAGATTAACAGGAAGTAAAACGTATATGATATATCTAATGTGCGATGTTGGAGCACATATAAAGCGACTACAGAATATAAGTATGCCCCAGGGAGGAACCATAGCAAGGTATGGACAATAAAATTACGCATATTTTAATGAAGTGTGAAAGTGGTTTGACAATAATAACAACCGGTGATGGGTAAATGAATACATGATTATATCATATTCTGAATGAATGGTTATTGTGTGGAAGGTCAAACTTGTATGCAAGTAGTATGATAATGTAGTGTTGAAATATCTTTGCGTAGGCATTAGCACACCTATATATGAAAAATGCTTACTGGCTATGTGTATATTGAGCTGGAATACGATACATAAGAAATTATTTAGCTAGAGTAGGGAAATTATTTGAGATTTACGTAGGATATCATCGATGTTTTGTTAATCTGAAATATTATTAGTGCGAATATTTAGTTAGGAGCCGTAATTTAAGTGGCAATCGGACCGAGAAACTTAGTGCGTCATTCAATATTTCATTTTCTTCGCTGTAGTCTGCACCAACGAACTCAGATAATTTTCAATGTAACTTAGGTCACTGATATTTGTATTCAGGACACATTATTCAAATTCAGTTCATTTCCGCGGTAACTTGAACAACGTGATGGTTGTATTTTCAATGAGGATATATAATTAACACCGTGAGTGATGGAATAATTTATTGATATACCGAATTTTGACCGTGGTCTGGAGACTTTGATGTAATATACACTTAAGTGACCAGATGTAAATTTTAATGGGAAGATGAAACAAAGCAATAATTCATTTCAGGAATACGTGACCCAGAATGTTAAGATGTAAACTTAGTTTAGGAATAAGGCAGGGCTGACCTTAAATATTTGATTCAGTAATTAAATTATTTATTTATTAGGTTAATAATTGGAAGCTTATGAGTCATATTTGACATTAACCATTTCTTTTGCGAATCTTGACAGTTTAATAAATGTGTTTCTTGATTAGTTTTTTTATATAATGAAATGAGTTTTCATTTATACTGGTAATCAATAGTTGTACTTAGTGAGTAAGGTTCTCGTCGTGCGGATATATTAATTTTTTTTTAAGGTTGACTGAAGTTTACGTTCATAAAAACTACTACTGAGCGTTGAATTACGTAATTCTGAACCGCGTATGATACCGTTACTTTCTCTTTGAACACACGTTAAACCAAACATAGAAAAATTAACAATTTTTCTGGAGGCATGAATACCCTGAGATATATATAACTGACTAGTTGGGAATTACTGTGGTTACCCTGACCCGTAGGGTGCATATATATATATATATATATTGCTTTACGTCGCTCCGACACAGATAGGTCTTATGGCGACGATGGGACAGGAAAGGGCTAGGAGTGGGAAGGAAGCGGCCGTGGCCTTAATTAAGGTACAGCCCCAACATTTGCCTGGTGTGAAAATGGGAAACCACGGAAAACCATTTTCAGGGCTGCCGATAGTGGGGTTCAAACCTACTATCTCCCGGATGCAAGCTCACAGCCGCGCACCTCTAACCGCACGGCCAACACGCCCGGTATTTCGCTAAAAAGGAAACTGGAAATTTTCCTGCTAAGTGGAAGATAACGCGAGTCAATACACTTCAGAAATCCTGGGACAGGTCAGTAATTAATAACTATAGACCCGTTGCAATTTATTTCGCACTAGCAAACGTTTACGAACACACCCTC
Organism: Anabrus simplex; assembly: GCF_040414725.1. Classification (NCBI taxonomy): domain Eukaryota; kingdom Metazoa; phylum Arthropoda; class Insecta; order Orthoptera; family Tettigoniidae; genus Anabrus; species Anabrus simplex. Next base: position 384,644,158 of record NC_090265.1, read on the forward strand.
TATCATCATGTATTTAAATACGTAGAAAGTTGAGGGGCCGAGCATCCCTAGGCGAGTTCCGCGCGAGTGGAGCCCCAGCGTAACAAATCTACGGCACGAGTAGTGGGAAATGATGTCGAACTCATGGTCTTGAAGACATGTACATTTGTTTCGAATCAAGAAATAAAATTTCACACCTGCTATTTTATTTTTCAACACCTATCACTCAGTACGCATTCTACTCGTACGTCAAAATTTGAGTCCATTACTCTGACATAGCCCCGTTCGATATTTATTTATTTATTTATTTATTTATTTATTTATTCGTTCTCGTGACAATTTAATATTAGGATGTGATTCGTCTCTCACTGTAGTCATCATCGGCCGTTTATAAAATTTGGTTTCAACTGACTATATAATAATAATAATAATAATAATAATAATAATAATAATAATAATAATAATAATAATAATAATAATAATGCGATTCATTGGCTGAATGGTCAGCGGTGAGGCCTTCGGTTCAGACGGTCCCGGGCTCGATTCTCGGGCGGGTCGGGGATTTTAGTCACGTCTGATAATTCTTCTGGCTCGGGGACTGGATGTTTATGTTTGTTCCAACACTTTCCTCTTCATATTCAGGCAATACACTACACTACCAACCACCACAGAAACACGCAATAGTAGTTACATCCCTCCATATAGGGTTGGCGTCAGGAAGGGCATCCGGTCATAATACAGGGCCAAATCCACATGTGCGACATAGTTCGCACCCGTGACCCCACAGGCGTGGGGAAAGTGGTAGAATAATAATAACATAATTTGATTTACGTCCCACTAACAACGGAGACGCCGAGGTGCCGGAATTTTGCCCCGCGGGATTTCTTTAACGTGCCAGTAAATCTACCAACACGAGGGTGACGTATTTGAGCACCTTCAAATACCACTTCACAGAGCCGCTATCGAACCTGCCAACTTGAGCTTGAAGGTCAGTGCTCTACTGCCTGAGTTATTCAGCCCGGCTGAAGTCAGACTTGCCCCGGCCGACGACATGGAAACACAGTCCCTTCACTGCCCCCGCCCGATTTTTGCCGTTGTTGTTGTTGTTGTTGTTGTTGTTTTCATTTATTATTCAGCCCCTAGTAATAGAAAAAGTGAAGAGAGGCTGCTGCCTCAGTTGTAACTGCCGTGGGATTGTAAGAGCTGGGTGGTGCCGTGTAGTTTCCTGTTCTCCCTTCTAGCCGCGGGAAAGGCACTTGCACGCCTACAGCCATCCACTGTATAGCATTCCTTTGGTTGGAGGACGGCAGTCAGATTACTGTACAGTCTCTTATAATCTTCATGAATATTTTGATCTCTTCGCAATACAAGGATGATAATCAGTTAACTGGGGGAAATAATCAAAGTGAGCTCACTAGCAACATTTTAATTTCGGTAGTATTCAATAAAGTTCAGAGATCAATATATTTTTTGTGCACTAGAGCTGATAATACCATTACAAAATGACGATATAAAGTAAGGAGGCATTTTTACATGAAATTCCTATACCTAACAACGCTGAAACCAGTTCCACTTGCGGACAAATATACGAAATAATTCCAGTGAACGCAAGCTTGCTTTTCCTCACATTACCATTGGAACTCTGATAGGCACATCCTCTCTAGTTTTACGTAAAATTTGAACGACAGGGATCTGAATTCTCATTTCAAATATCCCACACACTTTGGCCGGGATTCGAACCGCAGCAGCTTTGGTGAGAGGCCAATGATGATGTCACTTTGCTCTCACACCTCTATTCCGATGAACTAATCTGACGTAGAGCAACTTAGAATACAATTTCTTCTTCTTCTTCTTCTTCTTCTCCTTCTTCTTCTTCTTCTTCTTCTTCTTCTTCGTCTTCTTCTTCTTCTGCTGCTGCTTCTGCTGCTAATTTTACCACACCCTGGTGGATGTGGACTGAAAAAGTCACATGAGTGGACTTGGCCCTCTTTTACTGACCGATGCCCATCCTAACGCCAACACTATGTGGAGAGATGTATTCATGTTTCTTTAGTGGTTGGTAGTGTGGCGTGAACAAGAAGGGATATGTATTAAACACAAACAACAAGTACCGGAGCCAGAAGAACTAATCATACGCGGCAAAATCTCTGACCCAGCCGGAAATTGAATCCAGGAACCTCTGAACCGAAGGCCACGACGCTCGCCATTCAGCCAGGGAACCGGGCTACTACTGCTACTACTAATTTATTATTATTATTATTATTATTCCGTGCCCGGTTAGCTTCCGTGGGGGTCACGCACTGAACTGAGTAAGTGTTTGGCATAACTTCACGGAAGACACTGGGGCGGGGGGCCTCAACCCCAACACGGCGCGTCCCATATGGCTGATAGGGAATGTTCCTGTAGATATGCAGGACAGGTGTGAATAAGGCTTAGCCAAATAAACACCCGCGGATCAACTGAGGCAAAAAGGTCTGCAGTCAACGGTCTCGATGGCGGATGAGGATATTTCCCAACGGCTGAGAGGGCGGAAGAACTGGCTCTACGGCTAACAACCGTAGTTCTAACTACGGACAGAGTAATCTGTCCCACCAAGCATTACCATGAGGTAACATTATGCATGATGGAAACACTTTCAAGGAAAACTACCCCAGGTGGTACCCAGCAATGGAAATCCACCGTCGCACCAGGCGGCGCAAACAAGCCTTCGGATTCTGGGGAGCTTGTACCAACATGCAAGATGGAGTCGGAGCCATCTGGTAGCCAGACTGATGACGTACTAACGACAAACACGACTAACCTAAAACAAAATCTAAGGACAAAGAAACATCACTATTTTGGAACTATCAACATACAGACTCTACTTAGGACGGGGAAATTAAAACGGACTTTGGATGAAATGGAAAATCAGAATATTCTAATACTAGCAGTGCAAGAGACGCGTTTTACTGATATTAATACGTTTGATTCAGAAAATTATAGAATCTTTAAGGGTAAACCTGGACGAAAAATTGGAAGAAATCTGCAGCAACTTGGCACAGCATTTTGTGTAAACAAAAGGGTTATTGACTCCGTAACGGACTTCTCTTCTCCTTCTGATAGACTCTCCACTCTAACACTGAAATGTGCAAACAAGAGATACACACTATTCAATGCACACGCCCCCATAAATGAAGACAACAGAAACAATCCTGATAAGGTGAAAATATTCTGGGATCAATTGGAGAATGAATTGCTAAAGACGCCAAGCAATCATGTCAAAATTCTGATGGGTGACTTCAACGCGCAGGTTGGGAAAGAACGTCAGTTCCGGAAAATAGTGGGTGGTTATCCAGCTCACACCAGAACAAATACGAATGGGAAGAGACTTATTGACTTATGTGAGACATTCGATCTTAAATTAATGTCCACGTACTTCAAAAGACTGCCAAGGAAAAAGAAAACGTGGTGCGCTCCACGGAAAGACCTAGGTGAATATCAACTGGACCATGTTGCAATTTCAAGGAGAAACACTAAAGAAATTATGAATGTGGTAGTACGGAAAGGAGCCAATCTTGACTCTGATCACTTCTTGACCCGCATAAAATTCAAGCCGTTACCGCTAAACAAGAAGAGACTCTCTCCGAATGCGTCAATAAAAGTAAACCATGAAAAACTTCAAGAAAACAGAAACGACTTTCAAAGACGTATGCGGGAGAGGAAAATGGAGACTTGTGAGGATATTCGAGAGAATATGGCTAATATAGCTAAGGATGTTGCACCATTGCGACGAACTCGCAGACACCGATGGTGGACTACAGACTGTGATGTAGCAATTGATAGGAGAGCTGCAGCCTATAAAGCATGGTACGCAGATAAAACAGAAGATAAATTTGAGACATACAAGGAGGTACGCAAACAGACAGCAAAGATCCTCCGGCAAGCCAAAAGGAATCAAATATCTGAAGAAATTCGAAGTATTGACACAGAATTTAAGAAGAACAATACTAGAATCTTTTATAGGACCTTTAAAGAGCACATACATGGATATCAACCATCTACCATGGGATTTCGAAGGGAAGATGGAAAATTGGCAGTGAATAAGAATGAAAATTGTGAGATATTAGCTAAATATTTTGAGAAATTGTTGAACTGTGAAAAACCTAAAAATAAATGGCCAAAAGAGGATCCAAAGCAACGGAATGAAAACTCAATACCCCCTGACGAAAAAGAACTCCGTGAAATAATTACAGACTTAAAGAACAACAAAGCTGCAGGGGAAGACTCTGTCACAGCAGAGATGCTGAAAAGTGGTGGAGAAATCGCAATAACAATTTTAAGGCGAGAAATGGAAAAAATATGGGAAATGGAGGTAATCCCTGAAGATTGGAAAAATGCTATCATTCATCCTCTACACAAAAAAGGAGATAGAGCAGATCCTAACAACTACCGCGGCATTTCCATCACATCTGTAACTTATAAGACACTCTCTAAAGCACTACAGAGGAGACTTGTGGAACAAGTGGATCATCAACTAGGCGAGTATCAAGCGGGATTTAGGAAGGGAAGATCGTGCGTTGATCAAATCTGGAGTCTGAAACGTGTACTAGAGAATCATCTCTCAAAGGATCTGGTAGTCGTTTTTGTAGACTTTAAAAAGGCGTATGATTCAGTCGACAGGGAAGTGCTATTCAATATACTAGTGGAATTTGGAATTGACGCCAAAACAACAGCAATTATTAAGCAGACTTTAACTGGGACACATTCGAAAGTTAAGTTCATGGGAGAGAACTCCAAACAGTTCGAAATTAAAACAGGAGTCAGGCAGGGTGATGGATTGTCACCAATTCTTTTCAACTGTGTGTTGGAGAAGATTATCCGGGAGTGGGAAAAAGAACTGGACAGAAAAGGATTACTTAACCAAGTATACATTGGAGGGTCAAAAAGTGGTGTCGTGATTAATTGCCTTGCCTTTGCTGATGACGTTGCGCTGCTATCTAGGAATACTGACACAGCAATAGAACAGCTGAATGTACTAAAACTACAAGCAGAAAAAGCAGGACTACAGATTTCTTTCGAAAAAACTAAATATATAACAAACATCAAAACAGCCCCTCGGTACCTGAAGACAGAACACGGTAAAATAGAAAGAGTTGATAGCTTTAAGTATTTGGGTGAAATAGTGCAATTGAAAACAAATGAAAGAGAAGCAAACAACACCAGACGGGAGAAAATGGCTGCGGCTTTTCGTAGGACATATCCTATATACAAGAAGAAAACCATCTCCAGACGAGCTAAACTAAGGCACTACAATACAGTGATTAAAACGGAATGTCTGTATGCTAGTGAGTGCCTCCAAATGACAGGAAAAGCGGGACTGAGAGAAGCTGAGAAATTTGAAAGAAAGATCCTTCGCAAAATAATGGGTCCAAAGATTGTGGATGGACAGTATAGGCTGCGAGGAAGGGAAGAACTTTACCGAGACAATGAAAGGCTAACTGAGTGCATGAGAAAACGGAGACTTAAATTCTATGGGCATTTATTTAGAATGGATGAGAAGAGACTAACGAAAAGGATTTTCACAATACTAGACAGCAGACCTAAAGTGTCGGACAAATGGTTCAGGGAGGTGAGAAAGGATCTCAGACAGGTAGGACTAAATTCGGAAGACATCTCAAACCGAACAAAGTTTAGGTCAGTGATCGACAGATTTCAGGGATTCCATGACGAACCAAAACTTAACCGTGGGTGGACGGACGAAAGAAGACAGGCTGCCAGAGAGAGGATGCTGAAGTTCTGGGCTGTGAGGAAGGCTTCCAGAAACATGTAATTGTTATCTAACGTGGTCTCTAATGGCCGTAAACGAATATATATATATATATATATTATTATTATTATTATTATTATTATTATTATTACTCGTCGTTTGTCCCCGGTAGTAGGAATGATAATTTATTAAGGGGGAAAATGCCGAAGAAAATGATTGTGCGGTTAATCGAAACCGATATTCTGCAGAATGAACAAAACAGAGAGAAGTATATTTACTTTTTGTAGTCGCTGGAACCGCGTATCTTCGAAATGGTGTCATGCAGCGTAGTTAACGCTCGATTATATGAGTAAGACACTTATCGTACATCAGAATTCTTTTTCAGTAACAGTAAACGGTGTGTGACAGGACTGGACTTTCATGAGAGGGTTTAAATTGTGCGGTACCTAATGACGGAGTAGCGCTCTGCTCGGGTTACTGCCTTGCTATGCTCCGTGTATTACTTGTTCATTTCTAGCGTCTCTGATCTGTTAACAACGATCTCAATAAGGACTAGACTCAGAACACATGAATTATTCCATCCACATTGTAATTTGCGCTAAATAATCGACAGTATTTCGTTCGCTCCGTAGCACTCGACGCAGCTGGTTGAGTCAGCTGTCCTGTTCCCCTCAGTGGCATTACAGGTCAGCAACGAGCTAGAATAATAGCTCGTTGCAGGTTAGTGTCTCATTCAGCGAGCCATGAGCTGAAAATGACGGATGGCCTCGGGACACGTACCCAGTACTCAATATATTGGGGTAATCACTAAAAGAATGAAGTTGATTGTTCTCGCAAACATGTTTAACATTTATCAGAAACATTTTGAGTTCTATTTCTGAGACCATTAAATAGTTTTAATCAGTGCTGTAGTTGGAAAAAAAAAGAGGGTGCTGTTAAAATATTCTTCTTCTTCTTCTTCTTAATTTGTTTACCCTCCAGGGTTGGTTTTTCTCTCGGACTCAGCGAGGGATCCCACCTCTACCGCCTCAAAGGGAGTGTCCTGGAGCTTCAGACTTTGGGTCGTAATATACAACTGGGGAGGAGGACCAGTACCTCGTCCAGGCTACCTCATCTGCTAACCACGGAAAATCATTTCGAGGATGGCTGAGGAGGGAATCGAACCCCCTCTACTCAGTTGACTTCACACGAGGCTGAGTGGACTCCGTTCCAGCTCTCGTACCACTTTTCAAAGTTCGTGACAGAGCCAGGAATTGTACCCGGGCCTCTGGGGGTGGCAGCTAATCACATTAACCACTACTCCACAGAGGCGGACCCCGTTAAAATCACTTATCGTTATGCCAAACGAGGCTCCAGGCTGCAGGTCTTTTGTGGCGGTTATTACACTTATTATACCCATGGCAAACACCCAACATTCTCAGACTAAAGATCGCCGCCACGAAATATAAAATGGCTGAACTCCTTTACAGATTAAATCTCGTGTTTTAGTGGCTGAATGAACTTCTGAATATGGTTAAGTAGAAGGCCTATATTTTCAATTCAAAGCTAAAGAAATTCTATGGATAAATAATTCTCTAGATGGTTATATTTAGCCACAAGTCGCTGCACTGGCAACAGTGATAAGTTCATTCCTTCCCTAGTAACCTAATTTTTTCGTAATGGTGCAGGTCTTTCTAGTTAACGCTCCATAGGCGACCTGCGCGACTGTGAGGATGGGGCGTTACCTACGATAAATGATAATGTTGAAAATGACAAAAGCACTCAGCCCCTAGGCCACAGGAATTAACCAATGAAGGTTAAGATCCACGAATAATCGGCCAGGCATCGAATTCGGAATCCATTGGACCTAAGGCCAGCATTCTAACCATTTAGCTATGGAGCTGGACCTACAATCTGATAGCACGGCGCTTTCACGATTTTCGAAATAAGTGAATCACTGCAACTGATAACTTGAGTTCAAGGTTAGTATATAACAGGTTACGCACAATGGCTGGCTCGCGGTCATTGGCGATTCGAGCGTGACGTCACACTGATACCTGCTCTCTGATCGCGGGAGCGCTTTCGAAAGGAATTTAGTGATTGCGACATGTTTTAACCAAACAATTATTAGCTCGTGTGTCCCCTATACCTGTTCAAACTGTTGTAAATAGTAGATAACGAACACAATAACTTGTAAGTTTCTTCATTTTCTTTATCTTCTTGACTTTCACCTCTATAACGTTGACACGTTTGCTTCCACTTTTCTTTTCTTTTTCCTCACGTTTGTTCAAAAAATGTATACGAGAATATGTCCTCATTTTCACAAATGTGGCTACAAGATCACTACTTAAATTAGAATCACTTGCACATGTTAAAGAAACTAGGTTCTGTATTACTGCCAACACTCTTCGGACTGTAAGTCCGTGATAAGAACAGATACGTTTCTCCATATCTCGTACAGTTTGTGACCACTCAGCTGTCAACTCTGTAAGACCACTGTATGACAGACTTCGAACCCAGGGCCCCGAACAATACGTACTGTCGCATGTTCCTCCTATGTCTGTTTGGGAACCTAAGTGTGGATGAGTACTTTCGTGCTTTTTTAGCCATCCAGCCTGCAATGTAATTTAAACCTTCGATCTCCATTTCAGTGTCAGTTTCACTAGTAAATGTTGGAACAGTATCATATTTGCCTTCTTCAAAATAGCTTTCAGCAGGAGAATATTCTAACTCACGACACGTTATTCCGCACTTCCCCAGTATTTGTGATGAGAGATATTCATCAGAGGTTTTTGTTCGCGTGTTCTTGTGTTTCTCTATGTTACCGGCATTATTTCCGAATCACAATAAAGAGCGTTCAGCGGTGTAGGGTGGTCGTATAATCCTCCTCGAGAACGGATCTGGGTAAACAAATTCTCGAGTGAATCTTGGCTCAGCCGGTGGGTTAAACTGTACTTTATTCTTAGAATCTGAACTTCTGAGATTAGATATTTCAAGGAGAAGATAGTCACAAGGATAACTTTCTGGAACACTTGATTAATATTTTTCACCTTGCAGGTCATACTGTTAATAAGGCCACACATTTTATCTAAAATTTCGTCTTGTTTTAACTGAAGACCATACGCGTTTTTGCTCGGGACTTTAAGAAATTGTCAGACTGTAGGAATTCATGCGATCGTACCAATTATTAACAGTTTCAATGAATTCAATCTTGCTTCCAGCAACAGTTGCATCATCTCCTAATTTGAAATGATGTAATGTTGTAGCTACACTGTGTGACATTAATTCTGCAGCTTTTCTTACGTTCATCCGTTCTACGTCCCTACAGTTTAGATGACTGACATCGATTCTGTGGCATGCTTAAATTTCGTGGTTGTGCCACACCAAGTTTGCTTTGTGTTGCACCATTCTAACCTCGCATTCTTTGGCGATGTCACATACATTTAAAATTGTAACATTCCCGAACACGACATGTAATTCGCTTCTATTAGACAGATGGCGCCTCTTGCCATCAGAGATTGACGAAGCATATCTCTCTTGCTACTCTTTGCCTTTTGCTCTTTGAGAGAGTCAACAATGACTTGTGTAGAGAAGATGGAAGCGTTGGGTTGTGAAAGATTACGCTAAATTTTAAATGGTGTTATAAATGGATTTACCATTTACCCTACACGATTTTCTATCTAGAGTCAATGTTTAAGGTATTTATTGAACCCTTGGGCCTCTATGAAGGATACTTACCTTCCTCACTTATTAGCAATTTTCATGAGATCTGTCTCTTGGGTCGTTACGGGTTCTCCATCACTTGCTGAGGTAAAAGGTAGGGTTCAGTAATCCTAATCTATCTACTCAAAGGTCTATTCACAAAATATTTGTATTTCTTAATGAAATCACGATGAAAAGTATTAAAAATCAATATCAATATCATACTGGTTTGAGCCTTTGACTTAACTGCCTGATGGGCATCCTTACTAGAAACCATTGCCACATACTATGAATGAAGAAGAGAAAGTCTGGAAATCCTTAAATTCGGCTTCCATGTGAGACTGCATGTACCATCATAATGATTCTTGACGGTCCAGCCCTCGTAACGCGAACTATGGTCTCTGGGTATAATTAAGGCAGTCAAATCGGCGTGTGCCACACAGTGGTTGTATGGCATAGACCCTTAATATCGATGTGACCTGCGACTATGTCATGGATCGACATCTAAACTTCTAATTTACTTTAAAGTCATTGTGGGTGATGGCCGCAAGGAAAATGATGCTACAGTGGCATATGGCTCTAATCTAAGTCACTGAGGTTGATGACCCCATGACCATCCAAGTTTCTAAGCTGAAGGATAACACAATTCCACTTTCAACTTTACTAATCCCAGCAAATTTAATGCTCAACCAATCAAAGTCAAATAATCCAACAACAACAACAACGCTCACAATACTTTGTGGCAGTAAAATCAATTACCTTCGGATATGTCCCCTTAAGCGTTACGTTAACATTTGAACTTTCCCAGAAGAATAAACTAAGATTTCCAGAATGCACCTTCAAGTTATTCACTTGGTTTTAAGTTATTTCACAAATACGATTTCCACTGAAATAAAGTTGTAGAGGGTCCGCTGTCTGTAATTCCTTTTGTTTTGCCAAATTTTCAAATATTTATCCGTTTTAGGTCAACTCAAGACCGAATCGGTGGTTTTTACTTTTCGTGTCTGTTTATCTGTTTGTCTGTTCCACCATCACGTCGAAACCGCTGGATAGATCTCAACCAAACTTCATATTTAGAGTATACTCATCCCGGGGTAGGTTTCGATATGCATATCATTTTAAAATCTTTAAAAAGACGGGGTTTTATAGGAAAACCATTTTCTCTTATACTATTGATTTTCTGTAAACTCTGTGGACCGTATGTGAAAGGTCTCTTCATTATAAACAACTTTCGTTATGTTCATAATTTACCTTACTCTTCAAATGACGGAGAAATTTACTATTTTCTGCCGATACCATGCTCTGCATTGAGTGACCGACAGACCTACAACGAATATATGGGTTACCATGGCAACGTCTCTGACTGCTTGCCAGCAGGGAAGTAACGTATTACCATTTTCCTCATCATTCCTTTAAATTCGTGGTTGTTCCTTGGGTAGAAAGCAAGAGAGTCGTCAATCGGCCATTCTGCGGGATATTGGTGGAATATCATTGGAGGTTATAACCGTTCTCGAATAGCTTAAGTAATAACACAAATATTCATCTTCTTATCTGATTACTAGACCTGGGATTTTAAGGCAAATGCCTATTTCGTTTCTTACGAAATAACATGATTTTTGTTAAATATGTTGACGTTTCATGATAAATCCCTTACATTAATAGAGTTTTATAGTGCCCTAAAATGTCTATTTGGACCTTTAGAGCCTATTTTACTATTTTAGTGCCTAAAATGCCTATTTTCTACATTTAAAATAAAATTCAACTTCTGTAATTTTTACAATCACACAATGAACATCCCTGGAACGAGCAGAACAGGAGAGGGTGGGTTTTTCACAGAAATGTGCTCTTCCCAGACAACTGTCACCAAAGGAATGCTGAGTGAAGGGTGGAGGTGGAGGATTAGCTCAGAAGAGCAACGAGCAGGTAGTAAAGGACGTACTGTGTCGAGTGACGGGGTGAGGGGGGGGGGGGGGAGATTATCTAGGAAGAACAAGGAGCAGGTAGTAAGAAGGGACATTCTGTGTCAAGTCTCCAGTGAAAGAACATTTGTTTAAGTGAATATAGTTCATCATGCCTAAAACGAAATCATCTAAGATTGCTCTTATACAACAATGGCTTGTACAATTTCCAGGGATGACTTTTGATGGCAAGATTATTTTCTGCCAGTACTGCAATAAACGGGTATGTGCATATATCTTAAATTTCATATTAATCTAAAACTAAGGTTTTGATATTGGCTCCTCTAATTAATTGTAGAGACGTAGCCCAGGCGACCTGGGTTCGATTTCCAGTATCGGCAGTAATTTAGAAATCGATGAGGTCTGGAACGGTGTTGACCCAGCATCGTCAGGACAACTGAGAAGCTACAGTGAGCAGTGAGCAGGCCATGAGCTGGGCAGCAACCGTTATTGAAAGCCAAGGCCCTTCGGGGACTGTAGTGTTCTTGTTCTTAATGAACTTTAGAGTAATAATGGCTTAATTTAAATAGTTCAAAATTACACATTTTATTCAATAGCTCACCTTTTCTATTCATCATCTTAGTTTCTAATTGACATCACTTTATTGTGTTTTAGATTTCACATGAGAAAAAATGCCACCTTCAGCAGCATGCAGATACTGCCAGTCACAAAGCGAAAGCAGCCATGAAAAGTAACATTAGACAGACTCTGCTCACACAAACTATATCTCCTACAACCCATAATGGTTTCTATGCTGATATGTGTAGAGCCCTAGTTGCAGCAAATATCCCCTGGAATGCTGTGCATAATCCTGTTTTCAAAGATTTTTTTCAGAAATACACCAAGCAGCACATCCCATCAGCATCTACATTAAAGAAAGCTACTTACAATGGGGTCATTTTGTCAATCAGGGAGGATATTGGGGAGTCTTGCACATGGTTGTGTGTGCACGAAACCACCGACTCTGTGGGCAGGTACATTGCTAACCTTATAGTAGGAAAACTGAAACCCAATCAGGCATCTACAGCTCACTTTCTTTGCTCTAACCAGCCTGAGAAAGTCAATAGTCAAAGCATTGCATACTTCATCAACAAGGGGATGCAATTGTTGTATCCTGAGAGTGTTGATGATTCTAAAGTCCTTCTCCTTGTCTCCGATGCTGCTTCCTACATGATTGCCACTGCACCTCTCCTCAAAACTTTCTATCCTTCTTTAATTCATGTTACTTGCATGGCCCATGCCTTTCATAGACTCGCAGAAACAGTTAGGGCCGAGTTTCCTGCAGTAAATACTCTTATTTCAACAATGAAGAAAGTGTTCTGTAAGGCTCCATCAAGAATAGCCATCTTTCGAGAGAAACTCCCCTCCATTCCCCTTCCACCACAGCCAATCATCACCCGTTGGGGTTCCTGGATGGAAGCTGCCCTGTATTATGCAGAACATCTTGAGGAAATCATGACTGTGATAGGCAATTTGCCTTTAACGGACAACTCTGCATGTGTGTCGTCTGTCAAAGAGCTGTTAAATGATTGTTCCAGTGTTCAGAGAGACATTGCGTATATTCAGGCAAATTTTTCGTTTCTTCCAGTCGCCATTACAAAATGGAGGAAAAAGGAAACAGTCTCAAACAGCAATTTTCTCTATTTGAGGAAGCTGAGAATAACATACAAAGTGCTAGGGGGAAAGGTAGGGGATAAAATAAGAGACAAGTGGTCTAGTGTACTGCAGAAGAACCCAGGTTATTCAGTGCTGAAAAGGGTACATCAGGTAATGGATGGGGAAAAGGTAGACTTACCAAGTGAAATTGAATTGAAAAATGTAGGTAAATTTCCCTATGCCCCTCTAACATCTGTGAGTGTGGAGCGCTCTTTTTCTGATTTCAAAATTATTTTAACAGACAAAAGACATCGACTTACTGTGGAAAATTTGGAGAAGATTATTGTTATGTACTGTAAAGCAAACTACGAATGAACGTACTGTAGGAATGTTCCTCACAAATAATAAACACGTACTCCATTCGCGTTTACACCGTTATTGGATGCCTACAGTGCTGTAATTGTGTACAGTGATTTTAGTATTAAGGTTTTAGATCAGTACTGATAATGATATATCATATAATCCATAACTTTTTTGACACATAACTTTTTAATATTGTTTTTTATAAATGTTTTTTATTCTGTCCTAATTTTGCAGTTATTTCGGTTAAGAATAGGGATACCACGTTTGTTAAAGTAAAAGAGTATCACGTTACAGTTTAAGTGTATATTGTAATATTTTAAAGTCTATTTCCTGCCTATCCACACATTTTAAAAACATATTTTAAGTGCCTATTTTCTCTTTTAAAAGTCTATATACTTGTTTTAAAAGCCTATTTTAGGAGCCTAAAACTAATTTTTTTAGAGCCTAAAATCCCAGGTCTACTGATTACCTAAGAATCCCTGCGCCTAAATTTCTCTCCGATTACCGCTTTCTTATATCCATAACTCACACCGGCATAATTTATTGAGGAGCGTTTGATTTTCCAATACATTCACTTGGTATTTACATATTTGTCGTCATCTATTAATTTCAACTTACTAAACTGTATTATTTCCTTCCTTAATTACCACGTATGTATGCGAGGGCTAATCCCGAATGCTGGATACTTTTCTTTGAGGAAATATTCTAAGCTATGCAAATATATAACTTTTGGCCCAGGAAAATTCCGAAATATGGATGCAATTTTAACGAAGGTGCAGACCTTCGTTTCGGGGTAATTGGTGGCAAGTCAGAAAGCAAATGGCGTTTCATTTTGGAGAGATGTACAACTTTTGTCCTACGACTTTTCGTCGTATTTCTATCCCTAATACTGTGCCCTTTTAAAGGCAACAACTGCGGTGATCTCTTCTTTCTTCTGTGCGCCGGCTGCTCCTGTAATAAATGACATGTAAATATACTCACCGCTGCATGTAGACTCTTCTTCCCCAGTCGTGCCCGTCCGTTATCCCCGGAGAGGCCACCCGCTGATTAAGGAGTGAGGGAATGAAAAGAAGGGGGAAACTAACTAAAATGACGGTACCCAAGACTGAATTAAAATTAAATAAAAGACTGATTTATTAAACTAAAATGCAAAGTGCGAAAAATTGAACGTAAACTGAACTAGTGAAAAACGTAAACAAATGAAATAACAGTGACTAATAAAATATTAAAGAGTAAGGATCTGCCTTGCAAAGCAATTCAAAAACTGCCTAAATAAACTGACTGAAGGTCAAACACCTCAATTAAGATATACCAGACTATCTTGACACTGTCTTCAAGTTAAATAAAATGACTCAGTTCAAAAACTCTGGTCAGAAAGACCACCTTCTTGAAATACACAAATTATACTACGGAGAAAACATCTCCCAAATAAATTTAAAATAGTTGACTCACAATAAAGTAAAATTAAATACTGGTATGCCACCAAACCACTGACATAGGATTTATTAAATGTTTAACACCTGTTGCTCATTTGGTAAAATACCCAAAATTTAAATAATCATGGACTGCACTAAGCAAGTGTATCACTTAGGGAATAATTCGAAGAAAACAGAACAACCATGAACATCACACTTCCTTTCCGACATAACCATTGTCTTATACAAAACTTCATGATTAAACCAAATTAATTATCGAAACATCACTCTGAGTGTATCCAACCACTCATCTAAATTTTAAACTTCATTTGCATGTCTGTGATAGACTGGACTTCTTAAAATAAACAGAAATTTAGGCCAAATGCCTGATGTTAACATTATCAAATGATAGCGATCCTTGTACATTAAAATTTCTATAGAATTTTGCCGCTGACTGCGTTTCATTATTAATTCATATTCGTGGTATCACCACTAGATGGAGGCAGATACCCTCTTATTTACCACTCATTGCGGCAGTTTTATACAATTGGTTTATTTAAAGATCGCTTCATTTCGAAATAAAAATGTAGTGGATTTTAAAATAAAGTTTGGTAATTACTTAGATGCCTGGTATGAGCATACCACTATCATTTCGACTGTGACATAATCGATGATCCAATAAACCTAACATCTGAAATGGTATTTACATCATTACATTAATTTAACGGAGAAACACAGCTCCGACAAAAAAAATATACAGAGATCAAAAAAAAACTAGCCTAGCTACACTTATCTATTTACATCACAACAAAATATAAATAATTCACATACGCTTGCGTCCTACAAAATAAACGGTAAAAGTACAAACAGAAAAGAAAACAAATAAGCAAACTGGATCCCACCATCGCGGCCTACTGGAAATTAAAAGGATAGAAATGCGCAAAACAAACTCAGAGTCTCCAGAAAAACATACCCCGCTGCGAGTAGCAAAAAGAAATATTGCGAGTTTGACAGCAATCTCAAATTTCAGACGATAAATGTCTGGACATGATATTATTTAACCTTGATGGACAAATTACTGTTACTTCACGTCATCCGTGACTCTACATTAAATATTCAAAACACATTGATTCGTCGCTCTGTTCACATTGTACACTGGCTAGCATTTTTATCGAGCATCTACTTTCCCTGGAATTATTTAAACAAATACAGGCTCCTGCCTGTAGTATCGTAACCCATGTCGTAACACATTTAACACACGTGGTTAAACTCTTCATTTCGCA
Organism: Anabrus simplex; assembly: GCF_040414725.1. NCBI lineage: Eukaryota > Metazoa > Arthropoda > Insecta > Orthoptera > Tettigoniidae > Anabrus > Anabrus simplex. The sequence goes on from NC_090265.1 coordinate 384,660,179, forward strand.
ATTCTATTTAGTCATTAATTCTCGACGTCATTATTATACATTATTCTCACAATACAGCCTCGCTCGTATCCGGCGGGCAAATATCCGTCGTGCACATTACGGCTTCTTACGAAAATTCAAGACATGGTCCCAATATCATATTTCCATCATCAACGTAGATCATCAGGGATATTAATCATCTAGCTCGATCTCTCGATCATTCACTGTTAACACATCACAAAAATCACAGAGCTGACTCATCAATGGCGCTCACCGTTTCTATCAAAACAAAGAATGACGAGATTGCCTCTCAAAACACAAATGTTGAAACATGCGTCACCCCAACTACACAGAAAATAAATATCCGCGTCTACCAAAAATCGTCGCAAAATACGCGGGATAAGTCCAATCAAAACCGGACATCAGAAGGATGATTCCGCAACATAAAACAAGCTGAAATGCGCAAAAATAGCAAAATAAACATAGAAATCATCGCGACGGCGTCTATAAGATCAAAACTCCAACAAAATCGACTCAAAACCAACGATCTAAAATCATGATGAAATAATAATAATAAACTGACATTACACTCGTAGATCAAATATCAAAGCTAACTGTCAAAGTGACATACTACAAAATCAGCCATAAATACACGCAAACAAACATCTCCTAAAACAAAGTGCACAAAATAAGCCTATCTGAAAGTGCAACATAAACATTATTATTATTATTATTATTATTATTATTATTATTGGCAGTATTATAAAACTGTGAATTATTTACAACCCTACCTAGTACTCTAAGCTACATTGATCATCGATTTTTGCCACGGTCCTACATATTTATTTACATTATTAAATGATGCTCATACCTTGATGGTGGAGGCAGGTCGGTTCACCCACCGGCCCCGGTCATCGTGGAAATTAGAATTCCATCTTCAAGCTGATGTGGTATTCCAGATTATTACACACGCAAATTTGACACATTCTTGCCATGCCGTGACACACGTTTATATTAGCATAAAACACTCGTATTTCTCTCACTCCAGTGAAAGTTAAAAAATGCCACTGCAGACTCCTGCCTGGTGTAGAAGGATGGTCGCCTCGCTCTCTACCTGCAAAATCACCTGCTGGCCTGCTCGCCGACCCCTCAGCTCTGTTTACACTACAGCTTACAGTACATTAACCCTACTGGGACATAACTGTCTCCTCAAGGTTGACTATTGCGGCCTCCATTGAAGAAAGTCAATCACCTTCCTGTCTGTCTTTACTGGTTTCTCCCCGTAAACATCTCGCTTGCCAAACAGTTTGTAGAATGGTAGAAACAAGCTAACATACAGTTTATGTTGTGGAGAAAATTTTATACTGATCTCACATGTAACACTCCCCGCTGGTTAGAAATGTTTTTATGTAAATATGCTGGAAAACATGGACTTGTTTCCCTCGACTAATAATGTGAGTTCATTTGAGTTGAAAGTGTAATTCTTGCCTACTCTCCCTGAATTTACAGTAAAAGTCTGTGAAAATGTTCATTTTCTGAAATGCTATTCTCCCAAGTAAATAATACAAGGCTTTCTAAAAATGCCTACAAGTGTCTAATCGCTTTCTTACCAGCCAAAATAAAGCTGACTAAATGCATTTGCTGACACACTCTGTCACTCTGTCAAACGTAAATTCACTGAGAATACTGAAGTAACACTAAAAGTACTCAAGACAATAACTGAGAACTGAAAACTCTGAAGACACTGAGAATGACTCAAAACACTGAGAATTCAGAACGACTGAGAATTGACTCAAACACTGAGACTGACTGAGAACTCAAAACACTGAGAGCTCGAAAACACTGAGAGCTCGACCCTGTGGTCGCTGGGTTTTGTAGAAATTCCTCCCACCACCTGGAAAATAGTTCCGTGGAAGGGATGTGGCGTAATAATCTAGTCCTCGGGAGCGCTTTCTCGTACATCCGTAGGTTATGGTTTTCAAAATTTATATGCAAAACTTCCTAAATTTTGTCCGACTCACATGTGATATTGCGCCGCGGGAAATGATCATAGGATAATCCACACGACTGCGCGCGTCACTGGTGTTATTTTCTTCCGGTGGATGGCCTCATCCTGCCATGACAGCTCCTTCCTCTAGATCCTGTTACTCCTCCGTGTGAAGTTGAATTTTAATAATTAGGCACTAATTAACCACAGATTGGTACTGATAATTCACCAAATATTATAAAGAAGTCAGGACACTGTTTTTCACTACCACATCGGGCTTCAGATCGCGAGATACTGATTGTAGATTTCCCGGTCTGACGGCTCATTCAAATTTAGAATATTCTGATTGGCTGAGACTTTCGCGCCCTTCCAAACGTAGGTGCATCCGCTTCCTCCCAAGAATTGGCGGTTGTAGTCGTTGGCCCCCTATTGTCCTAGCAAAGTAGGTCAGGCTTCAACGCGTGCTTTTCTGGTGAGAACGAACAGCAAGTCGCCACTCCCAGGCGGTGTCATAAAATTTATTGGAAGGGATCCTAAGGATGGTTTACAATTTGGTCGTGCCAAGAGAAGAGTTTCATGGATTCTCTCGCCGTCTGACTGGCGCCAGAAAGTTCCTTTGTGACTGCTAGTTTCACAGCCTCACTGTGGTATCTCATATGTGAAATATTCAATTTAATTGTGAATTAAATTAGGCCAAATTCGCTTATGGGTGCAATACGTTAAATACAGCTGTATTTCTCTATTTCAAGTTGATTTTTTACTTTTACACGTATATGTTATCATTTGGCACACTTATAGGAAAGGTAGAATCATGACATTCGGCACGCACATTGACATGACCATTGGCCATGTTATAGCCAAATTTTATGATTCTAGATGTCACATGAGTATCAAAAATATAAAGTAGTATGTGAAAACTGTGCAAAATTTCACTCCATTCAATGACTAACTCAATCTAACCCATAAATATAAGAGATACGAGAAGATGTCATAAGACCAACCATGTAGAGCACTGAAAGGGGCGTCTGATGGTGAAGTCCGTTTGTAGATACGTCGTACAGTTTCAAAGCAGTAACTATCGAAATAAAGGTCTGCACTTCTAGAGTGTGTCTGTACTGCACCCATAATCGAATTTGAAAAGGGCACAGTACATTGACACTTTTGGCGAAATTTCCGTACAGTTATCCGTTTCAGGTGTAATAATGACCATCTACATATATTCAGTTCTGGTGTCTGTCTGTTTGCTTGTCTGTTTGTCTATAACTTGGAAACTACTGGATATATTTCCACCAAACTTGATATTTAGAATCCACCTGTCCTTTGGTAGGTTTTAGGGCAAATATTGTTTCTAAATCCCTGAATTGACTGGGGGGTTATACGAAACCGAAACAGTGATTTTGCATTCCCACAAAATATACACAACCAAACTTAATGCAAGTTTACCTGCCTTAATGGAAATTAATTTCTAAGCCTTTTTCCTCATGTTCATCATTTCAATACGAGGATTAATAAGGGAGATATCTTTAACGGACCGTTTTCCGGTACAAGTCCCACCGGACTTAACTCAAGAGCGGGTGCGTGTAAAGCGTATTTTTTACAACTTGAAAACTACTGAAGATATTTGAGTCAAATTTTACATTAACATCCAACTGTCCAACGGTAGGTGTTAATCGTCAATAACATTTCATGTTCGCGGAATGGACTGGCGGTTTATAGGGAACCGAAATGGTGATTTTACTCTTACACAATATATACAATACAAGAACCAACCTGACTGGAAATCGACCAAACGTGATGGAATTCCATCTCTAAAACTTTTTTCATGTGCATTTTCGACAGGAGGATTAATAAGGGAGATATCATAAACGGTCCGTTTTTCAGGTTAAGTCCAGCGGATATAGCCCAAAAGGTGTTGTACGTGGAGCAGGTTCCTTATCTATCTCTGTAAATAAAATCGTAAAGACTGTGTGCCTGTACATTGACTATTTTTGCGAAATTTTTGTACAGCTACACGTTTAAGGGGTAATAATGTCCATCTGCATATTTTTGGTTTAGTTTCTTGAAAGTCCTAAATTTTACACTCCTCCCCGAAAACCCAGATTGCGGCAATAAATATGACGAGGTACAGCCTGCGACATGCACGCCTACCCTCAGCTCAAGATAAGGTTACAAATCTCTTCACATGGTTTTGAGGGTATTTAGGGGTTGTAGTATGTAAAGGAGGCCACAATTACAGTATGATTCCAGCGTATGTTACCCTCACCAGGATTACTTGATTCGAGAACTGAAAAAGATCAAAAGGAAATCAGCTCGATTTGTTCTGAGTGATTTCCGACAAAAGAGTAGTGTTACGAAAAAGTTGCAAACTTTGCGCTGGAAGACTTGGGAGTAAGGAGACGAGCTGCTCGTCTAAGCGGTATGTTCCAAGTTGTCAGTGAGGAGATGGCGTGGAATGACATTGATAGAGATCTGAGTAGCGTTCTTAAAAGTAAGAAAGATCACAATATGAATATAAAGTTGGAATTCAAGAGGACAAATTTGGGGCAAATATTCGTTTATAGAAAGGGGAGATAGGAAATCTGCCTCCTAGGCGACTGTTCTAAATGCAGATAAATGATTGATTGATTGATTGATTGATTGATTGATTGATTGATTGATTGATTGATTGATTGATTGATTGATTGATTGATTGATTGATTGATTGATTGATTGATTGATTGATTGATTGATTGATTGATTGATTGATTGATTGATTGATTGATTGATTGATTGATTGATTGATTGATTGATTGATCTGTCTCCCGAAATCCTCCCCTTATAATAATCGCAGCAGCTCTCTTCTTTTGTTTAGCAGAAGGCAGGTATAGTACGCGAACCTTTTCTTGATACCTGAGCTCTCTAGTGCTGAATCGGTAGACCTCGGTTATCTTCGAGGTTCGTATTGGCAACCTTTGACACACAAACTATGAATCGCCGTGAGACATCTGGTGTACACTTCACGTACCTACTAGTACCGTTGTTGTTTACATAGCAAAGCCAAACTATAGAATTCATGCTAGGAACAAGATTCGCATCGATAAATGTTATATAATGCGCGTGTGACACAGTTGTTGGCTTAACATAAAACAACTTTAGAAAATAATTCATATCGATCGATCATATTATCGATTCAATTCAGATTTCATTTCCATTCAGTTGGCAGTAAAATCGTAACCATGAGAACTCCCTCCTTACACCTCACACCCGTAAAACATGGTATCAAGGAAAGGTTCGCGTACTGTAAGTAGGTAATGCCGGATCCTATAGTTCAGAAGGTATAAGTTTTGGGCCCTCCTCGCTGCAACCTGCAACACTGGTTAGAATGTAACGCACGGTCTTGAGGCCACCAATCACAGCTGCGGATCCTGCGCACTATCGACAAGTGACTGGTGTCCTCAGAGCCGTGTCTTTCGTTCAAACCAGCGTAGCGATTGGTAGCGAATTTATACCTTCTGAATTACAGCGTATTCCCCGACCTAATGAGTAAGTCAGAAAGTGACGCTGTTGAACGTAAGGTATAAGATCGAGTCCAGTGTAATTTGCTTTCCAGCGTGTCTTCGCTTGTAGGTGAATAATGAAAAAGCGTTCAAGTTTTACGGCAATTTTTAAAATTCAAGGGATTCAAACAGTGGAGAGAGTTTGATGTGATGGAATTTTATTTACCCTACTGATGAGAACAAAAGTTCCTCTTGAGAAAACCGACAAATCAAGAAAAAGCATTCCGGGCACCAAAAGTGGAAACTTTCCTGAAGTCGAAAGCACGTAACATGTTTGTGTGATGATGGTCGGAATTGCCAGCAATGATGTGTGTAACCACCACTATCCCCCAAATGCAAGCTTCCAGCTACATGATTATATTATTATTATTATTATTATTATTATTATTATTATTATTATTATTATTATTATTATTATTATTATTACATGCCTGCATAATATCTTGGTGTCTAGAAAGAACAGTTACTGTATATAGTTAACGCCATCAAGGCTTTGTTCAGTGAGGGAAAGATAAGCTCGTCAGTTTTCCTGCAGTGTGATATTTCAGCGGTTTCACATTGTGTTGGTATGCAATCCCGCTGTTCCATTCCCAGGCGCATCCGTTGCTACTTAGATCTCACGTTAACTAGTCCACCATTAGTAGAGAGTTGATAATTCCTCTGTTTCCTCATAACACGTTGATACTTTTTAGAAGACCACGAAATCAAACCTATTTTTAAGTGGAATATGAGTTGTTTATAGGACTGCGTTCGAAATTCAGCTGGACTCCCATTGGTAGAGCCCTGCGCGGATATACAAAATATTGTCCGCATCCGCTCCACATCCGCATCCGCGAAAGTTTATCCGTATCCGCGAATACTTATCCTCGGATATTGAAAAAATTAACTACACTATATTACACCCTATGTATTGAAAAGGCTAGATCTGTTAACATAACACAATAGGCCTCATAATATCTGGCGCCAGAACCCCTACAATCACAGCTTTATGAGGGATTTTCTCTTGCGAAAACTGCTGACGGATTGACCTCTGTTCCTTCTTCCATTAACTGCAGACAGGCGCCAGTTAAGGTTAGGTCAAATTTACGGCTTTATAGTCTCAAGGCACTTTATATATCACAATTCTTCCATACCACTGTCAAGAGTCGCCTAACCACAAGCAAAAAGAAGAGTATACCTGAGTGAAAATCAATAAACATTATTTAGAAATTATCAGTAAAATTATCCGCACTGCCATACAGCTTGCATCCAAGACACTAACTTCCGTGCAGGGCTCTACCCATTGGGGGTCGCTTGGGGTTCGTCCTGTTGTCACGGTTATCCCTCTGCGCTTACAGGTTTCATGTATATTGTGCCCTTTTCAAGGCAACAACTGCGGTGATCTCTTCTTTCTTCTGTGCGCCGGCTGCTCCTGTAAAAAAATGACATGTAAATAATACTCACCGCTGCATGTAGACTCTTGTTCCTCAGTCGTGCCCGTCCGTTATCCCCGGAGAGGCCACCCGCTGATCAAGGAGTGAGGGAATGAAAAGAAGGGGTAAACTAACTAAAATGACGGTACCCAAGACTGAATTAAAATTTAAATAAAAGACTGATTTATTAACTAAAATGCAAAATGATAAAAATGAACGTAAACTGAACTAGTGAAAAATGTAAACAAAATGAAATAAAAGTGACTAATAAAATTGCAGATTGAAGATCTGCCTTACAAAACAATCATAAACTGCCTAAATAAACTGACTGAAGGTCAAAACACCTAAATGAAAATATACCAAACTATCTTGACACTGTCGTTAAGTTAATAAAATGACTCAGTTTAAAACTCCGGTCAGAAAGACCACCTTCTTGGAATACAGAATTACATTATGGAGAAAATATCTCCCAAAATAAATTTAAAAGTAGTTAAATCACAATAAAGTAAATTAAATTTGTTATGTCATCAAATCCACTGACTTATAAGAGTTATTAAATGTTTAAACACATGTGGTTCTTCTGGTAAAATACCCAAATTTAAATAATCATGGTCTGCACTACCCAAGTGTATCACATAAGGAATGATTCGAAGAAAACAGAACAGCCATGAACATCACACTTCATTTCCGACATAACCATTGTCTTATTCAAACACCTCATGGTTAAATAAAATTAATTATCGAAACATCACTCTGAGTGTATCCAACCACTCATCTAAATTTTAAACTTCATTTGCATGTCTGTGATAGACTGGACTTCTTAAGATAAACAGAAATTAGGCCAAGTGCCTGATGTTAACATTATCGAATGATAGCGATCCTTGTACATTAAAATTTCTATTGACTTTGCCGCTAACTGCATTTCATTATCAATTCATATTTGTGGTACCACCACTAGATGGAGGCAGATGCCATCTCATTTACCATTCATTGCGGCAGTTTTATACAATTGGTTTATTTAAAGATCGCTTCATTTCTAAATAAAAATGTAGTGGATTTTAAAAAAAAAATTGGTAATTACTTAAATGCCTGGTATGAGCATACCACTACTTTTGTTTCGACTGTGACATAATCGATGATTCATAAACCTAACATCTGAAATCTTATTTACAACATTACATTAATTAACGGAGAAACACTGCTCCCACAAAGAAAATACAGGGATCAAAACAAACTAGCCTATCTACTCCTATCTATTTACAACAAATCAAATATAAATAATTCACATACGCTTGCGTCCTACAAATACACGGTAAAAGGTACAAACAGAAAGGAAAACAAATAAGCAAAACTAGATCCCACCATCGCGGCCTACTGGAAATTAATAAGGATAGAATGCGCAAAACAAACTCGGAGTCTCCTGAAAAATATACCCCGCTGCGAGTAGCAAAAATATTGCGAATTTGACGGCAATCTCTAACCTCAGACGATAAATGTCTGGACATGATACTATTTAACCTTGATGGACAAATTACTGTTATTTCACGTCATCCGTGACTCTACATAATTATTCAAAACACATTGACTCGTCGCTCTGTTCACATTGTACACTGGCTAGCATTATTTGCCGAGCATCTACTTTCCCTGGAATTATTTTAACCAAATACAGGCTCCTGCCTGTAGTATCATAACCCATGTCGTAACACATTTAACACTCGTGGTTAAATTCTTCATTCCACAACTCTATTTACTCATTAATTCTCGACGTCATTATTATTCATTAATCTCACAATACAGCCTCGCTCGTATCCGGCGGGCAAAAATATCTGTCGTGCACATTATGGCTTCTTACGACAATTCAAGACATGGTCCAAATATCATATTTCCATCATCAATGTAGATCATCAGGGATATTAATCATCTAGCTCGATCTCTCGATCATTCACTGCTTAACATGTCACAAAAATCTCAGAGCTGACTCATCAATGGCGCTCACTGTTTCAAAAAAAAAATGATGAGATTGCCTCTCAAAACACAGATGTTGAAACATGCGTAACCGCAACTACACAGAAATAAAATACTCGCGTCTACCCAAAATCGTCGCAAAATACGCGGGATAAGTACCATCAAAACCGGTCATCTGAAGGATGATTCCCTAACATAAACAAACTGAAATGCGCAAAATAGCAAAATAAACATAGAAAACATCGCGGCGGTGTCTACAAGACCAAAATTCCAACAAAATATGACTCAAAACCATCGATCTAAATAACATGATGAAATAATAATAAAAAACGGCATTACACTCAAAGATCGAATATCACAGCTGCCTAACTGTCAAAGTGACATATTACAGAAATCAACCATAAATACACGCAAACAAACATCTACTTAAACAAAGTGCACAAATAATCCTAGCTGAAAGTGCAACATAAACATTATTATTATTATTATTATTATTATTATTATTATTATTATTATTATTATTATTATTATTATTAGCAGTATCATAAAACTGTGAATTATTTACAACCCTACCTAGTACTCTAAACTACATTGATCATCGATTTGCCACGGTCCTACATATTTATTTACATTATTTAATGATGCTCATACCTGTGATGGTGGAGGCAGAATTCCATCTTCAAGCTGATGTGGTATTCCAGATTTTTACACACGCAAATTTGACACATTTTTGCCATGCCGTGACACACGTTTATATTAGCACAAAACACTCGCATTTCTCTCACTCCAGTGAAAGTTAGAAGATGCCACTGCAGACTCCTGTTGTGAAGCTGGACGGTCGCCTCGCTATCTACCTGGAAATCACCTGCTGGCCTGCTCGCCTCTCTCAGCTTTGTTTACCTTGCCAGCTTACAGAACATTAACCCCACGGGACATAACTGTTTGCTCCAGGTTGACTACTGCGGCCCTCATTGAAGAGAAGTCATACTCCTCCCTATCTGTCTTCAGTAGTTTCTGCCCGTAAATATCTCGCTTGCCAAAACAGTTTATAGAATGGTAGAAGCAAGCTAAAATACAGTTTATGTTGTGGAGGAAACTTTATGCTGATAACACATGTGAAACTACCAGTTGGTTAAAAATGTTTTTATGTAAATATGCTGAAAACATGGACTTGTTCCTCTCGACTAGTAATGTGAGTTCATTTAAGTTGAAAGTGTAGCACTTGCCTACTCCCCTTGCATTTACAGTAAAAGTCTGTTAAAGTGTTCATTTTCTGAAATGCTATTCTCCCAAGTAAATAATACAAGGCTTTCTAAAGTGCCTACAAGTGTCTAATCGCTTTCTTACCAGCCAAAAGCAAATCTAACTGATAAAATTAGCTGACACACTCTGTCACTCTGTCAAACGTAGATACACTGAGATTATTACAGAATCACTGCGAATTAGTCAAGACACACTGTCAATACTCAAGCCAACAACTAAGAATTCATAAACACTGAGACTTACAGAATCACTGCCAAGACTCCACAAAACAATTGAGAACTCTGAAGACACTGAGAACGACTGAGAACTTGGAATGACTGAGAATTCGACCCTATGGTCGCTGGGTTTTTGTAAAGAGCTCTCCCACCACCTGGAAAATAGTTCCGTGGAAGGGATGTGGCGTAATGATCTAATCCTCGGGAGCGCTTTTCGTACATCCGTAGGTTATGGTTTTCAAAATTCATATGCAAAACTTCCTAAATTTTGTCTGACTCACATGTGATGTTGCGCCGCGGGAAATGATCACAGGATAATCCACACGACGGCGCGCGTCACTGGTGTTATTTTCTTCCGGTGGATGGCTCTATCCCGCCATGACAGCTCCTCCTTCCGGGTCCTATTACTCCTCCGTGTGAAGTTGAATTTTATTAATTAGGCACTAATTTACCACCGATTCGCACTGATAATTCACCAAATATTATAAAGAAATCAGGACACTGTTTTTCACCACCACATCGGGCTTCAGATCGCGAGAATACTGACTGTAGATTTCCCGCTGTGACAGTTCATTCAAATTTAGAATTTTCTGATTGGCTGAGACTTTCGCGCTCTTCCAAACGTGGTGCTTCCATTTCCTCCCAGGGATTGGCGGTTATTGTCGTTGTCCCCTATTGTCCTAGCTAAGTAGGTCAGGCTTCAACGCGTGCTTTTCTCGTGAGAACGAACAGCAAGTCGCCCCTCCTAGGCGGTGTCATAACATTTATTGGAAGGAACCCTAAGGATGGTTTACAAGTTGGTCGTGCTTAGAGAAGAGTTTCATGGATTCTCCTCGCCGTCAGGCTGGCGCCAGAAAGTTCCTTTGTGACTGCTGGATTCACAGCCTCACTGTGGTATCTCATATGCGAAATATTCAATTTTTAATCTAAATTAAATTAGGCAAATTCGCTTATGGGTGCAATGCCCCCTTACGACGTTAGAAATCTTACGCGATAGTGGAAGATTTCTCAATTCAACCAATGATATTCTAGACATACTTGCAGCCATAAGCGAATGTATACTCCTGACTATGAAGTATACCTCTGCTTATGTCTGAGTTTTTCTCTGATTTCTCTCTCTAAAAGTTTGTTCTCTTTCTCGAGGTCATCTGCAATCTGTTTCATGACTGCTAGTATCTCGGCTGAGTTCTGTTCGCATTCCGGACAATTCTCTTCTGTCTGTTGACCTGTCTCAATCTCGAAATGACTGTCGTCTCCTGGGTTCGTTGATAGGGTTTCCTGGTCATCTTCTTCTGCTTCGGTACACGGGTCATCATCATCATCTTCTTCTTCCGTGCCGGAACTTGTGTCTTCTCCTGCGTTTGAGCTCCTTGGTTTTTCCACGAGATTCACTTGAGCTGCGCCTGGTGCTATTCTGTATGTTTTAAGATTGGCTGCGTTCATAATCATTTCATTTTCTCCATCTAAACTCCTAATTTTATATGCATTGTTTTGCATATCCTGGACAATGCTGTAAGGACCGATGTACAATGGTGCGAATTTTGCGTAATACTTCCTTTCAGGATCGGAGATGGCTGGTCTACGGATCAATACCATTTCACCTACTCTTAATGGCTTGTGATATTTTTTTCTTCGAACTCTTCTCAGCCTGCGGTCAGCTTGCTCTCTTAAACGCTCCCGTACCTGTTGTGTACATAGTTCCGGAGATAATAGGGGTTCAGGCGGACAATTAACGACTGGACTCCACGGCCTGGCCGGTTGTAAGCCATTATGCACTGTGGCCGGGATTTTCGCTGTTGCTTCATGGACAGTATTATTTATGCAGTCAGTGATCAATGGGAGAATATCGACCCATCGCCAATGCTGTTCTGGGATATAAATTCTGCTGAATTTTGCGATGACTTTCATTACTCTTTCTGCCGGGTTCGACTCTGGGTGACGTGTTGAACTCAGAACATGCTGTATTCCTAATTGCCGTAAACCTGTTTTGAACTCTGCGGAGGTGAACTGTGTTCCGTGATCTGTTAATAATTTCTCCGGTTTTCCCATAGCCGGAATTATTTCCCTATTAATGCATCTTAAAACTGACCTAGTATTGGCCTTTTGCATTGGAGAAAGGTTTGTAAATTTGGAAAATACATCCATGGTGACTAATATGAACTGATTGCCTCTCCGTGATTTCGGGATTTTTCCATAAATATCCATCGCGAATAACTCACGGGGCTTTGACGGTAGAATGGGAATTGGTTTCTGTTTTACAAGGTAGGAGTTCGCCTTGACACGCTGGCAAGTGTCGCATGTAACTATTGCATCCCTGACAGTTTTCCTTAGGTCCTTCCAGGTGAAAGTTTCCTGAATTGTGGCGACGGTCTTATCAATACCTCCGTGCCCAATAACACGGTGTACATGCCATATTAGCTCTTCCTGTAATTCTTTAGGGACGACAATCTTTAATTTAGTATGATCCTTATCTGCATATTTTAACAACTGATTATTTAACAACCTGTATTCTTGTGCGGCCTTGTGAATTTCGTCATAACGAGGGTCCCCTTGTTGAATTGCTCCCTGGAAATACTGGATAATCGGCTGTAAGGTTGGATCAGCCTGTTGAAAGGTTGGTAACTGGCTCAGTCGGAGCAGTACATTTCGGTCTTCCTGGGTTAAGTCCACATAATTTACCTGCTCTTCACGTTTATTTGGATTCCTGCTTAAGGCGTCTGCTAAAATGTTTGCCTTGCCGGTACAGTGTTCAATGGCGAAATTAAATTGCTGCACGAACAGTGACCATCTAGTAATTCTGTCAGATGAAACAGCTGATTTTAACACGAACGTTAAAGCTTTGTGGTCGGTACTTATGACGATTGGAAATCCATAAATAACTTTCCGCCAGTGCTGTAGGGCTTGGACTATAGCTAGCATTTCCAGCTCTGTAGTTGTGTAGTTCCGTTCGTGCGACCTCAGTTTTCTACTATAAAAGCCTAAATATTCCTTGGTTTTACATTCATCGTCCTGCTCCTGAAATAAGACTGCACCTACGCCCACTTTAGATGCGTCTGTCTGGAGGATAAATGGTCTGTTAAAATCAGGATACGCTAATTGTATACTCCTGGTTAACAGTTCTTTAGTACTTGTGAACGCTGTCTCTGCTTCCTGTGTCCATTTCCATCTGTTATTCTTACACAGCAGGTCTTGTAGTGGTGCTACGACTTCGGTGAAATTTTTACAGTGTTCTCGAAAGAATTGACACATACCAAGGAATTGTCGGACATTTTTCACCTTGGTAGGCCTAGGGAAGTTACTCATCGCTTCTAACTTTACCGGGTTTGGTCGGATTCCCTTGCCGTCTATCACGTGTCCTAGGAATAGGATTTCCGGCTGACAGAAGTGTGATTTCTTGATATTCACCTTGAATCCAGTTTCTATAAGGTTTTTGAACAGTTTGCCTAAATTTTGGAGGTTTTCTTCAAAGGTTTTAGTTGCGATTATCATGTCATCGATATACAAAGTAGTAACTGCTTTGACTTCGTCTGTTAGGTTCCTGTCAAGTGCCCGTATGAGAGCGCTAGAAGAATTGCGGGTTCCGAACGGGAGTCTTTCAAAGACATAGGTCTGTTGATCAAACATAAACCCTGTTAGTAACTTCGACTTATCATGCAGAAGGATATGGTGAAAAGAACTGGTCAGGTCCACACCTGTGAAAACTTCCATGTCTCTAAATCGACGAATTGCGTCCTTAATAGGCATGGCTTGATCATTCTCTGGGATTAATTTGGAGTTTAATTGACGAGCGTCTAGGCACAGCCTCAGGGAATTGTCGGCTTTCTTTACTATGACAAGGCTGTTCACGTACGGAGTGGGTCGCTTCGAGATGATCCCGTTTTCTTCCATTTGTTTGATTATTTGCTTAACCTCCTCGTGGTATTTCTCCGGCACTGGATACGGCTTACGTTTGTATGGTTCCCAGTCCAAAACATTGAAAACGTATGTAAAATTAGGGATGAGGCCTACTTTGGAATCGAATACGGCCTGATGTTCAATTAAGAAGGCTCTTAATTGATCTTTCTGTTCTTTCGTTCCTTTAAACTCTGCAACCTTGTCATTGATTAATTTTTCAATATCTTCTTCAGTATCAACCATAAAAATGTCTGTAAAAATCCCCTCGTGGTCCAAAATATTTAACTGTTCATCCGCATGCTCGGCTCCTAAGATATCGTGGAAGTCTCCGTCAGTACTGTTATCTGCTTCGTCCTCATCAGTTTCCGGATTTATTGCAACCTGGTCATGACCTCCATTCCTTCGGAACCTCACAACGCCCCCTGCAAGGTCAATGACGGCATGTGTTTCCCTTAGAAAATCAGCTCCAAGAATTACGTTGTAGTTAACTCTGGCCATTATGATAAATGTATGACTGTAGGTTGAGCTCCCTATTGTCATCTCCAGGTATGTCTGGGACTTGCAGGTAGTCACCTTGTCTGGCACGATCCCTTTTATTTTCACTGTCGAGACCGGGATCTCAGGTAGGCTCATTCTCTCTTTTAAGTCATTAAACAGAGTCCTCGAAATAATGCTGATACTCGCACCAGTATCTAAAAGTCCTAAAATGCTTGTTCCATAAATTTTGACTTTAATCACAGGTAGAGGTAAAATTTGTGGGCTCTCCTGCTTGAATTCATCATTTAACAAGTCCTCAGGCTGCGCTATCCATGA
The DNA here is from genome assembly GCF_040414725.1 of Anabrus simplex. Classification (NCBI taxonomy): domain Eukaryota; kingdom Metazoa; phylum Arthropoda; class Insecta; order Orthoptera; family Tettigoniidae; genus Anabrus; species Anabrus simplex. Next base: position 384,675,243 of record NC_090265.1, read on the forward strand.
ATCTACCTTAGCTACTTCCCACTCTTCATTCTCACTGGTGAAATGTGTGGTTGAGTCAGTGTCCAATGGAGCTACTAATTCGAAATTGAAGTTTTTTTTTGTCTAGCACCGGTCCCCTCGTACGTCGGTGCATTAGGGTTGAGCGGCCTGCGTTCCTCGCTTCCTCTCCTTCTTGTCTGCTGGAACTCGAGGCTTTCGGCTCCCGTGATATCCGGGTTCATGTCTTGTGATGCGATCGCCTGTTTCCACGGATCGCGCTGCTGTTTATTATTCAGGTCATTGATATATCGGCGCCCCTCTTGGTACCTCGGGTCCGAGTTCCTATCTCGCTGGTAATTCCTTCTCTCGTTCCACCTTCTCTCAGGGTCGCAATAGTAAGGCCTATCTCTTCCTCGATCTTCCCATCGCCTTCTATCACGTGAGAGGTACCTCCTTTGGTATGGCTGCCTGTCCTGGTAGCGCGGTCGCCTGTCTGGATAGTTAGGTTTTCTAAACCACGGACGTTGGGTTTCTTCCTCCTGGCGTCTCGTGTTCGTCTCTCGCCGCGGTACAGCGCCTGAATTCGGGCCGTTTACCTGCGCATTGCCTCGTGCATTTTCACTTGTGGCATTAGCTAGGTACGCCCTATGTTCCTGCATTTGCCTAGTCACTCTCTGCGGTACATTACTAGTGGATGTAGCGTCTAGCTCCCTTAAAATAGCCTCAACTTGAGCTGGATCATCTACCCTCGCTGTAATGAGCATTCTCTGCACGTCCGACGGAAATTGCTTTATTATTGTCTGCACGATTTCTGCGTCAGACACAGGGGAGTCTAATTGTCTAAGTTTCACGAGCTGTGTTAAAAAGAAGTCTAGGTATCGTGTGGGCTGTGTCGACATGTACTTGCGAGTGTACAAGTCCATCCTGAGTGCTTGTTGTGTTGACAAGGACCAGTACCTTTCGAGAAAAGCCTTCTCGAAATCTTCGAACGTCTTAAAAGTATCTACGAAACCATAGTACCAGGTCTTTGCCTGTCCTTCAAGATATTTTTCTACAATGCGTAGTTTCTTGTCTTCTGGGGCTTTAATATCTTGGAAATATTGTTTCAATTCCCTAAGATATACTTTTGGGGTAATTTGTGACGTTCCACTAAATTTCTTTGGTTGATCGTCACTCGTACGCACAATGTTTATGATCTGCGTGGAAGCTTCAGCTCTTTGTGTACTTTCCGGCATTGTCCTTTCCACGTTAAATATTTGTGTTATCGGCTCGCTCTGTGTCTGCTCATGCTGCGGCTGTATCCTAATTTCTCTGGCTACCTGGGACTCGGCTTGCTTGTCTACTAGCATCTTGACTAAGGTCGACAGGTTTTCGCCCTGGGTCTTAATTGCCTGGATTTTTCCCTCTATGACCTCGTTAAATTCCTGTCTTACTGACTGCTCACTGAGTGTAATCGCACCCTCAGTTTCCGCTATCTTTTCTGACAGTTCGGTTAACCTCTTTGTAATATCCTGGGTTTCCGACTTTAAGGTCATGATTTCGTGGCTCGTTTCCTCCTGAGTCTCTCCAATCTGTACGCATACTTTATTCATTTCTTTCCTAGTCTCATCCTCAATTTTATCTATCCGTTCTTCCAAGAGTATGATACCTCGAGCTAGATCCTTACCTTGATCTTGCACCATCGCCCTGGTTTCCCTCATACTTTCCTCAACAGTCGCGCTATGGCTGTCTAACTGTTCTTGTATTTGTGCTTACGCATCGGCTAACTTCTTTATTTCTTCCATAGTCTCCTGCCTGTTTGCATTACACGCCTGCATGAGTTTATCCTGGTTTTCCCGTAACTCTTTCTTCAGTTCAACCTGGCTCTTTATAAATTTCTCCTCGAGCTTTATCTCGCACTGCTTGAATTCTTCTAAAACCTGTCCTCGTACTGCCTCTACTTTATTTGCAAGTTCGGCTTGGCTACTTTCAATCTTATTTGCAAGTTCAGCTTGACTAGATTTCAATTCACTTTGTGTGGCTTTTAACTCATTGGCTAACTCTACCTGGCTGGACTTTAGTTCACCTTGTGTGGTTTTTAACTCGTTAGCTAACTCTACCTGGCTGGATTTTAATTCGCCTTGTGTGGTTTTAAATTCGTTAGCTAATTCGGCATGGCTACTTTCTACTTTGTTTACAAGTTCAGCCTGACTGGATTTTAACTCATCTTGATTTACTTTAAGTTCAATAGCTAATTCTGCCTGGCTATTTTCTATTTTATTCGATAGTTCGGCCTGACTAGATTTTAGTTCATTAGCTAGTTCTGCCTGACTGGATTTCAGTTCATTAGTTGTTACGCTTAAATCACTGATGGTTTTAATTAACCTGTCCCACTGCTCCTGGCTAATCGACATTTTATATGCTGAGAGAATACGACTGAGACCTTCAGGCTCCCCAACAATACCTCCAACACATGCAAGACACAGTAATCACCAATACAAAACAATTTTATCCTAAATTTGGATAAAATTATACAAAACATGTCATTTATAATTAATACCACTACTTGTCAAACAGTACTATCACAGCATTCATATTTATCAACATTCAGTAACTCTATGTTCATGGCTGTTAGTCTGGGTACAAAATAAATTAAATGTAAAGTGCAAAGTCCTGGGGATAAGCAAATCTGGCCCCAAAGGTGGGCGACACGCTTTTCACTCCTCACTCCGGCCCCTGTGCCCTTTTCAAGGCAACAACTGCGGTGATCTCTTCTTTCTTCTGTGCGCCGGCTGCTCCTGTAAAAAAATGACATGTAAATAATACTCACCGCTGCATGTAGACTCTTGTTCCTCAGTCGTGCCCGTCCGTTATCCCCGGAGAGGCCACCCGCTGATCAAGGAGTGAGGGAATGAAAAGAAGGGGTAAACTAACTAAAATGACGGTACCCAAGACTGAATTAAAATTTAAATAAAAGACTAATTTATTAACTAAAATGCAAAATGATAAAAATGAACGTAAACTGAACTAGTGAAAAATGTAAACAAAATGAAATAAAAGTGACTAATAAAATTGCAGATTGAAGATCTGCCTTACAAAACAATCATAAACTGCCTAAATAAACTGACTGAAGGTCAAAACACCTAAATGAAAATATACCAAACTATCTTGACACTGTCGTTAAGTTAATAAAATGACTCAGTTTAAAATTCCGGTCAGAAAGACCACCTTCTTGGAATACAGAATTACATTATGGAGAAAATATCTCCCAAAATAAATTTAAAAGTAGTTAAATCACAATAAAGTAAATTAAATTTGTTATGTCATCAAATCCACTGACTTATAAGAGTTATTAAATGTTTAAACACATGTGGTTCTTCTGGTAAAATACCCAAATTTAAATAATCATGGTCTGCACTACCCAAGTGTATCACATAAGGAATGATTCGAAGAAAACAGAACAGCCATGAACATCACACTTCATTTCCGACATAACCATTGTCTTATTCAAACACCTCATGGTTAAATAAAATTAATTATCGAAACATCACTCTGAGTGTATCCAACCACTCATCTAAATTTTAAACTTCATTTGCATGTCTGTGATAGACTGGACTTCTTAAGATAAACAGAAATTAGGCCAAGTGCCTGATGTTAACATTATCGAATGATAGCGATCCTTGTACATTAAAATTTCTATTGACTTTGCCGCTAACTGCATTTCATTATCAATTCATATTTGTGGTACCACCACTAGATGGAGGCAGATGCCATCTCATTTACCATTCATTGCGGCAGTTTTATACAATTGGTTTATTTAAAGATCGCTTCATTTCTAAATAAAAATGTAGTGGATTTTAAAAAAAAATTGGTAATTACTTAAATGCCTGGTATGAGCATACCACTACTTTTGTTTCGACTGTGACATAATCGATGATTCATAAACCTAACATCTGAAATCTTATTTACAACATTACATTAATTAACGGAGAAACACTGCTCCCACAAAGAAAATACAGGGATCAAAACAAACTAGCCTATCTACTCCTATCTATTTACAACAAATCAAATATAAATAATTCACATACGCTTGCGTCCTACAAATACACGGTAAAAGGTACAAACAGAAAGGAAAACAAATAAGCAAAACTAGATCCCACCATCGCGGCCTACTGGAAATTAATAAGGATAGAATGCGCAAAACAAACTCGGAGTCTCCTGAAAAATATACCCCGCTGCGAGTAGCAAAAATATTGCGAATTTGACGGCAATCTCTAACCTCAGACGATAAATGTCTGGACATGATACTATTTAACCTTGATGGACAAATTACTGTTATTTCACGTCATCCGTGACTCTACATAATTATTCAAAACACATTGACTCGTCGCTCTGTTCACATTGTACACTGGCTAGCATTATTTGCCGAGCATCTACTTTCCCTGGAATTATTTTAACCAAATACAGGCTCCTGCCTGTAGTATCATAACCCATGTCGTAACACATTTAACACTCGTGGTTAAATTCTTCATTCCACAACTCTATTTACTCATTAATTCTCGACGTCATTATTATTCATTAATCTCACAATACAGCCTCGCTCGTATCCGGCGGGCAAAAATATCTGTCGTGCACATTATGGCTTCTTACGACAATTCAAGACATGGTCCAAATATCATATTTCCATCATCAATGTAGATCATCAGGGATATTAATCATCTAGCTCGATCTCTCGATCATTCACTGCTTAACATGTCACAAAAATCTCAGAGCTGACTCATCAATGGCGCTCACTGTTTCAAAAAAAAAATGATGAGATTGCCTCTCAAAACACAGATGTTGAAACATGCGTAACCGCAACTACACAGAAATAAAATACTCGCGTCTACCCAAAATCGTCGCAAAATACGCGGGATAAGTACCATCAAAACCGGTCATCTGAAGGATGATTCCCTAACATAAACAAACTGAAATGCGCAAAATAGCAAAATAAACATAGAAAACATCGCGGCGGTGTCTACAAGACCAAAATTCCAACAAAATATGACTCAAAACCATCGATCTAAATAACATGATGAAATAATAATAAAAAACGGCATTACACTCAAAGATCGAATATCACAGCTGCCTAACTGTCAAAGTGACATATTACAGAAATCAACCATAAATACACGCAAACAAACATCTACTTAAACAAAGTGCACAAATAATCCTAGCTGAAAGTGCAACATAAACATTATTATTATTATTATTATTATTATTATTATTATTATTATTATTATTATTATTATTATTATTAGCAGTATCATAAAACTGTGAATTATTTACAACCCTACCTAGTACTCTAAACTACATTGATCATCGATTTGCCACGGTCCTACATATTTATTTACATTATTTAATGATGCTCATACCTGTGATGGTGGAGGCAGAATTCCATCTTCAAGCTGATGTGGTATTCCAGATTTTTACACACGCAAATTTGACACATTTTTGCCATGCCGTGACACACGTTTATATTAGCACAAAACACTCGCATTTCTCTCACTCCAGTGAAAGTTAGAAGATGCCACTGCAGACTCCTGTTGTGAAGCTGGACGGTCGCCTCGCTATCTACCTGGAAATCACCTGCTGGCCTGCTCGCCTCTCTCAGCTTTGTTTACCTTGCCAGCTTACAGAACATTAACCCCACGGGACATAACTGTTTGCTCCAGGTTGACTACTGCGGCCCTCATTGAAGAGAAGTCATACTCCTCCCTATCTGTCTTCAGTAGTTTCTGCCCGTAAATATCTCGCTTGCCAAAACAGTTTATAGAATGGTAGAAGCAAGCTAAAATACAGTTTATGTTGTGGAGGAAACTTTATGCTGATAACACATGTGAAACTACCAGTTGGTTAAAAATGTTTTTATGTAAATATGCTGAAAACATGGACTTGTTCCTCTCGACTAGTAATGTGAGTTCATTTAAGTTGAAAGTGTAGCACTTGCCTACTCCCCTTGCATTTACAGTAAAAGTCTGTTAAAGTGTTCATTTTCTGAAATGCTATTCTCCCAAGTAAATAATACAAGGCTTTCTAAAGTGCCTACAAGTGTCTAATCGCTTTCTTACCAGCCAAAAGCAAATCTAACTGATAAAATTAGCTGACACACTCTGTCACTCTGTCAAACGTAGATACACTGAGATTATTACAGAATCACTGCGAATTAGTCAAGACACACTGTCAATACTCAAGCCAAGAACTAAGAATTCATAAACACTGAGACTTACAGAATCACTGCCAAGACTCCACAAAACAATTGAGAACTCTGAAGACACTGAGAACGACTGAGAACTTGGAATGACTGAGAATTCGACCCTCTGGTCGCTGGGTTTTTGTAAAGAGCTCTCCCACCACCTGGAAAATAGTTCCGTGGAAGGGATGTGGCGTAATGATCTAATCCTCGGGAGCGCTTTTCGTACATCCGTAGGTTATGGTTTTCAAAATTCATATGCAAAACTTCCTAAATTTTGTCTGACTCACATGCGATGTTGCGCCGCGGGAAATGATCACAGGATAATCCACACGACGGCGCGCGTCACTGGTGTTATTTTCTTCCGGTGGATGGCTCTATCCCGCCATGACAGCTCCTCCTTCCGGGTCCTATTACTCCTCCGTGTGAAGTTGAATTTTATTAATTAGGCACTAATTTACCACCGATTCGCACTGATAATTCACCAAATATTATAAAGAAATCAGGACACTGTTTTTCACCACCACATCGGGCTTCAGATCGCGAGAATACTGACTGTAGATTTCCCGCTGTGACAGTTCATTCAAATTTAGAATTTTCTGATTGGCTGAGACTTTCGCGCTCTTCCAAACGTGGTGCTTCCATTTCCTCCCAGGGATTGGCGGTTATTGTCGTTGTCCCCTATTGTCCTAGCTAAGTAGGTCAGGCTTCAACGCGTGCTTTTCTCGTGAGAACGAACAGCAAGTCGCCCCTCCTAGGCGGTGTCATAAAATTTATTGGAAGGAACCCTAAGGATGGTTTACAAGTTGGTCGTGCTTAGAGAAGAGTTTCATGGATTCTCCTCGCCGTCAGGCTGGCGCCAGAAAGTTCCTTTGTGACTGCTGGATTCACAGCCTCACTGTGGTATCTCATATGCGAAATATTCCATTTTTAATCGTAAATTAAATTAGGCAAATTCGCTTATGGGTGCAATATCAATTTTCATTTTACGGTATGTACAAGACATACATATGTATATAAGTATATTTCACTCTCACAGCTCTCCTCCTTCCCCTATGGCCTAAGAGCTACGCGTATAGCTGTCGGCCCGCCCATCCCTCCTCGAGGTGTGGGAATGAAATTACCATTTTGATTTATTTTTTTCCCATTGGGGGTCGGTGGATGCAGAGTGGGTTTCGGCCCTTGGGTTTCGTCCCTTAAGAGGCCACGGCTTGCCCGTGGTCCAACAGCTCTGTACTCTGACCGGCCAAACGAGCAGAGGAAACTTGGCCACGACTCTACCGTGGCTCTACGCCTCTGCATTCGGGAGACGGGCCTGGGGCACAGTGCCGGACTTCACGCCTGGCCCCACCCGTCGGCTGTCCCGAGAATGGTTTTCCGTGGTTTTCCATTCTCCTGCACTAAGGCGAATGCCGGGACCGTTCGTAGTATAGGCCACGGCCGCCCACCCCCTCACCTTCTCCGCACATCTCCCTCACCGTAACAAATCTCCCGGCCTGAGAGACGGCGTTACCGTCTAGGAGGCCCGCCTCCCCCTTCAGGGGAGGAATGAAAGCGCTTAGTAGTAGTAGTAGTACCCATTGGGGATGGGCCGTGGGCTGACTTCAGCTTTCGTCCAAGTTGCAGTGATCTTCCTCAGAACGTCATTCATCGAGATTACTAGATCTGACGCTGGTATTACACCACTGAATTAATTCGTCAAATATACTTTCTAAAATATCTGCAATTTGCTCATACATAAAGAGAGAAAATTCATGAGTTTGAATATGAAGGGTAATCTCGCGATCAACGCAACCGATTTCGGTAATACTTTCACTATTAGAAATCTCATTACTTCCATATCAATAGAGGCTGTATATAATTATGCTTGTTTATCCGGAATGTGCAGTTTTCAAAAGAGTACAGCAAGTCGGAAAGAATGTGCGTCTGAGAGCCATAAAAGTAAAAACGCTGCCTGAACACGCTTTCGATATTGTAGGCCTCCACATTTAGTTTTCTTTTGACTCCGAAATACCACTCTTATCATAGTTGGTACGGTAAAACTGAATACAACATAAATAATAGGAAATAGTATTCTCTATAACTTTTGTTATATAGTACTTTTCGATAGGGCCAATAATATAGGTATTTAAAAATTAAATTTTAGTCGCCTTCCCCGAAAATACAATTTAATCCAGGGTGAATAAAATAGTTTATAGCTAAGACTGTAATTATTCCCCGACTCTATATGCCAATTTTCATTAAATTATGTTAACCCATTTTCTCGTGGCTCGGCGTTGATATGGACTGAGCAAGAAAAATACAAATTCATGAATATCTATGTTATCATAGCCGGTACGGTAAAATGTATCAGACATAAATTATCGGAAATTTAATTCTATATAACTTTAGTTATGTAGCATTTAACGATGGGACCACTAATAATATAAATATTTTTCCTTTAAGGAATGGCTACAACCTACAACCCCCCCCCCAATCGCGACTTCCTTTACAAATTCCCAATTATGTTTCATAATATGTTATTTACTTACTGATTTATTTATTTATTTATTTATTTATTTATTTATTTATTTATTTATTTATTTATTTATTTATTTATTTATTTATTTATTTATTTATTTATTTATTTATTTATTTATTAGATATATATCTTGTAAATACAGTTGTTTGCATGCTCAGTGGTCATATTTTGCAAATACTGAATATATATATTTTAAATATGTAAGTTTTGAAAATACCTATTTTTATTTTTAAATAAATCAATAATAAGCTCCAACTGTACCACACTTCGTTATTAATTATCATTACCTGCATTACCTGGCGAGTTAGGGTCGCGCAGCTGTGAGCTTGCCTCCGGGAGGTAGTGGGTTCGAGCCCCACTATAGGCAACCCCGAAGAATGTTTTCCGCGATTTCCCATTTTCACACCAAGCAAATGTCGGGGCTGTATCTCAATTAAGGCCACGGCATTTCCTTCCCACTCGTAAGCCTTTACTATCCCATCGTCACCACAAAACATATCTGTGTCGGTGCGACGAAAATCAAATTGTACAAAGATAAATATTATTAGATATAAAAATCAAAATAAGTCTCCGTGTCTCAGATGGCAGCGCGCCGGCCTCTCACCGCTGGGTTCCGTGGTTCAAATCCCGGTCACTCCATGTGAGGTTTGTGCTGGACAAAGCGGAGGTGGGAAAGGTTTCTTCCGGGTACTCAGGTTTTCCCTGTCATCTTTTATTCCAGCAACACTCCAATATCATTTCATTTCATTTCATTTCATCTGTCAGTCATTAATCATTGCCCCAGACGAGTGCGTCAGGCTTCGGCAGCCGGCACAATTCCTATCCTCGCCGCTAGGTTGGGCTTCATTCATTCCACTCTTGATCTGGTCAAAGGACTGGAAACAGGCTGTGGAATTTCATTTTCACAAAAATCAAAAATACTGCTGTTGGCGATGGTCTTCACTTCCTCCTATAGCTTCATTATCTTGCCATGTTGTCGTAGTTCGTATGCTCCACAATTTAACTAATTTCTACCTCATCACATTTCCGCAAGGAAATCAGAAAAAAATAGCTATCCTTGCTTGTAAGGTCACATCCATGCTTTCATCAAAACACACTGCATAAATCTGGGAGTTAATCCAAATTAGCTTTCAATTACTCCGAAACGTCTTCACTCTTTTTTATCATTCTATCCCTGTTAGCAGTTCAGTTGGCTGGCATTCATTTCATTCTGTTAATTATTTGATTATTAGGGAAGTTTTCAAATAATGTTTATTTCAAGAACTCACCGTCAGAAAACTGTTTCCCATGCATGCTGGACTATGCAGTGAGACAGATGGAAACAGACGAACTGATAATATTCCTTGGCAGGAAAGATGATACAAAAGAACTATTTTGTTTTGTGTAATGTTCGATATTTTTTGACACGAACTCTATTTTTCCTTCATTTGTCATGATCAAACATTTGAGTGATTAGTCTCGAAATGGCGCCTTACATTAGATGTGAGGGATACAATTGTGTTCGATCACAGGCAACACACCTTTCTATCAGTCAGAATTCCCTTGTCCACTGTTCTTGAAAAATCTGGTCACTACCTTTGTTAAGTGTCTGTTCTTTTCGGCACCGAAAATATGTTTGCAAGGTCCGCATACAAAACCACCAGAAAACGACACTATTATCTCACTTGACTTTCGGACCTATCAGTGTAGCAGTGGTTTCATATTGCACGTTCGGATGGAATTAGTATTTAGATTCTCGATATTTATTTCTTACACGCGAAACACGATCAGATATGTATTTTCTGTATTACAAGACGTATATGAAAGCAATATGTTCATGTGGAGTGCCACCAAACTCATGCTCGCGTGTCACCTAGTGACACGCGTGGCATAGGTTCGCCATCCCTGGCCTAGATTCTAATGGCTTATCCTTATCGAGCCAGAAGGTGCTGATACGTATCAGTCTGCCAAGCTCACCGAAATGCATACCGACCAACTATATGAGCGACATATTTACGCAATTCTAACAGGGACTATCTGCACAAGGAATGACGTGATTAGTATTGCTTGTACCTCGCTGCCTTAACATTGTCAAAGCCAAGGATGAGACTGAGACAAGTCAATGAAAGAAAAAAATTTGTTATAGCCAATGCCGATACACCGTGAGCTCAGCAGAAAATGACTTGGGCTTCACCACCAATACTATAAGTGCATTTTTCATATCTTAACTTCTTAGAGGTTCGATTCATTAGATCACGAGTAGTAAGGATGGAATTTTCGAATTTGTAACCGTACCAACTATAAGAAGTGTGTTTACAATATTTTTAGCTTAGATCACCATTCCGCAATGTCTATGTTCGTTGCAGTTTAGTCAAACACATGAGAGTATAACCTCCAGCATTAAGCGACTGTGCAGGTAAACATGAACCAGTCAATTAAACCCCCCGCCAAATCCCATGGCACTACAGCCCTTGAAGGGCCTTGGCCTGCCAAGCGACCGCTGCTCAGCCCGAAGGCCTGAAGATTACGAGGTGTCGTGTGGTCAGCACGACGAATCCTCTCGGCCGTTATTCTTGGCTTTCTTGACCGGGGCCGCTATCTCACCGTCAGATACCTCCTCAATTCTAATCACGTAGGCTGAGTGGACCTCGAACCAGCCCTCAGGTCCAGGTAAAAATCCCTGACCTGGCCGGGAATCTAACCCGGGGCCTCCTGGTAAGAGGCAGGCACGCTACCCCTACACCCTCGGGCCGGCATAAACCAGTCAATTACTCAGCTCATTTTTACTCATAAAGTCATTCGCTGTGATCATGTCAATATGAGCACAAATGAAAATAATTTATGATTAATAATAATGCATTTCTTGATTAAGTGGTTGATAAACTGAGCTTCACTGTCATCTATTTAACATTCCAACAGTTAGAATAGTTTACTTTTCGAATCAAGAAAGCGCTGGAGTTTTTTTTAAATACAACGTACGAACATTACCTTTTTTTCTTCATAACGGTTTAATTTAGCACCGACTGAGATATATTTTCGGCGACAAGGGGAGACGAAAGGGCAAGTATTGGGAAGAAAGCGGACATAGATGGAGTAAAACGGAGAAGTACAGGGCTGCCGATGGTGGGATGGAATCCATCGTCTCCCGAATGGAAGCATACACGCACTCAACTCATCGGATTACGTAGGTCTACCAGTCAATTTAACACTTTACTACGCCTGGGTGGCCGTGTTAACGCGCTACGACTATAGGCCCGCTCACACTTACCGGAAGGGAGACGCGGAGAGAGAAACTTCCGAGAAGAATCTTTCCTGTGTGCGCTCATACCTATCGGAAGCGCGGACAGCTGATCGTCAAAACTTGTCCTGCAGTCGTGTGTGAAGCGTCGGTTCACGTGTTAGCTCTTATCAAATACAGTAGAGACAATACACGACACTTACGGATTTCGCCTTGCTAAAATGGGAGACAATTCGACGGTGGCGCTCCTAGTGACTTGACCTGAACAAATCGCGCTAAATTCAAATATCAATGGAAATGTATATACGGAAATGGATAAATAAATTACGTCTAGAAAGACAGTGGTATTGAGATATTAACTTCGAAGTTGCTAAAGCAATTCTGGATAAATGAATGAAGAATTATTTAAAAGGTTATTATTCAAAGACTGAAATTAGACATATAAACAAGGTGTGAAATGGACTGCTGTGAAATGGCTTGATCTTTCATTTATGCATTACTTTTTTAGCTTTAGCATACCTGCCTGAAATCTTAAGGTTGGATTTGTCTTTTTTCCTCATTTAAAAACAATGTATCATCACATTAAGACATTTGTCAATAAAAATATCGGCACATTCCTTACACATATGATGCAATGAATTAACATTTAATAGCTGGACAATTTTCCTCTTAACATGAAGCCTACTAACAGAAAGAAAATCTATAAAATCCCGGCTTTAATCTGAGAAGAGGGATAAAAGAAAGAAAAGTTTGAAAATGTTGTCGATAGTGATGCTTTGAGGAATATTTACGTACAATTAGAGTAAAAATGTAACATACCCTTGGCTGTATAGTCGAGGATTTTTAAAGTCGCTGGCCTGGAAATGATCTGAACAGATCTTATAATTCTTATACAAGCGTAACGTCCCTTCTTTCTTGTACACTTTATCCAAATTGCTTCTGTGACATTTCAAAACCCACAGATCACACCTACAACAACACATCGGTATTGAAGGTTAACTGCTGCACTATACAATAAAATATGCGTATTATATTTTAAGCCCGTTAAAACATGGGTCGAGCAGGTCAGAAGATTATGAAGTACTATAAAAATCTCTGTCACTGGAAGAATATATATGCAAACACAATATTACTTACATGTTCTTGTCACGAGGGAACCTGAAGAACGAGCGCGCATTTTTCTCTACTTCGTAATTACTGCAGCCAAACACAGCACATACCTTTCCCCTCATGTTGAGAGGAGATATCAAGGAATGACACACGCTACTATTTAATTATGTCAACGCACTGAAAACGCATAAATAACACCAAAACCTTCACACAAAAATACACGTGCTCTTATGACAGAATCAGTACCGTTCAGGTCTATCCGCTAGAGTGAGCTCCAATAGCTGTCCCTCGATATCTCGCTCAGTGTCGTGTATTGTCTCTACTGTATTTGCTCTTATCTCTCTTGGCAATGAAATGGCGTATGATTTTTAATGCCGGGAAGTGTCCGAAGACTTCGGCTCGCCAAGAGCAAGTCTTTTGATTTGACGCCCGTCGTGATGAGGATGAAATGATGATGATACACTCAGCCCCTGTGCCAGCCAAATTAACCAATGATGGTTAAAATTCCCGACCCTGCCGGGAATCGAACCCATGTGATCAAAGGCCAGCACGCTAACCATTTAGCTATGGAGCCGAACACTCTCTTGCTTGAAGATGCTGAAAGGGAAGAACAAAGGACGGCATTCATTTATCTAGAAATGTAAATGGTGAATTGTCTAATTTGTTTCAACCGTTGTTACGCCCTCAAGATAAATTCAAAGTGTATTTTCGAATGAACATTGTGAAATTTCAACTGCTAAATCAATGGTATTGCTGTATAACTTATGGCATATATCATATACATAGAAAAGTGCACTTTTCAAATAAATGAATAACTTCTTCGCAGTCCATTTTCAACACAGCCCAGAGAAAGCAAACACTATGCACGGTATGGACTCAACGCGATTGCGAAACACCCGAATACTATACGGTACGAACGTTACCGAAATAAAATTCCGGCAGGAGAAGTGGAACAAATATTCTCGCCAAGCAACTTCCTCTTCTTCGGCGCGGCGCGGTTTTTTCTTTTTTTTTTTCCCCTCGTTTCCATTTCCCACTCTGAGGGTGTGAGGCGGACCACCAAGAGGGCAGGGGCGTTTTCTCTCCAGTAGGTGTATGGAGCAGAGCTCCGCATTCAGAAGACGAGTGGGTTCGAAAACCACCGCGGTGGTCACGAGTTTCCCATTATCATTTCGCCAGTTCCTTTACATAGGCCACAGCACATTCCCTCCACCTCCTTACCTAATATATCTTCGTTAGCTCTCAACTGTGGTTGGTGTCAGGAAGGACATCCAGCCGCAAAAGCATGCTGTGAAAATTAATTTTACTTCATCTCCAACTCCGTATCAGGAAACAGGACTAAGGGACACACACACTTTCTACGTTCCATCTTCTCTTATATACTCCTATTTATTTATTTATTTATTTATTTATTTATTTATTTATTTATTTATTTATTTATTTATTTATTTATTTATTGCTACTTCTTTAACGTCGTAATAAACACGTCGAAGGTTTTTAGCGACGGAGGGACGGGAAAGAGTAAATATAGGGAAGGTAAAGGCTGTAGCCATAATGAAGGTACAGCCTGGTGTAAAAATGGAAAACCACGGAAAACCATTTTCAGGGCTGCTGACGGTGTGATTCGAACCCACTATCTTCCGAATGCAAGCTCACAGCTGCACAAGCCTAACCGCATGGTGAACCCACTCGGTGCTATGTATTTTAATCCAATAAATTTTAAGAAAACGGGCTACGAACAAATATAATTCAAGAAATTGTATCCTAGTCAATCCCCGTGATGTGGGGATAGTTTTAAGCAGAGGACCCAGTTTCGATTCTCGGTTCATCCAAGAATTTTAATCCTAGGTAGAGGGTTGGAGTGGGATTCACTTAGACTCCTGAGGCCAACTGAAAAGCTGCTGAATATGAGATGCAACGAACTCGGTCAAAACGGTGAAGAAATTCGAGTGAGGCTGCCGTCACGATGACCCAAATGGAGACCACCTAGGCAGCAGTCATCCCAGTAGGCCGAGGCTTTCGAATTGTTATATACCACAAAATGTAGTGGTCGAGAGGTTATCGTGCTAGCGTCTTGTACTTGCGGGCTCAATCCTGGAGTCGATGAAATTTCGAAGACGGAAAAATCCTTAGCAGGTCGAGTCAGACATGCCGGCATGTAAATGAACACTGGAAAACACATTAGGCTAAATTATCTCAACATCCTTAACCATCCATCATAGTTCTAGTTTCGCTTATAGGAGTACTAGCTGTAGTTAAAAACAACGGCGCACGCCAGGCTGAGGAGCTCAGAAGGTACCTCCAGAACCTTCTAAGTCCAGCTTGACAGGTTCGATCCTGGCTCAGTCTGGTGGTATTTGAAGGTATTCAAATACGTCATTCTCATGTCATTAGATTTACCGGAAAATAAAATAACTCCTCTGGGACATAACTCCGCACCTCTACGTCTGCGAAAACCGTAAAAGTAATTAGTGTGACGTAAAACCTATAAAATTTCTTGAAAATTTATGTATGTGGACTTAGTTTATTCTATTAATACAGCAAATATTCATATTTTAAATTGTGAAATATTCCATTTTTATGAACATTGAAATGAGTTTATGAACAAAACAGAAGGGTCCGTTAAGTTTCATCTATTACAAGACTAAATTGCCAAGTTTTATAATTAGAATTTCAGACAAATTTGTATTAACACGCGCATATGAATTGGAACCATAAATCTCAAGTTTATTCCTCTTAAAACAATTGAAATGAAAACCTACAACCTGTTATCCAGTCAGTGACCGGGTCCGGGATAGAATGAATGAATTCTTGCGGCGAGGATAGGAATTGTGCCGGCTGCCGAAGCCTATCGCACCCCTCTGGGGGAAATGTTCGTATTCTGTATAACATATTTCTGACATATGAAATGAAATGATGGTGGGGAGTGTTGCTGGAATGAAAGGTAACAGAGAAAATAGGAGTACCTGGAGAAAAACCTGTCCCGCCTCCGCTTTGCCCAGCATAAATCTCACATGGAGTGACCGGGATTTGAACCAAGGAACCCAGCGGTTAGAGCCCGACGCGCTGCCACCTCAGCCACTGAGGCTTCCTCCTGAAAATAATTATCACCACGAAACATAGGCTGTTTATTATACGATAAAATATTTTCTCGTAAAAATACACGAGAAATTTAAAAAATCTACAACAGACAATTTTGTCTCCACCAAAAGATAACACAAATCATGTGTTCACTAAAATAATCACTGCGCTTTTTTACGTCTTTATGATCTCTTTTCCAGTCTGCTCTGGAAGAATATTGTCGGTCCTAAATGAACATTATCTTCAATATGAATTACGCTTTCTCCGTTTTCCCTCACGGTTATTTGTTATTAACATGGCCCACTGTTCATATTCTGTATCACATATTTCTGTTTCCCAAGTGCATTGAATTGTTGTGTTCTTTGTTTTTCTTCATACTCTTTTGTATTACGTCTTATACGTTCCTTAGGCAATTAATTATGTTTCATTTCTATCTAACGAGTGTTCTTTCGCCCTTTTACTTTTGTTAAATTATAATACACACTTAAATGAATTTGGAACTTCATCACGCGTTGATTAACTGAAAAGTTGTTATCTGTAAGTTGGCAACATTAAAAATAATAGCTTTTGAATGTTAAGTTTCACCTCGTGTGTGGGGACGGCATATTTAGTGTAATAATGAGGATGAGGTATTATCTAGCAATTAATAAGCATGATCTATTTTATACCATTGGTTTAGTTCACTTGAATGTATGCACTCTAGCTTCGGATTTGTTCGAGCTGTAAGAACTGAATCCAGCTCTGACAGCCAACAGAATCATTTGTTTGAGTCTTTCGATAAGAGTTTGATTTCATTGGTTGTTCACTATAAATAAAGAACCGCAGACCTATTTAATGTGAATTTATATTGTACATGAGACCTTGAAAAAATATGATTTTGTTGACAGTAACGATATAGAAAATAAAAATGCAACACTGTGTGGTTGACCCACTAGATATTCTCTCAAGAAAATTGGAAAAGTAACTTGGCAAGTTCTGAAACATCTCAGCGATGAGCGAGGGAGCAGAACAGAGCGAGATGGCCGTGCGATTAGGGTCGCGTAGTTGCGAGGTTGAAGATGGGTTCGAATCCCACCGTCGGCAGCTCTGAAGATGGTTTTCTGTGGTTTCCCATTGTCATATCAGACAAATGCTGGGGCCTGTATCTTACTAAAGAGACCAAGGCCGCTACCTTACCAGTCCTAGCTTTTTCCCATACTAGCCTCACCAAAAACCTTCAATGTGTTAGTGCAACAATAAAACACTAGCAAAAACAAAAGAGAGAGAGAGAGAGAGAGAGAGAGAGAGAGAGAAGAAAAGGTTTAAGGAACTTTGGTAGGAATTCTAAAAGGAAAAATACGACGTGAGTCTGAGGAATAGGAGAACAGGTAAATTGCATAAAAGTGATCTATAGGTCGCCGTAACAAGGGGTGGATTATTTAATTACTAATTAAATAATTAATTTAACAATAATAATAATAATAATAATAATAATTGTACCGGGCGGTACACCTCCACGCCGCTTGTTCAGATATTGCGCCAATTGAAACTCCTCTGCAGGAGAAAGCCTGAACTTTAAAAAACTGTATTAACTCAACAGTTTCTCCGAAGATGGCTCTGTGTGAATTTTGATGTGTTTTTGTTTGTAATTGATCAAGAAGTGTGGACGTTCTCTACCAGATGTCTCTACAAAAAAACTATGATCATGCACTCTGGTGCAAAGGAATGAACCTTCTTGAAGAAATTTTGTATTCAAAAGTTGTTGTCTTTACTAAATTTTTGTTCTTTTATCTTTGGGGTGGCAATATTAATCCTTCCGCCGGGTTTGAACTTAGTCAATCCCGAATTTATTTAATTAATTCTCAGCCAATCATGTATGTCTTCTTCGATATGGATATGTAGCTCTAAGCTATCCAATAAAGTTGAGGGGGTGTGTCTACTCATTCTTGAAAGGTCTCGAATTTTCCACGAGGGTATAAAAACTGCTGATTTTCTTGTCTCCGGGCCACTAGTGTAACATCTAACTCAGTGTGTGGATATGTAGCATGGGGCGGGAAGCGCCCCGTTCTTCAGGTACCAGTTCTTCATCAAGGTAATGGCCTCTTAACATCATTATCTCTTGCTAGCTCAGCAGTTTAACTCTCGGGGAAGGTTCGAAACCTTTAATATGTAACCTACCACTTTAAAATGTAAATTCCTTTTCAGTCTATGTAAAAACTACAAATCTATTTTACTGTAAAGCGGGGATAGAGAGTGCTTTACCCTCTCGAACTCCCCTTCATCTTGAAATTGAGGTGACTACGTTTTCATAATCGTTTCTACGCTTCCTTAATGTGTTAACTTTCCTCATACGAGTCACCTCCATAGATTGGGATTAGCCCCTGTATTATCGGCCTAGTGTCTCTTAGGTTTTAATAACTTTAGTGTAGGAGTGCATGTATTCGCCTCCATTCAATTTTGTATTTTGGGCCAATTAATTAACCCGATGTTTTGTTTTCTTCATGTGAAGGCCCTGTGGGTTGGGTATTAAATGCCCCTGCTTCTTTGTGTGCCTCGAGGGCAGTTAGTAGTAAGGGTTGTGGTGGCCTTTGATAGGCTTGTAAAATCGAGAGCAGGTCAGCTCTTTCTGGTATTTTGGAAGGTGCCTCTAAGAGGCCTGACATTATTAAGCGGGAGCAAGAGCTCCATGTAATGAACGGGTTTTCTGCCCTTTGTTAAATTGTGGGTGTGAGCTGAGAGCTCAGACTTTGGTGCTTGTAGCCCAGAATTTGTAAAGTTGCTGTGTACCTGATTTAACTGTTGTTATTTGTTGTACGCTCAAAATTCTATGTTACCATTGTTAAGTTTTGAAAATATAACCTTGTTGAAATTTTAATTCATCTTTCGAACTTTTTTAGTTGAGACCTATTCCAGCCCGCACCTGCTTTCACCTCTGCCTTCCACGGAACACCCCGTAATAATAATAATAATAATAATAATAATAATAATAATAATAATAATAATAATGTGTGTTTAACACATCTACAACTACTGTCAATCCGATAGAAGACGAATACCGGAATTTTACTATGAAAAGGCCCCTTTATTGTGTCAGTAAATTTAATGGCGACCACTTCTGTGGTGTAGTTGTTAGTGTGATTAGCTGCCTAACCCGGGAGCCCGGGTTCAATTCCTGGCTCTGCCACGAAATTTGAAAAGTGGTACGAGAGCTGGCACTGGGTTCTGGGTCCATTCAGCCTCGGGAGGTCAACCAAGTAGAGGATGGAGGGGTACGATTCCCACCTCAGCCATTCTCGAAGTGGTTTTCCGTTGATTCCCACTTCTCCTCCAGGCAAATGCCGGGATGGTATCTGACTTAAGGCCACAGCCGCTTGCTTTCCTCTTCCTCGTCTATTCCTTCCAATCTTCCCATCCCCACACAAAGCCCCTGTTCAGCATAGCAGGTTAGGCCACCTGGGTGATGTACTGGTCCTCCATCCCAGTTGTGTCCCCCTCAAGACGCAAAGTCTCACGCTCCAGAACACTTCCCTTGAGGCGGTAGAGATGAGATCCCTCGCTGAGTCCGGGGGAAAAAACCAACCCTGGAGGGAAAATAGATTAAGAAAGAAGGAAATGCAATGGCACGTGTCTCAAGCAATGAACTACTCTTAAATCCCAAATAAGTACACCGGGAGCCTCGGCTAGGCAGCACCTTTTAAATGAGTTACCTTATCACTAAATCTACCGACATGTTTCTCTCCCATTTAAATACTTGTGAGTTCCATCCGACACTGGTGGAATTCGATTTAGCAAGCTTAAACTTCGTGGGTCAGCGCTCTCTCGACATCATAAAACAGAAGGTACTTTCAATAATGATATTTCACGTCCCCACAGGAACTGGGAAACATGGCCACAGTTGGGACAAGAAAGTAACTAGTTCCCAGTTGCCTGGCCCAGAACGAAAGAGAAAGGTTCTGTGGTGAATACTTCTGAGCTAACATCACCGGTCTAAAAGTAGAAATTACGGAAGAACCTCACCCTGTGACACACATGCTGAATTGAAATTACAGGCGTCAACACGTCGCCACTGAATTGTACCGGAGTTCAGTTGCTACCAAATCTTTAATATACTCATTTTTCATTTACATTCTGTGGGTTGTCAGTGCCGTCACGAAGAAAAGAATCTATGAATGATAAGTGATTTTGTCACTAAGAATACGAAAGACTCTCTTTAAAGTAGGCCTACGTAGTCTCCAAAGAAGGAATAGTACACCGCAATCACTCAATTGTCCGTCTACTAAAGTAATGTACGGTACGTTGTGAACCACCAAGTCTATGAATTTTGAGAGGTCCTAACACATCACGCCTTCAAAACACATTTATTTATATTTTCTATCCGTTTACCGGTTCGCTGACACAGGCATGTTTTCGACGACGTTGGGGTAGGGAAGATCAAGGGCCAAGACAGAAGTGGCCATGGCCTTAATTAAGGTCGGAGTGAAAATGGGAGATCACGGAAAACTATCTTCTGGGCAACCGACAGATGAGTCCGAACCCAACATCTCCCGAAAGCAGGCTCACGATTACAGGAACTCATACCGTGTAGCCAGTTCACTCAGTCAATTCTTCTTCTTCTTCTTCTTCTTCTTCTTCTTCTTCTTCTTCTTCGTTTTTCTTTCTGACAATTGGCGGAAGTTAGAAAATGGATTGAAGATATAATCTACAACACCTACAGTATAGACTGGTCCATACCAAAGTACAGAGCTCTACACACTGCTGAGCAGCTCAGACGGTAGAGCGCTGACCTTCTGAGTCCAAGTTGGCTGGACTAGTAGTAGTATTTGAAAGTGCGCAAATACCCCACGTTTTACCAAAAATCAAACCAAAACCAAACTCCATGGCGCAGCAACCCGAAGGGCCTTGGCCTATCAAACGACCACTGCTCAGCCCGTGTGCTCAGCAAGGCGAATACTCTTGGCCGTTATTCTTGGCTTTCTTGATCAGAGTCACCAGCTCACCGTCAGATAGCTCCTCAATTGTAATCACTTAGGCTGAGTTGACCTCGAACTAGCCCTCAGATCCAGGTAAATAAATATCCTTGACCTGGCCGGGAATCGAATCCGGGGCCTCTGGGTAAGAGGCAGGCACGCTACCCCTAGACCGCGGGACTCGCCCACGTATTACCGGCACGTAAAATAACCCCTATGGGACAAAATTCTGGCATCTGAACGTCTCTGCAAATCGTAAAAGTAATTAGACGGGCGTAAAGCCTGTAACATTAATGTGAAGACCTCTACAAATATTTTATCCAAAGAGCGCAAGGGGAAGAAATATAAAAAGCGATGTAAGCAAACAAGAAAGATTAACAGTCACGTAAAGTCCCAGGCTTAAGGTTTTTTTTTTTTTTTTTTTTTTTTGCTATTTGTTATTACGTCGCACCGATACAGACAGGTCTTACAGTGACGATGGGATAGGATAGGACGAGGAGGCGAACGTAGCCTTAATTAAGGTACAGCCCAAGCATTTGTCTGGTGTGTAAATGGAAAACCAGGGACAATCATATTTCGAGCCGATGACAGTGGGGTTCGAACCCACCATCTCCCCAATGCATACTCACGGCAACGTGAGCCAAACCGCTTAGACAACTCACTCGGTACCAAGCTTTAAGTCATAACCCACGGGTCCTACAATTTTATACACGGGCATAATCTTAAATAAATCAGGGTGAAACAAAGGTTTCATTCAACGGGGTAGTAGATTAGTAGATCTATATATATACCTAGGGCCGAACGCAATTTTCAGACAGAAGAAGGAAGGAAATATCTGAGAGTCATAAATACCAATTCCGTCAAAATCTGCAATACATAAAGATGCAACAACCT
Organism: Anabrus simplex; assembly: GCF_040414725.1. Classification (NCBI taxonomy): domain Eukaryota; kingdom Metazoa; phylum Arthropoda; class Insecta; order Orthoptera; family Tettigoniidae; genus Anabrus; species Anabrus simplex. The sequence continues at coordinate 384,697,202 of NC_090265.1, forward strand.
GAGATATTTCTTGAGAAAAATCTCTAATTTGTAGGACAGGATTTTTTGCGAACTGAAGAAACTTGAATGTATTGATATCTTGTGGACTGGCCTCCAAAGTTACCCAAAACAATAAGAGATCATATTATGGGAAGCACTGGCAAAGTATCGTTCCTCTCAGCATGATGAGAGAATCTGTCAGAAATCTTACCGCAACTTTGTAAGATTTGCATTGTTTAGGGCAAAAATGCTCTTACTAATTGGATATGCTGGAAGTGGTTTTCAAGATCCGGTCTGTAACTTTTTAAAGAAAAAAATTCATACCAGCAGACCATTGAGTACTGATTGAGGATGTCTGGAGGAGTTACTTGACCGTATGAGTTGGCCGTGCGGTTAGGGTAGCGAAACTGTGAGCTTGCATCCGGGAGATAGTGGGTTCGAACCCCACTCTCGACAGCCCTGAAGATGGTTTTCCGTGGTTTCCCATTTTCACACCAGGAAAATGCTGGGGCTGTACCTTAATTAAGGCCACGGCCGCTTCCTTTCCATTCCTAGACCTTTCCTATCCCATCGTCGCCATAAGTCCTATGTGTGTCGGTGCGACGTAAAACAAATAGCAAAAAATAAAAATAAACAGTTCGATGACATTGTTAGAAAGTCATAGACTATTGTGGAAACTCGGCTGTTACTGACGACATCAAATCGAAAAACCCCAGAGCTGATAACGGTTCATGATCTAGATATAGGGCCAGGCTGAGTGGCTCAGACGGTTGAGATGCTGGCCTTCTGACCCCAACCTGGCTCAGTCTGGAGATATTAGAAGGTGCTCAAAAACGTTAGCCTCGTGTCGGTAGATTTACTGGCACGTAAGAGAACTCCTGCAAGACTACATTCCGGCAACTCGGCGTCTCCGTAAACCTTTAAAAATAGTTACTGGGTCGCAAAACCAACAACGTTAATTATTCTATATATAGCTGAAAAGTGTAATGAGATGATATTGACCCTAAATTTAATTCCTAAATTATGTGGTTATTGCGCAACTGAAGATAATTATGACCGGTAAGGGTGATCTTTGCATTACGCACCTCTTCATGGTTAATTGATTCTCACGAATCGCGGCGTGTTTGAACTCTTATCATATTCCCGGATTTTAGTTTTCTAAGATTCTTGGCCGAATGGCGAGCATAATGGCCTTTGGATGATAGGGCCTCGGGTTCGATTCCGGGCACAGACGAGCATTTAACCGTGTCTGGTTAATTTCTCAAACTCGAGAGGTAGGTACTTGTGATCGTCTCAATACACATCTTCATTTACATAGAACATATCACACTACAGACCACCAAAGAAACGCGTAATAGCGAAAACATCCCTCCACACAGGGTTAGCATCAGGACGGGCATCCAGCCGTTAAACTGGGACATAATAGCCATTAGTATTGACCCGAAGTGATTGAAACAAATGTCCAGGAAGTAAGATTGTCAACAAGGTTAGGCGGAACAGGAGATGACATTAAACTTTCCTGAAAATGAATGTGGCCAATGCTGTCAAAGGAATTCCAGACAAATAGGAATATGACAGAAACATCGATGTTTCTTGACTTGGTCTCACGTAGAATCGAATCAAGGAAAGGTGTATTATTGCACCTCTCGGATGATCTTGTGAGTCCCCCCTGACTGTTATTAAAGCCGTTGCAGTAGTGAATATCTAAAACTTCCCCTATTAAGAAATTACGAACTATTTGCAGCATACGTGTTGCAACAATGCCTATTATTTCGCTAGCCATATTGTCTATGATTATTATTCTGATAAATTTTAGAATGATATATGTTTTAGTTCACCGAACTTAGTGACACAGTCGGTTGATTGTTGCTCAATCTGTTCTGTTCCGCAATTCGATCCTTTCTGATGCCGGTGGCAGTTAAAGGTGCTTAAATGCGGCGAATCCATTTCATTGGCTTCCGACACGTTAAAAAACTGCTGTGAGACAAAATTCTAACAAATCGTCTTCACGTAAAATCTATGGCAAGTGGAAGGTCATTAAACAAATGTTATTATTATTATTTTATTAGTTGAAAGTCCCACTAACTGCGTTTTACAGTGTTCAGAGACGCTGAGGCACCGGAATTTTGTCTCACAGAAGTTATTTTATGTGCCAGTAAATCTATCGACACGAGGCTGACGTATTTGAGTATCTTCAATTACCACCGGACCGAGCCAGGATCGAGCCTGGCAAGTTGAGCACAGAAAGCCACCGCCTGAGCTTCTCAGCCCGGCTTTAATAATAATAATAATAATAATAATAATAATAATAATAATAATAATAATAATAATAATAATAATAATAATAATAATAACCGAGCTCGATAGCTGTAGTCGCTCAAGTGCGGCCGGTATCCAGTATTCGGGAGATAGTAGGTTCGAACCCCACTGTCGGCAGCCCTGAAGATGTTTCTCCGTGGTTTCCCATTTTCACACCAGGCAAATGCTGGGGCTGTACCTTAATTAAGGCAACGGTCGCTCCCTTCCCAGTCCTAGCCCTTTCCTGTCCCATCGTCGCCATAAGACATATCTGTGTCGGTGCGACGTAAAGCCAATAGCAATAATAATAATAATAATAATAATAATAATAATAATAATAATAATAATAATAATAATAATAATAATAATAATAATTTCGTGCGGGTATTTCTAGCCGAATGCAGCCCTTGTAAGGTAGACCCTCCGATAAGGGTGGGCGGCATCTGCCATGTGTAGGTAATTGCGTGTTATTGTGGTGGAGGATAGTGTTATGTGTGGTGTGTGAGTTGCAGGGATGTTGGGGACAACACAAACACCCAGCCCCCGGGCCATTGGAATTAACCAATGAAGGTTAAAATCCCCGACCCAGCCGGGAACCGAACCCGGGACCCTCTGAACCGAAGGCAAGTACGCTGACCATTCAGCCAACGAGTCGGACATAATAATAATAATAATAATAATAATAATAATAATAATAATAATAATAATAATAATAATAATAATAATAATAATAATAATAATAATAATAATAATAATAGGTTCAATACATACGAGAAATGTTTTCAAGTATCCTCCAAGGTATTGTGCAAGATTTTTCATTAGAGTTTAGAACAGTTTTTCTATTCTGTTTGTGATGGAAGTAGTTTATTATATAAGCTGATGCCTATACTTCTCTAGCCTCTTTTTCTTCTGTTGGACGCTTAAGGTTTGTGATCTTTTAATTATCTGATGTTTGGTTTCTTCTCCTACACCGCTAGTATTTAAGATCAGGGTGTTAAGGACCAGGCAGCATATCGATTCTCGAATATATTTAATTCAATTGATCTAAACCAATTCAAAATCATTATTTCTTATATACTGTTTAAGTCAGTTTCGTCACTCAGCTAGACCAAAAATGAGTTTATTTGGAGGATGTCAGTGGCAGTTAGGTGTGTATAAATGCAACTACTCCATACCGTTCACTTCCGGCTCTTTTTAAAGAGTAACTGTGGGACAAAATTCTGACAGCCGACCGTCACTTAAAATCTATAGTAATCGAAGTGATCAGTCCCCAAGCCGCTATCCGGTGAAGACCGTGGTGTGCACCCTCTCTACTTCCTTTGCCTTGCCACAAGTTCCCCGCGGAGAACATAAACATGAGCTCTGCTCTGGTGTATTTTTAGACCTCTCAAGACTGGAAGTATTTTCTACAGTGAGTACACTCACTTCCGATTATTTTCATGAATCACTAGTAATTTACAGGAAATTAATGAAGGTGATAACGAGGCGGTAAAGACGTGCTCGGTTCGCCCAGAAGGACGTAGGTTCGATTCCCGGCAGGAAGTATAAATATTTGGAATCGAGACTTCCACTTCTCGAGAGGAACATGTTGCTCGTGGTCATTCAGCCTGTACTTGAAATGAGTACCAGGTGGATTCCTGGTGGACCAAGCGAGTTGGCTGCGCGGTGCGGGCCACGTAGTTGTAAGCTTTATGAGATAGTTATTTCAAACCCCACCTTTGCCAGTCCTGATGGTGGTTTCTGTGGTTTCCTATTTTCAAACCAGGCTGAATCGTAATTAATGCCATGGGCGCTTACATCCCATACCATTGTCGCCAAGAAACTATCTAGGTCAGTGCGACGTTAAACCGCTTGCATATATAAATGCAGCCAGCATAAAAATAACCCCTCTATACAACTTATTAAACAATGGCGTTGGCTTTACGTCCCATTAACTAATTTTAAGATTTGAGAGATGCCGAGGGGCCAAATTTTGTCGCACAGGACTTATTTATTAATTAATTAATTAATTTATTTATTTATTTATTTATTTATTTATTTATTTATTTATTTATTTATTTATTTATTTATTTATTTATTTATTTATTGCCTTAATTTGTGTTGAAGTAAAGGCTCACGGCCCTCTCTTACACCTAACCACATATTAACTATAATAAACTTCATAAAACAGAATAATGAAATAATATAACAAAATATAAATCCGAACCTCATTCATTCATCCGTTCATACTGCCATTCATACAAGGTAGTTATATATTTAATAGGTAATCTCGGCAAGACTGCTTGAAAGAAGCTAAAGAAGTGCAATTCCTGACACTGATTGGAAGGGAATTCCATAGCCTTGCACCAGACACTTCAAGGGAGCGGTAAAATGATGATGAGCTATGCACATGAATTGAGAGTGTAGCAGTCGATCGTGTGTTATGTTCATGAGAGGAGGAGAGTAAATTAAACTTTGAGGATAAATACTGGGGTTTAGATTCATTCAATAGACGAAATACGAGAGTTGCAATGTGAAGATATCGTAGTTTATCGATTTTTAGCCAGGAGAGAATTTCATAATAGGGGAAGATATGAGTTGAAAATTTAACTGAAAATATAAACCTAATGCATGAGTTAATTGCCCTCTGTGAATGTAATGTTTGTTCCATGGTGGCATTTATCATTCCAATATCACAATAATTACGTATGGGAAATATGAGGGTCTGGATTTTAAATTTCATGCTTAGTGTGGAAGAAGTGATTGGCGAGTTTTGAGAGGGTGAAGTGACGAGTGAATTTTCCTACAGATACATGTTATGTGCTCACTCCAGTCTAGTGTGTCACTTATGACAATCCGAAGATGTTTTACCTACTTCTGAAATGGTATAGCTACACCACAAATCAAAAGTGAAGGCAATAACTTCTTATTAATGATAATTAGCTGACTTTGTTGCCCTATTATAATAGCTTGTGTCTTTTTAGAATTAATTAATAAACAGTTTCTATTAGAATAGGAGCTCATCAGATTTAAAACAGAATTTATCTGATGAATTCCAAACTCAGTATCAACAGCTTTACAGTGATAATATATTTGTAGATCATCTGTATATAAATGATACAATTGCTGAACTGAGAAGAGATATCATTGATATATAAAGTAAACAGAAGAGGTCCTAGCACAGATCCCTGTGGGTCACCTGTTTGCTTCGTCTTCCAATTCGTGGTCATACCGTTTATGACAACACGTTGTCGTCGATTGGTGAGGTATGAAGCAAAGAGCTGAACAGCAGAGGGACCCGGATTAAATTGTAGTTTAGCTAATAATATGTCAATATTAACTGTGTCAAACGCACTACTGAAGACAAGTAAAGTATAGTCACTTTACGCTCACCTATAGCTCGTCTAACGTCGTCTGTAATTCTTAGTAGTGCCGTCCCTGTGCTATGTCGTTTCCTGAAACCAGATTGGCAGGGGTCACGCAGATAATATTTTTTCAGGTATTGTTCAATTTGCTTATAGATCAAATTTTCTTGAGCTTTAGACAGTGCTGAAATAATGCATACAGGACGAAAGTCAGATGCTATATTAGCTGGTGACCTTTTTGGAACTGAACCAACTTGTGCATCCTTCCACTTCCTCGGAAAATAACCGCGGGAGAGGCATGCATTAAATAAGTCAGTAGTTATTGGCGATATAATATCCATAATGTTATTAATAAAGAAAATATTTATGTGCTGGTAAATCTACCGACATGAGGCTGACGTATTTGAGCACCTTCAAATACCACCGGACTGAGCCAGGATTTAACTGCCAACTTGGGCTCAGAAAGCCAACGCTCTACGCCTCAGCTACTGAGCCCGGTAAGCTAACAAGCAAACTTTCTGCTGGGGCCGAAAAAGATGTTCTCTCTCTCTCCCTCTCTCTCTCTCTCTCTCTCTCTCTCTCTCTCTCTCGTCGTGCTTAGGATATCGAAATATGTGCACTCATAAATTTTGGATTCAAGAGTTCAATTACTCCGGGAAATACACTGTTCAAAAAAATAGGGGAACATGTTTTTGAACGTATGCCATGCTCCACAAAACAATACCTCACACCCAAGTATATTACCAACTAAACCTTTAATCTTTACCGTTGAAGTATACAAAAGAACATCGACGGATTCGCGTTCGTTTTCAGAACACAGACGGAAATGTCCAAATAGGGGCGAAAACAAAGTGATAACAGTCCTCCAGGGTGGATTATCACAGTTGGAGAGCTTCGGTATGGTGTATGACCTCTACGAGCATTTATCACAGCTTGGCACCTATGTGTCATGCATGCTCCGTATAAGTCAACGGAGGTCACGTTGCGGTATCAGGTCCCATTCTTCAATGAGATCCTGTTCGAAGTCTTGGAAAGTCTGTGGTGGAACAGGACGCCCACAAACACTTCTGCCAAGCCTATCTCACACATGCTCGATGAGATTACGGTCGGGACTCACTGCTGACCATCCCATCTCTTGAATGTCCAGTTCTCGCAAGACAGCTCTGGTGATGCGCGCTACATGAGCCCTGGCTGGCATTGTCGTGCACGAGTACGAATTCAGGGCTAACACCGTATGCAGCAACCAACACATGCTGCAGCAGTATCTGCTCGATGTAACCCTCAGCGGTAAGATTACCACGGACGGCGACAAGATCCGTACGGCCATCAATACTAATGACACCCCACATCATCACAGAACCTTGTCCGAATCGGTCGCCTTCCTGGACAAGTTTGGCATGTACTGCTCACCACGGCGTCTCCATACACGTTGATGTCCACCGCACTGTGTCAGGGGTAATCTGGACTCGTCTGTGAACAACACAGGTCTCCATTGGCGAAGTTGCCAGTTGACGTGGGTATGGGCAAACAGAAGGCGAGCTGCGCGATGTTGCTGCGTTAAATGGGACACTCGAACAGGACGTCTGAGTCGTATGGACACTTCTCCTAACCTGTTCCTTACTGTCTGGTCAGACACCGTCACTCCAGTGACCCTCCTGAGGTCTTGTTGCAGTTCTCTGGCAGTTGCTGAACGACGCTGCAACGCACAGATGGTCAGATATCGGTCATCCTGTGGTGGGGTCGTCATGCGTTTACGACCTTGTCCAACCTTCCATGTGAACTGGCCTGCCTCATTGGAGCGATTCCACAAGCGGTGAATAACTGATGGAGAGACATTAAGATCCACAGCAACACGAGGAAAAGTCCATCCTTCCTGGATCAAAGTGATGGCCATTGCGACTTGAACCTCGTTAAGATGTCTCATACCGGGCGAGTTGGCCATTCGGTTAGGGGCCAGCTGCTGTGAGCTTGCATCCGAGAGGTAGTGGGTTCGAATCTCACTGTCGGCAGCCCTGAAGATGGTTTTCCGTGGTTTTCCATTTTCACACCAGGCAAATGCTGGGGCTGTACCTTAATTAAGGCCAAGGCCGCTTCCTTCCAACTCCTAGCCCTTTCCTGTCCCATCGTCGCCATAAGACCTATCTGTGTCGGTGTGACGTAAAGCAACTAGCAAAAAAAAAACGATGTGTCATGGGATGTGCTGGTTGACGTACAACTTGTTCAAATGACCGCAGAAGTCTGTGTACCTTACGACGACACATGAATTCACAGCTATTCACTTTGTTTTGAGGAGTCACCTGACAGTTTAATGCATGGCTACGCCTACAGATGGAATATAACTTCGATTTGACATACCCTGAGCAGCTAAGGTCTCGAGGTATGCTGTACGACCATTGGAACCCCATCTAACAAATTAACGTTCAAATACCAGACGTTACAAAACATGTTCCCCTATTTTTTTAAAACTGTGAACATAACAGAAAATGAGGAGAGAAGTTACGTGGATTTTTAAGTTATGAGTTGTGTTTGTATGGGAAATAACAATTCTTCAACCAACTAGGATTGGTCTGGAACAAACAGACTGCAATAATTTCTCTGTACACCAATCATATCTAATTTTTGTTGCTGCGTTACATTTATTTCATAGTCCTCGTCAAATTCTTGAAACAAAAACCTGTAGTATTATAAAAATGGTGTGGATTTCTTTCAGCTAATCCACCTATACTGACGAGGACGCTCAAAGCGCGGAGAAAGGAACTGCTGGAATGCTAGCAACGGTAGTTTCAGGCTGTTTACTCGCTGCTGCTGTAATAGGCAGTAGGAGACTGTGGCTCGTCGAAATCAGCGCTGTGTGAAAGCTTGCGTATCATTAATTTATACATTCAGGAGAAGAAACGGTTTAGAGGCTGAAGTTTATACGTTGTGTTGGCCGATATTATATTTTACTGTTAGTTTGTCCGAGACAACAATTTTTCGAGAATTGTTCTTGACATTTTCAGTGTCATGGTGGATTTCGAGTCTAAAAGGAACAGGTTTCTTGCACTTGAAAATGGTAGGAAGGCTTCTTTTAAAATCGTAGTGAACAACTACTTTTACCTGGCGAAACCCATTTCACAATTATATTTTCTGGCTTGAACATATTTTCCTGTATTTTGTTACTTATGCCAGTTGGATCGTATAAAATCACACTAATTTTGGCATTAGCTTCTCCGATGAAGTCACTGGGTATTTTCTTTGTTAAAACCACACTCATCGACATTTTAAATCTGGCCATCAGTATATGACTCCATAATCAATCTGCAATCATTTTTAAAAGCTTGTATTATCTGCTCTAGTTGAAATGTATCCTGAACTTGCCATGTTGTTGCGAAGGATTTATTTTACAGCCTACTATATAACACTGATTTTTAAAACAATGCAGCCGAGATGAACCAGCCTTCAACTTGTATTTGACAATTTGTAATTCGCGTCGCTTTTTAATGTCGCAAATTTTTATCAGTCAAGTTTATTTCATAATTTGATTCACTACAGCCACTTAGGAGATTCTTGAAATCTGCACTTATTAACAGGCTTCATTTTACCCGTAAAATTATTTTCATATTAAATAAATTCCTTCATTTTGTACAATTGATGATGATGCTTGTTATTTAAAGGGGCCTAACATCTAAGGTCATCGGCCCCATTTTGTACAATTGACGTTCACTTCTTAATCATGTACATTTCATTTTAATTGATGACCGCGGTCTGTGATTAGTATGATTATATTTTTGCTTATGATGCTTGGAGTTCCTGGAAGGAGCCAATAATTCACGACTTTTACCTTTTCTGCTGTATAAATTTCTCTGCGTTATTATTAGTTTACTTGTTAAGTTCTGGGTACACAATGACTCTGATTGCTGTGAACTGCTCGACTTGCCTTCGGAAGAAGATTTCTTCAGTGATTCTCTATTTACTTTACCCTATTTATCTTCATCTCGCTGTGGTTCAGACAAATCAACATCTAGAATTATTTCACCTTCGGCGGGTTCTGACACGTAATGTTTTAACAAAAACACTTCATCAGCAATTTTCACTTCAAATTCTAGAAATATAGATTTTATCATCAGAACTCCTTGGATATTTGACAGCATTCCTCCAACAAATGAGAGATTAGGACTACCACAGTTCTTAGGAAAGAGAAGCTGTAGGTTTGAGATGTTCGTTTTCATGTACACCCTATAAATATTTATAATTCAGTATTTACTCTTAGTCTATGATTATTGATTAGTATTTAATCTGACCGATGAGTAAAACAAGTCAACCCCTAAAATCGAGTTCAATTTCTGGGACATTGCAAGGAATCGTGAATCAACCTTTTATCCTAAAGCACATACGGCCATGAAAAGCGTTAGATCTGGCTGAACTACCTACTCCTACTCAACCCAGTGGCCTAGAAGTGCCACATAGTCAGTCGTACTGTTTTACTTCCTTAACCGGGTCCTTTGCCTCCCATAAGGCAGCTCCTCATTATGTCCGACTGCTTGGCTAGATGCTAATCGTCGATACCTTCGGTTCTCTAGTTAACTCTCCGACTCGTGGACTTGACGTTTACGTTTTTCTCAATACACATAGCACGCCAAACTATCAACTACAACAGAAACACAATGGAGAATAGTGTTGGTGCCAGAAAAAGCAACAGGCCGTTAAAAAGGGCCAAGGCGCTTCTGCGGAACAAGTCTTAGCAACCGCTGCTGCAACATCACCTCTTGGAACGATACGAAATTCGCACACATATAACTCAGTACCACTACCAAGGAATTAATAAATTAATAACACAGTATTTTCTAATGTAAATTACACTCATGTTCATGTAACACAGAACACCTTGAAAGACTGGAGATAGGAAGATCATATTTACTGGACATGTTCATTAGTATGTTCTGCAGAAATGGTTGATATTTCAGTCACCTAGGTTCAGCATGTGTCCCGTTGCCTAGTAGGCACTGGGTCCTCCATGGGCACTGATAACTTGTTCCATACGTGATGGCATCGACTCGTATAAGGTACGAATGGCGCTTGGGTATAGCCATCCATTGGGTCACAGCGCCGCACCCATCGTTTCACCGAATCCCACACATTTTCGATTGGCGACATTCCGGTGATCGAGCAGGCCAAGGCAACAGTCTGACATTCTGTGACAACAACAAGGCACGTATTCGTGCAGCAACATGTGGTCGCGCATTGTTCTGCTGAAATACGGCGCCTGGGTTGTCGTGCAGAAAGGGTATGGCTACGGGTCGCAGGATGTCATTCACGTAAGTCAGACTGGTCACAGTGCCCTGGACACGCACAACTGTGATTTGTGGCTGTACCCAATAGCACCCTACACCTTAAGGCCTTGAGTTGGCGCTGTATGTCTTGTGCGAATGCAGTCAATGTGATGCCTCTCCCCCTGTCTGCGGCGAACCAAAATGCGGCCATCATTTTCAAACAAACAGAACCTGGATTCGTCCGAAAACACTATCTGCTGCCACTCCTGTCCCCAGCGACGTCGTTCCATACTCAATTGCAGTCTAGCATATTTATCCACATTAATCAAAGGTAGTCGGAGAAGAGGACGACGCACCGGTAACCCAGACCGTAATAAACGGTGACTGGCTGTCACTCCTGATAGTGTACGATGTGTTATACTGTTCGATTGTTGCGCCAGAGCCTAGGAGGACGCAGATCTGTCCTGCAATGATATTCGGATGAGGTGTCGACCTTCTCGGAGGTGGGGTCTGGATGGTGCGACCAGAGCCATTTCGTCGTGTTCAACGGCCTTCTGTGAACCATTCTGTACACACCTGTTGCACTGCCGACACACATCGTCCTACATGAGCAGCAATTTCCCGGATGGATGCATCGCGTTCTCTCATGCCAATAATGTGCCCTGTTTCAAACTCTCTCATTTGACGGTACGGTTCTCGCATACGTCTGCGAGGCGTCCTGCACGTCTGCTCAAGTCACACTGATCCATTACCTTAGGTTTATAGCAACAACGAGAGCCGCGGGCACATTTTACCAGTCTGTGGTGATGCGCCGAGATATCAATGTGGACCTTGAACTTGAGAGCGGACATGGTTCAAATGCTAATCATTTCTGCAGAACACACTATCGCACATATCCTGTGAATATGAACTTCCTATCTCTATTCTTTCAAGGTGTTCTCATTTTTATGAACATGAGTGCAGGCTATACCACAGTATTAAGATTAATAAAAGTAATATTAAAATTATAGTAACTTATTTCCAGGCTAGAGTGAATAGGGTCTTGAAATTGAACATAATAAAAAAAAGTAAATTGAATAGATAGACTTTTAAGCTAATGCTTCGTTCTTACCTTGAATGAGATGTACTGTATATATTAACTGCACCAACTGCTCCATTTTTGTCTGTTTCTGGAAGTATCACGCTAAATCTACTGGAGTGATAAAACATGAAAGTTGCTATCTGAGTAAAAGGCGAACTGAAAAGAAAAGTATTGTAAAAAGGCTACAATATTCCTAAGTACAGTCGTTTCTAATTTGTTTCGCATTTTTTTTCCACAACTCTTAATTTTCAAATCGCTTATAACAGTTGTAGACAGAGATATTTTGGACACTAGTTTTTTAACTCTAGACAAGCAATTAGTATTATATGTTTCTGCTATAATAATAATAATAATAATAATAATAATAATAATAATAATAATAATAATAATAATAATAATAATAATAATAATAATAATACCGAGCTCGATAGCTGCAGTCGCTTAAGTGCGGCCAGTATCCAGTATTCGGGAGATAGTAGGTTCGAATCCCACTGTCGGCAGCCCTGAAAATGGTTTTCCGTGGTTTCCCATTTTCACACAAGGCAAATGCCGGGGCTGTACCTTAATTAAGGCCACGGCCGCTTCCTTCCCACTCCTAGCCCTTTCATGTCCTATCGTCGCCGCCCCTATAATAATTTTTTTTTTTTTTTTTTTTGCTAGTTGCTTTACGTCGCACCGACACAGATAGGTCTTACGGCGACAATGGGACAGGAAAGGCCTAGGAATGGGAAGGAATCGGCCGTGGCATTAATTAAGGTGTGAAAATAGGAAACCACGGTTAATCACCTTCAGGGCTGCACACAGTGGAGTTCGAACCCACTATCTCCCGGATGCGAGCTCACAGCCGCGCACCCCTAACCGCACGGCCAACTCTCCCAGTGATGGCGTCAGGAAGGACTTAATCCATATTAGGGTATATCCCAGATAATTGAAGAAAAATACCAGGAAATAATAAGACCGGATATACTATTCCTACTTCAATTTCATGCTCTGTGACGTCTCAAATCGTTAATCAACAGTTCAATCAGCTAACAGTCTATCTTCCTCTAGTCTTTGCTGAGAGGATTAGGGGTTACTTGGAGGTTGAGCTCAACTTCTTCAACCAGTGGACAAGTAGGTGACGCCGGACGTCATACAAACTTTCCGTCCATGTCCACGTTACATGCACACCAGCTGTTCCGATACCAGTACATAATTGCAGAAGATGAGAACCTACAACCTGTTTTCCAGTCATTGACCGGGTCAGGGATGTAACGAATGAAACAGATATAGGCTGTTAGTACGATGGGGTCGCCACTCCCAAAGTGATTTATATTAATGACTGATAAATGCTATGAAATGCGAATGGAGAGTGTTGCTGGAATGAAGGATGACAGGGAAAACCGGAGTACCCGGAGAAAAACCTGTCCCCCCTCCGCTTTGTCCAGCACAAATCTCACATGGGGTGACCGGGATTTGAACCACGGTATCCAGCGGCGAGAGGCCGACGCGCTGCTGTCTGAGCCACGGAGGCTCTTAATTACAGAAGATAATGTGAGGAAATGTATTTTCCTTCAGATTACTCCCATTCCAATCACTGTTGCAGCCCACACTTTCCATAGATCAGGTAGGGATAGGAAGTGATCTGTAGTCAAGAAAAAAAATTGATCTCATTTCAGTTAAAGTTTACGGCTCGTAAAATTCAGAATGCATTCAGATCGGTTTCTTTGATCAAAGAATTTGCTACCATGCTAAATGAGATAGCAGCATAACACTTCCTAGAATGATGTTCTTAAATAACACGTTTATAAACAGGCATTATCGACGAAGATCCGATATCTTACCCATGACGCATAAGGTCCATGAAGGTCTGCTGCCAGCCACATAGCCTGCAGATACTGGAGTGCTACTTGATAAATGTGACGACATTCCAGGCGTATCGCTTGACTTTCATGACCGAGTGCACTGCCTCTCTTAATAGACAGTTCTTCATTTGCTTCACGAGCCTGAATGAATCTCGTACCAGCCCTCAGTACAGAATGAACATCCCTGGACTGGATGGTGAATATAACCCAGGGCTTCCGGGTAAGAAGTAGGCTCACTGCACGGGGCTGACAATAAAGCATACCACCAATAATAATAATAATAATAATAATAATAATAATAATAATAATAATAATAATAATAATAATAATAATAATAATACTGTTACGTGATACTGACTACTTTTCGAGCTTTCGATACCGCCAGGGCTGAATTTTTTTAGCCACAAGAGTTCGTATACGTGCTGTTAAACCTAACGACACGAGGCTGGAGTATTTGAGCACCTTCAGATACCACCAGACTGAGCTTGGAATTGACACTCCACTTTAGGCTCAGACAGCCAACGGTCTGAGCCATTCAGTCCGGCTACCCATTGCCATTAATAGTCCATTCTTATGACCAGAATTTTTACTCTGTTCCAGAACATCCGAACACGTGGCAAGACCGTAAGGCAGGTATTACATTGGAAACCCCACGGTACACGCTACCGAAGGCTAACAACAGATCACTTTTGTTGACATGGATGGCAAGGTACCAGCACCCGATACATTTAATGTCCATTCGACCGGTTTCCAAGGCGGAATTATAAGTACAATACAGCGGCAAGAGTGGGAAGTCTTAGAGCACACTCCCTATTATTACAAGACCGCAGATTATTATTACCAGATGCACATTGCCTTGGCCCTCCAACACACTTCGAGGATTTTCCGTGCTCAGTGCTATCGGACGCAGTGACGTATGCAGGATTTCGTCAAATGAGGGTTCATTTTTAAGACTCCTTATTCAAACGCAATTTGCCGATATTATTATTATTATTATTATTATTATTATTATTATTATTATTATTATTATTATTATTATTATTATTATTATTATTATTATTATTATTATTATTATTATTAGAGCTTCCGTGGCTCAGGCGGCAGCGCGTCGACCTCTCACCGCTGGATACCATGGTTCAAATTCCGGTCAGTCCATGCGAGATTTGTGCTGGACAAAGCGGAGGCCGGACAGGTTTTTCTCCGGGTTTTTCCCTGTCATCTTTAATTCCAGCAACACTCTCCATTCTCATTTCATAGCATCTATCAGTCATTAATATATCACTTTGGGAGTGGCGACCCCATCGTACTAATAGCCCATATATGCTTTATTCATTACATCCCTCACCCGGTCAATGACTGGAAAACAGGTTGTAGGTTTTCATTCTTCTTCTTCTTATTATTATTATTATTATTATTATTATTATTATTATTATTATTAAAACCAAACCCCATGACACTACAGCCCTTGAAGGGCCTTGGCCTACCAAGCGACCGCTGCTCAGCCCGAAGGCCTTCAGATTACGAGGTGTCATGTGGTCAGCACGACGAATCCTCTCGGCCGTTATTCTTGGCTTTCGAGACGCGGGCCGATATCTCACCGTCAGATAGCTCCTCAATTTTAACCCACGTAGGCTGAGTGGACCTCGAACCAGCCCTCAGATCCAGGTAAAAATCCCTAAATCCCTGACTTGGTTGGGAATCGAACCCGGGGCTTCCGGGTAAGAGGCAGGCACGCTACCCCTACACCACGGGGCCGGCTATTATGATTATTATTATTATTATTATTATTATTATTATTATTATTATTATTATTATTATTATTATTATTATATTGCGTTATGTTTCAATTTTTAAAAAATATAAGTTTGAATGTTCGCTCGCTAGTTGCTTTACGTCGCACCGACACAGATAGGTCTTATGGCGACGATGGGACGGGTAAGGGCTAGGAGTGGGAAGGAAGCGGCCGTGGCCTTAATTAAGGTACAGCCCCAGCATTTGCCTGGTGTGAAAATGGGAAACCACGGAAAACCATTTTCAGGGCTGCCGACAGTGGGGTTCGAACCTACTATCTCCCGAATACTGGATACTGGCCGCACTTAAGCGACTGCAGCTATCGAGCTCGGTAGTTTGAATGTTCAAGGTGGGGTTTAAACGCGGTAAACTCCCTCCTTTACATATGATACTGATCAGGCGATATAACACAGTTGACATCATTCTTAAAACGGCTCCCATAACCAGCCGGACAGCAACAGATAGGTGACCAGGAATTCACCTCTTGCTTACCCCAACGTAGGAAGCTGAGCATCATCAGGGGAATCCTACTCACTTCGGACATGGGGGAGTCACAGTCGATAAGGAGGGACGATAACAGGCAGTTTACCTGATAATAGCTTCCTGATACCGGTACCTGTACTGTTTCCTCTCTATGATGTTTATTGACAATCACTATGCGAATCATTAGGTGACCAACCGACCATGTGTCTGCCTTGTTTTGCTATCAACTTCCTGTAAACTTGTAGTTTTCACGTGATAGTTGATATCGTGTTTATAGCCACAGTACCTCCAGTTTTACGAAAAATACGGATCATAAGGATATGAAATATAATTTCAAATAACTCACTTTACATTGGCCGGGATTCGAACCACGTATCGTCTTGGTGAAATTACAACGATGTCTCTCGGGCTGGAAAATGCTCGATGTTCTTTGCTTTCAGTTGTGATTCTCAAAGTGGTAATTTTCTGGAACGGAAATGTATTTATTTTATGTAACTCATCTATACTAACATACTACTATAATAAGGAGAGAGTGCGAATTTTGTGAGTTTGTGTATATCTGGAGGGTAATCTCAGAAACTACTGAACTGACTGTAAACTTTTTTACTAATGTAAATATACATTATCCCTGAGGGACATGGGCTGTATTTTATTTTCAAAACAATTCCAAGGGGGTGGGCTACGGGGGGAGATATAAAAATACTAGGCTAATATAGGCGAAATATCGATTTTGTGGTACAAGGACGAGACAAAGCTCATTTTAAGCACCTTGACGCAAAGAACAAAACTACGTCAGCCCTACGGGCCTGAAAACCATGTTTAAGGTCCTAAAACTAACCGTTACGGAGATAGTGGCACCACATTACCCCTGCTCTAGGAATCGGATAAAGAAATGAACTGCCGTAACAAAGGCGACGTCAGCTCCAGGATTCTAGAGCAGTAAGATTATGCATGTACGTTTGGGCATAACTGCCAACCGAAACTGATACACATATGACTTACCATGTGGAAAAAATATACTGTTGTGTAAGACACTCGTAGAACTCCTTTGGAAGGGGATAGATAGGGGGCTAAGTATAAAAAAAACCACCTAAATTAATGCAGAATCCATAGTTTTTGGGGTCGCTGAGATGAATAGTCACACTCCAGATATAATTTAAGTCCAAGATCAGACCCATTGGCACGGAAGTGAGAAGGGGCGGAAAAGAATATGTCCAAAATGATTGAGATTACGGATGAAGGTATGTATGTTCCAGCATAGCTCTCAATCAAACTTGATACACATACAACTTACTACCTGAAACCAAAAAAGACTTCGGGGGCAAGAAACCCCTAGCACCCAGATATTAATGTCGAACCCATAGTTTTCAAGGTCCCCGAGAGGAACTGTGACAATCTGGGTGCCGTTTAAGTCATAGTTCAGCCCCAGTCGGAATGTTCAGTATGACCAAGGTTATGGATGTATGCGTGTGTGCTCAAGCATACATAATGACTCATGTTTGTTTTAACGCATAAGGCATGCATAATACAGCGGGGTAGTTACGGTTAAATGGCATTTGATACCAATGATACTACATCAAACATTGTATGCAAAGTAGATTAACCTTTTCACTCCCAAGTTTTTTAAAACATTATGCATGTCCCATACCAGATTTTTCTTGATGTTTGGACAATGGTTGAAATAGGCTAAAAATAACTTTATTAGCTACTGGTCAGTCATGGTACGACAACATTAGCAATAGTTTTCTCTTGGCACTTTTACCAGAACTTGACAAATGTTTACAGCTTGTTCTACTACAACTTATCTTCACTATACTCATAAAAGTCAGACTCATCAATATTCTCTAACGTTTCTAAAACATAATCTTCCTTCATGCTTTGTTTACACTTCTGAGCACTCATCTTAGAAGGCAGCTGTGAAAGAAAAGCAAAATGCACATAATTATTGTCAAAATACGGTAAGGCGATTTAGGAATTGTCCATTGTCTGAACAGAGCATGTAATGAACTACAAAATTACAGCATCAGACTGGACTAAAAAGTGGAAAAGAGTGCAGTGCTTGAAATCCGAGTTAAGTCGTGTTTGGGACAGCGGGAGAGATGCTGACATCCGAGTTAACTCGGGCATGGGATGGAAAAGATTAATAAGTCAGAAATAAATTCACCCTACATACAGATGTGGGGAGAAAGTGGGGGTGGGAGTGGGGAGGCGGATATCCACATGCGAGAGTTCTCGCACGGCTACGCTAGTATTAATCAAAGTGTTAGTCGCTTAACAACTCTGGTTTTAGAGCTTTCTTTTTTTTAACATACACGTTAGCGTTTTATATCCAGTATATAGACTGCGTAATGATTTGATCATATCCAATACAAATTAATATAAAACATACAATATTAAATTAAAGAATGCCAGCCAATCCATAATGACGGTAGTGGCCCCTTGTCAAAGAAAGGTTGGACGCCCGTGTTGTAAAGGAATGTTCCGACAAACATTGGTATAGTAATAAACAAGATGGTAAGTTCAACTGTAAACAGTATTCATTGTACTGATTTTATCTGCACAATGCTTGTAATTATGCGCGTTACTGAATCTTGTTAAAGAAACTTCATAAGTATAATTGTACACGACAATAAAGACACCGGATGAATAATTCATTTGTACAGTTGGCGCATTTGGTCTCCTTGTACATCACGTAATCCGGCCTTCAAACGTACTTATTAGGTGTTGAAAATCTGGTGAAGTGAACAAGAACATGCTTCAATAACGGGATAAGTGCCTCTCTTTCGCAATGTTGAAACGAAATGCTGTATAGTTTTAATTTTATTTTCACTCGTCAACAAAATCTGTTTACAATTCCGCGTAAACACATAGAGATAGTAACATTTTCACCTGGTGCAATTGTTCCTGATCCAATTGTTAGATGTATTTTCATTCATTGAAAAAAAGTTTGCTAAACGATTTTGTGAGCGAGGTTTGCTCGACTACATTGATATCGACCTCCAAAGCCGTAGTAGAATTATCACCTTTCATGTGCTTATCCGTAATAAGCTCAGCCCTCTAATAACGAAAAACATGAGTAAACATACCTGTACTGTACTGTGTGTTCGTATAATTCTGAGGAGTGAGGACCATCGTGAGCCAGCGAGGAAGCCCGCTATAGTGAGTGCGAGGATAAATGGACTTGTGTTAATGTTCGCTGTTGTGAGTATCGTCCTGCTGTTGAACACTGTTCAGTTGTTTACTTGTTCACTGCATGTGATTGTGTGAATTACTAGACTGTCTGTGGAATCGAACCAACGAACATGACCCGTTGCCCTGTGTTTAGATCCAGGGGTCTCACACAACTGCTGTAGGAGGTGACTGGATTTGGGGATGTGAAAGTAAGGATTAGCCGTCCGCAGGTAACAACGGGCTGGACCTCCTGCTGCACCATAAGGAAGGGGGGCTTGTGAATAGACTTGTAATTATTCTCCGGACCACCTTTTGAGCAGACTAAAGCGGAAGTAAGTGTATAGACCAGGCGATGGCGCGGTCGACAGGGGCAGCGCCTACGGTGTTGTGACACGGTAAGTGAAGGGGCAAGGGGGCGCGCTACTCAACGCGAGTTTTGGCAATGGTGCCGTCAATGCGGAGCTGCCATACTTACTCATTCAGTGGATATCTTGAACACGTGGGTGCAGTTCCAATCATAGTCTGTTTAAAACAGCAGTGAAAGAATGTTATTAGTGTGCTTCGCTTTTACAAAAACAGTGTATGTGCGTATTGTATGCTAATTCATAATTCTTGTAGTCTCTTGTACGTTTGTAGGTTTGTTCTTATTCGTTATTGGATATTATTGTGCAATGGATCCGAACAAAAAAATCACCAGACTGTAATCAGGTGAAGAAGAAATGCAAGACTTTTACGTCCGGCGAGAGAAATATGATTCTGTTTATAAGTATTTCCGAGCGAATACTATTGACGTATTGACGGCGGGATTAGTCTACCTCGTGTGCTGACCCCGACTCTGATTCCGAATTGGGTGTGCAGCCACTCGATAGCGATACAGATTAATTACTGCGGCACAAGGTAATCTGACGCTGAAACCTCCTGAATAATAATAATAATAATAATAATAATAATAATAATAATAATAATAATAATAATAATAATAATAATAATAATAATAATAATAATATATTTTATAACAATATATTTGTAATAATTAATTTATTGAAGTTGTGCTGGACAGGTGGGACAGGTTTTTCTCCGGATACTCCGGTTTATCCTGTCACCTTTCATTCTAGCAACACTCTTCAGTATCATTTCTTGCTATTTGTTTTTTTTTACGTCACGCCGACACAGATAGGTCTTATGGCGACGATGGGAGAGGAAAGGCCTAGGAATCGGGTCCGATGACCTTCGATGTTAGGCCCCTTAAAACAACAAGCATCATCATCAAGGCCTAGGAATGGGAAGGAAGCGGCCGTGGCCTTAATTAAGGTACAGCCCCAGCATTTGCCTGGTGTGAAAATGGGAAACCATGGAAAACCATCTTCAGGGCTGCCGACAGTGGGGTTCGAACCCACTATCTCCCGAATACTGGATACTGGCCGCACTTAAGCGACTGCAGCTATCGAGCTCGGTGAGTGTCATTTCATTTCATCTGTCAGTCATTAATCTTTGCCCCAGAGGAGTGCGACAGGCTTCGGCAGCCGGCACAATTCCTGTCCTCGCCGCAAGATAGGGCTTCAATCATTCCATCCCTGACTCGGTCAATGACTGTAAAACAGATTGTAGGTTTTCACATTTAAAATGTAATACAGTAAATTAATTGTTAAAAGATGTAAGCCGTTAAATGACTATATGGGATTCTAACACGCATACGTTAATGTATTGATTATTTTAAATTCACTCGAGATACAATCCGTGAGCTGTGCTGTATTATAGTGCTGGAGTAAAACTTTGAATCGCGCGCCTTTTCATTTGGCAACCATGGCGATTGTCACAAGGCAATGACGTTACCTCGGCTTTAGTCTGTTAAAAAAAGGTGGTCCGGAGAATAGTAACTGTGGCCATTCAGAACTGGTTAGAATTGTGTGTGTGTGTGTGTGTGTGTGTGTGTGTGTGTGTGCATTTATTAGGTCACCTGAAATAAATTAGAGTAATGAAACACATGGAGTTTTATTCGTAACATTATTATTATTATTATTATTATTATTATTATTATTATTATTATTATTATTGTTGTTGTTGTTGTTGTTGTTGTTCCGGGGTTACCCGTGGAATGCAGAGGTGAAAGAAGGTGCGGGCTGGAATGGGTCTAACTACAAAGCTGAGATATTGATTAAAATTGCATTAAAGGTTATATTTTCAAAAATAGCAAAACTTCACAATTTTGACATAGAATTAGAACATTCAACAAATAACAAGTTAACAAATCAGGTACAAGACCAGGAAAGCCAAGATTTAGAGACACTCTAACGATCTGGGCTTCAAGCCCCACTTTTTACAATTTCTGAGCTCTCAGCTCACAGCCACATATTACCAAAGGGCAGAAGTCCCCTCATTTCATGGAGCACTTGCTCCCACCTAGTACTGTCAGGCCTCCTAGAGGCACATATCCAAATACAACAAAGAGCTGACCCGCTCTCAATTTTTCAAGCCTATCAAAGGCCACAACGGACTTTACTATTAACTGCCCTCAAGGCACACTTACAAAGAAACAGGGGTATCTTGTACCCAACCTAATGGGCCTTAGTAGGAAAATAATAGGTTAAGTTAATGGCCCAAAATGCTAAACAATGGAGGCGTGAATATGCACGCCTACCTGAAACTTCTAAAAACCTAAGAGGCACTAGGCCGATGAAGCAGGGGCTATTCCCAAACTAGGGAGGTCACTCGTATAAGAAAAAAAATAACACATTAAGAAGAGAATTTCTTGTCATTAGAAATAATAAAATCTATACATTTTGTTCCACTTTCACGCTGAATTTCAAAACCACTCTGTCGAGTACAATAAAAATAACCGTTTTCTCTACTCAAACTGTAAAAACTCTAGTTTAACAGCCACCGGGCAAGTTGGCCGTGTGGTTGGGGCGCTAGCTGTGAGCTTGCATCCGGGAGATAGTGGGTTCGAACCCCACTGTCGGCAGCCCTGAAGATGGTTTTCCGTGTTTTCCCATTTTCACACTAGCCAAAGGCTGTACCTTAATTGATGATGATGATGATGATGCTTGTTGTTTTAAGGGGCATAACATCGAAGGTCATCGTCCCCTATGTACCTTAATTAACGCCACGGCCGGTTCCTTCCCACTCCTAGGCTTTTTCCTATCCCATCGTCGCCATAAGACCTATCTGTGTCGGTGTGACGTAAAACACATTGAAAAAAAAGTTTAACAACCCGCTTATCAGCTTACCTACAACAGTGCAGGTTATGTAGATTTGTTTACGGTGCGACCCTATGCAACTCTTGAGAATTACGGCAGATACAGAGGTTAAGGTATATATTCTAAATTAAAACCGCCTCTCGAATTTAAATAAACACCTGCATTACTGATCTTTTGTCAATATAATTAGAACTCTCCTCTTTATACACTGGTTTCATAATCTCATTTTAGTGAGAGACTTTGCGAACCGTAGGGGCGTTGAACTCTAAACACAAGGCGAAAATCCTTTTGTCTTTTTCCAATAATCTATTGTATCGAAATCACTCTAACCCAGAACTGGGCCAACTTGTAATCGACTTTTCTCTCGGCACGTGCTGAATACAACGTCCAAGCCGCAGAGCATGGCGCAAATACGTGTAGGCTAGATAATACCCGTTGCTGAAGTACAAGACTTCTCTTACGGAGAAAGAGATGCTCTTTTCTGCCAATGACGAAACTATCTTGTAACATTTCTCAATAATAATAATAATAATAATAATAATAATAATAATAATAATAATAATAATAATAATAATAATAATAATAATAATAATAATAATAATAATAATAATAATAATAAACAGCCTGTGTGGTGTAGTGGTTAATGTGATCAGCTGCCACCCCAGGAGGCCGGGTTCGATTCCCACAAAATTTGAAAAGTGGTACGAGGACTGGAACGGAGTCAACTCAGCCTCGGGAGGTCAATTGAGTAGAAGGGGGTTCGATTCCCTCCTCAGCCATCCTCGAAATCGTTTTCCGTGGTTTCCCACTTCTCCTCCAGGTAAATGCCGGGATGGTACCTAATTTAAAGCCACGGTCACTCCCTTCATTCTTCCTTGTCTATCTCTTCCAATCTTCCCATTCCCCTCAAGCCCCTGTTCAGCATATCAGTTGAGATCACCTGGACGAGGTACTAGTCCTCCTTTCCGGTTGTATTCCCGACACAAATTTTCACGCTCCAGGACACTCCCCTTGGGGCGTTAGAGATGGGATCCCTCGCTGAGTCCGAGGAGGGTAAACGGATTAAGAAAGAAAGAAAGAAAGAAAGAAAGAAAGAAAGAAAGAAAAATAGTGCCTCTGTACTCTGTACGGTATGTCAATCAGGTAAGTCACTTCTCGCTGGATATCCAACCTGTGTGGAGTCACTAAACTATCAAACATTATCTCTACTTACAATATTCATCCATTAGATCACAAAGGTCCCTGAAGGAGCGGAAACTAACCTGCACGGAACCTTAGGAATAAGTAGGAAACAATGGCGAGCTCTATGTCTATCTGCATATACTCCAAAGAAAATTCGACTACTACTGCAAGATGAGTGATTTCTCGTGCAGAGGAGTTTGTAAATCTCTCAACATCCTGACGATGAGTAGAATTCATGTCTTCCCCTGCGAACTACTGTATGTCTATACCGCCTCTGCCAGGATGCGTTCCAACGATTTCCACTTGAGTATGAAAAATTCAAAACAACCGTTATTTCATGTACGTTAACCGTGTAAATTTGGATCTAGACAATCAATATGTTTTAAAGAAAAATAGTTCAATAGCACAGCTTACAATGGGAGATCACAGCTATGGGTCACTGAATTCGCTCAAACTTTAGGAGGTTGATTTACACGAAAAATAAACAGACTTGTGCCACTGGACCTTATTTAACGAGAAAATGGCAATTTACATTTAACAGCCTGCATAACTGTTGACAATTCGCGTCCGAATATCTATGACATCGTTCGTCTAGTGGTTACAGTTTCTGACCTCCACACGGATGTCTCGGGTTCGAGGATTGCCAACCCGTAATTTCTCCTTTTTCTTTTAATTGACTTGAAAAACCTATTATTTATTTACGTGTACTAATTTTCGTTGCAAACATTTTTAAATTAAAAATTGACTCCTGAAGAGAAAATTATATTTTTCTACCTTTCATTACAATGTTAAGAATTTGCACTACGAAAATACGTTTTTATAACACCAGAACATGTTTCGTTTCCCGTTGGGCTATCATCAGCTGGCTAAAAAAATAAATTAACAAGAGATATTCTAAAACGTTACCAGAAAAATAGAATAGGCCCTACATAAAAGGGATGATGTGTTGTGGAAACTTTCTTTCTTTCTTTCTTTCTTTCTTTCTTTCTTTCTTTCTTTCTTAATCTATTTATTCTTCAGGGTTGGTTTTTCCCTTGGACTCAGCGAGGGATCCCACCTCTGTCACCTCAAGGGCAGTGTCCTGGAGTGTGAGACTCTGGGACGGAGAGGTGCAACTCGGGAGGAGGACCTGTCCCCGCCCAGGTGGCCTCACCTGCTATGTTGAACAGGGGCCTTGTGCAGGATGGGAAGATTGGAAAGGATAGCCAAGGTCGAGGGAAGGAAGCGGCCTTGGTACAATCCCGACATTTGCATGGAGGAGAAGTGGGAAACCACGGAAAACATCTTCGAGGATGGCTGAGGTGGGAATTGAAACCCGCTCTACTCGGTTGACCTCCCGAGGTTGAGTGGATCCAGTCGCAGTCCTCGTATCACATTTCAAATTTTATGGCAGAGCCGGGAATCCAACCAAGGCCCTCGGGGTTTGCAGCTAATCACACTAACCACTAAACCACAGAGGTCAACTTTGTGAAAACTACAAGTTCCTTAAAATATAGTGCGGCGATTTAAAAAGTCCGCTTGTTGTGAGTCTTAGTATTAAATACATAATACATTATCACAAAATATTGTTATTACAAATTGTAGCGGGACAAATTTAAAATCCAGTTCTTATGAGTCTTAATGTTAAATGCGCACTATGTTGTTACATACTGTATGTAAAACTCAAGTCTTCTCGTTACATCATTCTTATTATCATGTTAAAAGGAACTGTTATTGTTCTGTTGACGAATTGACCCGATATGCGATTTAATTATGGGAACTCCTCTTGTTTCATCTGTGGTATTTAACACAGGATGGAGCTTATATGGTAGACGATCAATCTGGCGTCAACACGACGTGATGGTACATATACGTAGAGCCCTTCACGGATCGGGTGTCCGTGGATAATTTTGTTGATAATTTCTAAATAATGAAGTTTATTGATTTTCCTTCTGGTATACTCGTTTGTTTGCTTGTGGTTAGGCGACCCTTCACAGAGGTATGGGGGAATGGTGAGATATATAAAGAGCCTTGAGACCATAAAGCCGTAACTGACCTAATTCTAACTGGTTCCTGCCCGCAATTGGTGGAAGGAAGGAACAAAGGTCAATACATCGGTAGTTGACGCAAGAGAAAATCTCTCATAAACCTGTGACTGCAGGAGTTCTGGTGCCAGGTATCAGGCCTATTGTATCATGTTATCAGATCTATCCGTTTCAATACCTTGGGTGTAATATGCTGTAGTTAAATATTTACAATGTCCGCGGATAACCATTCTCGGATGCGAATCCGGGTGTGGATGAAGGAAATGCCGATGCGGAGTGGATGCGGAGTGGATGCGGATAATGTTTTGTATAACCGCGTAGGGCTCTACATATAAGACAGAGCTCCGCTCAGAGGGACCGAAGGACGGGGAACTCCTACAGACAATAAAAACAACGAGTCAATCTGAACGAGTGATTTTTCCGTATTAGACACACTAATCTAATTTGATGACAACATATTAAGTCCTCCTTTGCGATTACGAAAAACAAGAATATTGACGTGATATCGACTTGTGAAATGCACGGCCATTAGCTCGTCAAGTTTAACAAATGAACGGTCCTTAACTCACACTGAACTAGAGCCATAGGGCCGATTGCAGAAACGGTATTTAGACGATGTCTACGGTTAAACAATGCCTAAGCATGGCTGCCGCATTGCAGAGACGTTATTTATCACTTAGACACTGTCTAAAACCGATGCACAACTGGTCATGTTTAAACACTGCCGAGAGCACTGTTTAACCTCAAATGAGAGGAGTGAATCACAATTAGAGGTTATGTACCATAAAATATGTAATTTGTATGATCATGTTGAAACGGTTAAGGAAAGAGAGGTTAGTCCGACAGCCTCTCTGTGGGTCACCCGCTGCTAAATCGCAGCAATTCGTTTGACATGCACCGGGAGATAACAATAAAATAAGGTTTCGCTTTATGAGAGACTTGTTTCTTGAGACTGACAAAGTGACAGTCCGGTAACTGTCAACTTGAATACAATTCTTGGCAACCGATATATTTTATTATGCACATGAGGTAATTTCCATGGAATTATAGGCCACTTCGACTACATAGGCCTACATATCAGAATTACGTGTCCCGATCGTCTGAGAGCTGTCACATATATCAATCAGGAGGGATTCACTTATATTTACTGCCAAGTAAACACACATAATAGTAAAAACTAAAAAGTAGGTTGTATGGGATTTATATATATATCATCGGCAACTATCAGATAGGAAAAGGCAAGTGGTGGTGATTATCGTTTAAAGAGGACTGAGGAAGAAGAGCCGTGGCCATAATAACAGCCCTAGTATTTGCCTGGTGTAAAAATAGGGAAACTACGGAAAACAATCTTCACGGCTGCCGATGATGCGTTTCGAACCTACGATCTCCAGAATGCAGGCTACATCTATATGGCCCGTACAACACACTCGGTTACACGTTACTATTGCTTCATCTTCCCTTCGTCGAAGCTACCGTATTTATGAGTAGATAACACTCACTGTAACAACGCTATAATGAAAGCTACACTTCCCCGTACGGTCCCGTGTCGCTTTAGTGTCGATATTATGAGATTTAATTTCCACCGAAAGCGATACTCTTCTGTGGGCAAGTCATGCTCAGCCATATTTGAGTAATGTGTAGGAAGACAAACAGCTGACTGGCGTTCGGCGCGCGCACCGGCGAATTTCATTGGTTGCGACAAGCAAAGAGTTGCATGAAAGATACTTCTGTATCCATTTTCAAACCAAAATTGAAACTTTAAGGGATGTCTAGTTAAACATCGCCTGAACATTGTTTATGCAATGGAAGATGGTGAACGATTTAGGCGTTCGTTAGGTAGACGATGTCTAAGGCTTAAAACTAGTCATCGTTTCTGCAATCGGCCCATACTGTCTACGTATGACATGGCATTAAGTCGTTGGCGCAGGATTCAAGGGAAAGTCTTTGTCACCGACTTATAAACATCTTTCCACAGAACACCGCCAACTAATGTGTTACCGTGAAAGTCATACGATCTTGTCCTTTCATGATATTTCGAGACTGCTATTTCCGCTCATTTGCACTACTCTTGCCTGCGTCATCTGCACCTGCCGATGTGGGACAGAGTTTTCTCACAATATCGTTCGATGTCCGAGATTTTAAAGATGCTCAACGAAGCTGTGGTCAATATCGTGCCCTTTAAAAGCAAGATCTCAGTGAGTAGAGGTAATCCGACCTCATTCGACGGTAAAACTAGATCTCTTCAAACACGAAATGCATTTTAATATGAGTCGATATTTTAGGAACCATCTTCTTCTTCTTCATCTTCTTCGTTTCGGCCTGCCGCGAATCACGTTATTGCAACCGCCTGCATCCTTGAGCTTTAATTCTTCCTCAGTATTCCCACATTCGCTTTCTGTGAGCCTGCTTTCTTTCATCAGCCCACTTCTTGCCTGTTCTCAACTTCGGCTTTTCTTGGAGTTTTTTTTTTCTTTTGGAGAGATACACATTCCCGAATATCTTAATGTGTGATCCGTATTTCTCGAAGGTCTTTTTCAATTTCTGTAAACCAGGTTCCTTTAGTTTTTTGTTTACAAAGTAGAAAAAGGTCCGGTTGGTCAGTAAGTCTCCACGAGCTCATACTGGTTATGTGGCCATAAAAATTAATCCTCCTTTTTCGAATGGTGTCCGTTACCCTTTCCACATACGGGTACACTTCCTTGTTATACCGTCTACAATACTTCCTTTTTTGGCTATCAGCTGTTAGCTTGCATTCTGGAGATACTAGGTTCGAATCCCACTATCGGCAACCCTGAAGATGATTTTCGGTGATATCCCATTTTCACACCAGGCAAATGCTGGGGTTGTACCTTAATTAAGGCCACGGCCACTTCCTTCCCACTCCTAGCACTCACCTATCATATCGTCGCCATAAAACCTATCTGTGTTGGAGCGACGTAAAAAGGATTATAAAAATAAAAGTGTTGGCAGGGTTTTATAGATGCAGGTTTGGCGAGGCAGCTGATTGGCAAAATGAGTAATCACGGAAACTTCTGCCAAGATTTCAGACAGCAATATTTTTGCCACCAGAATCCACGGAAGAGGAAAGTAAAGGAAGACAGTTTCGAAAAGGTTAAAAACAAAATGGAAAGGTAAGATTTCGGATTTCATTGTTATATTAGGCTTTCTTTTAAACAAGTCTATTCCGAATAATCTTCTGTTGACCAACTTGTTTCCATTTCATTTAGCTACGTTGAAATATAATCTGTGCAGTAACTTTTCTTTATTATGATGTTTAAGTACTGACTATCATCCCAAGGGTTCCCGAGTCCACCCAAGTGCCACCACACACAGAAATCTGAACTGCAGTGTCAACAACTAAATATGCCAAATATTCGTCGATTTTATCAGGGATTCTATGTCTACAGACAAAATTGAATACGACTGCCTTCGGTATGCTAATGGACGCCTTCCTTAGTGTCATAGAGACCGAGCTCGATAGCTGTAGTCACTTACGTGCGGCCAGTATCCAGTATTGCGGAGATAGTAGGTTCGAACCCCACTGTCGGCAGCCCTGAAAATGGTTTTCCGTGATTTCCCATTTTCACACCAGGCAAATGCTGGGGCTGTACCTTAATTAAGGCCACGGCCGCTTCCTTCCCACTCCTAGTCCTTTCCTGTCCCATCGTCGCCATAAGACCTATCTGTATCGGTGCGACGTAAAGCAACTAGCAAAAAGTAGTGTCATAGAATAAGAACAGATGATGGACAAGAACGAGGTATGTCAATTGAATATTATATTCCAAGCTTTCGTAAACAGAAAGGCAGTGTGCTTTAACAGTCTACCAAAACAAATTCCATGGAATTTTGAAACTTTCTCAGTATCGAGTGCAAAACGTATGCAGGAGGGAATTACTGTAAATACTGACGAGTCTCCTAAAGAAATACGCGGTGCCGCGCGCCCTCAAGAATGTTTTCACAGACGTAGGCAGTGCATAAGAACGTTTGCTGAGAATCTTCATCCACTAGAGAGCCAATACTTTCGAGAAAAAGGCCGAAAGATTCTTCCTAAGTACTGATATGAGTATAAGAAAACTTTGGGAAATGTACGATAAGGAACAGACAGATGCTGAAATTTTAGTTTGAGTAGGACAAAATTTTAATTATATTTACTTAAAATGATTTAACCACATTCCACATCCCTTCTAATTCCACCGGTCTTAAATGACACTAGAGTGCCTGATTTTTATTTTGAAAATGGGTTATTTAATTGTGTCAGTGAATCTGCAGAAACGGCGCTCTTAAATTTCAACCAGCTATGTGTTGCTCAGATCGACGTGTACACAGTAGTTTTCTTCGAACAGTTTAAATAAGCAGTGAGGTGTAAGATTTTATCCTACGAATGATTACAGTACATCTAAAATAGTAAAACGCATTTTAGGGCCTTAAATTTGTTGATAATTTTATAATGTTCTACAGGTAATGCAGTGTAATTGGTAAGACGCTACCCTCCTGTGATAAACATTACGAGATCGATATCCGACATTTAGACATTCCATTAATCATTGTCCTTCTATTCACAAGTTTGCGGCCTCGATCCCAGCTAAGATTGGTGGCATTTGAGGGTGATTAAATGTGACAACTCCGTGTCGTTTGTTTCCAGCACATTATAGAACTACTGCAGGATATAAATTTATTGTAATTGATTGAATGTTAAACTACTGATGATAATAATAATAATAATAATAATAATAATAATAATAATAATAATAATAATAATAATAATAATAATAGACAACGACACCTCCGTACAAGCCATGAAGGCCCTTGGAGGAGTGGAAGGTAAAGGCTTCCACCATTGTTAACCGCGGCACGTGATGGGGTAGAGTGGTTAGCTCTGCGCCCGGCCGCCTTTGCCCCCAGGAATTAACCTGGTATTTTTGATGTAGGCTGAGTGAACCTCAGGGCCATATGCACCTCCGGAAGTGGAAATCTCGTTTCTTAAATTTTACGACTTCCTGACGGGGATTCGAGCCCATGTCCTTCCGGGCGAACCGAACACGCCTTTACCGCCTCGGCCAGGCAGCCCCTAATAATAATAATAATAATAATAATAATAATAATAATAATAATAATAATAATAATAATAATAATAATAATAATAATAATATTTACTTTACGTCCCACTAACTATTTTTACGGTTTTCGGAGACACCGAGGTATCGAAATTTAGTCCCGCAGGAGTTCTTTTAAGTTCCTGTAAATCTACCGACTCAAGGCTGAGATATTTGGGCACCTTCAAGTCCAACCGGACTGAGTCAGGATCGAATCTGCCACGTTGCGTTGGGGTCAGAAGGCCAGAGCCTCAGCCGTCTGAGCCACTCAGCCCGGCAATTATTATTATTATTATTATTATTATTATTATTATTACTATTATTATTATTATTATTATTATTATTATTATTATTATTATTATTATTATTATTATTATTATTATTATTATTATTATTATTATTATTTCTTAATCTGTATACCCTCCAGGGTTGGTTTTTCCCTCGGACTCAGCGAGGGATCCCACCTCTTCCGCCTCAAGGGCAGTGTCCTGGAGCGTGAGACGTGGGTAGGGGATACAACTGGGAACAAGGACCAGTACATTATTATTATTATTATTATTATTATTATTATTATTATTATTATTATTATTATTATTATTATTATTATTATTATTATTATTATTATTATTATTATTATTATTATTATTATTATTATTATTATTAAGTTCTTCTGGCACACCTTCAACGCCTCTTATTTTCTATAATACGCCATGTAGCAGCAGCTGTTGTCATCGACAGTAACTCCTCGTGTTAGGAAATGTACATTTCGCATGTCGTCGAATCAAGCCGTAAATATTATCATTCAGCATTGAATCATAAGTTTGACTATGATATACGCCAAACTGACTGGTCACATCTCACGTGCTGTTGTGATTTCAATAGTAAGCAGCGTATTTTTCAATTAACTTCATAGAGTAGGTAAAGGATGTCCGACTCGTTGACTGAATGGTCAGCGTACTGGCCTTCGGTTCAGAGAGTCCCGAGTTCGATTCCCGACCGGGACGGGGATATTAACCTTCATTGGTTAATTCCAATGCCTCGGGGGCTGGGTATTTGTGCTGTCCTCAACATCCCTGCAACTTACACACCACACATAACACTATCCTCCACCACAATAACACGCAGTTCCCTACACATGGCAGATGCCGCCCATCCTCATCGGAGGGTCTGCCTTACAAGGGGTGCACTCGGCTAGCAATAGCCACACGAAATTATTATTAGATAAAGGATTATATGACCGGATATAAAATAGCACCTTAGAAAGGACAGCCGATTATTTTCAAAAGGTAGGTAAAATTCTTGAATTTCCAACCCCCCATAAAATTGTATTTTTCGTAGTGCTGTACTGTAGCATGACAGACTAAATAAAACGCACAAATATTCGGAGCTATAGCAATTGAGAATCAACGTGAAGTCAGAAACAGAAATATAGAAACCTGAATAAGAATGCAGTGCATGTAAGTGCATGTCTGCCAGTGCAGACACAATTCAAATTCCACCCAATGCAAGTGGACTTTTTCAAATGAAATAATAATATTAATTTCTTTACGTCCCACTAACTACTTTTGGCGTTTTCCAGAGACACCGAGGTGCCGGAACTGTGGTCCGCGGAGTTCTTTTACGTGCCATTAAATCTACCGACACGACGCTGCCGTATTTGAGCACCTTCACATACCACCGGACTGAGCCAGGATCGAACCTGCCAAGTTGGGGTCAAAAGACCAATGCCTCGACCGTCTGAGCTACTCTGCCCGGCTTGTTATGAAAAGTCACGTCCATATGATTCGTATTCTGCGCGTGGGAGCGGTAGAATAACACCCAAAGTATCCCCTGCCTGTCGTAAGAGGCGACCAATAAAGTCCCCAGGGGCTCTGAACTTGGGAGCGTGCCTTGGCGACCACGGGGACCTTAGCTGAGTCCTAGCATTACTTCCACTTAGTTGTGCCAGGCTCCTCTCTTTCATCTATCCTATCCGACCTCCCTTGGTCAACTTTTGTTCTTTTCCGATCCCGATAGTATTAATGCACTTGAGGCGTAGGGAGTCTTTGATTTTCACGCCCTTCGTGGCCCTTGTCTTTCGTTGGTCGAAATTTTCATTTTTCGAAGTGTCGGATCCCTTACATGTTTTCCCTCTGATTAGTGTTAAAAGAGGGTGGTTGCCTAGCTGTACTTCCTCTTAAAACTATAATCACCACCATCACCGTACGACTGGAGGTCCCGTGGCTAAGAACACAATATCAACAGTCACATAAAAACCACAAAATTGCTTTTTTTTAATATTTTTGATCAATACAATGGCATGTCAGAAACAAACATGAAAATACAAAAGGACAAAGACTGTTTCCACATTATCATAGATTGACTGTCCGACTCGTTGGCTGAACGGTCAGCATACTGGCCTTCGGTTCAGATGGTCCCGGGTTCGATTCCCGGCCGGGTCGGGGATTTTAACCTTAATTGGTTAATTCCTATTGCACGGGGCCTGGGTGTATGTGTTGTCTTCATCATCATTTCATCCTCATCACGACGCGCAGGTCGCCTACAGGAGTCAAATAGAAAGACCTGCACCTGGCGAGCCGAACCCGTCCTGGGATATCCCGGCACTAAAAGCCATACGACATTTCATTCCATAGATTGACTTCTTAACACAGGTGAACTCTCTCTTCCCCAAGCCCAGTTCTTCTCAGCCCCGACGAACTCGTAAAAGACTCCCGCAGAACAAAATTTCAGCAACACGGTGGTCTGTGAAAACCACAAAAAAAGTAGTCAACGCTACCCTCTGCCCATGGCGCTACAGCCCTGATAGACCGTGGCCTACCAAGCGACCGCTGCTCAGATCGAATGCCTGCGGATTACAAGGTGACGCACAGTAGCTTGACGAAATCTCTCGACGTTACTCTTGGCTTTCTATACCGCGTCCACTATATCACCGTCAGATAGCTCCTCATTTGTTCTCGCGTAGGCTGAGTGGACCGCGAACCAGCCCTCAGATCAAAGGAATCGAAACCGGGGCCTCCGGGTAAGAACGCAATTAAGTTTCGACATTGGTGAACTTTTAACACTGTATGCCTGGCTCCAGGACTAAATGGTTAGCATGCTGGCCTTAGGTCCAGTGGGTCCCGGGTTCGATCCCTGGCTGGTCGGGGATATTAACCTTAATTGGTTAATTCCAATGGCTCGGGAACTGGGCATTAGAATTCATCTTAGACAGCGCCCCATCCTCAAGGACGGGCAAATCGCCTATACGGCGTCAAATTGAAAGACCTCCACCACACGCCATTATAATCCATATCTATGAACAGAACACGACACTTTCCTTTGTCAGGCAAGGAAGGAGGAGAAGAACGCCGGAGAGTCTCATATTATGTGGCATTTGCGTGGTGAAGGCTGAGTGCTCGTGAGGCACGTTGGCGGACAGGGGACCGATAACAATGAGAGAAATGAGAAGGCAGGATATAACATAACGTGGGTGTGTCTAGAGTACACGAGCAGAGATTAAGTTATCTTACTATAGCGGCCATTCTGGCCTTGGGATAAGTTTAGGTTGCCATGTAAAAGTAAGTAGCGACGAACAGGTGACAGGATATACTGGGGGTATAGTTGAGTCAAATAACCACCTCAACCTTCTACGTGTGTCTCACTTCTTTCTGTTGTTTGTTTTACATGGTGTCTTAGTAGAAACATTTTATCATCCCAAATATTTTCAAAGAATTAAATTACTGAAATAATTGCTATAATTATTAAACTTAACTTGACCGAATACTAATACAGAAGGGGACTGAGAAAAAAAAAAAGGAAATGACTTGTATGCTACCGGTACCGTATTTCACCAGTTATGTTCCATATTTCTGTCTATTAGGTCATCAGCCCAGAGGTAGGTTGGATAATCAAATAATGCCACCAGAGGTTGTATGGATATTATTATTATTATTATTATTAAATAATAATAAATATATTATTAAATAATAATAATGTTACTGTTTTCCGTCCCACTAACTACTTTTACGGTTTCTGGTGACACCGAGGTGCCGGAATTTTGTACGACGGAGTTCTTTTACGTCCCGGAAAATCTACCGACACGGGGCAGGCACATTTGAGTACCTTTAATACCATCGGACTGAACCAAAATTGAACCTACCAACTTGGGCTCAGAAAGCTAGCGCCTTAACCATCTGAGCCACACAGACCGACAGATGCCAAAGTACCATATCCATCGAGACGCAAGACTTGTTTAAGAACTCCTGGTCGTTCCTACAGAAATTTCTAGTTCATCTAAGATTAGAAGTCGAAGTCGAAGCTTCGGCGTGCAGCGAGTGGAAACTGGACCTCCTCCACAGCCTCCGAAAGCACACTATTAATAATAATAATAATAATAATAATAATAATAATAATAATAAACGACAGAATTTTGGGAATTAAGAAGTAATAACGAAATTTATCAGAACATAGAAAACATATCTATAACAGTACGGAGGAGGAGAATGCTATATTTTTTGGACATATTTACAGAATGGGCGACAGTAGACTAACCAGAAAGATCTTCACGTACGTGTCTTTGGAAGAAAAAGTCAACAACCAGCTGGATTCAAGAGATCAAAAAAGACTTGGAAAGAAACAACATCAGAGAAGAAGTAGTAATGGAAAGAGAAATATTCAGGAAGAACGTTTTAAATATCGAAGGATTCCAAGGGAGGGAGGCAAAGAAAACTGGCACAGAGTGGTCTGAAGAAAGAAAAAAGAAACATAGTGAAACAATGAAGGAATATTGGAAGAAACAACAACAAAGGATGAAGAATTGAAATTGGAACGTGGTCCCTAGTAGGCCCTAACGCAAGAATAATAACAATAATAATTTTATGCCCAACTAATTTTACGGTCTTTGGCAACGCCGAGGTGCCGGAATTTTGTCTCACAGGAGTTCTTTAGCGTGCCGGTAACACTGCCAGCAGGAAGCTGGCGAATTTGTGTGATTTGAAACATCACCGGACTGAGGCGGGATCGTACTCATCAACTTGATCTCAGAAGGCCATCCCAGCTTAAACACACTTCTGATGGTAGGGCGTGCCATACTACTTAACGCTAATTGTTTTTTCAGAGGCCTTCTACCACCTTGAACATTTTTAAGGATTTATATTACGAAAAGAACCATTATCTATATTAAGATGGAAGTCGAAATGTTGTTGCTTTTGTTGTTTGGGTCATCAGTCCACAGATTGTAGCTCTCCATGTCACCCTATCCTGTGCTAATCTTTCAATGTCTACGCAACTACTTCATCCTGCACCTACTAATCTGTTTGCCATATTCATGCCTTGGTCTACTCTTGTCGTTTATACCACCTACATTTCCCCTTAAAACTAACTGAACAAGTCCTGGGTGTCTTAAGCCGTCTCCTCTTCTCGTCAAATTTAGCCCAATCGTTCTGTCACCAATTCGATTCAATCTCTCTTCATTCGTGATTCGATCTATTAGCCAGGTGCGGCCCAGAATTAAACCCAGAACACTCTGAAAGGAGGGCCATGACTCTGGCCATTCAGCCAAAGAGTCGGATTGCGAATAATAGTCGACTTGAAAAGAATTTAAGCTGCTGGCAGGCCAATTTTCGGAATGTCAGGAGCCGATTACTTGTATGTTAGGTCCCTTAAAGACACAACCGTCATCAACAGCAGCACGTTCGGTAGGCCTACATGGACTTACAGTTGACCGTGTACATTCTATTTTCTCCATCATAAAATATCAAAGGCATTATGTTAAAACAGTGCTGATTATTATTATTATTATTATTATTATTATTATTATTATTATTATTATTATTATTATTACTAAACGGTTTTATTAGCACAGAAGTGTTTAGTTCATAACAGGTTTTAGGACACTAAGGTCCAACAGTGATAAAAATAATAGTTAAAACATACTAATCTGCATCGGTGTGTCAAGGTGAAATGGAGCCCAGATGAAATATACTGTACGTTAGAAGGGCTGGCATATGAATTAGCACGTTTTAACTAATTTTGTAATCACTGATGATGGATCTTAGTGGCCGTAAACCGGTTATGAACTAAACTGTGACTGTTTGATAATAATAATAAGAAGAATAATTCTACTCGCATGTTCTTGTAAATATAGACTACAGGACTGTATTGAAAATAGGATGCTGCTGGCATCAAGTGGAGCGGAATGCAGAAAGGTAATAAATACCAATGTAATGTATACGACCTTCCACTTAAAGCTTACACCGCCAAGCCCTCTCCATTTCTTTCCGCTGCTGGTTCAAGGTTGATAACTCTCACTGTTTCCAGGCATTCGCTAGCTTCACAGTCGTAGGTTAGGAACTTTTCGGGCAATGAATGACAGATTCAGTGAACCCAACAAAAGAAATGAACATTTCTGCCAAACCACTAAGCTGTGCATCTATGTAAAGAAAAAGCGAAGTCATCTCCGTACAGGCCATCACGGCCCTTGGAGGGGTGGAAGGTAAAGGCTTCCACTATCCGTAACCTCGGCACTTGATGGGGTAGAGTGGTTAGCTCTTGCTTTACCCCCAGGAATTAATCTGGTACTCATTTTGGTGTAGGCTCAGTAAACCTCAGGACCATATGCACCTCCAGAAGTGGAAATATGGTTTCTTACATCTTTCGACTTCCTGATAGAGAATCGAACCCACGCCATTCCGGGTGAACCGAGCACGTCTTTACCGCGTTCGCCAGGCAGCCCCGGTGCACCTATGTAAAGATGATTTTTCATTCGTTTTTGATCGATTCCACTGGAAATTTTGCAACTGGAATGGATCGCACTTACAAGAACGAGTAAAATGTTCGTTTTTGCGGTGACGTACCTCAGAAAAGATGTTTATTATTAATACCGGTATGGAACTTCTAACTTTCGATTTATTAAGGGTGGGTTGTTGACTTTTAATAATTATTAATCAGTATATAAATATTAACATTAATTGCCAACATCCTTCATCACCAACTCTTTGTACTTGTGAGAAACTGTCGACCTGTGTTATTGTAGAATGAATACCCTGCTTCTTCGGCTTATCCCATCTGTCTGAAGTCGCTGCAGCCACCCTCGCACCTTTATGTTTCAGCTGAGGGTTAAAAGCAAGATGCACTGCCTGCCTGATACTATATCGAAACTCGAGGACGGAAAAGAACCCTCGTGAAGCAGGATCACTTCGTAGACGTTAAAGCGTAGGTAGGGGACCGTCAGGTCAGAAGCACGTGGATAGCACACCTACATTTTCATCGACAGTAGTCCTAGGAAAATAAGAGTCGTTATTTCCTGGAAGTAGCAGATGCTGTTTAACTGACAAGTGATAACAAAAAAAAGTAAGCCCCACACACTAAACACAGGATAGTTAGTTCAGATGAGGAAAATCAGAGTTAACGGTTTACTGCTGTCCTTCTACCTGAGTGTGTTTTTGTTTTGTTTTGTTTTGTTTTGTTTTGTTTTGTTTTGTTTTGTTTTGTTTTGTTTTGTTTTGTTTTGTTTTGTTTTGTTTTGTTTTGTTTTGTTTTGTTTTGTTTTGTTTTGTTTTGTTTTGTTTTGTTTAGTTTTGTTTTGTTTTGTTTTGTTTTGTTTTGTTTTGTTTTGTTTTGTTTTGTTTTGTTTTGTTTTGTTTTGTTTTGTTTTGTTTTGTTTTGTTTTGTTTTGTTTTGTTTTGTTTTGTTTTGTTTTGTTTTGTTTTGTTTTGTTTTGTTTTGTTTTGTTTTGTTTTGTTTTGTTTTGTTTTGTTTTTGTTTTGTTTTGTTTTGTTTTGTTTTGTTTTGTTGCACCGACACAGAGAGGTTTCGTAACGACGATGTAATAGGGCAGGGCTGGAATTGGGAAGGAAGCGACCGTGACTTTAATTAACGTACAGCCCCAGCATCTGTTTTGTGTTAAAATAGGAAACCAAGGAAAACCACAGTATCCTCATGACTGTCGACAGCGGGGCTCGAAACAACCATCTCCCGAATACAAGCTAACAGCTACGTGACAAACAGGGAAGCCAACTCGCTCGGTAATGTGCAAGTTTACACACACATACGCACATATGCTTGTGAACGGGTGTATCAGTAGTCCTGTGGCACCACTTATTATGTCAGATAATTTTATTTTTCGTAAAAAATATCCTAGTATTAAAGGAGGACCCAATCATACATTTATCGACAAGGACTTCTTATTATATATAATAACTAGCTGTTACCCACGGCTTCGCTCGCGAGGATTTGGTAAGTTGATAAAATTAATTGTTTCTCGCTACTCGGTATCTGAAAATACCTAAAGTATAAAAACTCACCGAAAAATGGCATTTCATTTACCCCAGAACCTCTTTGTAAACCACGTTTGTGGCATTGCCTTTTGGGGGTAAGATGACCAAGCTACTGGCAGGGATAAATCTGATACATGCGACATGGAACTCTACATGTGAGAAGCAGTCCTCTTTTAAGTCAAAAAGAAAAGGGTGGGTTTCTTTATTTCTAAAGGAGATTCCAAATACCGATTTTTACGTCTGTAACATCTTAGTTTTTGAGATACAAGTATCCTCATAAAGAGAATTCAACTCCTTCACTTATTCTCGATCTCCAGCTTAAGTTGATTTTCCGAAAACAAAAAGTACGCGTTTCTTTATTTTTATAGGGGATAACAAATACCAATTTTCATGTCTGTAACATGTTAAGTTTATGCGATATACTGTAGATACTCATTTTAAAAACTGCCCCACTCCTTGGTTGAGTGGTCAGCGATGAGGCCTTCGGTTCACAGGGTTCCGGGTTCGATTCCTGGCTGGGTCGGGGATTTCAATCGCGTGTGATTAATTCACCTGGCTCGGGGACAGGCTGTTTGTGTTTGTCCCAATACTCTCCTCTTCATATTCAATCAACACACCACATTACCAACACGCAATAGTAATTCCATCCCTACACATGGGGTTGGCGTCAGGAAGGGCATCCAGCCGTAAAACAGGGTAAAATCTACATGTTCGACACAGTTTGCACCCGCGACCCCACAGATGTGGGAAAAGCGGTAGGAGAAGAATATATTTTAAACATTCATCCGCTTTTTAATTATTTAACCCTCTTAAGTGGATTCTAAAAAAGTGCGTTCATTTATTTTTAAAGGAGATTCCAAGTACCAGTTTCAACGTCTGTAACATCTTCAGTTTCTGAGATCTATATATCCTCATATAAAAAACTCCTCACTTCTTTTCAACCCCCCCCCCCCCCCCCCCGCCTTTCCCTCACCAATTAAGTGGATTTTCTGAAAACAAAAATTTGTGTTATTTTGTTTTTAGAAGATTCCAAATGTCAGTGTTCATGTCTGTAACATGTTAGGTTCTTTTTTTTGACATATTGTAGATAATCTCGCTGCTGTGAGAATACTGGAGCTGACGTTGCCATGGTTACGGCAGTTCATTTCTTTATCCGATTCCTCGAGCAGAGGTAGTGTTGTGCCAATATCTCCGTAACGGTTGGTTTTAGGGCTCACCGAGTTTAGTTTTTTGCGTCAAGGGGCATAAATTGAGCTTTGTCTCGTCCTTGTACGACAAATTCGATCTTTCGCCTATATTAGCCTAGTATTTTTATATCTGCCCCGTAACCCCCCCCCCTAATTGTTTTGATAATAAAATACAGCCCATGTCCCTCAGGGATGATGAATATTTGCATTAGTAAAATAATTTGTAGAATCGGTTCAGTAGTTCCTGAGAGTAGCCATTACATGCAAACAAACTTTTACCTCTTTATATATTTTTTTTTTGCTACGGGCTTTACGTCGCACCGACACAGAAAGGTCTTATGGCGACGATGGGATAGGACAGGCCTAGGAGTTGGAAGGAAGCGGCCGTGGCCTTAATTAAGGTACAGCCCCAGTATTTGCCTGGTGTGAAAATGGGAAACCACGAAAAACCATTTTCAGGGCTGCCGATAGTGGGATTCGAACCTACTATCTCCCGGATGCAAGCTCACAGTCGCACGCCTCTACGCGCACGGCCAACTCGCCCGGTTCTTTATATATTAGTATAGATAATAATAATACTAATAATAATCAGCTACTGTTATCTAACCCATCAAAAACACAAGTGTGTGCCTTCCACCTGAAAAATCGACAGACAGCAAGAAAATTGCAAGTGATTTGGGAAGGTAAAATATTAGAACACTGCTTCACTCCCAAATATCTAGGAGTAACTCTTGACCGAGCACTAACCGATAGAACACACTGTCTGAACACCAAAAAGAAGGTATTATCCGGAAATTATTGGGTTCAACCTGGGGGGGGGGGCGTATCCTCTCCTTTTCAGAACTTCAGCAATAGCTCTCTGTTATTCAGCAGCAGAATACGCCTGCCCTGTTTGGTGTAGATCTAGTCATGCTAATCAAGTGGATGTTGCCTTAAATGAGACCTGCAGACTCATTACAGGATGTTTGAGATCTACACCACTTGATGAAGTTTATTGTCTAGCAGGTATTCCACCTCCAGATTTTCGCCGTGAGTGTGCATCTTGACTGGAGAAATCTAAAGCACTGAACCTGACGACCCATACTTTATATGGGTACCAACCAGCAACCCAACGGCTCAAGTCAAGGAAAAGCTTTCTCCATACAACTGAAAGCCTCACTGAACCACCATCGAACTTCAGAGTGAATTCATGGCGTTCCAGATCCAGCCACCGTGCAGAATGGATGACGCCTTCCGAAAGACTTCCTTCAGGCCACGAGCAGAGCTGGTCAACATGGAAGACGCTCAACAGGTTGCGTTCAGGAGTTGGAAGAACAAAGACCAACATGAGTAAGTGAGGTTTTGTCTGTGACTCCACTCTATGTGAATGTAGTGAAGAACAGACAATGACCGATCTTCTTGTTTCTAACTTGTGTCCAACTACTTGCTTGCTCGAGAATGTGATCGACGCTACCAAGGAAGCATGTAAATTAGCCGCATATTGGTCTCACCACATTTAATTAAATTTGTATTTATGTAGAGCTTAATCACATCGTTACCTGCCATCATCAGAAATAATTAATAGTTATAGTACCAGATTTGTTATTGTCCTGATATTATTGGAAGATATAATGTATGTTTCTGACACGATTAAATAAATAAATAAACTGCTTAGATAGAAAGGCGTGCCGGTCCAACTATACTGCTAATAATAAGAGTTAGTGTGTGACATTTCCTAGAGGTAGGTCCGTTTACTGCCTGCCGAGGCGGGATAAAGGGAGTGGCTGTGTGGTTGTCATGGAAACGAGGGTGGGGCGACTGTGGTTGCCATGGAGATAAAACTTCAGGGCAACTCGTCTTGCTGGGAGTTGCCAAACCTGTCACTGTCACTGATAAGAACCTGATGGTTTGTATAAGAGTGATCGCAAATGGGACGACACCGCCTGGCCAGGTAGTCTACAGCAGATCACAACGGTCAGAATGAAGGAGGGAACAAGTGAGCCGAA
Source organism: Anabrus simplex (assembly GCF_040414725.1). Lineage (NCBI taxonomy): Eukaryota > Metazoa > Arthropoda > Insecta > Orthoptera > Tettigoniidae > Anabrus > Anabrus simplex. The sequence continues at coordinate 384,739,365 of NC_090265.1, forward strand.
AGCGAGGGGTAAGGCTCCTTTCACACAGTCCACTTGCTTTCCACGCCACGCCACGTCACTCCACTCCACTTCTCAGACACTTGCCGTCCACTTCCGTCAACTTACCGGCAACTTCTCGTCCCCACCTCATATTTGCGTCTCGGTTTGAATCTGGTCCATGGACGCGCACATTATCCTTGGAATTTTTATTCTTCCGAAAAGAAGGTTGAGGTGAAAGAACAGTACTAAGGTTCATTGGGTCCATCCATTGAATTCATATCGCCTAGAACGAGGAACTCATCGTTCTTCTAGATGAACGTACCAATGATCTAAAAATGTTCCGTAATTACTTTCGTATGAGTGGGAATTTGTTTGAATTGTTGTTAATCCTTGAAGCAAGTTTACAGCGTCAGGACACCAACATGAGAAAATGTATTCCGCCGATATTTTGAAACAAAATCTTCAAACTTGTGACGCACACAGTGTTGACCGTTTGAACGACTGATTTAGTGAGCTACCAGTATGGCATTGCTACCTACACCTACCTTCTGTAAATAAGACTGGTATTTCTCACGAATGAGATCGTTTTTTTTTTCTTTTTTTTACAAGTTGCTGTACGTCACACCGACACAGATATGTCTTATGGCGACGATGGGACAGGAAAGGGCTAGGAGTGGAAAGGAAGCGGCCGTGGCCTTAATTAAGGTACAGCCCCAGCATTTGCCTGGTTTGAAAATGGGAAACCACGGAAAACCATCTTCAGGGCTGCCAACAGTTGGGTTCGAACCCACTATCTCCCGAATACTGGATAATGGCGGCACATAAGCGACTGCGGCTATCGTGTTCGGTCCGAATAAGAAAATGTTATTATGTAATTTAATTGGAAGCAGTTCTTTTGAAATGAAGACTGCTAAAAAGCCTTGATTAATTATTTTTCAATGACCCATGTTACTGTAATATCGAAAATTGTTAACATATAACACATATAGCCTATTACTGTAGATATCAACTTCTCTCTCTTTGGAGTTGTCCAGTTCGGCAGAAAGTGGAATCACTTCGTGGGAAACTTTATTCCACATTTGAAGCCTTTTATTTTATTTGAATAGTCTGTCGTTCGGTAATCCCACTGACAAGGCCGATTTTGTGTTTCTATTATTAACTTTTCAGTATCTATGAATGGAACCGACATTTTGAAACGAAATCTTCGAACTTGTAGCTCATTTATATGTTGACTGTCTGAACGAGCTAAACTGATTCAGTGATGAGTGAGCTTCCGGTCGCCCAGAGTGGAAGACACTTCAGGCCGGTCGACTGCAGCCTGCTGTTGACGAGAGTGGACGGAGGTTGCGCCACACGAAGTGTCTCGTGTGAACACTACCGGCCTTTTACCACACCTCTGGTGGAGTGAAGTGGAGTGGCGTGGCAAGCAGTGGATCGTGTGAAAGGGCCCTAAGAGCATGTAGAAAAGAATGTCGGAATGTGGCAACATCGTGAAATGGCACGTGCAATGCTCCTCCCTCCAACCTTACCTGTCAGACGCCAACTTTAGTTAAGTCTAGTATAGAGATGGGCGAAGTGACACTGCTGACTGCTTCGAAACGTTCGATACGGCACAGCGAATTGCTTCGAAGCAGTGTGACGACACACGGCGCACTTCGTCTTGGACTGCAAGACAAACAGTGTCCCTACCCTATACGCATTAACAAACAACCTAAATTAAACGAAAGCATAGTAAGATGGTTAATGAACTAAATGAACTAATTTGAATAATTATAAAATGAGTAGTTAAATCTAAGAAGAATCCAAGGTTGGTTTTATGTGTAAAATAACAACTTGACCTAATCCAGTTTAAAATTCTACTTCAAACTGAAGTGTAAACACATAATTGTGGAAAATTGTACTTGACAAACGGGAGAGGCCTAGGAATGGGAAGTTGCGCGCCCCTAACCGCACGGCCAACTCGTCCGGCGATTGCTCTTTTAGGGCCATTTTCTCCAAATCGAGTTAAACCTGGTATAAATTAAACCCGTTTAACTTTAGTACCTAGTTTAAAGTTGCGTCCATTTTCTCCACCAATTTCTGACACTCGTTTAGTTTAAACGGGCGAGCTGTCGTTGGCGCTAACGTTGGCTGCACTGAAGGAATAGTCGAAGGCATGGTCGATTGGAATTGGCCAATCAGAGCCAAGTAATTCAATGACCGACATTTTTGTAATAATATCAGCTGTTTGTGGCGAATTAATGCTATCGTACGTAGTGAATAATGAACAAATTCGGCGGGATATTAGCTTTACTGATAAATAAATTGTTTACATTTGTGCGAAGTGTTGTGTCATATAATTCTACCTATTGCTGTTTACAATTTATTGGAACGCACTTTTATTTCTTATTTTTCTCTGTCATGCTTTACCATAAACAAGTACCGTGGGCCTAATATAGTACGTGTCTTTTGATGTCTGTATTGTCTTACGGAACACACGGGAACGTTGAAATATTAAAATCCTGGTCTTTCAGCAATAGGCCTACGGTATTCCTTTCCTCAGAAAATCAACATTTATGTGAATTTCAAGTAAACAAATTCCAAGCATGCTCGGGATCTATCTCCTATCAAAATCCATCGCCCTCGGCCGGGATCAATCTCACAAACCTTGGATCCAGCAGACAGACCACTGAGGATGTATTATTTGGAGATGTATTACTTGATTCCATATTCGTTTATAACATAACCAAGTTCGCGATATGTCTTACTGTATGCATAATACTCTTCTCCCTATAGCATTAATATTTCTATTGCTGGTATTGGAACCTTTCCCACCGTCCCCCATGACTCATGGGACCATGTGACAACAAACCAACCCTTTCGGGTCACGAACACATGGGACCATGCTCCACGGAAGTCGATAGTCAAGGGATCTTTTTGGTCTGTGCCGATTTCTCCTCATTGGGATTGTATACTTAATCCGCTCACATGAAGAGTTATCGACCATTCGACTCAGCTAGATCACAGCTACTCTCCCGTTCCTGAGGTCTGAACACGGACTCCTCAGGGCCGAAGAACGTTCGCGGCATAAAGAGGCTATCAAACAAAAGCTATCTTAAAGGCCTACAATGAACGGAAGAGGATTCTGGATGCATGTTTTTCGGTATAGATAGGCATGAAATCGTTTGGAACAATTTACTACTCACTCGGTGAAATATACAAATTTACATACACTCTTGATACTTCTTACACAATTAATATGAGCAAATCACTTATTTTAGCAGCGGAAAAATCCGGGCTGCCATTGACATCGGCTGTTACCTCCACATTCCACAGACAAAATCTATGTGAAAGGCAACGTTAGCTGTTATTTTCTCTACTCCAATAAATTTTCCTTTTTGACACAGACGTAGATATCCATATCCCTCTCTACCAAAACAGAGAATAACCGAGAGGTTGTTAATATGATTTCACTTTTTCACATACTATCACTTTGAATTGCCTGTGTCATATATTGCTTACATAATTATTACATTAGTTTGGATGTATGCTACACAAATTGTTTTGTGTATTATCGCAATTGTTTTGTGCGCGTCATCACCCGGTTTAGCATAAACCACTGAGTACCCTATCATATTCACAAAAACAAACAAAACAAGCCATGTTCCCCCAATGCGAGTATTCCATGGGACTGAATCCCGTATTACACATTAGACTCTATTTACACAAAAGAAAAATGTCCGCCTTTGAATGGTCGGCTAACGCTAGGAATCAATGAAGTAAAGATTAAAAACATAATTAATCCGAACATTCTGACCATATCAGAAATCCGTCACTAAAACACGGAGAAGGAAAGAAAAAGGACTCAAGTCTTCCATATAAAATAAACACAGACTTGAACAACGAACTATCATTTGCAATCACTACCAGTGGACTTTCATGAAGTCTAGATTCAAATCGACATCGATTAAAAGTAACCAACAAAAACACATCCTGAAAAAGAAAATATATCAAACACATGTATCAATAAAGACGATGGCTGTAATTTAACCGTTGTAACCCGCTGTCTTAGCGAGCTGTTGATCACTGCTGTGCCCACGTGAGGTTCGAACCTGAGACTCTGGTCGTCTCCATCCAGGGTACTGTAATCAAGCCCTAATTAATCTAATCGTGTATCGAACTCTCATAACAAAAATAAACATCTATATTGCTCTGTAGGTCATGGTCTACGGGGTGGCAATTAAAGCACTTGCTGTCTTTATTCTCAAAAGAAACCAGAATGTTGGTCCGAACAACCTTTCTGCTTGTATATCTTCCTCCCTGTTCCAGATTCTCCCCTCTCAGCCATAAATTCACAGCTGACACTTGTCCCACGGTCCGGAGACAAAAAAAACACCATTCAGCCTGCTTCCCGCTAGGCCTTTTTCTCTCTGTGTCCATCAAATTAATTCATTAGAAAACTGGCACATTTTATTCAATGCTCGGACCAGCCCACATACATTCAGTACACGAGAATCATTTCTCAAATTCGACCGTTAATTCACATTTCATTCTCTCATATCTCTGGAGGTCTGGAGTTCGACTCGTGTCTTCTCTCCTTCCAAAGTGCACCATCCGTTAGCCCCTGACCACAGCAATACTCCTATTTCTCCGCCTCTGAGGCGAGTGTGTGTACCTATCAGATACTACCCTATCTATCGGTATAAATCATCAATCAAAATACCTTAGGTAAAATAATAACAATACTAATAATAATAATAATAATAATAATAATAATAATAATAATAATAATAATAATAATAATAATCTTCTAACCTTTTGCTTGAAATGTATAGTATCAAAACACTGCTCAAGTTACATTAAGAAAATAATAATAATAATAATAATGAAATTCAAATTAATTTAAATTATTAAATCCTTCCAAACCACTAACAGACCTACATCTAACCTCAATAGTGTAGTGGAGGACAGGGGTTCAAACCTCGGCACGTCATTCCTTGAACATCACCAGTTACAGCCAAAACTTATATTACCATGCAACAACATGCTATTCCTGACTTTACGAACATAGTGCTGATTCTAGCCCAAGTTTTCCTTTCATACGGGCACTTGTTGATGACTCTGTCACCTCGCTAATCCCTACGTAACTTAGGCACTTGCTCAGATGAGATCTACATTATTAATCTACATATCATTCTACTCCTTTTCCCCCCTCAATTCCTTCTCAGCACTAAATAAACAAATTATAATAACATGCAAATATATCCAGTAAAAGGGGTCCCCTATTCTATACACTAACACAGGATCACTCCCTTTCCATATCTAATTAATTTATTGAAACAAAAATGAATAAAAGGATTCCCGACCATTCTTGGGCGGATTAAACCTATTTATATATGTTATTTTAACCCTATACTTCATGACTATTATTTACAAAGGGAAATACCAGCATTGGAAAGAAACATAACTTGGTACTCAACAGTTGACGTCTTCGGCCCTGTCCGGAGGATCCGGAGGCCTGCCCATGTTGGATTACTCCATGGCGCTGGATCCTGTAGTCCTGGAGTTCAGAAGTTCCATATCTTGTCTTGCGTAATCCATTTTAGTAACACACGGATCACTGAAATTAGATTGTAATTCACACAATTTATCAATTTCTTGCACACGTGTTACCGTTCACTCCTATTACTTCTTTGCCTACCCACTGCCAGTTACAAGGAGATGAATATATCGGCTACTTTCAGCTAGTCTATTACACTGTCAAACCGGGCGTTCCCAGCATTCGTATGATGCAGAATTTTCTATCCCTATCTTCTGTATGGTTTAATAGTTCAGGAACACTCCTCACTAAATTGTTAATCAGTTAATAATCTGACCTACGCTCTGTTCAGAAACAGCGTGATTTTATACAGTTCTTTGTTCTGCTCGAGAAATTCTACGTACTATCAAGTAGTTGTTATGCAAAATCCTACTTCATCTTTCACGAAGTCTTAGTCTACTTTGCAACCGATATCTTAAGTATATCTCATTACCGTAATCGTCTGTTGCCTATCACAAATTATAATCAAAAAAACTGAAAGATTTTCCCTGCCGCTTTGTTCACATAGTATACCAAGGAGCGGTAATCCGATAGCGAAGCGACCGTCGTTTCCCGTCGAAAGCTCCTCAACGACTACTCAAGTTCCCTGGAACTGCAAAAAACTTATACTAGCCCCGGTGGTAGGGGCGGTTTAGTGACTTCATCCCCACTCTTATTTCGACTGCTCCTGGATAAACCAGCCTGTCGAAATTAGCAATACGCTAGACTGTGTGACTTGGTTATGCACAAGTACGCTATGCCATGCGGAATTGGATATGTTCGGCGGATCTGCCGTAATTAATTTATCATCTTGGAGGGGAAGTAGGGAATCCCCAAAGGCATCTGGCTTCAGCCATCGCGTCCGTACGCTATGGGTATTATGTAAGTTGTTTACCACCGCCTTTCGCTTGGAGAGTATTTTCTACCAGAACTCCTGACTTTATAATTCCACCAAAATTCAGCACACTACTCTAACGGGTGCAGTATTGTTAATTAAGCCTTATTTATGCCGAAATGTATTAAAATTTTCCCGATTGCTTTGGCATCGCTGTACGCTGGCAGATGTTTTCCAATATGGAGTCGCTAAATAGTGTTCTTCTCCTGCTTCTTCTATGACGTGTGCCTAGCTCGGGGATTCCTTAAGCCACCCAGTGGGCGGATGAAGGCGCCTCTCTGGCGGGCTTCGTATTGCGCAACCTGACGATACCCCCAGCATCCACACAAAGAAAGCTTGCTGCCAGCTTCCTTACCAAGCATATCATTTGAAATAAATACTAATTGTGCCGGTACGGTCACATCTGCCCCTCCGTTGGTTTCAAGAAATTTGAAACGGAGTTGCGAATTTCTTGAAGAATTACTACTCAATCCGTCTTAAGATCAATCTTCTTTATCTGCTCTAAGTTTCTGTGATTCCAACCTCAACTGGGCATTTTCTCTCTGGAGCAAGAAACATACTCGTGCCATAATGTCGCGTCTCTGGTACAGCTCTATGCACTCCTCACAACTCTGGTCACTCAAATCATCTCGTTCCTCCACCGTCATTACATGGACTGCTGGATCTTCTTCACCATCTTCTTCTTCGTCCCCTGGATCCTCATCTTCGTCTCTCTCCAGATCCTCTTCCTCTTCTTCGGCGTTCTCGTCCACCTGATTGGCGTCTATTCTGCTGCTTCCTGGAGGATGGTACAATTTCAAATTGGCGGCATTGTACACTGTCTCAGTCGTGCCGTCCATGCTCTGGACCTTGTAGGAATTATTGTCCAAATTTTCGATGATCCGATATGGCCCAATGTATAACTCCGCAAACTTATGATAAATTTTATTTGCGGGATCGGAGATCGCTGGTCGTTTGACAAGAACAAGTTCTCCAACTCGCAATGGACGATGGTACCTTTTTCCACGCAATCGCCGTAATCGCTTCTCTGCCTGTTCTTTCAAATATTCCGCCGTCGTTTGTATGCAGAGTTCCACGGATAAGCGGGGGTCTTGAGGGCATTGGATTGCATTCACCCAGGGTCTCTTAGGAACTTCGTCGAAGTGAACGACGCTTGGGATCATCCCAGTTGACTCGTGGACCGTCCCATTCACACATTCCTCAATAATAGGAAGGACGTCCACCCATCGCCAATGTTGACGGGAACAGTAGATCCGGCAAAATTTGCCTATCTCCCGCATTATCCGCTCGGCTGGATTTGATTCGGGGTGGCGAATCGAACTCAGGTGATGCTTCACCCCCAGTCGTTCGATATCCCTTTTAAAAGCTCCGGACGTGAATTGAGAACCGTGATCTGTTAAAATACACTCTGGTTTACCCATCCTCGGAATGATTTTATTCTTTATCTGATTGATGACAGCTCTGGTATTCGCTTTTTGTACGGGGCAAAGTTGGATAAACTTCGAAAAGACATCGACGCAAACCAAAACATGCTGCATCCCGCGTCGTGCCTTGGGTAAGGGACCGTAAAAATCTAGCGCGAAGAGCTCTTTGGGCTGTTTCGGCAACAAAGGCCGCGGCAGTTGTTTAAGCAAAAAGGTATTGTGCTTCACCCGCTGGCATATATCGCATGTCATCAATACACGGCGGACAATCTTCCTCATATTTGGCCAAATGAAGGTTTCCTTTAACGTTGATACAACCTTGTCGACCCCGGCGTGACCAATGGCTCGGTGTGCCAACCAGACTAAGTCCTCTTGTAAAACGGGCGGCACTACAATCCTGTATCGAGTGTGATTATCATCGACAAACTTATGGAGAATCCCGTTGAAGTAATTGTACCGTTCTGCCTTCTTCTCTATTTCTGAGTGCTCGGCGGTACCCGGTTGTAATTTCCGCTTGAAGAACTCGATCAATTTCCCTGTTTCCGGATATCTTTCCTGCTCCTCCCCTATAGTTTTCAACCTTTCTAGAGTGGCATGGTCTTCATCTTCCAGCTGGATGTGAAAAATGGAAGTTTCGCTGGAGTCCGGGTTTCGATTTAGGGCATCTGCAATAATGTTGTTTTTTCCAGCACAATGCTCAACCGTTAAGGCAAATTGTTGGACGAAAAGACACCAACGATTGACCCTTTCGCTCGTCATTGTCGACTTGAGCATGAAAGTTAAGGCCTTATGGTCTGTCCGAAGGACAATGGGGAAGCCATAGATATACTTCCGCCAGTGACCTAGGGCTGTGACGATAGCCAACATCTCGAGTTCAGTCACTGTGTATTTGAGCTCGTGAGTTCTCAATTTGCGGCTCATAAATGCCAGATATGTGATTTTTGGTTGTGCCTCCGGGTCTTCTTGGTACAATACAGCACCGACCCCAATTTTCGATGCGTCTGTTTGCACAATGAATTTCTTAGAATAATCTGGGTAACCTTATTTAATGCTGTTGGCGAGGAGTTCCTTCGTCTTATTGAAAGCGGCTTCGCATTCCTCGTCCCACTTCCAACGGTTATTTTTCTTTAGCAAATTTTGGAGGGGTGCTACGACTTCGGTATACCCAGGACAGTGATCAGAGAAGAAATTACAGATCCCTAAAAATTGCCGAACGTGCTTGACCCTAGTTGGTCTTGGAAAGTTTTGAATTGCTTGAATTTTGACGGGGTTTGGGATCACGCCATCGGAGTCAATCACGTGTCCCAAAAATAAAATACTCCTTTGACAGAACTGTGACTTTGGAAGGTTGACTTTAAAGTTGGTTCGATCCAGATCGAGCAAGAGCTTCTTGATCTTTTCGAGATGGTCCTCGACTGTCTCAGATGCCACCAAAATGTCATCGATGTACCTTACCGTAAATGCCTTTACCTCGTCGCTAAGGTTTCTATCGAGAGCTCGGATAAGAGCAGATCCCGCGTTCATAATGCCGAACGGAAGTCGTTTGCAGACGTATGTCGTCTGGTCAAACATAAACCCAGTCAAAATTTTGGTCTTCGGGTCTAACTCTACGTGATGAAAAGAGGAAGTTAAGTCGACCCCAGAAAACAACTTCATATGCCGAAATTTCTTCAGGATGTCCTTGATACAAGGGGCTTGATCATACTCGGGGACTAAGCGTTTATTAATAGCCCTCGCGTCAAGGCAAACGCGAAGAAACCCATTCGCTTTTTCAACAATTACGAGTGGGTTCAGGAAAGGTCTTGGGGACTTCATAATTAAACCACTAGCCTCCATCTCGCCAATGATTTTACTGACTTTGTCATGATACTTTTCTGGTACCGGATACGGGCGTTGCCTAAATGGTTCCCAACTGTTGACTACCAAGGTATATTGAAAGTTTGGGATCTTCCCCGGTCGCGAACCGAAGACTTCTTTACATTGTTCTAAAATATTGAGTAGTTGGTCCTTTTCATTTTCCCCAATTTTGGCTTCATGAATTTTCCCTTGAATGGTTGAATCCAACGATGGTGCCTCTTCTGTCTCCAATGCTGCGATTGTCATTCCAGATTCCTCAAAGACTTTGTGGCAGATTACGTCCAATCCTATCCCGCTTTCTTCTCCCTCCGGGTTTCCTGAACAGATCTGTGTCGTCCAAATTCTTTCCTCGGTTTCTAAGTCCTCAAAATCATTTAACTTCATCTCGGTTTGGGCCGAATCAAATTTTAAACAAATTTCGTTCGTCTCCATATTAATGTGGGCTTTATATTCCCTTAAGAAATCTGAACCGATGATAATATTATATTCAATTTTGGATAAAACGATAAATGGATGGGAAACAATGTCCTTTCCAATCTCCAGGTCCAGATACGCTTGGCTATTGCAGATTGTGGTCCTGTCCGGAATTACTCCACGAACCTTGACATTTGATATTGGGATAACCGGGATATCATTTTTGGATTGAAGTTCTTGTAATAGAATTCTAGAGACAACGCTCACGCTGGCTCCCGTGTCCACAAGACAACGAACTCGAACCCCGTTAACCCTGATGTAAATAACGGGTAGTTCTCTTATGACCTTAATGTCTGTTTTCAACTGTTCCTCCAGTAAATCATCAGCTTGCACCACCCAGGTGTCTATCGTAATGACCGTCCATGACGTCTCCTGAGGATCGATAGCTTCCGAAAATCCGGCTATCTCCCCGCTTAGTAGTTGGGCTTTTTTTAAGGCGATTCCCCTCTGTGGCCTCATACTCTGGCGCACAGGGGTTCAACCTCCCTTGATTCGCGTTATGCTGCTGTAACGCAAGACTCTCTGCCCCTTGACACTCATTTGTTTGGGAGAGTTGCCTTATGGGCTGCTCCCATATGTCTCCATTACTTCGCGCCTCGCGCAGTTCTTTAACGTACCGTTGAGATTCTTTCTTGCGGTCGTTCTGGTCTCCCTGACGATAATCTCCCCGTGGTTGCGGATTCCTATCGTTTCTAGGTTGCCATTTCGGATAGGGTCGCCGGTCCTTACGGTAATTATCTCTCGTATAGGATTGCCGACCGTAACTCCGCCTATCCTCCTTCCACGGACGAGGATTCCACCTACTATCCCTTGAATGGTTATTTGTAGCGTACAATTCCCGCGTACTTGTCCCTTGGTCCTTTTGACCGACCGAATTAGCATTTCCTTGGCAGTTCACGATGTTTACCATTTCAGTCTGCCTGGTCCGCATGTGTTGGCCACACGACGTCTGGTCCAGATGCCGCAACACTTGCTCCATCTCAACAGCTGTTTTTACATCTGCCGCTATCAAGATACGCTGCACGTCAGCGGGAAATTGTTTTGTGAGCGCTGCCAATAGTTCGCCTTCTGCCGGAGGGTTGTCCAACTCCCTCATCTTCACTAGCTGTCCTGTGAAGTACTCGCAGAAGCGCGTCGGTCCCGTCATCGAATACCGACGTGAGTACAGTTCGAGGCGCAAACCCTGCTGCGTTTGCATCCCCCAATATTTGTCTAGAAATGCCCTCTTAAAGCTTTCGTACCCGTCGAAGCAGTATCGAAATGCTTGGAACCACACAAGGGCCTGGTCCTCTAAAAATTTCTCGACAACCCGTAACTTTCGTTCAGACGAGATCCGGTTATCGCTCATGTAACCGTCCATCTCAATCAAAAATTTCTTTGGCGTCATATTGCCGCCGGGTTTGAAACGTTTTGGTTTGTCGTCCGCCATCTTCACCATGTTATAGATGGGGATAGGTTCGACAGGATGGAATGTTGAGTTATGCCCTGGTGTCCCCGCTATCTGATCTTGACTCATATTCATTGTCTGGAAGAGTCCTGATCTTTCGGATTCGGGCTTTGTGTCGAACGGATTAAATTGACTTGGTTTCATTGGGCTAAATTCCTTCCCAACTTCCGGAAAATTCTTCCCTACTTTAATTTTCCCAAACTCTTCCTTTAGTTCCTGAATTATGGCGTCGTGGGTGTCTACTTTGAGCTTGACCTTCTGAGTTCTATGTGACCAATCCTCGATCCTGTCTGAAAGTTTATCGTCCCTCTTGTCGATTTCTTCCCGGATCGCGGTAATGTTTACGGACGTTAGCTCTCTTTCTTCTGCTACACGCAGTTCGATCGTGTCGGTAAACTCCTGTCGTAACGCTTCGGCTTTATGGCGTACGTCATTCAGCTTCATCTGGGTTTGGGATATTTCCCGAGTTATTGCCTCAGTTTCCCTACGCTGATTTCCTTGGTATTCAACTGTCGCCTTCATATGTTGGTCTAACTGCTCCGCGACACTTGTGCTTTGAGCCTCAACACAGTCAATGCGTTCAATTGCCGTATCCATGGTCTTACTGATCTCCTCCTGCTTTGCCTCAACGCTCCCTACTCGTTCTTCTAAACGTTCGGTTATCTTAATGCAGCGTTCCCGATCGACTCTCAATTGTTCGACCAATTCGTCCTGCCGCTCATCGATTCGCTCTAATCGCTTATTTATTTCCTCCCTTCCTACCTTACACTCTGTCTGTACCTGGTCTATCATTTCTTTGATGTTTTCCTGAACGTTTCCAATAGCCTGACTCAGTTTTTCCGTCATCTTTTCCTGAATATCCTCACTATTCTTTTTCAGTTTTTCCGTTAAATTACCCTGAATACTTTCACTCGTTTGAATCAATTTTGCCTGCATGTCCTCGCTATTTTGATTCAATTTTGCCTGCATGTCCTCGCTATTTTCCCGCATCAGTTCCTTCATACCCTGCATATCTTCGCTACACTTATTTAATTTGGCCTTCATGTCCTCGCTATTTTGATTCAATTTTGCCTGCATGTCCTCGCTCAACTCCCGTAAGAGTTCCCTGAATACTTCCATATCCATTGTAATACAACTGTGTTCATTAAAAATGAGACCCCCTTCACCTTCGGACCTTGGACCTCGGGTTGATAGACGCACAAAACAATGTTCATTCAAGAATGCGTTCCCCCCGTTCAACTTCGAAAAATTTTGAAAATCAAAACATTACTTCCAAAACACCGCCTCAAACACGGCTAACTCGAAGTTGCCTAACATGTACACCCCTGTTTCACCGAGTGCATAAACAACTTTTAAAAACATAGCCTTTTTCATCAATAATCAATTTTGAATAAATTAATCACGCGCGCATTAAATTACCAACACTGGTGGCATATGCCAATAAAGCAGGTCATCCGTCAAGCATTGAGGCAGATATACCCGATACAATAGGTCATACCGTCCCAAGACTTTCCGTCCTAAACCTAATTTATTGCCATTTCATAATCAGCTCAAGGGCCTGAGGTTACCCTTGCTAAATCACGAGAAATCTACCTTAATATGTAAATAACATTCACTACTAGCAATGAGGCCTACATCAAACAGTACCTTCCGACTCATACCCGCGAATACGATTACCTGAAGGGTATCGATATTCATTTTTCCCCAGATTCTGAAAAATCATTTCATTGTTTCCTGGACTCGATTGAATCCTTATTTACCTTCCGGGTACGTCCATTGCTTTGAATGACCGTCATGGTTATTGCAATGATAATAATAATAATAATAATAATAATAATAACCACGACATACCGAAAAATTCCTCAAATAAACATTTATTATTTACTTAGTCATTCAGATTTAACTACTGGTCCAATTACGTGCATCCAAGTGTGAACTAAATCAGTTCCTTGTCATAATTGGCCATTCCTATCCATTTTAACTTAGGCATATGTGCCATGCGCCCAATAAAGAAAAAAATTCAAATCCGAAAATACCTACCGAAAAATGCCGAAAATGCCTACACGCAAATGCCGAAAATGCCGAAAATGCCAACACGGAGGGCGCCATATGGAACCTTTCCCACCGTCCCCCATGACTCATGGGACCATGTGACAACAAACCAACCCTTTCGGGTCACGAACACATGGGACCATGCTCCACGGAAGTCGATAGTCAAGGGATCTTTTTGGTCTGTGCCGATTTCTCCTCATTGGGATTGTATACTTAATCCGCTCACATGAAGAGTTATCGACCATTCGACTCAGCTAGATCACAGCTACTCTCCCGTTCCTGAGGTCTGAACACGGACTCCTCAGGGCCGAAGAACGTTCGCGGCATAAAGAGGCTATCAAACAAAAGCTATCTTAAAGGCCTACAATGAACGGAAGAGGATTCTGGATGCATGTTTTTCGGTATAGATAGGCATGAAATCGTTTGGAACAATTTACTACTCACTCGGTGAAATATACAAATTTACATACACTCTTGATACTTCTTACACAATTAATATGAGCAAATCACTTATTTTAGCAGCGGAAAAATCCGGGCTGCCATTGACATCGGCTGTTACCTCCACATTCCACAGACAAAATCTATGTGAAAGGCAACGTTAGCTGTTATTTTCTCTACTCCAATAAATTTTCCTTTTTGACACAGACGTAGATATCCATATCCCTCTCTACCAAAACAGAGAATAACCGAGAGGTTGTTAATATGATTTCACTTTTTCACATACTATCACTTTGAATTGCCTGTGTCATATATTGCTTACATAATTATTACATTAGTTTGGATGTATGCTACACAAATTGTTTTGTGTATTATCGCGATTGTTTTGTGCGCGTCATCACCCGGTTTAGCATAAACCACTGAGTACCCTATCATATTCACAAAAACAAACAAAACAAGCCATGTTCCCCCAATGCGAGTATTCCATGGGACTGAATCCCGTATTACACATTAGACTCTATTTACACAAAAGAAAAATGTCCGCCTTTGAATGGTCGGCTAACGCTAGGAATCAATGAAGTAAAGATTAAAAACATAATTAATCCGAACATTCTGACCATATCAGAAATCCGTCACTAAAACACGGAGAAGGAAAGAAAAAGGACTCAAGTCTTCCATATAAAATAAACACAGACTTGAACAACGAACTATCATTTGCAATCACTACCAGTGGACTTTCATGAAGTCTAGATTCAAATCGACATCGATTAAAAGTAACCAACAAAAACACATCCTGAAAAAGAAAATATATCAAACACATGTATCAATAAAGACGATGGCTGTAATTTAACCGTTGTAACCCGCTGTCTTAGCGAGCTGTTGATCACTGCTGTGCCCACGTGAGGTTCGAACCTGAGACTCTGGTCGTCTCCATCCAGGGTACTGTAATCAAGCCCTAATTAATCTAATCGTGTATCGAACTCTCATAACAAAAATAAACATCTATATTGCTCTGTAGGTCATGGTCTACGGGGTGGCAATTAAAGCACTTGCTGTCTTTATTCTCAAAAGAAACCAGAATGTTGGTCCGAACAACCTTTCTGCTTGTATATCTTCCTCCCTGTTCCAGATTCTCCCCTCTCAGCCATAAATTCACAGCTGACACTTGTCCCACGGTCCGGAGACAAAAAAAACACCATTCAGCCTGCTTCCCGCTAGGCCTTTTTCTCTCTGTGTCCATCAAATTAATTCATTAGAAAACTGGCACATTTTATTCAATGCTCGGACCAGCCCACATACATTCAGTACACGAGAATCATTTCTCAAATTCGACCGTTAATTCACATTTCATTCTCTCATATCTCTGGAGGTCTGGAGTTCGACTCGTGTCTTCTCTCCTTCCAAAGTGCACCATCCGTTAGCCCCTGACCACAGCAATACTCCTATTTCTCCGCCTCTGAGGCGAGTGTGTGTACCTATCAGATACTACCCTATCTATCGGTATAAATCATCAATCAAAATACCTTAGGTAAAATAATAACAATACTAATAATAATAATAATAATAATAATAATAATAATAATAATAATAATAATAATAATAATAATAATCTTCTAACCTTTTGCTTGAAATGTATAGTATCAAAACACTGCTCAAGTTACATTAAGAAAATAATAATAATAATAATAATGAAATTCAAATTAATTTAAATTATTAAATCCTTCCAAACCACTAACAGACCTACATCTAACCTCAATAGTGTAGTGGAGGACAGGGGTTCAAACCTCGGCACGTCATTCCTTGAACATCACCAGTTACAGCCAAAACTTATATTACCATGCAACAACATGCTATTCCTGACTTTACGAACATAGTGCTGATTCTAGCCCAAGTTTTCCTTTCATACGGGCACTTGTTGATGACTCTGTCACCTCGCTAATCCCTACGTAACTTAGGCACTTGCTCAGATGAGATCTACATTATTAATCTACATATCATTCTACTCCTTTTCCCCCCTCAATTCCTTCTCAGCACTAAATAAACAAATTATAATAACATGCAAATATATCCAGTAAAAGGGGTCCCCTATTCTATACACTAACACAGGATCACTCCCTTTCCATATCTAATTAATTTATTGAAACAAAAATGAATAAAAGGATTCCCGACCATTCTTGGGCGGATTAAACCTATTTATATATGTTATTTTAACCCTATACTTCATGACTATTATTTACAAAGGGAAATACTAGCATTGGAAAGAAACATAACTTGGTACTCAACAGTTGACGTCTTCGGCCCTGTCCGGAGGATCCGGAGGCCTGCCCATGTTGGATTACTCCATGGCGCGGGATCCTGTAGTCCTGGAGTTCAGAAGTTCCATATCTTGTCTTGCGTAATCCATTTTAGTAACACACGGATCACTGAAATTAGATTGTAATTCACACAATTTATCAATTTCTTGCACACGTGTTACCGTTCACTCCTATTACTTCTTTGCCTACCCACTGCCAGTTACAAGGAGATGAATATATCGGCTACTTTCAGCTAGTCTATTACACTGTCAAACCGGGCGTTCCCAGCATTCGTATGATGCAGAATTTTCTATCCCTATCTTCTGTATGGTTTAATAGTTCAGGAACACTCCTCACTAAATTGTTAATCAGTTAATAATCTGACCTACGCTCTGTTCAGAAACAGCGTGATTTTATACAGTTCTTTGTTCTGCTCGAGAAATTCTACGTACTATCAAGTAGTTGTTATGCAAAATCCTACTTCATCTTTCACGAAGTCTTAGTCTACTTTGCAACCGATATCTTAAGTATATCTCATTACCGTAATCGTCTGTTGCCTATCACAAATTATAATCAAAAAAACTGAAAGATTTTCCCTGCCGCTTTGTTCACATAGTATACCAAGGAGCGGTAATCCGATAGCGAAGCGACCGTCGTTTCCCGTCGAAAGCTCCTCAACGACTACTCAAGTTCCCTGGAACTGCAAAAAACTTATACTAGCCCCGGTGGTAGGGGCGGTTTAGTGACTTCATCCCCACTCTTATTTCGATTGCTCCTGGATAAACCAGCCTGTCGAAATTAGCAATACGCTAGACTGTGTGACTTGGTTATGCACAAGTACGCTATGCCATGCGGAATTGGATATGTTCGGCGGATCTGCCGTAATTAATTTATCATCTTGGAGGGGAAGTAGGGAATCCCCAAAGGCATCTGGCTTCAGCCATCGCGTCCGTACGCTATGGGTATTATGTAAGTTGTTTACCACCGCCTTTCGCTTGGAGAGTATTTTCTACCAGAACTCCTGACTTTATAATTCCACCAAAATTCAGCACACTACTCTAACGGGTGCAGTATTGTTAATTAAGCCTTATTTATGCCGAAATGCATTAAAATTTTCCCGATTGCTTTGGCATCGCTGTACGCTGGCAGATGTTTTCCAATATGGAGTCGCTAAATAGTGTTCTTCTCCTGCTTCTTCTATGACGTGTGCCTAGCTCGGGGATTCCTTAAGCCACCCAGTGGGCGGATGAAGGCGCCTCTCTGGCGGGCTTCGTATTGCGCAACCTGACGATACCCCCAGCATCCACACAAAGAAAGCTTGCTGCCAGCTTCCTTACCAAGCATATCATTTGAAATAAATACTAATTGTGCCGGTACGGTCACAGTATGCTGGCAATAGATACGATGAAACATTCTTAACTATAATTTATTCTATTACAAATTTACTAGCAAGCATGAAACACTTTATTGTTTTTCTGATCCTATAAATATAGATAGATAGATAGATAGATAGATAGATAAAGCCTTTATTTTCTGTGGCGAAGTTAGGGCTCTTGGCCCTTTCTTACACTTAAGAAATTGTATACCACCGCCTCTCCTACCGTGCCGGTCAACATTCTGATGGTAAAAATATTTTCGATAAATTGGATTCGAACCGTTTTGTCACGAATTCGGACGATGCTGACTTAACGCTTTAGCGACCACAGCCACCAGGTACCGAGTGAAGAGCCGACGTATTACACGATTTATGTAGGAATATTTTTATGCTTCACATTACAGTATTCATACCACCAACAGTATTTTACAGTATATAATATTATAAAGAGACTGCAATTTCAGGTCTGTGGTCCCCGTTGTTGATGAAAAAAAAATGCTTGCTGCATCATATCTTAAAGCAACCAGAATCATTGCTTCTAGCGAAATAGCATTATTTCGTGCAGTTGACGTTTTAAATGAATCCTTCTTCGATACTAGACAATCCTTGCTGTTCGCTTATGAATTATAAATCCATCAAAGAACTCCGTTACATCCGATTTTCCAAGACTGTAAACTTTTGTTGGAACGCGGCTTCTTAACCTATCTTGCACATCAAAATTATTTCCTATTTAACCAAAGACTTCAATAAATTCTCCCATTTTTCTAATGCTAATACTAGGTTATAATTTTAGTACGTTTTTCATTAAAGAGCTGCAGTACTGGTAGTCAAAACTAACCCTTCTATTAGGAAAATCACAGATACGTTAATAAAATGTCAAGAAGGTTGAATATAAACAGCAGTTTAAACCAACAATATAGAAGGTTTAACTCTGAGCCAGGCTTAAACTTGATACAAAGTTTAAACCAATATGGGGAAAATGAATGTTAGTTTAAACTCAGACTTAAACCAGATTAAAATAAACCTAGTTTAAACTCATTTGGGGAAAACGGCCCTTGGTAACCTGAATTGCGGTTCAGAATATGAACCGTCTATTAACGAATGTCGGCTCATCTTCAGGGCAATGCCACGAGGAGTGTTTCTATTGAGGTGGCGGGATAAACTAAGCACCGTCACTGTTTCGAAGCATCGATGTAGCTGACACGTACGAACAGCTGTTATTCCTGATCATGCGATACGACACACGAAGCAATCTCACTGCTTCGAAACAATGAAGCGTTGATGTGTCGAGGCATCGAGACAGGTTATTGCGCCAGCTCAATGTTTCGAAACACGCACACACACTAGCACACTGAAGTCCAACAGCGAGCCCAACGGCACGATCGGGGAAAAACCTAACACGCACACTGCCTAATAACCCAGTCTATTGTACTTCTTATTTGCGGCCGTAAAAACCTTAATTGGATTTTTTCTTTGTCTAGGGGGTCATGAATCTTAGAGATCCGTCAGAATCCAGGGGGCTGGACGTTTGCATGAATACACAATTTCGTTGACTAATATCGCAAAGTAAACAATAGAACTTTTTTTGCTATTGGCTTTACGTCGCACCGGCACTGATAGGTCTTATGGCGACGATGGTGCAGGAAAGGGCTAGGACTGGGAAGGATGCGGCTGTGGTCTTAATTAAGGTACAGCCCCAGCATTTTCCTGGTGTGAAAATGGGAAACCATGGAAAACCATCTTCAGGGCTGCCGACAGTGGAGTTCGAACCAACTATCTCCCGAATACTGGATAATAGCCGCACTTAAGCGACTGCAGCTATCGAGCTCGGTAAACAATAGAACTGAGGGCAAGCAGAGCGACTACGAAGACTCCCACCTGATAAATTAATTATGGTTTTAACAATACATTATTTCACTTTACCACCAGTCGACTCCGGATGAAAGATGAAATGAAATAGTGTCCGAGGACATATTCAACTCGCCAGGTGCATCTCTTTCGATTTGACTCCAGGAGGCGACCTGCGCGTCATGATGAGGATGAAATGATGATGAAGACGACACATAAACCCAGCCCCCGTGCCAGATAAATTAACCAATGGTGGTTAAAATTCCCGACCATGCCGGGAATCAAACCCGGGACCCCTGCAACCAAAGGCCAGCACGCTAACCATTTAGCCATGGAGCCGGACGACTCTGGAAGAAAAATGCATAGGATCGATTCCTATCTTCATACATCAATCGCTTAATCTAGGTAGAGAATTTCTGAGTTTCTATATTTCATAGGAGGAAGCCTTGGACCTGGAAAATGCCGATTCATTGTTAAAGCTTCTGCCAGAGCGTGACACTTATACCAATCCACACCTCAATGAGTGAACATAATTTTGTATTATGCGTATGCATGGCATTATTACTTTACTTATGATCCTGTTTGACTTTTAACGCCGGCCCCGTGGTGTAGGGATAGCGTGCCTGCCTCTCGCCCGGAGGCCCCGGGTTCTATTCCCGGCCAGGTCAGGGATTTTTCTTTCGACCCGAGGGCTGGTTCGAAGTCCACTCAGCCGACGTGATTAGAATTGAGGAGCTATCTGACGGTGAGATTGCGGCCGCGGTCTCGAAAGTCCAGAATAACCACCGAGAGGATGCGTCGTGCTGACCACATGGCCTCCCGTAATCTGCAGGCTTTCGGGCTGAGCAGCGGTCTCTGGGCAGGCCAAAGCCCTTTCAAGGGCGTAAGTGCCGTAGGGTTTTGTTTTTTTTTTTGTTTTTTCAACACTTATCTTACGACCGAGCAAGGATAACTTGGTAGAAGGAACCTTAAAGTGAAGCGCTTAGCAACTAAGCTTCAACTCATATAAATATGAACAGTTAAACAGGCTCATAAGGAAAGCAACACTGTCCACGCAAACGCCATCGTGGTCTAAAAAAGTACTTTGGAGTTCGATTTGCACAAGCTTAAGGCACTTAACTTCAGGTAAACAAATTCAAGAAATGAATTGGTTTAAAATCCCACTCTTAGCTTTCGAATTCAACTCTTGGCGAATGTTACCTAACTTGTGAGTTAGAGACACATTATTCCCAATCCTGTCCCATGTAATTAATAATGTAATTGGTTTTCCGTCCTACTAAATATACATTTGACGGTATTCGGAGACGCCAAGATGCCGGTATTTTGTTCCGGTTTTTTTGCGTGCCGGTAAATCTATCGACAAGGGGCTGATGTATCAAATACCACAGGAGTGAGCGTGATTTTAACCCACAAACTTGGGCTCGGAAGGCCAGGATTAATACTGTCTGAACCACTCAGTTTGCCGTGATTACAGAAACACTGCATAATCGTCTTTCTTTTCTTCTTCTTCTTCTTTTTCCCTTCTTTTCTTTCTTCATGATCATTAATTTTTCTCCTACAGCTTGTTCCACACACTGGTGTAGTTGCAAGTGCGAACTGTGCCTTCCACGTGGACTTCACTCTGTTCTACGATCGAATACCCTTGATGACGTCAGCCCTACTTGGAGGAATGTTTTTTACTATTACGTGTTTCAATGGTGCTTGGTAGTATGATACGTATCTATATGAAGAGACAAAGAGGTGAATTGAACCCAAACTCCAAAAGCCCCTGGTACAATAGCCCTTGAAGGGCCTTGGCTCAGCCCGAAGGCCTGCAGATTACGAGGTGTCCTGTGGTCAGCACGACGAATCCTCTCGGACGTTATTCTGGGCTTTCTAGAGCGGGGCCGCTGTCTCACTGTCAGATAGTTCCTCAATTCTAATCACGTAGGCTGAGTGGATATCTAACCAGCCCTCAGGTCCAGGTAAAAATCCCTGACCTGGCCGGGAATCGAACCCGGGTAAGAGGCAGGCACACTACCCCTGCACCACGGGGCCGATCAAGAGGTGAATTGGGACGAACACAAAATCCAGTTCCCAAGCCAAAGGAATTAACAAGACGTTACTAAAATCTTTGACATGGCCGGGAATCGAACCCGGGGCCCTCTGAACCAAAGGCCGCTACGCTGGAATCGGTGTGTACAGGAACTACGTCATTACAAGTTTTTGTATACTACAATAGATGTTATACGCGCTAAAATAATAATCTTATGGCCTCAGCTACCGTGTCCAAGCATTTTTTGATTTGATGCATCTGGCTGCTAGCTCGACGTTCCGTTTTACTCTAAGCCTACTAGATGGCAGAGTGAACCGAATACCTCTCTTAGGCGTCTATGGCTGAGTTTTAATGAATTTTGTCGGGTAAACACCAAATGTGCCACTAGAGATCTCTTACATGCTGACATCGTACAACATGGAGTGTCGAATGGACTAACCCCCCTCCCCTCTTCAAAAATCCGACTACCTTTGCCGGGTTTGAACCCGCTCTCTTGAGGGAGGCCGACACTCCACCACAGATCCATAGAAGGAACTTGTATACGCACTAAGTGCATAGGACTGCTCACGATGCTCCAAGTATTTAACATGAGACAAAAATAAGTAAGTAAAACATTAACTTTTAACTAACGTGAGTTCATGTTAGATCTGATTCACTCACACCCACATGACCCGTCGCGCTAATTGATGTGAAAAAATCTTATCTCTGTTTTGTATTGCGCCAGAACACATTTTCTCCACTAATGATCCCCGAGTTCTCTCACGCATCCGTAATGCACATGGTAATGTGTTTCCTTTGTTGCGTTGTTCAACATAATTGAGAAATTCAAGATGTTTTTTAAATCTCACTCTGGTTCGGTTTGGGTTTACAACAACGTATTTCGTTTATAAATAATAATGTTATTGGCTTTACGTCCCACTAACTACTTTAACGATTTTCGGAGAAGCCGAGGTACTGGAATTTAGTCCCGCGGACTTTCTTTAATGTGCTAGTGAATCTAGGGGCTGGCTGGCCGAGGCGGTAAAGGCGTGCTCGGTTCGCCCGGAAGGACGTGGGTTAGAATCCCCGTCAGGAAGTCGTAAAATTTAAGAAACGAGATTTCCACTTCCGGAGGTGCATATGGCCCTGAGGTTCACTCATCCTACACCAAAAATGAGTACCAGGTTAATTCCTGGGGGCAAAGGCGGCCGGGCGTAGAGCTAACCACTCTACCCCATCACGTGCCGAGGTTAACAATGGTGGAAGCCTTTACCTTCCACTCCTCCAAGGGCCTTCATGGCCTGTACGGAGGTGACTTTGCTTTTTTGCTAGTAAATCTACCGAAACGAGACTGTCGTATTTGAGCACCTGCAAATACCACCGGACTGAGCCAGGATCGAACCTGCCAAGTTGGGGTCAGAAGGCCAGCGCTTCAACCGTTTGAACCACTCAGCCCGGCGAATTCGTTTATTGTGTCTCTTAGGCTCTTATTGCACAGGGCAGCCAGGTCGCGCAGCCAGGTCGCGCAACCTCTCATCGGGCATGGACTGTTATGGATGTTATTACACGAGGGCAGCCAGTCGCGCGACCACACTTTGTTGACCTTGAGGCTTCTCTACCCGGCAAGCAATCTGGCGACCACTGGTGATAGCCGGGCGTTGAAATATATGGGTCTTATTACACAAGGCAGCTATAGAGCATCCAGCGTTAAGAAAAGACTACAGGCCTTATGGGCTTTTACTTCTATTGGTGTTACCCACTTTAGCTCTACATGTATATAAAAATTATAATGAATTCCTATTAAAATATATAATTTTTCTTATCAAACAAGCATAGGTTGTGCCATACAATACTGAAGAAGACGTAAAATCATTTTGATATCTTTGAGTTTATCCTTTTAAATATCGTATATGCGGTTCAGTACACGGAACAGCCGGCCATGCTTGTCGCATTGCGCGCCGCATTTCAGCGTGTAGTGCGGAAGTGTGTACAGTAGTCAACACGTGTAATAACTCAGCTTAACCACTGCGAGTCATCATTGGTGAAGTCAGCGCGGCATGTTTCCCTTTTTGTGTGTGTCACTCATTACAGTGATTGCTTATGTAAGGGAGATATTCGGCAGAGTCAAGTGATCGTCTTCCTCGGGCGCATAGTGTTTTGTTATAAATACAGTACGGTATATTGTGTTTCATTTTTCGTGCATTGCATTGCTTTTGGTTGTTTGTATCGTGTATTGTTTTTGTTTGTTTAGTATTTTATATAATCAATCAGCGAGTAATACCTTTAAATTATAGCTGAACATGTGAAAAGGAGAAGTAGTGAAGTTGTCAGGAGAAACGAACGGCAAATGGTGCTTAATTCATTTTCATATTTGAAAACAAAGCATCCAGGACGAAGTGTAAACTGGGTAGTAGATAAAGCCGTTTTAGGAATTTCGAGGTTTTCCGTCTTCAAAATAAGGAAGGAAGCCAGCGAAGGGCCACTCCAGAGTCCCAGCAAGAAGCGGGAAAGAAAAAAGTTAATTCGCAGAAATTCCAGACTCATTAAATACGATGATTTTGTCAGAAGTGGAATACGGCGCACTGTTCATGAATTCTATTTTAGAGATGAACCGCCAACTCTGAACACAATCCTCACTTCCGTAAACAGCAACCCCGAACTACCTGATTTTAAGAAATCATACGAATAGGTCATTCAGCATTCTGTATTTTATGTTGCGGAAGAATATTTAAATGATCGTATTTTGTGATAAACATCAAGCCCTTGCATCTGTTGTCACATACGAGTAATTTTATCTGAAATGAGCTGAAGGATACATCACGGAGATAGAGATATCTTGCCGTCAGCTTCCTGTGTTGTAACCACATAGTATTTGCCTTAATAATGAAATATTTCTGGGGGCTAATACAGTCAGCACTGCGCTCCCTTAAAGCAACAACGATCATGAAACTTTCTCAGATATAAGAAACAAGACAATCATTTCGGTTTCTGGACATGCATGTTATTATTATTATTATTATTATTATTATTATTTAGTTCGCATCCCTGCATGTTCAAACTCTTACGAAATTTCATGACTGTAATTTCATTAATGACGGGAGATAATCTGGCATTTATATTATTATTAGTCTTGCAACAGCTGTACCAAGCGATGTATAATTTTGTGTCATCACTGTATTTTACAAGCAGTGTCCGAGCCGCGGTGAGTGAGCGAGTATGGCAACAGTGGAAGGCAGCAGGTCCATAAGGCCTGTAGTCTTTTCTTAACTCTGGATGCTCTATAGAGACCGGCAGCCACAGTTTACAGTAGTTACGTATAGCCACGTGCTACTGTGCACTGCAAGTGGAAGTGCGCTATGGATAATATAAGTGCTACTGGAAGTGTAGAGAAAGGAGAAAAGAAGAAACAGGAACAACTTTTGAAAGAGTGTCAAACGTTCATAGACGCAAAAGTGAACACTGAAGATTTCATCTGTGAAATAGAAAGACGCCCTCAGATTTGGAACAGTAGTATCGAAGAATATAGCAATAAGCATGTAAAATTAAATGCTTGGAACGAAGTTATGTGTATATTCATACCAGACTTCGAAGAACGGCCTTTACTTGAGAAGAATAACCTCCGCAAGTATCCCTTGCAAATAAGTTGCATTTTTTACTTATTATATTATGTATATTAAAAAATAAGGATATCAAGAAGCATTGCTTAGGCCTACTATAATTGTGAGATACCGTAACAAATTAGTGGGCTTTAATAGTTGCAATTATAGGCAAACATATAAGAAGAACAACGAGCTGACTGATAATCTAATTTTTTTTATTGGAAATATTTACATTTGTGTAGCGGTTGTGCACATCTACTGTCTGTTTAGATTCTGTCCATTTGCCAAGGTAAAGCTCCTGCTTCACTGACAAAGTAATCACAAAACTTATCCCTGAGCTGTTTTGCTTCATTCGTTGGGCGTTGATACCCGTCACTCCAGTCATATAAACGATCGACTGACAAGATGTCTTCATTTCTGAAACCATCTCGTTCCCTTACGAAATTATGTAAAACGCAACAAACTCGAATTATGGACTCGCACAATGATAGGTCAACATTCAAAGGGCGATGAAAAATTCTCCATTTATTAGCGAGTATCCCAAAAGAACACTCTATATTCCTACGTGCTCTGCTCAGTCTGTAGTTGTATACGCTTTGTTTAACACTCAAACACTTGCCTGAATAAGGTCTAAGTATTTCAGTTGTCAACACGAGAGCTTCATCACCAACAATCACAAAAGGCATAGGAACGTCAAATCCCTGAAAAGATGATTGAGCTTCAGGAATACTTAACGAGCCCTCATCAAGTTTCCTTTTGAAGACACTGTCCTTAAATACTGTCGAATCAGATGATTTACCATAAGCACCCACGTCCACAAAAATAAATTTGTAGTTCGCATCACACATAGCGAGTAGCAATATGGAAAAATAGTTTTTGTAATTATAGTACAAAGAATCGCTGTCTACTGGCTTCATTACTCGAACTTGTTTCCCGTCGATAGCTCCTATACAATGTGGGAAATTGTTTTTCTCATAAAACTCAGCAGCTGTTTTAAGCCAAAATTCTGTAGTGAATTCTGGAAAGCAAAGTGGTCTCACGTTTTTCCAGATGGCATTGCAAACCTGTCTTACAAATACTGAGATACCTGGTTGACTAATTATATACTGGTAGTGAAGATCATCGAAGTTCCTGTAGCCAAATACCTAGAAAAAAGAATATGTACCATAAGTAACTCGCCGACATTGTCACTCGCTCGCGCTTATTCTAACAACATCATTTTCTTTATTTTCAGTGACACTCATTCAAAGGAAATGGAAATCGATCCGTACATGTTATACAAGAGAAATTCTTCGGATAAAAGGTGTCAAGAGTGGTTCAGCTACCAAGAGGAAGACACAATATATGTATTTTAATCAGCTGCGTTTTCTTGAAACAACAGTTAAGAAAACTAGTACGAGTCTGGACGAAGTGGACATTATTGACCAAGAAGAAAGCTAAACTTCTGCTCCGTCATATACACCCACCATTAATACCACTTCAGCTAAAACTAGCAAGAGAATCAGCAATGAGGATGAGCTCATTCAAGTTCTAAAGAAAAGAATTGCATTGAAAGAGAATTCGAGTATCAGTGATGAAACTGATGAGGATAGGATGTTTTTGCTCTCTTTGCTAAGCGAAATTCGCAAAGTACCCGCGGAAAGGAAATTAAAACTCCGGGCTGATAGGATTTCCCTCGTCGCTGCAGCCCAAACTGGTGTACAACAAGGATGGCAGGAATCTGGGTACGCTGGACATCTCTACAACCCTGCGCCAGGACAAGCAATAAATCAACAACGTATCCTACAGCAGCCTATGCAACACCACCACCACATGCAACAGTATGCTCTCCAACAACACCACCACATGCAACAGTATCCTATACAACCTTCAATGCCACAATATCGTATTCAGCAACATCCTGTGCTACAACATTCCATCCAACGGTACCCTACGCAACAACCCCATGTGCCAGAAAATCCTGAGGTAGTAATTCAAGAGCCACAAATTCGTCTTCAGACCAGATTACAGCAAGGCCAAGCTACAAGTGTGACCTTACAATCTCCACTGCCCTTGGAAACTTCAGGCATATCCAATGACGAATCAGACGAGACTCAAATGAGTGACGTTTTGCAGTTTGAGTGATGTAAAATGGTAACCATGTATTTTATGACAGTGTACCTCAATGTGATGGGAGTTGATACAATCTGTTAATACATGCATTCATTTTTTAATTTCCTTAAATTCATTGGAATATTACGTTACTATAATATCAGTGGGTTAAATAGTAATGATATAAACTTACTTAAGTTATGCAAAAATCAACTTTTACGGTCCTGAATTATTATCCAGATTTAGTTTGTCCCGTGTTTTTGTTTAAACCTTCATGAGGAGGAAATATTTTTGACCGGGCAGAAACAAGAGATTTCGGCGAGAAAGATTGTCTCTTCGTGGTTTCATAGCCACGGCGATGATTCCAATTCCCATTCTGGCCAGCAGCGTCGCTGGGAGGGGTGTACTATGAGCCATAGCACACCTGGTGAAACACTGTTAACCACTCGGCACAAAATCACAAATCTGGATAGTAATTATGCATTTAAAAATGTAATAAAGGAAGTAAACTATAAAAAATATTAATTTTAAATTGAAACTCATTTGCTTACTTACCTTAAAGTTACTGCAAGTTTCCCTTCTGGTGTGATACATCTTCTCATTTGAGTATCGGTTCCTGATATATCAAGCTGTATTAATCGTAATAATTCATAAAAAGTCGACTTGGACATTTGCAAGTAATTGAAGAACTTGTTGTCGTCTGCACAAAGCTCATCAAAAAGAGTATAGTACAACCTTTTAGATTGTCGTGAAGATAGAATAGGGTGCACATGCATCTTTCTTCTCCTTCTCCTCCTCTTCTTCATCAATAGTACAAGGAGAAGCATATAGTCATCACTCATCTCTACTAGACAATTAATAAAGTAACTTAATACTCGAACTCACGAACACTCGTGTCTTCATCACTGGTCAAACAGACACTGAGTAACATGGAACTGTCTGGCTGCTCCACTAGTCGCTCGGCTCAAGCCAGGTCGAGCAGCCATGGCTGCGCGACCTGGCTGCCCTGTGTAATAAGAATAAACAGCGCCCACCTAGCTACTCTCTCGCTATAAACCACTGTCTTCATCACAAACATCAAGGCTTTGTGATCTCTCCTGATAGTTATAGGGAATCCCAAAAACACTTTCCTCCAATGCTGCACAGACTGAACAATCCCAAGCATCTCCAGCTCAGTAACGCTATATTTAAGCTCATGCTTCCTGAGTTTACGGCTAAAGAAAGCCAAGTAGTTCTTCTTGGAGTCCTCTTCTTCCTACTGGTACAGGACTTCACCAATCCCTACGGTGGAAGCATCAGTTTGTAGGATAAAGGTCTTATCGAAATTCGGGTATCCTAGCTTCACACTTCTAGCAAACATCTCTTTGGTATCCAGAAAAGGAAATCTCGTATTCCCTAGACCACTTCCATCGATTGTTTTTCAGGAGCAAATCTTGCAGAAGAGCCACAACCTCCGTGAAACTTGGGCAATGATCGCTGAAAAACTGACACATTCCCAAGAACTGCCTGACGTACTTTTATCTTAATTGGCCTTGGAAACCTGTCAATTGCCTGCAGCTTTACCGGGTTAGGAAGTACTCCCTCACCGTCAATGAGACGCTCTAAGAAGAGAACTTCCCCCTGCCCGAAGTTGGATTTCTTCAAGTTGATTTTAAATCCAGCAACCCTGAGATTTTCGAGGAGCAACTCGAGATGACGGAGGTTTCCTCCAAATCCTCTGATGCGAGCAAAATGTCATCAACATAGCGCGTGGTAATGGCTTTTACTTGCTCGGCGAGGTTACGATATAGGGCGCATATGAGAATTGCACGTGCATTTTTCACCCCGAAAGGCAAGCGCTTAAAAATGTATGTTTGCTGGTCGTACAGAAATCCAGCGAATAATTTAGACTTTGGATCGCACATTATACGATGGTACGATGAGGTGAGATCAATTTTAGTGGAACGGCGCTTGCCACTAAATTTCCTAATATCCTCTTTAATGGGTGGCGCTTGATCATGCTTATTTATTGCGGTCAAACGGTACGCCGTATCGAGGTACGTATTGCGCCATAATACGACCATTTTAGTCACCTACATTACCCTATCAGGCATTTTCTCGTATCCCCCCTATTTATACCGTAGAAAGAGGTGAATATTTCGATCCATGTCAAATTTCGTCCGCTTTTCGCAAGTTGAAAAATGATTTTGCTCATTTAGGAGACAGTTACAGTCGACCTACAGTTTTGGTTATTTGAGGTTTTGCCGTATCTCCATGAGCTTCACAATAAATTGCTTAAGAATAATAAATTAGGCTGAAATTTGATTATTGTTTCCACATATTCCTTCCGTTTTCCCATACATTCAAGGCAGCTAGAATAATGAAAGACGGTCTACATATGGCCAATGATCGTGTCAAGGAGCGTGCTGAATTTCGTGCATCTATTTGTCTTATGAGTGTGTGAATCAGTAACATAAATTATGGAAATTTTAAAAAATTGACCAAAACCGGGAAAATGAAGCTCAATCTAAGGTAGAAGGGGTCGAGATACGACAAAAAGTCAGGATCAAAGTTGTAGAACTCTTCATTTTAGGAGCCGAAAGTGCAATCCGTTTATTGATAACAATTACCGTTCAGCCACAAGATAGCTCGAAACGAAAGTCTGCACCGTCATTAAATTTGGCTTAATATTTCGATTTTTAGTGCGTAAAATATTAAATATTTGAACTTATTGCAATTTCTACGTCGGTTACAGGCTAGGAGCTACAACTTTGCCAAATTTTACTTTTTAGGCCACTGCATCATGGCGTCCGTCATTTTGTTTGGGGGAGGGGGCAAAAATTAAAATTTTGAATTTTTTGGAATTTTTCCTTAGGTTACAGGCTAGTAACTATCACACTGCCAAATTTCAAGTTTATAGCTCATGCCGAAGTGGGTAAACATTTATGTCAGTCAGTGAGCCATGGGGTTTTTATACAAGATTTGTTCGATCAAATGTATATAACATTGTCTATAAACAGAGCTTGCGTTGAGCGTAAACTTCGTGCAGCAACAGTAACCATCACATCGATAATGTTAACAAGAGGGCAACAATATTATATTATATTATATTATATTATATTATATTATATTATATTATATTATATTATATTATATTATATTATATTATATTATATTATATTATATTATATTATATTATATTATATTATATTATAATTTTCCTTTTACTTTTCTCTCCATACGATTGCACCTGCCAAGTGTGGCAACCCAACATACTGTAGGCATACTACAGAATATGTATCTAACGCACCCGGTAAATGGGACAACAACACGGTCCAACTCGGTCGAAGAACGTAATGATAAATTATACCAACCTTGGTAGTTACATGTACGTTAATTCGTCGAAAAGTAGAAAAGGGGAACACGCACATACGGTAATCGATAATGACTGATCTATAGTTAGAATAAAATTCACCGAAAATGTAAGCCTATCTCATCTGCTGTTCACAAAATAACTAGCTTCTTCTTTTTCTTCTTTTCTTCTGCTTTGTTTGGGAAGTCTTTCATTAATTAGCTCCGTCTATTTGGGCGCTTCAAACACTCCTGAGAACTTTCTTTGTTGCAGTCTCTTGTTGCGTGTTGATTTAGAAAATCGTTTGACTCCCGGAATTAACTACTATGCATAAGTATTCATCGAGCGTGAATTTGGACAAATGTGGGGAAAATTACACTTCAGGAAATGTTCGTCAGCTGTGAATTCAAAACTTCAGTCATCGAGCAGTACAACTTCTTAGTTTTACCATGGTGCGCGAATTAATCTATCTTCACTCAATAGCACAACATCGGTTAGGAAGCACAGTGCTCAGGTTTCCATGATCGATCCCGATGTAGTTAGTTGGTATTTAAAAATATCTAAATGCCAAGGACTCAGATCAGAGAATTATCTGACACAGTGCAAAATCCTGGCACTTCAGCATCTCTTAAGCACGATAATAAATTATAACGTTAAACATTCGGTATATCTATTTCTAGCTCAACTCCGTTCTCATTGTTCCCCCTTTTAAAGGAACAGCATTCATACAACCTAATTGTTAAGAAAACTGGACAACAGGCTTGAGTTCAACAAGCCTTTGACTGTACAAGATAATGAAGTGTTTTCAATAAACTAAATACGGACATTGTAATTAGCTGTCTTCTGTTGTAAATCATCTTTCTGATATGTACCTAGATAACAGGACTTAGTTCCCGTCTGAGTATAACAAAGCCAGACGTAGAACAAGGTGCCAGTTGTTATCTGCAATGACCCCTAACACAAAGAAAACAGTTTTCTATTCTTATTTCAGAGTGACCCATACCAGTGACTCGTGACTGGCTGATAAGGATTGTGAAGTATAATGGAGTGTCATGACTTCATCTAGATAGCAACCTTTCGCAACATCACTCGGGTATATACCTCTATTTTAATATCGATAAAATACTGCCGATCATATGTAAGTCTGGATATATAGGGTGAGTCTATTCTCTATAGGAAAAAGCAAGGAGGGGATACGGATAATCACAAAACCAAGATGTATACTCCAATTATTCACTACCGTGTTTTGTGTTACTACGGTACGGATGCTGCAAAGACAGCAGTTGCACACCCAGGCCTGTACAGTACAGTAATGTCGGCAGCCCTGAAGGTGGTTTTACATCGTTTCGCATTTTCACAACAGGAAAATCCTGGAGCTGTGCTTAATTGTCTTAAGGCCACGGCCGCTTCCTTCCCAGTCCTAGCCCTTTCTTATCCCATCGTTGTCATAAGATCTGTCTGTGTCGGTGCGACTGTATTGTCAGTTCTAAGTAACACGTCGTCTTCTTTTCTTGCAAATTGCTGTACGTCGCACAGAGATAGGTCTTTTGACGACCACGGGATAGGAAAGGATTAGGAGTAGGAAGGAAGGAAGCGACCGTGGCATTAATTAAGGTTCAGTCCCAGTATTTTCCTGGTGTGAAAATGTGAAACCACAGAAAACCACCTTCAGGGCTGCCGACAGTGGGGTTCGAACCGAATGCAACGTCACAATTGCACGCCCCTAACCGCACTGCCAAATCGCTTCTTCTTCTTTTTTATTTTTCATCTTGGCCTTCTCCAAAGCACTTAGGGTCGGCACTGATGTGGATTAAGCCTAGTCTTACGGCCGGATACCTTTCTTAACGCCAACCTCATGTGGAGGGACGTATTCACGATTGCGTGTTGTTCCTTTCTTTCTCTCTCTCGACGTCGTACCGGCACAAATAGGTCTTACGACAACGATGGGGTAGGAAAGGGAAGGAAGCTACCATGCCCTTAATTAACGTTCAGCCCCAGTATTTTCCTGGCGTAAAAGTGGGAAACGATGGAAAACCATCTTCAGGGCTGCCGACAGTGAGATTCGAACACACTATCTCCCAAATATGAGCTCACAGCTATGTGACCCAAACTGCATAGTAAAGTCGCTCGGTTGGCGTGTTTCTTTATCTTAATTGTTATGTTTTTTGCTTGTCGTTTAGATCATTGATTGATTGATTGATTGATTGATTGATTGATTGATTGATTGATTGATTGATTGATTGATTGATTGATTTCCTCATATCTTTATTCACGTGCATACTGGTCAAAACATTTTTCTTTGTCATAAATACCTGCTTTGCCGGGGCTATTCTTCTCTTTACTGCCCGTCATGCACCTGCTGTCTATTGAAATGATACTCCCCAGAGTACAATACATTTTTAGCAGCTCAATTTTGGTGCCACCTATCTGTATTTTTATTTTACTACTGCTAATAATAATAATAATAATAATAATAATAATAATAATAATAATATTGTTTTTACGTCCCATTAACAAATTTTGCGGTTTTCGGAAATGCCGAACCGCTGAAAATTTGACTGGCAAGAGTTTTTTACGTGCCAGTAAATCTACCGTCACGAGACTGGCGTATTTGAGCACCTTCAAATACCACCTGAATGAGTTTGGTTTAAACCCGCCAACTTTTGGTGGGAAGTCTGAGCTATCCATCCCGGCTCGACGTCTCCTATATTATCGTGAACCTCCTGTGGGACCCACACTTCCTTCCTAGCGGAACATCGACAAGGGAACAATCTCCACAACATGCACAGATCTTAGTGGATGCTGCGGTGAGCCGCTTACGCCACAACAATTGCAGCTGGAGGCTGTACATGGAGCCAAGTCCCTCAGGGGTTTGTTTCACTTGGAGGGCCCTTTCACGTACGTGAGCTGCTGTACACTACTTCATGTGACCTCTCTTAAGCGATCTATGCCTGAGTTTTTAATTAATATTGTCGGGTAAACAACAAATGTTTGACCGCAGATCTTTTATGTGCCAGTGGGGCTGGGTGGTTCAAACGGTTGAGGCGCTGGCCTTCTGACCTCAACTTCGCAGGTTGAATCCTGGCACAGTCTGGCGATATTTGAAGGTGCTCAAATACGTCAGCCTCGTGTCGGTAAATTTACGGGCACGTAAAAGATCACCTGCGGGACAAATTTCCGGCACCTCGGCGTCTCCGAAAATAGTCAAAAAAGTAGTTAGTGAGACGTAAAAACAAAAACATTATTATTATCTTATGTGCCAACATCGTTCGAGATGAATCGCCGAATGGACCTTTTTCGCCCTCTGCCTGGTTTGAACCCACGATCATGTGAGCCAGAGGTCAACAATGTACCATTGATCCGCAGAGAGACCGACTTTATGAATTCAGATAACATCCTGTTTTGTTGTAACAGGTGTTCTTTAAGGTATTTATTATTCTCGTATTTTAATCACCGATTATCTTATATATATATTACACCCTTCCGGGCCTCGAATGGATGACCCACGCATAAGAATGCCTCCACGTAACGGGATAAACACCTACGGATGAGATGGATTGAAGAACGGGTCGAATTGCTTCACGAGCTTCGAACCGCTTCCCTTCCTACTTTCTGTGCTTGCCCGGGCAGCCTGAGCACTTGGGGAGTGGTACGTTCGAAAGAAAGAAAAAAAACACTTAAAATGGAGCCTTATGTCTATAATATGAAAGTAGGATCTCTGGATTCAAATGCCCAGTGGATACTGCTTAGCACTGCTACAAATGACAAGAATCAAAATATAGGGGTTACGAATACGAATTTATTCAAATATGACATATTAAAGAAATTGACACAGCTCTATACAATGAACTCTCCACATATGGGAGGAAAAGAAAATAATGATCACTTTAAAATATGAATCGCCCATGGGCGTCGTCTGCATAACGGTATGATTGAGGTTTTGCGATTTGCTATCGTTCATCTTTCCTCATTAGTTCAGACCGTTCATGAAATTTTGAT
Organism: Anabrus simplex; assembly: GCF_040414725.1. Taxonomy (NCBI): domain Eukaryota; kingdom Metazoa; phylum Arthropoda; class Insecta; order Orthoptera; family Tettigoniidae; genus Anabrus; species Anabrus simplex. Next base: position 384,774,039 of record NC_090265.1, read on the forward strand.
ATTATTCTGTCGATCACACCGTGAGATGATCTGATGTCCCTATTCACAAATTACTCCCTGTTCTTAGCACGAACATAACCGGGGCCTACGCTACACAATTATCATATTCAAAGAAACATTTACATGATACTCAAACAAACACACATACCATTTAGCTAAACCCCGGACTCCTCATCTATCACCATGACCACGCAACGTGCACATAGGTTCTGTTTGAACTCAAAAATATATGCACATAATTACGAAACATACACAGATATACGGATATATACACTTCATGCACAAAGGAGAGCCATTCCTAGAAAGAAACAGCATGGTTATCACTGTCTCCGGCCCAAGGCGCAAGCCTGGGGCAGCTCGCTCAAGGGCGCCATCATAATCCGGAGTCGAATTGGCCGACTCCCGACCGAGAGGTACTGTGGGTTTCTGTAAATCCCTAGAATAGCTACAGTCTCATATCACCGGATATCTGGGGGAGATCCCTACTCATTTATTAAATACCTTTTAAAATCCCCGTGATTATTATCATTATACAAGTATTCTTAGCTAAGCCATTTAAACCAAACAGAAGAGCACGGGGTAGACCCAGGGCTCCAAGTCTTAATACAATGGTACAACGGGATCCTTCTGTCACGAGGGCGAGAGCCAGACATTCACAAAAAAAAAGGAAGGGCGGCCATTCACTTCGCACGGCCATTTCTCATTCATTGGCCACGCCAGATTCTTCTCTCCCTCACACGTCCACCCTCTCATCTCGGGGACACATATCCATGGCCCACTTCATTTGTTTATTCATATTATCGTGGAATTCCCCTGAAATACTCTTTTATTCTCTCCCTTCTCATTATTACCGCTGAGCGCCGCCTGTGGGCACGATCACTTCTAACTCATCTCATCGTAAATTACTCGGGCATTCGGCCCTCTCACTACGTCTCATATCGCGTATCTTCTTCCCTTGGGCATAGGACTCTCATGACTCCTCGTTCCTGCCACCGGAAATATACTTATATTTAAATCTTCTGACCAAAGATTAGGGACTCCTGCCTCTGGGCCTCACCCCGGCTATAGATTAAAAAGAACACTCCAAACCATTCTGGCCAATTAATCAAAAATCACGGGAGACTTGCACATGGTCCCTCACACCTACCTAAATAACACAGCATATACCTCTCTCGGTCGGGATTTCTTCTTTCTTGCTGTACATGCACTGATTATACGTGTAAGCTAGGCATGCATTGTCTGACTGACCCATGAGTTTCCCCGGCATATACGACAGCCACGTGGGACAGTAACTACCAACATTTTGACATGGTTTTCCCTGCTTGCCAGCACTAATGTTCCAACCACCCCTAAGGGAAACTCAAATATTCTCCTAACCTTGTTCCCATATTTGCTAGGACATTCTACATATTACTAACAATATAACCTTCACGATAAGCTAATCATTAAGGAAAAAAATGAACCGTCCGGGAATTTAGCTCCCTTGAATTTACTCCAACATTATAAAGATCAATAAAATTTCCATATTTGGACATGCATTATCTTACAACATTTTGATATTTACAAAAGAAAGCTAACCCTATCCCCCGGTTATGTTATCATGCTTAGAAATTAGATTTGGACATCACTCATCTGTTTGGTGGCCGTTGTTTCTCCTTCCACGGGGGACCCATGGTGGAGCTTTAGTGCTGCATGGCCCCGCGGTTGGTGGCGGGCGTGCAGTCCTTCATCCCTGGTCTATACAAGTCCGACATCCTGGGAAACTCGTTCACAGCTGAAATCTTACAGTAATCCAAAATGGGTAACACTTTACACTCGTCACACGGCCTCTATTTCCAGAGTTTACACCACGAATAAGACGGTCTTTCAAATCACGGCGGGCGCGTTCACAGCAGGGATCGGGTGGCTCACGAGACTCGAGCACCCTGATTCAGAGTAACACTTTGGGTGATACCAAATTATGAATTTCACTGACTCATTAAAGCCGGCACCGTCCCAGCCGTATTCTGCTACTCGTTTGTAAATTATGCTCGCGGATTAACTAGTTCGACACGCAGCACAGAGACAATTCACCTAGGCTCGTTTGGCCTCCCGTTACACTTCACAAAGGCTTTGTACTACACAGCGGCGATGGATACAATAACTCTTAGTAAGCGGCCAATGGGTTCGGACTGTAAACTGGAGCACCGCGGGACACAGTGTCCTTCTCAACGACCCGCAAAGAAACAACTCTCTTCTCCGATGGCCAGCCCGGCCTATATCATTTTGCCCGCTGGAAGCCTGGGGGCGTAAACGTTCACGGTTCATTAAGAACAAGAGCTCCTTTCATACCAAGAATTGAAGACATTTAAATAGTGCATCTTGTGGCCCTCTATCTGCTCTTTCATTTGAGCAAGGCGTGCTGGACCTACGATCGGCAGTTTTTATGTAATTTGCTTCCCGCCTTTGATTAATTCATTAGCGTACCTTCGGGGGTGGAGTCATCTTTGAGCACGACTCTTAGCTTGGGTGACGCTGTTGTATTCACATGTGTTAGCAATATGTTACATCTGGACAGCTGGTGACCTCATTTCTTCCCCTGAATAAATTATTACATATTTTTAGTCTGGGAACCGCAGAAAATTCCGCTCTATTCAATGGTGCGTCTCACATAATTTTCCTATGTCTGGATCAAAATATCATCCCATTTTTACGCGCCAAAATCCGACGTTGGCACCCGTGACACGTGCATAAAAAACCAGAAGTTCCTTATGTTAGTTTGGAACTCTGGGAAGCTAAGCCACACCTCGGGGCGTATCTGACTACTCCAGCATCGCGTCCTCTTCTATCTCTCTCTGCAAGTTGAGAGGGTATTTCCGTGGGGGCTTGGCTCTTGCTCTGTCTTCCCTTTGTTTTGCAGGCGCTCTTTCGCGGGTTCCGTTCTGGTCGGACGCCGCTCGATCCCCATCGCCCATACTGCTACCAATGACGCGACCTTTAGGAGTAATTTTAATGGAGTAGAAAGGCACATATCATTCCCATGAGCTGTACAGGACACTGTACGGTTTCAATATGTTCAAAGTATGGAACAATCCTTGATATACTTAAGATCGTTATTTTCATGGTATGTCCTTCTTCTCGTTCTTCCTTCTCTCTATTTTCTTTGTTTTTCATATTTATCTTTACTTACATACGTAATTATAAGTATTGGGGAGTTATGAAGGGAGTGTATTGGGTCTACTGTCTGTGCACTTTCAAAGAGACAAGCGAACAAAAATAAATAAATAAATAAATAAATAAATAAATAAATAAATAAATAAATAAATAAATAAATAAAAGTTGTTAATTAACTAATTAAAAGTAATAAATAGCTTGACTAAATAACCTTTTATTATTGGTACTAGTTTATTTTGGAATAAACCGTTATTAGTAGTAGAATTAGTATTATTATTTTTATTTTATTATTGATTAGCCCTTTTTTGTTATTTGCTTTGCATCGCACCGCCACAGATAGCTCTTACAGCGACGATGCGATAGGAAAGAGCTGGGAGTGGGAAGAAAGCCGTGGCCTTAGTTAAGGTACAGTTCCAGTATTTACCTGGTAGGGAAATGCGAAATAAGAAACCACGAAAAACCCACTATCTCCTGAACACCAGCTAACTGTTACGTGATCCAAACCGCACAATCAACTCACTCGATGTTGTTGTTGCTGTTGTTGTTTGAGTCATCAGTCCATAGACTGGTTTGATGCGGCTCTCCATGCCACCCGCTAACCTTTTCATTTCTAGCCATATCAGGTTAATTGGTGAGGCATAAAACGGTACATCATTAACCAAATTTCCCACGTGCTTGTATGTACGAGAGGGCTCGTCTAGTCCAGGAGAGGAAACTACTAAGAACCGCGGCGGTGTGCCTGCAATCTTCAGGGAGCATCCAGAACTTCCAACTGCCGGAGACCACATTCGAGACATCATGAACGGGAGTCAGAAGCAGACGAACCGAGGATTCTCCGTTAACGAAGCCGCAGTGATGGCAACATAAACACACCCAGATGTACCTCCCGATGACAGTTGACTCTAAGCAGAGTCGTTAAGTACATTCCATTTACTTCATATACTGTAAAATGCAAAAATTTATGTAGATAATCTTTTATAGCATGTAAATGATTCAAGGATAGGCGAGCACCATAGGCGTGTTTCGAAGGGAGTGAAGCCTTTTATTAATAGGTTTATAATTTGGGTTTGTCTTCTGTGATTGGGAAATCAAATTTTTTCTTCCCGTGAAATTAATGCATGAATTAGCTATAAGGTCCTAGTGTTCGTTGTGTGTGAAGCATTTTTAAAGATGGGATTAATATTTCAACAAACGTTCCAAGTCACTATAAGTTCCACTAGTCTTTATGAATCGCCAGAATATTTCAAGTTAATTTGTTTTAATGCTTCACAAGTAATGGAGGTGCTACTTACTCCTCCTTGTAATATTAAGCCTGCTGTCCAGACGATGACGAAAACGTGACGCGGAGTGCGGTCCATGATTTAATTAATACGCGAATTTTTGTGGTGTTAGTTTTAGCACCTGGTGACATAGAGTCTTCTAAATGAATGAGCAATGTGTTTACGATACTGTGTGAGAGAGGGAGGTACGATGTTGAAATGACAGACCGGAAAGATGAAAGAAATAAGATGAATATTACAATTATAGTCAGGTTGAAGGAAGCCGGATGTTTGATAAATGATATTTGATAATAATAATAATGTGTGCCTGGACAAGGTGAATGGTGTGCGAGGGGAAATTCCGCACAGGGGCTGGAAACAAGAGTGAAAGTGATTCCTCCCATCTGACGAAGCAGCCGACTGCTCAGTGACATATTTACGACCCCTTTGTACGAAAGAACGTTGATCCCAGAGGGAGGGTTCATTCGGCCGTCAAGCGTTTTGCAACATTCATACAAGTTCCCCCCCATCTCAACACTGTATTAAGATTCACATGCAAGTTACAGATTCCCGCCAACGTTGTAGACTCGATGTTTGTGAGACGAAGTGATTCCACCCATTTTTCTTTATTGAATGAGATCGAAGGTAGGGGCTTCAGAGTGTTGCTTGGAGTCTGAAAAACATGGGTTCGATTCCATGTACAATGAAGACCATGTATCAATACCGGAAGACCTGGATGGGCCGCATCTTCTATATGCGATCTTGTGTGAAGTGTATTATTTGTTGTTATAATTGCAGGTGATTGTTTTCTAATTTTCTATGTTATTTCTATGTCCTTGTATTATTCGATGGTGTTATTGTGTCTTACAGGAAACCAACGTTGCTTGGGTCCACCTTGTGATATATTAGTGTAAGACATCCTGGGAAGCATGCTTATGCGATATTGTAGTAATTCATTAAGGTAGTTGGGTAAAATCTAATATGCAATACGACGATGTGATTTTTATGAATATGGGAATGTGGGTAACTGTGTTTCATTAAAAGCCTCACCACCATGAAATATAATGGATGATTGCGTTCTTTTCGCGAGGGGTGCCATCCTAGTGAAGATATCTAATTTATGCTTATTGCGCAGTGATGTAACAGATACCAGCGGGTATCGGTAATATGAAAGGGGATGCCCTTTCAACAATGCTAAGTGTAACTTCCTAAATGCATGTTTATAAGATGACTTGGAAGTGTCAAATAATATATATAATACAGACTGATGGGGCATTAAGACCTTCTTCAGATAATTGATTTATTGTGTGTAACCAGATGGCATTGTCTCGTGTATTTATTTTTACCATTGTGACTATCCGTTAATTAAAATTTTATGTTTGTGATTGGGAACATACATCTTCTCATTTAGTAGTTAGCGTATTCCTCTCATATTATAGAACACCCTACTTTCAATATCTTTAAATTAAGTGCCCATTCTTTATCGAAGAGACCATTGACCCGCATTGCTCTTGAGCTTAGCCGTGGAGACAGTGAAAGTAGCGAGGTTGGAACTTCGATGACCGGGATCGACTTCCGAAGCTTCTCATCCAGCACGTTTCCAATTAAATGTGTATTTGTAAAATTTCGTTATTTTAATGATTCCCTGTGGAGCCAGGGACAGGTGCAATACATACATACATACATACATACATACATACATACATACATACATACATACATACATACATACATGCATACATACATACATACATACATACATACATACATACATACATACATACATACATACATACATACATACATATAGTCCTCTCCGTGTAAGGACGTACACTAAGGGTGCAACCTTACCCTTTCTCCCCTGTAAAATTAAGGTATTGATTTATAGTGACTTTTCTTGCTGTTGGGTCTTTTTCAGTGTCGGTAACCATACAGTTTAGGGACCCTACTTGCCGATACGACGTCTTACTGTTACCGTTAATCTGGCACGTTGGCAACGTTCAGTCACTGTTCTAGCGTGAATTGTGTGTTGCCACCGCATTGCCTCTAAAGTCACTAGCGATACATTTGCGACAATATTTAAAGCATATTTTCTTTTTCTGTGGGATTGTAAATCTATTTGGCTAATACCAGGTAAGTAGAATTGTGGCATGTTCGGATAATGCATTTAATAACATAGTTTGTGTGAAATGATGAGCACATCATTTTATTAATTACGTTCCTATTTCGTCCCATACTTATACGAACAGAATTCGATTGGGATGTCTAAGAAGGAAGAAAAATCTGCAAAAACTCCTCCGAAAAGGAAACCAAGGTTACGTCCTTTACAAGCTTCAGGTCAAGAAATGCTTGTACATTGCTACGAGCAATTGAAACAGGAAGACGGCGAAGAAGGTATCAGTCGTAGTGATACGAAGCTAATGGCAAGAGTTTCATTATTAACTGGGGTAAGTGTTCGTTTTTATCTTGTTTCTATGATAAGTTTCTGGCATAATGACAATCAGTTGAAAAGGAGCAGTATTTCATTCTGAACCTAACCTAACCTAACCTGATCATGTAGGCCTAGGCCTATACCGGTACCATGTCTTGTGTCGACTTCGATACGGTTCGTAGACTTAACCTTTGTGTATTCATGTTGACTTACGGTATATGTGTATGTAATATATTTCTGTGTGTGTATTCTTACAGTGTAGTTTCGGTTTAGTCCGAAAAGTAATAGGAAATTTCAAGAAGGGAGTTGAATTTTCTACACCAGGTAAACGCCGAAAGCGTGAACATCCAGTGACCGGCATAGACAGTTTTTCTAAGGAAGCGATAGCAATGTTTATTTATGATAAATTACATAAAGGTAAGGTGACTTCATAAGGAATCTATTGCAACATTATTTATAGAAATTGGCACGCAGGTGAGATAAGCTCCCAGAAATGTTTTGTGCATGTATTGTCATACAGCTCTTTTGAGTCCCTTGTAACTCTCTTTTTTCTTCCCACAGGAGAAGTCGTAACTGTAAGAAAGGTTTTCGACCACATGAAAGCAAATTATGACACTTATTTGTACAAGGGCTCCGAAACATCATTAAGAAGAATTTTGAAGGCCATGGGGTTTGTGTGGAGTAAAGGTGATCCCTATGCGTATGTTAGAGAAAATGAAGACATTTGTTTTAAGAGATCCTGTTTTCTGAGGGAATACATGCGTAATAAGGACAGTGAGAAACCAAAACCTGTTGTTTTCTTGGATGAGACTTGGATTTTTATGAATGGTGAATATATATGTTATATATTACATTTTATATTTAAAAAATCTTGGAATAATTTATCTTCATCAGGTGTCTTTGGTTTCAGTTGTGCATTTGTCTTTCAGGGTCACCCACATACTCCTGGAATAAACCACACAAATCTGGACATGATGTTCAAGGAGTAATTCGTCGACCTGTGTCTGAGGGAGGAAGACTGGTTATTGTTCATGCTGGAACGAAGGATGGCTTTGTACCTGGTATGTTCTTCTTCATTTTATTGTAGTGAGGTGATCTCTCTTTACATAGTTATGAGGGTATTTAGGGTTTGTAGTACGGATGCAGGGGGGGGGGCACATAAGTCTCTGATAAGACCCCAACTTAAGTACAGTTCCTGTGTATGAGACCCTCACTGGGATTGCTTGGTTTGAGAATTGGAAAAGTTCAAAAGACAGAAGCACGATTTGTTGTGGGTGATTTCTGACAAAAGAGTAGCGTTACAAAAATTTTGTCGGGTTTGGGCTGGGAAGACTTGGGTGAAAGGAGACAAGTTGCTGGACTAAGTGGTATATTCTGAGCTGTCGGTGGATAGGTGGTGTGGAATGACATTGGTAGACGAATACGTTTCAGTGGTATTTTAAAAGTAGGTAAGATCACAGTACAGTGATAAAGTTGATGAAAAGTGGGGCAAATATTTGTTTTTTTTTTAAGAAGGGAGTTAGGGATTGGAATAATTTACCAAGGGAGATGTTCAATAAATTTCCAAATTCTTTGCAATTATTGAAGAAAATACTAGGCCTATCCCTGAAACTACATCTTCTGTCCTAAGTGCAGATCAGTGGTGACTGATTGATTGAAATTGACTGGCACTAGGTCGGAAGTGGCATTATAACTTACCGCTCATTGAGCTCTGTACGTGGTTTTTGATTTTGACTTCTCCACTGTTATTAAAAAGACTTGCAGGTATTCACTTTAGGCCAATGATTAACCTTAGAGAGGTATTTCAATCAAAACTTACTCAGTGTATTTTCATATAATATTACTGGATATTTGTATCAGTAAATTACTTGTATTGTAGGCCTATTTATTATGTTTATTCTGCATTCGACAATCTCCACCTGAATCAGTGCTTGATACCTGACTTTTGAACACCTTCCAAGCTTCTTATTTCTTACTGCCTGATATAGGTTCAGTGTTCGCAGCAATTACATTTGTTCTAAGGTATTGAAATGGGTGTTTATACTTATATCTTTTATGCAAGTGATCGTGGACTTCTAATCCAGATATAGGCCTACTAATGGAGATACATTCATGAGAGATGTTACGATAAAGTAGTGTAAGTAGTAATTAATTGACTTCATCATCAGGTGACTTTGCTACACAGTAGTTGGTTTTACTTAAAATCAGACAGCTTTTTGTATCATTCAACAGAAATCACATTTTTTATTAATAGGCCTATACTTTTTTTTAGAACAAATAACTTCATACTAAAACTTAAAATTCTTACAGGTGCTGATTTGATATTTGCTACAAACTTGAAGAGAAATCAGGATTACCATGGTGCTATGAACAGCGAGAAATTTCAGATGTGGGTGAAGACGCAATTAATCGTAGGATTAAGAAATATAGGACCCTGTGTTATTGTAATGGATAATGCACCATATCACTGTAAGCTTGTTGAGCATCAACCAACAACGAAATGGAGGAAGGATCAATTAGTGGTAATTATACTTAATTGAATATTTCCTTCTACTGAATGATGTTTAATGATGTTACAGAAATTAATTTTTATTTTTCCTTTAATTTACAGTCATGGTTAAGGCAGAATGGAGTTTCTCCACCAGAAAATGCCACAAAAGATGAGCTGCAAAGGTTGTGTAATATGAATCGAAGTCACTTAAAGAGGTACAGAAGCACGTAAACATAAGTTTAGGTAATGTTGTTTACACTCGTGTATTTGACTTTCATGTATGCATAACAATATTTCTCTGTTTCTTTAAAACCAGGTACATTGTTGACGAGATGCTGCACAGTGAAGGCCATACTGTCTTACGACTTCCTCCATACCACTCATTTTTCAATGCCATCGAATTTGTATGGTCTGTGGCAAAACAGTATTATAACAAAACAGTGGCTTCAAGACCTGGTCACGGATTGGACAGAGCTACAGCTGTGTGGAAAGAATCTCTTGATCAGGTAGGCCAAGTGGAAATGTTATTTATTGGATATATGCAAGTGGAGTTTATAATATACTTGTCAGGTTGTGATACTTCAATATATCTTATAGGTGACAGCAGAGATGTGGAGAAATGAAGTAAAACACACTGAGAAGAAGATTGTCGAGTTCTACAATAATGAGGTGAGAGGTCTTCCTGAAGTGGAGGAACTAGTCATTCATCATGGAAGCAGTGAATCGGAGGAGGAAGATGAAGAAGATGAAGAAGAAGAAGAAAGAAGAGAAGCCGAGGAGTTAGCTGTACCATTGTAAGAGCCATTCCATGAGATTAAGAATGTTATAACTTTGCTGGGAAATAATACATTTCTGATTGCCCCGTCCTTTCTGATATAACGAAGTTACATTTCAAAATTGTGGGAACTGTGTATCTACAAGTTACAGGGCGGTATAGATGTGCAGGTGGGGATCAGTGTCCAATCGGAGTGGAATTATCTAGAACTGCTGTGGCGCAATGTGATGAGGAGCGGGCAAGGGGGGGAGAGAGAGAGGGAGACAGCACTCTGTCACCAATACACGATGTAAACATTGTACGCCTGTTAAAATACTGACATAACTTAAATTTTATACACTATCTAATGTAGTGTTGGCTACTGAATGCATGATTCGAGGCAGTGTATCGATTCATTCAAGTGTCCGAGTGAATCGATTCACAGGAAAGGCGAGCTCATGGCATGCGATTCAGCTTACTCCCAGCGGACAGTGCTGAGTGGCGCACTCACTGGACGTTGACGGGGAGCCGAGCTTCCGCTGCAGCGAGACAGTGTATCATGGCACATCGAAAGAATCGTGAACGAGCGCGGCTCAGTGAGACACATGATACACACGGCTCCTTATCGGCTCACTGGACACGCGGAGAGCCGAGCTTCCGCTGCAGCGAGGCATACAGTGAATCATGGCACATCGAAAGAATCGTGAACGAGCGCGGCTCAGTGAGACACATGATACACACGGCTCCTTATCGGCTCACTGGACACGCGGAGAGCTGAGCTTCCGCTGCAGCGAGGCATACAGTGAATCATGGCACATCGAAAGAATCGTGAACGAGCGCGGCTCAGTGAGACACATGATACACACGGCTCCTTATCGGCTCACTGGACACGCGGAGAGCTGAGCTTCCGCTGCAGCGAGACATACAGTGAGCCATGCTAGACTGAAAGAATCGTATGCTATAATGGACTCTCGAGCTCAGCTCATTTGAAAATAATACCCATTTGCATTCACTGTCCTCTTCTTACAGGGAGATTTAAATAATAGATGGATTTATTTGCAGTGTTAAAAAGGTAGTCACAACATAATTCTGAAGTAGCTAGTAAGTAGGTAGGATATTAGGTTATACTATTTATTAGTTTAATGAATCTTAGTATTATAACTTAGTTGACATTTGACAGTTAAACTCGACTCTAGCCTGCCCTATGACTATGAGTCATGCTCATGAGTCATGGCCACTCAAAAGTACCTGTTTTATATTGGGAAGAACGGCTCAGTATTCTCTCAGTTCATATGTCGCATCGTTGCACAAGACTTCAATCATATGTGGACAGACGCAATAACAGTATGTTGAATCAGAAAACCAGCGGGCTACTGTACATGTCGGGTAGCCTATACAACATATGACGATTTAAAAAAATCCTCAGCTGATAGAAAAATACTTTTTTTTAAAAGACTGAGCGAGTTGTCGTGCGGTTAATATCGCGTGGCTATGCGCTTGCATTCGGGGGATGGTGGGTTTGAATCCCACCGTCGGCAGCCGTTAAGATGGTTTTTCCGTAGTTTCCCCATTTTCACACCAGGAAATGCTGGGACTGTACCTTAATTCAGGCCATGGCTGCTACCTTCCTAACCTTTCCCACCTTGCGTCGCCGGAAACCTTCGATGTATTAGAGTAACTAACATTTTTTCTAAGAAAGGAGTTCATAGTATGAAGACCAGATGGCAGCTGCGAGCACTGAATGCTGTTGCTGCTGTCTTACCAGCACATACTACACAGATGCAGTAGGAGCGGTGACCAATGAGCCATGAATCGGATCACTGTATCAATTCAGTAACGTGAACGGAATCAAATGAATCGATTCAGTAAAATGAATCGAATGTCCCATCACTAATCTAATGGTTTTCCACAGTTCTCTGAAAGTCACAACTCACGTATACTGTATATATATAGAGAGAATTACATATAAAAATACCTGTGTCCACAATAAGTAGCCCACATATTAAATATAAATCAATTTGCTTTACGTCGCACCAACACAGATAGGTCTTATGGCGACAAAGAGGATAGAAGAGATAGGAAAGGGCTAGAAGTGGGAAGGAAGCGGCCGTGGTCTTAATTAAGGTACAGCACAAGCATGTGTCTGGTGTGAAAATGGGAAACCACCGAAAACCATTTTAACGGCTGCCGACGGTAGGATTTGAACCCACCATTCCCCGAATGCAAGCTCATAGCTACGCGACCCTAAACGCACGGCCAGCTAACTCGGTCATCTTTGAAAATGTCTTTTTCTATCAGCAGAGGCTTTTTTAAAATCGTCATATTTTGTATAGGCTACAGGAGATGTACAGTAGCCCACTGGTTTTCTGATTAAACATCATTTATTTAATCTATTGCATCAGTCTACTTACATACTCACTGTCCACGTACATCGGTAACCTCGTGATTCGATTATTGAAGTATTGTGCAATGATGCGACATACAAACTAAGAGAATACCGAGTGGTTCTTCCAAATATAAAACAGACAATTTCGAGTGGTCATGAGCATGACTCATAGTCATAGGGTAGGCTAAATAATAATGTTATTGGCTTTATGTCCCACTATCAACTTTTAGGTTTTTTTTTTGAGACGTCGAGGTGCTGGAATTTAGTCCTGCAGGAGCTCTTTTATGTGTCAGTAAATCTACTGACATGAGGCTGAGCACCTTCAAATACCACCGCACTGAGCTCGGCCCTGCCAAGTTGGGTTCAGAAGGCCAGCGCCTCGACCGTTTGAGCCACTCAGCCAGGTGTGGAGGCTAGAGAGCTGAGTTTAAGTAATTGTCGAACGTCAACTAGTTATAAAGATACTGATTGATTAAACTAATACAGTAATTAGAATAACCTAATTGACTACCTACTTACAACCTAGGTACTTTGGAATTGTGTTCTATCTTTTTAACACTGCAAATAAATCCATGTATTGTTTAAAACTCCCTGTAAGAAGAGGACAGTGGATGCGAATAGGTATTATTTTCAAATGAGCTGAGCTCGAGAGTCCATTATAGCATACGATTTTTTCAGTGTACCATGACTCTGTATGTATTGCTTCAGAGGAAGTTCGGCTCCCCGCCAATGTCCAGTGTACCGATAATGAACCATGTGTGTGTTGTGTCTCACTGATCCATGACTGCGTACGATTCTTTCAGTGTGCCATGATTCACTGTGGCTCGCTGCAGCGAAAGCTCGACTCCCCGCCAGTGTCCAGTGTGCCTATAAGGAGCCGTGTGTGTCGTGTGGCTCACTGAGCCGTGATTGTGCATGATTTGTGTGCCGTGAGCTTGCCGTTCCTGTGAATCGATTCACTCGGACACTGAATGAATCGATACACTGCTTCGAATCAAGCACTCAGTAGCCTACACTAGTAGAGGTACATAGTACATTACCATTAAGATAGATAGCATTGCAAAGTAATTCGTCTTTACCATAATAACAACAATAATAATAATAATAATCGTATGGCCTCAGCTACCATGTGCAGACATTTCAAGTTGACGCCATCTGGCTGTCTGCTCGTCAATTTTGACGTTCCGTTATACTCTAGGCCCACTAGATGGCAGACCGAGTAAACCGAAACTCTCTTGGGCGTCTGTGGCTGAGATTTAATGAATTTTGTCGGGTAAACACCAAATGTGTCACCAGAGATCTTTTACATGCCGACATCGTACGACATGAAGTGTCGAATGGACTTTTTTCTGCCCTTCAAAAATCCGACTACCTCTGCCGGGTTTGAACCCGCTATATTGGGATTCGGAGGCCGTCACTCTGCCGCTGATCCACAGAGGCAGCTGTCTTTACCATGAAATACATCGTCGTCGTACATGACTGAATTACTATCAATATATCTTAGAGAAACTGTAATGTACATGAAACCGAAATTGAGTTAATTTCCACGATACATTCTTCCTATATAAAGGAGACCATGTAGCTTATCCACCTTCATTTCAGCCACATAAATATTCAGCAAAAGTTGCAAAATCACATTAAAGGACAAATACAATTTTTTAAGTAGAAATAGTCTGGAACATAGATTAGTGAGGTTGGACATCATGCCCGTCATCATTCAGGAGTCGCTGTTGAACATACTGTACTTGTCAAAACTAGTAAGTTTCTATTTTACACAATAATAGTGAAATGTTGATGAAGACGACATACACCCAGCCCCCGTGCCAGAGAAATTAACCAACGGTGGTTCAAATTCCCCACCCTGTCGAGAATCAAACCCACACCCTGTGACCAAAGGCCAGCACGCTAACCATTTAGCCATGGGGCCAGACAATAATAGTGAAAAAGCATGTTCACTGCAGCTATTGTTGACAGGATATTTCTTCTCTTTAAAGAACAATGAGTACCACGAATTAATATCCTGTTTTGTTGATTCCTGTAAACTTTGTATGTACGGTTTTGGTTCGCCAGTTCCTAGCGTATCTACTGAATGAAAACTTTGTAGACCAATGGATTCAGTTTTATGTTTATTGCCTTCAGTCGTCACGACAGTTTTTTCAATGACAACAGTCGCTCAATTACAAATCCTGTCAAACCTAACCTAACCCTGCGACAATCAGTGGTTTTCGATGGATCACTACCTAACCGGTCATTATAATTTGTTTTCGGTGGATCACAACCAAACCTGTCCCTATCAGTGGTTTTCGGAAGAATACAGTGGTTTTGTCACAAGTCAATACAGACTCTTGAATCAATGTGTGAAAATGGGAAAGTGTAGAAAACCCTCTTCAGGAATGCCAATCTCTAAGTCCATAGTCTTTTCAGCGTTGTCACACAGCTGAAATTCACTTTAGAAGTAATTGTAAAAAGTCGTATATAGGCTCTACAGATACATAGTACATTACCAATTCCATCTCGATTGCTATGATACGCACACTGCATAGCAGTTTTGCTCTATAGATAAATCATATTATAGTGAAAAAAAATTTGTTTAAAAAAAAAAATCTGTCTGGCATGAAGGTCCAGAAGGAAAATACTTTCATTGAATTCTTATTTATGTGCTCACCACCCTAGTAGGTTTAAATAAACCTTATAAATACGTTGTAAGACCCATTCTCGAATATGGATCTGCATGTTGGTTTAATAAATTCCCTAGAGAAAGTTCAAAGAAGAGCGATGCGTTTCGTAACTGGGAATAGAAGGAATACCATTAATTGGGAAAGTCTTGAATCTAGAAGAACTAGAGCTCGCCTGTGTGGTCTTTATAAGAGCTATACGGGAAGGGCTGCTTGGAGTTGTATTAGGAATAGGTTATAACCTCCCTCATTGTATCACTATTTGCAGCGATAGCCAGGAAGCGTTAAAAGCACTATGTGCAGTTAAAACAACATCAAAAATGGTATGGGAATGCCAAAGGATGTTAGATCAGCTGTGTGAATTTAGCTCAATTACCCTATTACGGGTCCCTGGACACACAGGTATCAGTGGAAATGAAGAAGCTGACAAACTAGCGAAACAAGGCTCAAAAGGTCCTTTTATAGGACCAGAGCCCTTCCTGGGAGTGTCACTCCGAAGCGTGAAACTGGTAATATCCCAGTGGACAAACCAGTCTCACTTAGACATTTGGAAGAGGTTAACTATAGCAAGGCAGGCACGTGAACTTATCAAAGGGCCTAGCCAAAGTTATAAAAAGGTCCTGATAAATTTGAATAGGACCAGAATGCGAATGGTAGTTGGACTGTTGACAGGCCACAATACCTTACAGAGACACCTACACATCATGAAAATCAGTCAGGATCCGATGTGTAGAAGATGCGGTAGGGAGGAGGAGACGTCCGCGCATGTGTTATGTCAGTGTGAGGCTCTTGCAAGCACTAGACATCGATACCTTGGCTCACATTTCGTGAGCCTGGAAGACATCAGGAATGCCAACATCCGGGCACTGGTATCCTTTATAGGAGCACTAGGTCTGGACTAGGCAAACCCGTTTAAGGGACACAAAGGGTCTTCACAGACCTACGTGTGGAGCCCTGCGAAGGCAGGGTTCACCCATTCTTTATCTATCTATCTAACCTCCCTCATACTTATCGAGAAATTATCATAAGCATAAAATTAGGGCCAGAAACCAGCATACGGATGTGGGCAAGTTTTCCTTCGTCAACAGGACCATAAGGGATTCGAATAAATTACCTGCGGCAGTCTTTGATAGATTCCCTTCTGGTATCAAGTCATTTAAGACCATTTGTGTAAAATGAAAAGTAAAAGTTGTAAATTACGGGCACTGAATTTGTGATTTTCTGCTTGGTTTCGATTGTGAAACTGGGAGGCTTTTTCTTGTGGCTTTCTCTTTCCAGGGAAGTGCTTGCTGTACTCATGTTTTTGTAATTGTTGTTGTTCTTGGTTAATTAACAATGTTTTTAACTTTATTTTATCATCACTTGTAACGTTAAGCTAGTAGTAAGCTCAATATATAGTTTTGTAAGCCATAGTAGCAAGTATTGGAAATAATTAAATTGTGTATGAAACTGTACATGATGCTGGATTTAGAATGACTAGTAGTATTTCTTGTAATATTTTTTTCCATGGAATTCCTTTTTGTACTTGAGTTGTTGTAGTTGTTGGGTAGTATGATTTAACTTTATTATCACTTGTAGTGTTAAGCTAGTAGTAAGTTCAATCTATAGTATTGTAATTTGTAGTGTTAAGTACTGGAAATACTTAAGTTGTGTGTGAATATGTATATAATGACACTGGATTTAGAAAGTTTAATTAGTAGTATTTCTTGCTTGTTGTAATGTTGTTGTTGTTGTTGTAGGGTAATTACGGTTTAACTTCACTTTATTATCACTTATAATGTTAAGCTAGTAGTAAGGTCAACCTATAATATTGTAAGCCAAATTGTTAAGCACTGTAAATACTTAAGTTGTGTGTGAATTTGTATATGATGTTGCTCGATTTAGAATATTAAACTAGCAGTAATTCTTGTTATATTTTCCTTCCATATATCTGCTTCTTGTACTCTTGTTGTTTGTTTGTTTGTTTGTTTGTTTGTTTGTTTGTTTGTTTGTTTGTTGTAGTTGGGTAATTATGTTAACTTTATTATCACATTACTGTAAGTGACCGTTGCCACTGGGGTATTTCCCATTTGCAATTTATTAATAATAATAATAATAATAATAATAATAATAATAATAATAATAATGAGTGACAGAGGTTTAACGTAATTTGGAAGGAATGTTTTGCGTATGATAAATGAGTACCAGTTAACTATTGGGGGCAAAGGCGGTCATGCGTTGAGCTAACCACTCCAGCCCACCCCACCAAGTGCCAACGTCATGGATAGTGGAAGCCTTCACCTTCCCCCTTTCCAATGGCTTTCATGGTTTGTACGGAGATGACTTTGCTTTTTGCTTTTTAAATATTAGTATTCATGTTTATTATGTTTGTTTATTCATACCCCTGCTTTGTAATTCAGTGACCATGGAATGGCTCTAAATGTTGTAAATTATATTTATATTTACTTGTATTTATTTCCTTTTTCCTTATTGCACACGTTTGTTGTTGTTATTGTTATTACTACTACATATCGCTTAACATGTAAATAAACTAATATTTAATGCAGTAAATAATGCTTATCTCTTCGGATTCATTTCTTCGTTGCATATTCGTTTTGCTATGACAACATGACTTCTTTATGATATAAATAAATATAAAATAAAAGTATTTCTTCCCAAACATATTTGTTATACGTGCACCAATCAGAGAACCAACTAGGGAAGTACCTCTTACTAAGATGCATAATGTTTTTGCATACATGTATAATTGAAGAATTGAAGATCCATATACAGGTAAGTGGGTCGCCCATGTGGTAGGCCTATTACGCGTCATAGGAAACTGAGTGAACTGGCTGTGCAGTTTGATCACATTGCTGTTAGCTTGGTTTCAGGAGATGGTGATGTATTCGAACCCCACAGTTGGCAGGTCTGAAGTTTTTTTTTGCCCGTCATTTTCATTTCAGGCTAGTGCTGTGTCTGTACGCTTATTTACATCTTAAATCCTAGCCCTCTTTCCTATCCAATTCTTGCATCACAACCTGTCTTCATGTGATTTAAGCCAATATATATGTAAAAATCTGGTAATGTTGTTTGACTCATAGTGCTCCTGTACATTGGTTTCCGTAATGTTGAAAGCTTGAGATACACCAACTTGTAAGCTGAAAATATGTTTAAAATGCCAAATGCCGAAAACCGTAAAAGTTCTTAGTGGGATGTAAAGCTGTTAGCATTATTATTAAAAGGAAGGACATATGTCTTATGTGGTAAGTCCTTGAACTTGCAGAAATCGCAATGAATTATTCAATCTATATTCCCTCCCCCCTTTCTTTAAGAATGCAGTTATAGTAATGCATACATCAGAATCAGAATAAAGGCAGGAAATGTTTAACATTATTTTAAGCGAGTGAAGGAGAGAATGTATGACTAGCTCAGGTTGGCGGATTCGAGTTCGGCGGTATTTGAAAGTGCTCAAATACTCCAGCCTCATGTCTAGATCTACTGGTACATAAAGAACTCTTGCGGGACGAAATACTGGCACCTCGGTGTATGTGAAAACGATAGAAGTAGATAGTAGAACTAATATTCAATTCTGCAGTGAGCTTGAAGCTGACCTAATTTCCGTTCACGTAGCTTGGCACATTAGTATTCCTATATGTTTCCTGATAACCGTGAAGATATAACCAGCCTGCAGGCTGAAAATATGCCCAATCTCTCTCCTTAGGCTACGGGTTACCGGTATTGAAGAGAGAAGGAAATGTTCGCGCAAAAGAAAGGGAAGTCATTGGACTTTCGAAAATCACACTGCAAAGACTTATTAAACAAATTGCATCGTTTAACACGCCCCTATTTTCAAGAATATGGTTATAGTACGCCTACTGCATATCAAAATAAAGACAGATATATGTAACATTAATTTGAGTGAGAAAGGGTGTTTATTTCCTAAATTTCTCATTGAGCGTGGAAACCGACTTAATTATGAATATCTTGATTTATTTCATCTTAACTTTTATCATTTACTAGGGTAGGGAAACATTTATTATCGGTGTTTACATTGAGGTTAGTTTGTTTGGTTATGTCTGGTGATTTTAATATGTAACCAGGCAGGTTGGCAGCAGTGATCAGCCATTACAAAAAAGAGAAAAGAAGAGCATCGGGCGGCGATATTTACTTTCTGGGGTATTTCGTTACGTGGCTATTACTATACATACATACATACATACATACATACAATGTTCATTGACCAAAAGATTCTCTAGTAATGCAGGGCGTAAAATCAATCTACGTTATCTCGTTATATGCTGTAACAAGCGACTAAATATGCTGAAACCTCACGAGTTCCCAACTTGGGAGCAAGGGTTGTTGACCACGAAGTTGGCATTGTTTCGACTCAAGTGCGCTACGCTACTGACTTTCTTCTTTTCTACCCATCCTTCATCGGCCGGTCTCCAGTTCTGTTCCGACCTCGATGGTATTAAATTTGCGAAGCCTTGCGGGTTTTTCATTTTCACGCCCTTCCCTTCCTTTCCCCGATACCCTCATCACTTCGAAAGGTCAAAAGTTTTCCATATTTTAATCTGATTAGTGTTAATACTGCCTCGTTGTATTGCGCCTGTCAGACAAGTAGGAGAAAAATAGACACCCCAGGGGTGCTTAGTTCGACATAATCTGACTGGCTGAATAAATACAAATGGCAGGATTAAACAGTAGGTTCGGAATTAGGAAATAATCGATATTCAATTGGAACTATAACATGATTTATTCAAAATAAAAATAAATACTTTTGCCATCCTGATTCTCTCTGATCAGGGAAATGATCGCTACGTTAAATTAAATTACTGTTGGTTCTTGACGTGACATAAAAATAATTCAAACAAATGGGACGGTACACTTGACTTATTTGCCCTACAATTCTAACAGAGTTGATTTATGTACCTGTTTGTTTCGTCAATCGTAATTATTTTACAATATTAAATTTTGAATCTTGAGAAATGAGTTGATGTATTTAATTCCTCGAACAATCTGAAAAATACATTGAATTTTAATGGAGTGTTTGGAACATAAAATATTTAAAATTTAC
Source organism: Anabrus simplex (assembly GCF_040414725.1). Taxonomy (NCBI): domain Eukaryota; kingdom Metazoa; phylum Arthropoda; class Insecta; order Orthoptera; family Tettigoniidae; genus Anabrus; species Anabrus simplex. The sequence goes on from NC_090265.1 coordinate 384,794,244, forward strand.
AAAATCTACCTCTGCTCACAATAATTTTTAGTGAAGTTACGCTCTTTAAATATTCATTGCCATTACATATATCTTGAAACTGCCTTAGAAATGAAGTAAAAATTAAATCGAGACGTCGAGTAGGCCTATATTTGCTCTAAATTATTTTCACTTATCTCCTTATGATAACTAATATCTAACGTTATCGTTAAGCGGTAATTTATAAGGAATCAAATTTAATACTCCGCGATAACCAATCAAATCAAAATAATGTATCGACGTTAAAATGCCGTCAAAAGTCGTGAATTAAATGTAACTAAAATATCACAGGTTATTCCCTCTGACAACACAACACATGCATCTGAAATTTACAAGACATAACTTATAACTATAAAATCTGACTAATTCTACCAACTATCTACAGGAAAAATTATAAGAAGAAATATTTACATTGTTTACATCAGGTCCACGTACGAATTAACATTATCACTCTCCATTGGATTTCATTCTGAAGTACCACTGGAAATATGAAGTCTCCATGCGGTTAAGAATTCGTGCGATTAAAGTGAGTTCGCCTGGTATCGAACTACAGTCTGATCTGGATATTTATCTGGGAGTCTACGTCCAAATTTAATCATTTTACAGTAAGATTCACACAAACATTCGTGGCTTTGAATCAATGATTTTCACAATTTACAACAGGATTACTTCTAAACATTAAGACAGAATTCTGGAGTACGCCTATTGACTTATACTTAATATCATCATCAGAAGACTTTATAAAAGCGACTACAATTTTGCATTCTCGAACAACTATTGTCTATTTCCTTCTACCTTCAATGTCACGTATTAAAAATATCGTCGCACAAAACACGTCGTAATTCACTATCAGACGACTCCTATCACATATATTAATTCGCCATAAATCCATAGTACAATTACAACCTTATAACGACGACTAATATTCTCCATAACTGTATATCACAGTTCCAAGAAACAAGTCTTACTTCCGTTAAATTCGTCTCGATGATTAAATATACCATTCAGAATCAAATCTCTACTCACGTACTTCTAATAAATCCATGACCTTATTCCGGAATTAACATCCTGATGACATATTACAGTTACCACGAGGTACGAATGTATGTCCAAATATCACCGAAATATCGAAAATATATAGGAAATATATTATCTCAATAAATTCCTACGACACAGATTAATTCACTAATGCAGCAAAATTCATTAAATAAGAAATAATGGTTATGACAACACGTGGATAAACTTCCGATGATCCATCATTTCAGAATTCTGTAACACGTGGTTAGGAATATAACTCATGTACACGAACTAAACTTCATGTCTTAACTCGAACATTTGGGAACAATATTAATGAAATAACCTGAGAAATAAATCTATTACTAAACTACGAGACCACACCAAAATAATAGAGAAAGACATCAACTGCTACAAAGAACAGATATAAATAAAGACGTTGTCGTTTTAACGTACACTGTAGGCTTCATGCTGAGCTCCGGACGTCCTCAATTGAACAGTCTAGGGTTGTAATCCCTGCACTTCTCCTCCGTTGGCGACGGTTTGTAGATTTAGCAGTTCATGATGAAATATGGGTAGAATCCAGTGTGAAATCCCATCTCCTTGCGATGTAAGCTGTTGAGATCCTCTTCAACTCCACACTTCCAGATGATTTTGCTGAGAAAGTTCTATGCAAAATCCTGCGAATTATCATGGAAAAACTCGTACTTATGATTATTTATCTGCATCCATTCGACGTCTGTTGGTTGAATACATCTAATCGTGATAGTAAAGACTAGCACAATTTTCCATGTATAGGCTTAACGCTGAACATGCGTCCTCACTGTCCCTGGTAATGACTAAATTCCGAATGAAGTTCTCCCTCGGAGTGTAGGGACGTTCTCGTAGACCAGTGTACTGAACGTAGCCGGAGAATAAATGAAAAGTAGTGAGAATGAGCACGCGTATGACTTCCCTTAAATAGTGCCATACCCCACTGATCGTAGGAAGTACGAGTTAGCTCAAGTACTGAATTCTTGTCTGCTTCTTTAATTCATTCATTGCTTTCCACCAGTACACCATTCAAAATTACACATAAATTCAATTACTAATTATTGTAGTTTACACACAATATCATTATCACTGCTCAATCTGTTTTCACCTTTATACACCTTCGTAAGTACAAATATCACGCCGTCGATGTTACTAATAATATTTCTTTACATTTAATAAAGTACAACTGTACGTGAACATATTCCAGCTATTTCTTTCTCTCCACTTTTTATTTTCATTTTCTGATCCAGCTAGTTCGCTCCCTTTAACGTTTGAAACCTGTCGCCGCCTCGCTCGGGAACGAGTACGTGCGATGCCGACAAAAGAACCAGACTCTTGTCACACTACCCTACATTCAGCCACTTGCTAAGAAGCATACGACCGAGCTCGATAGCTGCAGTCGCTTAAGTGCGGCCAGTATCCAGTATTCGGGAGATAGTAGGTTCGAACCCCACTGTCGGCAGCCCTGAAGATGGTTTTCCGTGGTATCCCATTTTCAAACCAGGCAAATGCTGGGGCTGTACCTTGATTAAAGGCACGGCCGTTTCCTTCCCAGTCCTAGCCTTTTCCTGTCCCATCGTCGCCATAAGACATATCTGTGTCGGTGCGACGTAAAGCCAATAGCAAGAAGAAGAGGAAGAAGAAGAAGAAGAAGAAGCATACGGTCACAGTATTTTCCCTTAAAACAGTTATTAGCACCACCACTGACCCGAAGAAAAAAATATCACTGGTAAAGTCTCCACAATGAACGTTAGATTAAATTTAAAATTATCTAGTTTTTACACTGGAGAAAGTGGAAATTGCATCACCCAGAAGGAGTGGTGCTATATTGCTGCAACTGAACATGCAGGACGAGTGTTCGGTTGTGATTCGATGATTACACTTTCAGGTCCCTCTGATCGCAAGTTTGGACAACAATCAATATAGGATGTGCCCACCACGAGCTGCAATACATTGATGAATTCGTCGAGGCATGGAGTCAATAAGGCCCTGGATCGCTTCCTGAGGAATTGTGGCCCATGCTTGCTGCACTGCACGGGTCAGTTGTTTCAGAGTTGTGGGTGGCTGAGGACGGTTGGCCAGTTGTCGACCCATCATGGCCCACACATGCTCAATAGGACTGAGGTCCGGGGATCTGGCGGGCCATTCTAAGGTTGTGATGTCGTGGAGAGCTTCTCTGGAGATGCGTGCAATGTGAACCCGGGCATTGTCCTGCTGAAACATCCCATTAGCAATGTTCGCCATTATAGGGACAACCACTGGATTGAGTACCCTATCAACGTACTGTCGAGCCCTCAACAAGCACTAATTGTGATTTCACATTAAAGCCAATAGTTCCCCAGACCATAATGCTTGGTGTTGGCCCTGTGTGCCTCTCGACAATAAGATCTGGGCGGCCCCTCTCCCCGGTACGTCGGTGCACACGATTCCGGCGATCACTGCGGGCAAGACACAAGCGCGATTCATCACTAAAGACGACCTTATGACATTCGTCGACCCACGTCGATCTTTCTCGACACCAGGCCAGCCTTACACGTCGCTGTTGTGGGGTCAGTGGAACACCTTCTGCAGGGACATGGGCTCGTAAGCCAGCTGCACGCAGACGATTACCAACTGTTTTTGTTGTGTAACGTGGGGTGCCACAGCTGCTCGAATTTGCGCTGCTGTTGCATGTGGTTCCATCCGGGCCATCCGAATGATGCGGCGATCCTCTCTCACAGTTGTCTGTCGCGCTAGGCCTGTGCCAGGTCTACGAGTGTAGGAACCTTCATTTGACCACTGCTGCCATACACGTTGTACCGTAGATGCCTGTCGGCCAACATGTAAAGTGACAGTCCTTAGCGATAATCCAGCCTCACACAGCCCAATCATCCGAGCCCTCTCAAACGGCGACAGTTGTTGATAGCGTGCTCTTCTCTGTCGTCGAGGCATGTTTGACGGGGAACACTTCACGGCACAGACTGCAAGTCAACTGCGCTACAACTGAGTGCGTATACTGGAGTTGATTCCTCCGCGACCAGTCACGTGGGGAGACCTGTAGCAACAATCCAATGGGTCTGAAACTTCGATCGTTTGCATACCTACATGGCATTATTCCATATCTTGAAAATCAACATAAACGACCAATGCCTTCATGGTGTTGCAATTTCCATTTTCTTAAGTGTATTAACAATTTAATTTTAGTTCAGTCTAAATTTGTCAGTACTGCATGATAAAATTACTTTCACCTGTTTTTGTCATCACTTCTGACAGTGGCTGAGCAAGTCATTTCGGATAAAGATATTTGTGTTTTGATGATCAGGTTTTTGGAGAGTGTTTAATCGTATCGAAAATCACCAAACGTTACAAGAGAAAATAAATACAGGATGTACTCTTATCGCCGTCCACTTTGTTCGCATAGGCAACCCAAATGACAGCATGAGTGTGCAAAGCTTTACCGCCTTACCAGTAAATAAAACTTGCTTCTGTTTTGCTTTGTATTATTTATTTATTTATTTATTTATTTATTTATTTATTTATTTATACATGGCAGTTTTTCTATTGCTAACATTGTTACCGCGTATGAGACATGTTTGGTTTACCAACATCTAGCTTTGATTGTTACATCGATCTAACTGACGTACGTTTTTATTGTTAATTCATATTATTATTATTATTATTATTATTATTATTATTATTATTATTATTATTATTATAAATCTCTTCTATTATGAATTATATATATAGTAGGTAGTGAGTCCGACTAGTTGGCTGAATGGTCAGCGTCCTGGCCTTCGGTTCAGAGGGTCCCGGGTTCGATTCCCGGCCGGGTCGGGGATTTTAATCGCTTCTGATTAATTCTTCTGGCTCGGGGACTGGGTGTATATGTCCGTTCCAACACTCTCCTCATCATCTTCAGACAACATACTACACTACCAACCACCACAGAAACACGCAATAGTGCTTACATCCCTCCATAGAGGGTTGGCGTCAGGAAGGGCATCCGGCCGTAAAACAGGGCCAAATCCACATGTGCGACACAGTTCGCACCCGCGACCCCACAAGTGTGGGAAAAGCGGCAGGAAAAGAAGAAGAAGTAGGTAGTGACTTTGAACTATACATCCACAGTTTTGCTTTGTGTACGAATGTTCAGAACGGCGGGTTTCTAACTGAGAGGTCACGAGATCGAATCCCACTCCCACCTACAGGATTTAAAACATTCTATACGTACGTAAGGGAGCCTCCATGGCTCAGACGGCAGCGCGTTGGCCTCTCATCGCTGGATACCGTGGTTCAAATCCCGGTCAATCCATGTGAGATTTGTGCTGGACAAAGCGGAGGCGGGACAGGTTTTTCTACGGGTACTCCGGTTTTCTCTCTCATCTTTCATTCCAGCAACACTCTCCATTCTCATTTCATAGCATCTATCAGTCATTAATAATCACTTTGGGAGTGGCGACCCCATCGTACTAATAGCCTATATATGATTCATTCATTACATCCCTGACCTAGTCAATGACTGGAAAACAGGTTGTAGGTTTTCATTATACGTAAGTAAACCTATGTAATGGTGTCTTTTACTAGGCGCTTTTAGAAACATTGTCTTATTGGTCTCGATATAATTTGTTTCCAGAATATTCCCGTCGAGTATAAAAGCGATGGTTCTATCGTAACGGAGGTGTACATATATTAAGAATATACAGCTACCCTACAAACGGTTGGTGAGTCTGGAAAAACCTTTCTGCTGCGTTGGAAATAAGAGACAAACCGCTGTAGGTGTAACATCTCAAAATCTTTAATTCTTACGAGATAACCGCAACGTATCGGACTTATAACAGTTCAGTAACATAGGCGGTCATTTTGGTTCAAGGGTGACTACTTCTCTCTATGGTAGTTGCGAAATAACTCCCACCCACATCGTCACTAGAACACAATGAGAGTGCCTCCAAAATACAACAACACTGGTACACACAGTTAAGCAAAATTACGTGTAGTCACCTTATGGATGAGTGCCCGCTCAATCTCACTCTCTTTCTCTCTCTTACTCTGTCTCTGCCCCTGTCTATGTCTCTCTCTCTCTCAAACACACCCACACACATAGACACACACGCACATACACGGGAGCACAGTGAGAACGTCTCCCTTACGACCTATAACATACACACTTAAGTTATAAATTCAATACCGAAATACTTTGACTGCAATGAGAATGCCTGTTGTGTCTGTACCCTACTGTGTGGAGCAGAAGTACTTCTCTTCTAAAACCAAAATACTACATCAACTCCTACATGTCCAACTCGTTGGCTGAACGGTCAGCGTACTGGCCTTCGGTTCAGAGGGACCCGGGTTCGATTCCCGACCGGCTCGGGGATTTTAACCTTAATTGGTTAATTCCAATGGCACGGGGGCTGGATGTATGTGTTGTCTTCATCATCATTTCATCCTCATCACGACGCGCAGGTCGCCTACGGGAGTCAAATAGAAAGACCTGCACCTGGCGAGCCGAACCCGTCCTGGGATATCCCGGCACTAAAAGCCATACGACATTTCAACTCCTACATGGCAGATCTTGAAATGGTCTACTGCGGGAAACCACAAATTTTTACATTCAAACACCCACAGAGTATTAGTAAGAAGCCTCTTCTAGTACGTGGATTTTATGTTTTCGATACTAACAAACTATTTTTCACTGGCTGTTGTATACACCACATTCGCTGAATTCGACGAAATTTAACGTGTTTTATGGGTCGTATTTAGGATCATAACAATGTACTTTGATTAATACACCCCGTTACACTTAAAAAGCCACAACTTGTACAGTGACTTAACATAATTTTTACCACTCATGAAACTCCAGTACCGAGTTCGATAACTACAGTCGCTTAAGTGCGGCCAGTATCCAGTATTCGGGAGATATGGGTTCGAGCCGCAATGACGGCAGCCCTAAAGATGGTTTTCCCTGGTTTCCATTTTCACATCAGGCAAATGCTGGGGCTGTTCCTTAATTAAGGCAACGGCCGCTTCCTTCCCACTCCCAGCCCTTTCCGCTCCTATCGTCGCCATAAGACCTATCCGTGTCGGTGCAACGTAAAGCAACTTGTGAAACAATGATAAAAACTCGTGTAGCCTGCAATAATCAACATTACTGGCGCACCATGCACAACTACGAGACACAACTTCAAGAAGTGGACGGCGATTCGGGAACACACTGTATAAGCATTCACAAACTGAAGACAATACAACGCATATACGAATTAATGCATTGCGACCATTACTTTGCCGGATCATACGCTTCATTACTTTTACAGAGGATTATAATGAAACGTGAACTATGTATTTTCCATTGTAAAAATGTACACCGGTAACGTGGGATGCTGTTGATCATTGTATACGGCTCCATTTATTTAACAAGAGTTAACCATTCATTCCACTTTGGTCTTTATTTGAAATTAGGGCACGCTTCGAACTTCCCAACACTGCAGTCTGGGAGTGAGGAAAAACAGTAATTACTTGAGAGGAACACATCGCTTACGTGTAACATTATGGCTACTTAATAGCTTCCTGTTCGGAGCCCGTGACCTTGTTAGTTGTTTACTGAACTACTGCAGGCGTTCGCTGGGAAGACGTCGAGTTCTGCTCCCACGTTAGAGCAGGATCAACATCATCGTGAAGAGAACCGCATTCTCGTGAGAAATGGAGAACGTTTGATAGCAAACGGAAATATATGAGACAAAATACCGGTTCAACTTGCTTAACACTGCATGAAATACAAGGTTATCTTTGTGGTTGGTTGGTTGGTTGGTCGGTCGGTCGGTTGTTTGGTTGGTTTTAACTTCACGTACATCATTTTAAGTACTTCCAGTATTTCTTGCTGAATTCTGCATCGATTTCATCCAACCTATCTTAGCACAAATTATAATGGCCGAACACCGAATTCTGTGAAGTATGCGAACTTAACCAACATTGGGCACGGTCAGTAATTTGGTAGATGACCGCATGCAATAGGCTATTGAAGGAGCGGAAAGAAATTGGTAACCTACCGAGTATACGCCTTAGGATGGCTGATCAGATATCCCTCGGCTTAACTGGAGCTACTAACGAGATCATCAATGTCCAGAACGTACAAAGAACATAAGCTGAGGTTTATTAAGACCACGGAAATGATACGTGGACAAATGTTATAGGTTATTCAAAATCACAAGTGATATCGCAATTGTTGTTAAATTATTTGAGTTGTCAATAAATTCTGATAGTCTTGGTTCTTCCAACTCGAACTACTTTCTCCTCGCCTTTTTCTTATTTCCATAAAAGGTGGCGGGGGACCTCTAGTCTGTGATTCTTCTTCACCATTTCTTCTTATCCTAGGCGTTCTCCCTTCTCCAATATTTACGCTCTGCCACATTGTTTTTCGGTCTTCCCTATTCCTTTTCCCCTCTACGTCCAATTTCCAGTCATATTTCGAATGTAATACTCCTTCCATCGTTATACATGTCCAAACCACCTGAGTCTGCATTCCTGGATCACCCTTCTCATAGATCCTTCCTTCACTATCCCACCGATGCCTTTATTCCGTATTCCGTCCCTTCTTGTTAGGCCAGCCATTCATCTCAGCATCCTCTGTTTCGCATTTTTTCTTTTCTAGGCCCGTGTAGTTGTCTATGTCTCTGCACCATACAACATTGCCGTTCTAACCACTATACACTGATGAGCAAATACATTAGAAATGCCTGGCTAGTAGCGTGGAGCACAGCCCCCCTCTCCCCCTCTTTCATCCTTATGACGGTAGCGATGCGGCAAGGCATGGATTCCACAAGTCACTGGGAGCTTTTGGAAGCCATACTGATTCATGACCGCTGTACATCTTCCCATATATGGATATTGATTGGAGCAGGGTCCAAGGAGTGCACATTCACTCAGTAACATTCCAAATATGCTCAATGGGAGCAAAATCGGATGACCTTAGGGGCCAGACAAGGATCATCATGTCCGTAAAATGTTCATCCAACCAATCGGTCACTGTGGGCCAGAGTATTGTCTTCCTGTAGGTACAAGTCTTCGGCAGGGTGCTGCTGGAGAATAAATGGGTGGACATGATCTGCCAGCAGGTGCATGTATCGTTCGCCGGTGCAGAACGTTTGTAGATGTATCAGAGATCCCATTCACCCCAAATGAACAGTAATGATGTGAGAATACCACCAACAGTGGACTGAATACTACCCTGCTGGCAAGAGGGATGCAATGACTCACATCTTTGTAGACGTACTCGTATCATGCCACCGGCGTATACCAACTGGTACTTCGACTCATCTGTCCAGACAAAGATTTTCCCTGCTTGTTGAGTCCAATCGAAGTGTCCTTTGCCGACGTCAATCATTGCGATTTGTGACATGCGGTGAGCAGTGGTACCATACTGGAACAGTGGCTTCTGTACTACATTGCGAGGAAGTGGTTCTGCTGCTCACACTTCGTTGTTGGCCAGCATTGCATTCGTGAATGATCTGCTGCTTTCTAGCCCGTCTCTCTGCTCTTACTATCCGATCTACCCGACGGTGACCCCTGTCATCAACACTTTGTACACCACGGCAGTTGACCCTGGCAGCGGTGCTTTTTCCCAAATGCATGTACTCCCGGTGCACTCTTGACACAGTGGCCCGCGCCTGCACGACGTTGGATATGGAAAGGACCATCCACAGTCTTCTTCTTTGGTCTTTCCTTTTGGTCAACTTGCCACTTGTGAATTTTGGATCTGAAGATCACCCTCTTTTGGACATCTGCTGGTGTAACTCCTACTTGTTTCAAATCGGTTTTAATTTCGCCAATCCATTTCATTGTACCGACAAGCTGGCCACAATCGAATACATTGAAACCTCGTGTCTTGCTCATCGTGTGCTCATCCGTTACTCACACGGCCAATACGAAGTTCGACGACCTAGTAGTGATATTCCAAGCTGTAATATTGCATTCGACAGACTTATTACAGCACCATTTCACAGAAACGGCAGCTAACCCTAATTCAATTGCTCATTAATACATATTTTACCCTTCATTTTAAAGCATAGCACCTTAGTCATCTCTTTACAGTATTATGGTATTGTAATTCTATTCTATGATGTATTCCATATTCTAATCCGCCATCTTTTGGAAAATTGTACATTACATCTTTACAGAACTTAACGTTTCAACTGGAACTGTACTGTATGTCTACCCCTTTTCCTGATTCCGGGTCGAGGACGAAATGAGAGGAAATTATGTGGCACGCTTTTACGGCCAAATGCCCTCAGTTGAGGACCTAATGAAGATGAAATGTATGATGTTGAATGAAATTGGGCAAGGAGGTGAAAGGAATCGGCTGTGGACCTATGGGCCTGTGAATGGGAACTGTTCCGGCATTTGCCTGGAAGTGAAAATGGGAAAGCACAGAAAACCATTCTCTGAACATCCGACGGTGATGCTAGAACCCATACACCTCCCTTTTATTTATTTATTTATTTATTCATTTATTTATTTGTTTATTTATTTATTTATTTATTTATTTATTTATTTATTTATTTATTTATTTATTTATTTATTTATTTATTTATTTATTTATTTATTTATTTATGTAGTATCTGGCGAAAGTACTAAATTGTATATGAAAATAATAAATTATCGATGATATTATTATGTACAGAATAGTCATCATTTTAAGGACATATATTTTGTAAATTTCACCAGGTATAGTTTACGAGATAGGCTTAGAGCTGAAACTGTATACGATGATTTCTGTGATAGGATACATTTTGAACAGAGCATTATTAATTATTTGTACCTTATTAGGAAATTGAAATGAAATGGCGTTTGGCTTTTAGTGCCGGGAGTGTCCCAAGACATGTTCGGCTCGTCAGGTGCAGGTCTTCCGATTTGACTCCCTTAGGCGACCTGCGTGTCATGATGAGGATGAAATGATGACGAAGACGGCACATACACCCCGCCCCCATGCCAGAGAAATTAACCAATGATGGTTAACATTCCCGACCCTGCCGGGAATCGAACCCGGGGCCCCTGTGACCAAAGGCCAGCACGCTAACCATTTAGCCATATTAGAAAATTAACAACGGTTTTCAAGACTGAAACATGAAAAAGAAATGACAACAGAAGATCAGGTCTTCATAAATAGTATTCAATATAATTTGTTACAACATAAAATAGCAGATAATGGTAATATTTTCATTATTATTAATATTAGATATGCGAATAAACCCATTAAGACTACGCAAAGTATTCAGAGGCGTGTATTTTCCTTCTTCTCAGCCCATATTTATTTCATTCTTTTACTGCGGGCTCCCTTTCTGTCTTCAGACCAGGTTGTACGATTCTCCTTCTTTGGTCTTTCCTCTTGGTCAACTTGCCATTTGTGAATTTTGGATCTTAAGATCACCCTGTTTTGGACATCTGCTGCCTGTTTCAAATCGGTTTTAATTTCATAAATCCATTTCATTGTGTCTGTTTTAGCTTTATTCTTGTTTTCATAGAATTCGACTATTTGTTTGGTAAGTCTGTCTGGATGCATTCTTGTAATATGACATTTCTTTTTTTTCAATGTTTTCAATGTCTGTTTTCCTGTTCAAAATTAGCGTCTCTGATCCATGAAGACATTCTGGTTTAATGACTGTATTGTAATGTCTCAGTTTTGGATGCTTGGAGATACATTTCTTGTTTTAGATATTTAGAGTTAGTCGATGTGCAGTTTCTATCTTTCGGCATCTACATTCATTGGCTTTTGTTTCGAGTCCATTTCCCTGAAATGTTTCACCAAGATACTTAAATTGTGATACTCGTTTAGTTTTGCCATATTTTGTTTCTATGAATTTCGCTGCATGTTTGTTGCAGGTCTTTTCAAAAAATATTTGAAGGCCGACTTTTTGTGCAATTTCTTTCAGGAGTTCAATCTGATTTGGGGCTGTTGAAATGTCTCGAGTTAATATTGCTAGGTCGTACGCAAATGCTAAGCAATCTATCTCTAGTTTTCCTCTGCCTAAAGTGATTGCTTGGTGAATTTTGAGGACCAGTTTACTATTTGCGACGTTCTTGTATCACTTAACAAGGATTTGTTCTTATTCCCGTTTTGATTTCAAAAGGAATTAACCTTGGACTTCGTGTCTGTCAGTGTCTGTTTTATGATTGCAGTTGTTTTCATGTCTAAACCTTGTTCTTTAAATATTTGATTTGCGATCAACTGAATCATAGGCTTTCTTGAAATGAACAAATGAGCAGACTAAATTTTTCCTACAAATTCTCTGATGTATTAGGATTAGCTTCAAGTTCAAGATTTTTCTCTGGACACGATCGTCCTGGTCTGAATCATGCCTGATAATCTCTGATTTGTGGTTCTAGCTGTCGTTGTTCTCTATCAAGAAGACATTGGGATAGAATTGTGTACGCAACTGATACTAGTGAGATTCCTCTGCAGTTGTTTATATCTGTTCTGTCTCCCTTCTTGTGTAACGGGTGAATTAATGCATTTTTGCAGTCTTCTTGGATTTGTTTTGTTTTCCAAATATCTTGCATGATTTTTGTGATCTTTTATGGTGTTTGGGCATGATGATTTGAGGACTTCCGCTATGATTCCATCCTCTCCCGGTGCTTTCTTGTTTTTAAATCTTTTGATCTGTCTTGTGATTTCTTCTGCATCTGGTGGTAATGAATTTGGGTTAGTATTTTCAGATTCTTGTGGAGCAAATCTTTGTACTGGTTCCGGACAGTTCAGTAATTCTTTAAAACATCTGGCGTGTTTCAATTTTCTTGGTTGTTTAGTGCCAACTGTCCATTTTTTCTTGAAACAGAGACTTTGTTGATATCCTGCAAGCTTAGTTTTGAAGTTCTTATAGAAATTTCGTATATGTTTTCAAAGTCGTTCTCGATTTCAAGTAGTTGAACCTTTTCAATATTACTCTTGGTCTGTCTGATCAATTGAGCTGTCTCTTTCTTCACTGCCAGGAATGTTGTGTAGTTATTCTCCGTCTTTTTGCTGTTCCAGTTGTTGTATGCCTTCATTCGAGATGCTTGTTGACATTCCTCATTCCACCAAGGGTATCTTCATTTTCTGCAGTGGAATTAGTATTTGTGCTGTTGTAATCAGTTCGCTTTTGAGTTGTTGCCAATTTTTTTCCTCCTTTCTCTCTAATTCTCCTGCGAGAGATGATTGGATCCTCGTGGGGTCAAATTTTTGGGTTAATGGCTTCTTCTTTGTGAATCTCTCAGATTTTAACTGTAGTTTGATTCTTGTCAGGCAATGATCTTAGCCTATATTTTCTCCCCTTCCGACTTGAACGTTCGTAATTTCTCTGTGGTTTGGATGAGATTGCTACATGGTCGATTTGGAATTCGCCGACGAGTGTGTTCGGTGAACTCCATGTCATTTCTTTTGATGGTTTCTTTTTGAAGTGTGTTGACGTGATTTTAAGATTGAATATCCTCAGAGTTAATATTTGTCCATTTTGGTTGGTCCATTTATGCGTTGGGAATTTTCCTATAGTTTTTCTCTGTTTTCTTTCTTTGCCTAATTGTGTACTGAAGTCGCCTAGTAAGTTTTTGACGCGGTTCGGAGGAATTTTGGATATTATTTCTTCTAGAGTTTCCCAGGATTTATCTACCTTTTCGCGGTCTGTTTTATTGTCCTCATTGATTTCATGTATACATTAATTAGTATGATTTACGGTGATTGTCATTACTTTAACGTTTACATACTTCACATTTGTTATTGAGTTGAGTACGTTTTTCTTGATTACAAGAGCGACTCCTAAAAGTGGAGTTCTTTTGAGAATTCGTTTTCCTTTTATTTTTGAAGAGTCTGTGTTTTCGTCAGTCAGTCTTGTTTCATGTATGCCAGTGTGTGTATTTCTTGTTCGTTTGAGGTTTTCTCTAGTTCATACAAATTTTTCCTGTTCGAGAAAGGTTTTGCTGTTTGGGCGAAGTTGACCAGAGGTCTCCGACTCCCTCTGTTTGCGTGTCAGTCCAGACTCCCCAGAATCCGACAGTCTGGTTGTACTGGTCTTGACAGCAGTGGATTGGTTACCACCTGGGGTAAAAGTTTGATTTCTAACACGCCTCATGGTACTTGATTATCACAAGTTTGGACCTAAGTCCAGTTCTTAGGACTGGAGTGGTGAGTTCTAGAACATGGATTTCCTGTCGCACCTCTGGTGATCAAACGCTGACCACTTTGCCGCTTGCTGCAAATCGGACGCGAAGTGGATTTGAGTTGGCTCTTCCGTCCTCTCTGCCATTGGAATATGTCCTCTTCTGACTTCGAGACCGTTGACCACTTTTCCCTTTACTTCAGCTGATCCGCGGATGCTACTTTGCCTAGGCTTTATTCACACCTGTCCTGCATATCTACAGGAACTTCCCCTATCAACCATTGGGAAGCGCCGTGTCGGGGTTGAGGGCCCCCACTCCAGTGTCTCACGCAGGGTTATGCCGAGCTCTTACTCAATTCAGAGCCAAACACCCACGCAAGCTGACCAGGCATAGTTATTATTATTATTATTGTTACGGAGATATCCGTGGTAGGTAGAGGTGAAAGAAGGTGCGGGTGTGAATGGGTTTCAAGCTACGAAATTATAGTGCATGTAAAATTAATTTAAAATTTAACAAGGTTATATTTTCTTTTCAAAAACAAAGCAATAACAGACATGGCAGGTACAATGTAGCAAAACAAGGGGAGTTACAAAATTTACAGGTTTTGGGCTTCACGCCCTAACTTCAGCGATCAGCTCAGTTTTACCACAAACACAAGTTTTAACAGAGGGGCAGAAAACCCCGTTCATCCCTAGGAGCCCCTGGCTCCGAATTACACAGAAAAGCCTCCACGAGGCATATGACACTCCATTTCAAAAGAGCGATCCGCTCTCCAAATTTAAGCCTCTCAAAGGCCACACCAAACTCTACCTTCGAGGTGTCCTCTAAGGACGTATTTACAGGGGTAAAATACCCAAACTACGGAGGTCTATTACATGAAAAGCAGGTTGATTACATGACCTCTAAAATAACAATTTGAGAGGAGGCGAACTTGCACTCCTAATACACTTTGTTTTTAAAACCTAATCTGGCTCTGGGCCGCTAACGCAAGGGCTAATCCCATACTACAGAGGTGACTTCAGAAAATAACAATTTACATTACATCACGGAAGAATTGGTTTGAAAAATAAGTCCACCTCAAAACAATATGAGTGGGAACTCGAGAGGGTTAGCACTCTCTATCCCAATATGTGGTTTAGAAGATAGGATAGGTACCAGTAGTCTTTACATTTTAAAGGAAGGTTACATGGTGGAAGGCCTAGAACCCGCCCCGAAGATTAAACTGCTGAGCAAGCAAAGAAAGAAGTTATTACTTGGCCATTACCTTGTTGTAGACGCCGCCGAAGAAAGAGGCGCTTCCCGCCTCCTGCTATGTACTTAATACACTGAAAGATGGAACAGAAAAAGCCCGGAGACCCCAAAATCAGCAGTTTATATCCTCTCGCGGAAGATTCTAGGCGTTAGGGGAAAGAAAACACCCTCCCACAAAATCTTTATTGGTTCGGGAAAAGAAACCCCTACATAGAGGAAGAAGAAACACATTATTGGTGGAAAATTAATTAAAGAAATTCGGGATTGGCTAGATCCAAAATAAGGGGAAAAAGAGGGGTATACAGCCAACTTAAACCATGACAGAAAGAAATTTAACAAAGAACAAACTCTTGAAATAAAAATTTCTCCAACAAAATAGTTCTTTAACTCCGCACTAGGTCGCACTATTGTTGATCTTCAGTAGTGTCCTCTAGAAGAGAAAGTTCACACTTCTTACTTCAAGCGAAACAAGAACACATCAAAAGTGACACAGTTCAAAAACTCAAAATTTTCCACGTGGTGACATCTTCTGAGAAAGTAGAGAATTAATAGAATAGATAAAGTTCAACCTTCCTCCAGAAGAGGAGTTTCAACTGGCGCAACTTTTAAATAAACAGAGTAGAGGTGTACCGCCCGGTACAGACCTCCCCCCCCAAAAGTTCCTCCAAGGGGTAACACAGAAGAACATAAGTTTTGTTTCCAAAATAAGGTCCAAGTTTTGATGTTGATGTTAAGATTAATTGCGGAAGCATTTATAAGATTTTAGTAATTTGGTTGGTTGCAATTTCAAAATTTTGTTGTTGCCGGTGCAGTAAAGTTTTTATGTTTGTAGAATTTGAATTTCTGAAGATAAACCTTTAATGCTTAAAAGGTGAAGAAAAGTTTTGCAATGTCCACCAAATATTGTTGTTAAATTCCCAAATGTAATTATTGCTTATGGTGACTGTCCATGTAGTTGATGTAGATTGAGTCGGATGGCCAGACCGGCCGTTGCAGCTTGCGTCCAACTGAGGCCGCTCGGACCCCTCAAGTACCCTGAGATACCGCTCGCCCGCACAATGAGGGGAGCAGAGGTGTTGAAGTACGCCGCGCCCGCGGTGAACAGATACAGGCTGCGGGCATGTAGCAGGTCGTGCGCCGCACATCAGCCTTGGCCGGGAGGTGAGCTCCGGCTCGCCGTGCACATGTCGTCCTCGCTGGAGAGGAGGGGGCCCATCCCCCTCCCCAGTTGCTGCACGGCGCTGCGCGGCTGCGGGGGCGCTGAAACATTAAAGCTAGGCGGCAGAATTGTGTTGGACAATCATTTTCTTAGAGGGTACAGGCTTGTGGAGAGGTTGAGGGGCCAGCGGCGTGTAGATATCCATGGCATTTACTATTATGAAGCCACAGTGTAAGGTGGAGCAGGAGACGGGAGCGTGGTAATGGCCGTGGCAAGAACAGGATGGCAGTTTAATGGGTCGGGGCAGGTTTCACAAACATGCTTACATAAGAAACAAAATCCTATAGAAGGGGCAGAATGCCTTAAAAGTGAAACTCAAAAAAAAATATAACCTTCATATCCTTTCAAAATAATATGAAGCAAGTTAACACAGAAATTACACCGGTTTCACCTGGGACAGGTGAACCCTAAATATCCTCTCGGTGGCTGGATTACTTAGCAATAAGGTAACCGGCGTAAGAAAATCGAGAATGATACAAGGCCCATGAAATCTGGGGGCAAGCTTGCCCGCGGGAACAAAATTTTTGACCATAACCTGGTCGCCTACCTTCAAAGTGGTGGGTCTCCGTCCACGATCATACCTTTCCCTAACCTTTTCATGAGACACTTTAAGATTGGCTTTAGCCTTCTTCCAAAGATCTTTAATGTTATCCGGATCTATTGTCTCGGGTAGAATGTCATTCAAAGACCAGAGGTTAGAGAGCGGCGAGTTGGGAACAAACTTAAACATTAAAGAAGCTGGAGTAAACTTGTGAGATTCATGAACCGCCGAATTCAAAGCAAAAGCTATCCAATGCAGGGACGTGTCCCACCTGGAAGGATCTTCATGATGATAGGCAATGAGTGCGGACCTGAGATTACGGTTAACCCGTTCAGCCAGAGATGGTTGAGGATAATAAGCAGATGTAGTTACATGAGAGATGGACAAGTCAAAACAGAATTTACGAAATAAATTTGATGTAAAAGCCTTAGCATTATCAGATACAATATATTGACACGGACCAAAAGAAGCAAAAATAGAATTTAGGCAAGTAATGGTGGACTGAGCGGTAGCCAGCTTAGTCGGAAATAACCAGGAAAATCTTGTAAAACCATCTACACACACAAAGATGAACTTGTTGGCATTACCCTTTGACTGGGGGAAGGGTCCCACATAATCGATATACAGGCGTTCCATGGGGCGCGACGCTTGATGAGAAGACAAAAGGCCTACTTTAGTGGACATGGTGGGTTTACTGATCAAACAAGATTTACAAGCTTTTACAAGTTCCCGAATTTCACCGTCCATACCTTTCCATATGAACATTTCACGAATCTTTTCACGAGTTTTAAAGATTCCAAGATGCCCCCCCAATGGGGTCTCATGATAGTATTTGAAGATCATAGGTACAAGAACCGCTGGAACAACAACTTTCATCAACTTATCATGCCTCGAAGGGCAACATAGAACACCATTCCTCAGAACATAAGGGACAGCATGTTCCCCAGAAGAAAGGGTTTCCATTATCGGAGCCAGCGTCGGATCTTCACGTTGGTATTTCTCAATATCCCTAAAAAGCATGGGAGCATCTGTTAAGATGGCATTAACACCAGATAGTATGGACTCGGAAGGTGATGAACTGTCGACCGGTTCGTGGGTCTCTACGTCGTTATGAAACATACGGCTGAGTCCATCGGCAACAACATTTTCAGTACCTCTGATATGCCGTACATCGAATTGGAAGGCAGAAATACGGATGGCCCAACGGGCTATACGACCTGTACGACGCGGCCTACCTAAGACCCAGCTTAAGGCTTGATTATCTGTCTCCAGATCGAATTTGACGTGTTCCAGATAGAGACGGAACTTTTCTAAGGCGAATAAGACTGCCAAACCTTCAAGCTCATATATGGAGTACTTTGCTTCTTGAGCTGACAATGTCCTAGACGCATAGGCGATGGGTCGCCTCCCTAGTTCAGTTTCTTGAAGAAGAACTGCAGCTACTGCTGACGACGATGCGTCGGTTTGGACGATGAATTTCTTCGAGAAATCAGGCATAGCGAGTACAGGGGCATTACAGAGAGCTAATTTCAGATCTTCGAAAGCGGCTTGTTGAGAAGGTCCCCACTCGAATTTGATGCCTTTCCTACGAAGAAGGTTTAAGGGCGCCGCTCTATTAGCAAAGTTAGGAATAAACTTCCTGAAGAAATTCACCATACCAATGAATCTAGCGATACCTTTGATGTCCTTAGGAGGTTTAAAATCACGGATGGCCTGTGTTCTAGAATGATCGACAGCTACCCCATCGGGTGACACAATATGCCCTAGGAATGACATAGAGGGCTTCGCAAAGGCAACCTTGGACAACTTGACAGTTAACCCAGCCTTACGAAGGCGATTCAGAACTTCTCGCAGATGATCTAGATGTTCTTCAAAAGTCTCGGAAAATACGACGACATCATCCAAGTAGTGATATAAGTACTCAAATTTGATGTCGGAGAAGACCCTATCTAGTAGCCTAGTGAGCACAGCTGCCCCCGTGGGGAGCCCGAAAGGCACGCGGTTGTATTCGTATAAATTCCAGTCCGTGGCAAACGCAGTAAGATGTTTAGACTCTTCGGCAAGGGGAATTTGATTATAGGCCTGATTCAAGTCCAAGATGGTGAAGAACTTGGCCTTACGAAACCATGAAAAGCAAGAATGAAGGTCGGGAAGGGGCACAGATTGCAACACCACCTTCCGATTGAGAGCCCTGTAATCAATGACAGGCCTGAAGCCTCCTTGGGGTTTCGGGACTAGAAAAATAGGCGAAGAATACGCTGACTTAGAGGGCCTAATAATACCATCCTTCAACATCTGATCGATGATTTCTTTCAGAGCCTTCATTTTAGGTGGAGATAGTCTATACGGTGGAAAGCGAACAGGAATCGAATCCGTGACCTCGATTTTGTATTCAATAAGGTCAGTAACACCAAGAGTATCAGAGAACACCTCGGGAAACGACTGACACAGTTTCCGAATACTATCAGCCTGCTCCTCAGGTAGATGTCTAAGGTCTAACAACATCTCATCCTGGGTAGGCGAAATAGATGAACATGATACAGAATTACACTTTAACAAGGGAATTCTACAATTGGACGCAAATTTGAATGTGCACGACCTACTCTGGAGATCGAGCACAAGACCAGTGTGAGAAATGAAGTCCGCTCCCAATATGATGGGGCAAGACAAACGCTTGGCCACAAACAATTTGATCTTCCATGTAAATTTAAAAACCCGAATTTTGACATGTAAGGAACCTAGAATTTCTAATGGAGATGAATTAGCCGAAACATATTTAACAGGAGATGAGTCATAGTCAGGGAGTTTACAAACCGCTTTCAATTTAGAATACCAATCAGCCGAAATAATGGAAAAACACTGCCTGAATCTAAGAGAGCTGTTATAGGCTCGTTATTTAACTCAATCTTAAGAAAAGGAACAGGTGCGGGGGTATCCGCCGCAATCCTAAGACACTCTTTAGGGCATTCAAAAGATGAATTTGAAGGCTGGTCGTTCCCTGCATTTACAACCTGTTTACTAGGGGCTGAGTCTCGGGAATATGGATTAGTCGGCTCAGCCGACGCCACTAGTCACTTTTTATTATTGGCATAGCTGGAATTTGCACCAGAAGTTGAGCAGGAGGGGGTGCTATTTGAGTTTGGGCAATTCTTGGCGATATGTGAGAAGGCCCCACACTTAAAACAGCCTTGTGATGACCCTGCTCCATTCCTTGTCCCACTTGACTTGATCAGAGGACACTTATTCCGCAGATGGTCAGGCGACCCACAAGCATAACATTTACGGGGATTGACTGGTCGGCGAGGTGGAGGCCGAGTGCTACTAAAGGAAGGCGGGGGTTCTTTCGCCACACGCAAGGAATCGGCATACCTAACTCCTTCCGCAGAGACGGCTAATGCTTCCAGTTCAGAGAAGGTTTGCGGGCACGCCGCGAAACACAAATATGACCTGTAGGGTGGTGAAATCCCTTCGACAATAGCTTGCACGATCTGATCCTCAGGGAAGTGGAGAGCAAACACCCTAGTATAAAACTTAATATCTTGGATGAAGTCTGCCAGGTTTTCATCCAAGCGCTGTACCCGATAATAGTATTTCTGAATAAGGGAGGACCTGGCCCTAGCCGGGATGAAGTTAGCTAGCAAATGGGCATGGAAATCCTCAATAGAAGATTGCTCGGCAATGGCTCTAACTATTTTGTCAGATAGAACACCAATAGCATAAGGATAGATAATTTGCAAAATTTGATATGGGGAAAGAGAAAACACAAGGGCATGATCCTGAAATTCCACTAGAAATCTTAAAAATGAAATTACGTCACTGGTGGTGTTGACGGAAAACTTAGAGATACCTCTAAGCAACATTGCCAACGGATGAGGCAAGCTGCTGAACCCAGGTGACATAGTCGTTAAAGGTTTCAATGGCAAAGAAGTTAATTCAGAGCGGATGTTACTCAATGACGCACGGCGTTCAGATTCGTTGTTCGATGGGGCAGAGATAGTTTGAGCAGCAACGGTTATCCTATTGACTTCTCCCTGAGGAGGCTCTTCCTCGTTACCTACATTCACCGTGGCGGGTTGATCAGTTTTGGGAGGAACTTCGCCGGTTAGCAATTGAGTGACCTTATTAGACAATTCAGAAATAGTTTTAAGGAGCGTATTAGCGTCCTTCCTCTGGACGTCATTCACCTTTAGAGACAACAGATCATTAACTCTATTTGCAAAGTGATACAGCCTGCCTTGCACACGCTTAATTTGATTAGGAGACGGATCGTTTTCATCAAAAAAGCTGACTACCGATGCTAGCCCAGTAATATTCTCGACAATCGTGGAAAGAGAGTCATCAATTTCTTTCTCTCCCAAATTGGGGATGGAAATGGGCAAATCAAGGGACTCTCTAAGCTTGTTAGTATCTATTGCAACCGTGCCTCCAGATTGAACGTTTCTGATAGTTAACTCATATATCAACTCCTCTTTACGCAAGTAGTTAAGGAGGAGAACATCGCGAGGGCCGGGCATGATGACAGAACAATTTTGAAAAACTCAAAAATTCCAGCAACTAAGAAAATTGTTAGAGTTCGAATCAAAGCAATGTTTAGCCGTCAAAAGGGGCTAAATTGAGACCCATTCAACCACGCTCTGCTACCACTTGTTACGGAGATATCCGTGGTAGGTAGAGGTGAAAGAAGGTGCGGGTGTGAATGGGTTTCAAGCTACGAAATTATAGTGCATGTAAAATTAATTTAAAATTTAACAAGGTTATATTTTCTTTTCAAAAACAAAGCAATAACAGACATGGCAGGTACAATGTAGCAAAACAAGGGGAGTTACAAAATTTACAGGTTTTGGGCTTCACGCCCTAACTTCAGCGATCAGCTCAGTTTTACCACAAACACAAGTTTTAACAGAGGGGCAGAAAACCCCGTTCATCCCTAGGAGCCCCTGGCTCCGAATTACACAGAAAAGCCTCCACGAGGCATATGACACTCCATTTCAAAAGAGCGATCCGCTCTCCAAATTTAAGCCTCTCAAAGGCCACACCAAACTCTACCTTCGAGGTGTCCTCTAAGGACGTATTTACAGGGGTAAAATACCCAAACTACGGAGGTCTATTACATGAAAAGCAGGTTGATTACATGACCTCTAAAATAACAATTTGAGAGGAGGCGAACTTGCACTCCTAATACACTTTGTTTTTAAAACCTAATCTGGCTCTGGGCCGCTAACGCAAGGGCTAATCCCATACTACAGAGGTGACTTCAGAAAATAACAATTTACATTACATCACGGAAGAATTGGTTTGAAAAATAAGTCCACCTCAAAACAATATGAGTGGGAACTCGAGAGGGTTAGCACTCTCTATCCCAATATGTGGTTTAGAAGATAGGATAGGTACCAGTAGTCTTTACATTTTAAAGGAAGGTTACATGGTGGAAGGCCTAGAACCCGCCCCGAAGATTAAACTGCTGAGCAAGCAAAGAAAGAAGTTATTACTTGGCCATTACCTTGTTGTAGACGCCGCCGAAGAAAGAGGCGCTTCCCGCCTCCTGCTATGTACTTAATACACTGAAAGATGGAACAGAAAAAGCCCGGAGACCCCAAAATCAGCAGTTTATATCCTCTCGCGGAAGATTCTAGGCGTTAGGGGAAAGAAAACACCCTCCCACAAAATCTTTATTGGTTCGGGAAAAGAAACCCCTACATAGAGGAAGAAGAAACACATTATTGGTGGAAAATTAATTAAAGAAATTCGGGATTGGCTAGATCCAAAATAAGGGGAAAAAGAGGGGTATACAGCCAACTTAAACCATGACAGAAAGAAATTTAACAAAGAACAAACTCTTGAAATAAAAATTTCTCCAACAAAATAGTTCTTTAACTCCGCACTAGGTCGCACTATTGTTGATCTTCAGTAGTGTCCTCTAGAAGAGAAAGTTCACACTTCTTACTTCAAGCGAAACAAGAACACATCAAAAGTGACACAGTTCAAA
This sequence comes from Anabrus simplex, assembly GCF_040414725.1. Taxonomy (NCBI): domain Eukaryota; kingdom Metazoa; phylum Arthropoda; class Insecta; order Orthoptera; family Tettigoniidae; genus Anabrus; species Anabrus simplex. Next base: position 384,817,404 of record NC_090265.1, read on the forward strand.
AACTCAAAATTTTCCACGTGGTGACATCTTCTGAGAAAGTAGAGAATTAATAGAATAGATAAAGTTCAACCTTCCTCCAGAAGAGGAGTTTCAACTGGCGCAACTTTTAAATAAACAGAGTAGAGGTGTACCGCCCGGTACAATTATTATTATTATTATTATTATTATTATTATTATTATTATTATTATTATTATTATTATTATTATTATTATTATTATTATTATTATTATTATTTCTCCGTTAAGGTCTTCTAGGGACCACGAGACAATTTTAATGCTTCATCCTTTGTTGTTCCTTCTCCTTCCTCCAATACTCCTTCATCGCTCACCATGCCTCCTTTTCCTCTCCTCGGCCTATTTTGAACCTGTTTTCTTTTCCTCCCGTCCTTAGAATCCTTCCATTTTTAACTCTTTCTGAAAATCTCTTTCTCTGTGTTGCTTTTTCTTCTTCCCTTATGTCGTTTCTTTCCAAATCTTTCTTGACTTCATGAATCCAGGTTGTTGTTGACTTCTTGTTCTAAAGCCAACGGCCGTAGCCGTGTTAAAACACAGGATCCCGTGAGATCTCCTAAGTGAAGCAACATTAGGCGTGGTCAAGATTTGGATGGGTTGCCACGCGCTGTTGGTGGGGGTAAGGGAACTGGCCACCCTACCATACGTAAACTCCTGCTCAGGTACACCTCTGCGGAGGTTCGGACCAGCCTTCGGGCAGAATACACCCTTACATTACCTTAACTTACCTCTTGTTCTAAAGATATTTGAAGATCTTTTTGGTTAACCTGTTGTCATCCATTCTGTACAAATGTCCAAAAAATATCAATCGCCTGTTCCGCATTGAATCCGTTAAGTTTTCTGTGTTCCGGTATATTTCATCATTACTTGATTTCCAGAGTTATGTAGTTCTTAGCGGACCGAGTATTTCCCGTATATTTTTTTCTTTCCAGTCTTCTAATTTATTCAGCTTGTAAGTCAGCACTAGACATTCACTCGCGTATAGGCATTCCGGTTTGACTACTGTGTTGTAGTGTTGTATTTTGAGCTTTTTAGATAAACACTTTTTGTTATAGATATGATTATTATCATCCTATTCTAATATTATTTTGCTGTCCGGCTCCATGGCTAAGTGGTTAGCGTGCTGGCGTTTGATCACAGGGGACCCGGGTTCGATTTCCGGCAAGGTCTGGAATTTTAACCATCCTTGGTTAATTTCTCTGGCGCGGGGGCTGTGTGTATGTGTCGTCTTCATCATCATTTCGTACTCATCACGACGGGCAGGTCGCCTACGGGAGTAAAATCAAAAGACCTGCACCTGGCGACCCGAACATGTCTTCGGACACTCCCGGCACTAAAAGCCGTACGCCATTTCGTTTCATTATTTTGCTATTTTTTACGTTGCACCGGCACAGGTCTTACGGCGAGGATGGGATAGAACAGAATTTGGAAAGGGAAGAAAACAGACTGTGGCCTTAATTAAGGTACACCCCCAAAATTATTCTAATATAGTGATGATCATGATGATGTGGTCGTCCCACTAACTACTATTAGCTTTTGGAGACACCGAGGTACCGGCGTGTTGTCCCACAGTAATTCATCGATACGAGGTGTCGTGTTTGATTACTTTCAGATACCACAGGTGTGAACCGAAATCGAACCCGGGGTTCAAAAATGTAGTGCTTTACCGTCTTAGCTGTTCAGCCCAACCCAGTATGAAATAGTGCAATGTTAAATTGCTCGCAAAAGAGAATAATGTTACCTCACAAAATTGGTCAAAATGGCATTGTAATTTATTTCGATTTTAGAATGTTTTACACCCATTGTGTGTAATTTGTGAAATACAGCCATACCTAGGCAAGGAACAAGAGCGATTTCATAAGAAAGCTTTGGAAATGACGAAAGCAAGGGAAAGTTATTGAATGTTCTACAATGTGACAGTTGTCACGTCAGCTCATTAGAGTAAAGTGGAGAGCAGCAAGTCCTTAATATTGGTGTAAAGCAAAATATCTCGGAGCAAAAAGGATTTCGCTTTGTGATGTTTTTCTTCAGTATCAGGGGTAACTCATTAGTCATCACTAAGCGGAGGACAATTCGGCATTTAAAATCCTGATCAAAAGATTATTGGCAATATCAAATTCGTGTTGAAAAATGAAATGGCGTATGGCTTTTAGTGCCGGGAGTGTCCGAGGACAAGTTCGGCTCGCCAGGTGCAGGTCTTTCTATTCGACACCCGTAGGTGACCTGCGCGTCGTGATGAGGATGAAATGATGATGAAAACAGCACAAACACCCAGCCCCCGTGCCATTGGAATTAACCAATTAAGGTTAAAATCCCCGACCCGGCCGGGAATCGAACCCGGGACCCTCTGAACCGAAGGCCAGTACGCTGACCGTTCAGCCAACGAGTCGGACAAATTCGTGTTAATCTCTATTAACTATGTCTTTTTTCTTCTTCTCCCACAGCATGGTCGGGTCTTAGGTGAGAATTATGATGCACATGTGTATTCGACCCTGTTTTACGGCCGGATACCCTTCATCACGCCAACGCTATTTGAAGGAATAGATTCAGTATTCCGTAGTTCTATGACAGTTGGAGTGTGATGTGTCGTGTAAACATGAGAGGAAGTGTATTAGGATGAACACAGTCCTCGAGTCAGAGGAATAATACGGACTCAGCTGTCAATCGAATCCGGGATCCACTGAACCGAATGCCTCGACGCAGACCATTCGTCTAAAGAGCTGGACTTTGTATTAACTACTTGGCAATTTTAATTATCTCTCCAGCGTTAAATAGGGGTTCTACTGTATTTGGAAGTGTCGATTTGTTACAGATCTCAATTCTGTGAAGGTAGAATGAAAGTACCAAAACTACTCTACTTACTCACCAGCTGCATTATCGTTGATTACTGTGTACTTTTCAAGGTTTCCTGGTGTAAATTAATGCCTTCTTTCAGTCAGGATATTTCTAAACCGAGAGAGTGTCATATTTACCACACAGGATACCATCGAACTATATTCTCTGCCCAGCAAGGAGATATATCGAAGCAAATAATAAAATTAATAACATTTTTAAAATAACATTTGGGCAATTAAATAGGTATTTATAGTAAAATAAGCGATTACACGCACTAACAAATGCTTTCTATTTGTCATAATTTCGTCTAAAACAGATTTTTAAATTGACTTCGCATGTTCAGCAGTTACAGAAATAAATAAGCATTTTAGGAAATATCCTCACCTTACTCATCACTAAAAACTTTTCGGTCGAACCAGATCTAACTCACCTCTGATGAAATTTTCAATGGGGCCAGAAACTCACCTCTGAAACAAATTCAATAACACTAGGTCTAACTCATCTCTGATAAATTTTCGTGGGACCAGATTTAACTCGTCCAATCTGTCTCAACTCCGATAAACTTACAATGGGACCAGATCAAAGTCATCCCTCATACTGTAAATTGTATAGCTAACTCACCACTCACCACTTTTAAGTGGGACAAGATCTACCTTCTTCCTGAAAAGTTTCCATTAGGACCAGATTGAGCCCTTCATCGATATACTGTATTTCCTGCGAAACATGGATTGAAGTTGTTACTGATAATTTTTGATGGGATGGACCGTTACGGTCAGAGATAGTGTGCGAAGATACTGTATAATCGGTAGGTAGCTGTTACTGACAGCTGTCCTTTGTCTCCAAGCCCGAAGCAATTTACTACGGCACAGGGACCGTCGAATGAGATAAGTGTATTACGAACAAATCATAATTTATGTAACCAATTCTATAAATATATTTCAATCAGAAATATAATATGTCGTTATACAGTCCTAGTCCGTTATGTTCAAGTACAGCACGTTCAAATAAGTCATTCGCGCAGTCTATATCTTTGGTCACATTACAAATAAGTATTAAATAATAGTTTTTCCGATCCACTGTTACAGTCTTCGGAGGCATCGAGGTGCCGAAATTTTGTCCCTCGGGAGTTCTTTTATGTATTGGCGAATCTATCGACGCGAGGTTGGGGTATCTGAGCACATGTAATTACCACTGGATTGAGTCGAGATCGAACCCACCGACATAGGCTCAGAAAACCAGCGCTTCTACCGTCTAAGCCACATGTATTCTTTCTCCCCCCGCCCCCACAATTTTGCTGTAAGTCGCACCGACATAGATAGGTCTTATGGTGAGGGTGGGTTACGGAAAAGGCTAGGAGTGGGAAGGAAGCGGCCGTGGCCTCAATTAAGGCACAGACCCATCATCTACCTGGTGTAAAAGTGGAAAACCATGGAAGACCATCTATAGGGCTGTCAACAACGGGGTTCGAGCCCACTAGCTCCCGAGTGCAAACTCACAGCTGCGCGACCCAAACTGCATGGCCAGCTCGCTCGGTAAATTAATTGTTTAACGAGTCACAATTTATATGGTTCTCATGCACTCCATTTAATATGTGAACCGACTGCTCCGGATTTCAAGGCAAGCTCTTAGCCAATTAGCTTACAAATGTGTAAACTACAGAACATTTCCCCAGTGCAATTTTCCCGAACCCGAAGGCTATCCAGGGTATAAAGATCATTAGACATAAGCGAGAGATTCACCTCATTTAAAACCTATCACCGGTGAGAAATGAAAATTTTAAATAACTTTTATGAGAACATCATGCGTAGAACACTTTTTTATAACAACAAAACACACAAACACGTAAATGAAAAAACCCGGATAGTAAAATCATTACAATTTCGACTCCATGTCTTCAGATATTGTGCGTATGGGTACTACACACTTTAGGCGAAAAAATCAAACAAAGATATAAAGTAGTGGCCATTTGTGCTTCCTTGATTGCTCGTTATCAGTTAGCTCTTGAACAGTACCATTCATACCGTCCATATGTCATTCTGACGTTAAATGACCAGCAAAAAGAGAAAATGGCAACTGCTCAGACACCTCCCGACCGCAATGCAAAAAACCCGACCGGGAAAAAGACATCTAGTGTTGCTACAAAATGATAATACATGCCCGCGATCCACTAGGTTGGCAAAATCGGTTGTCTAGGAGCTTAGTTGGGAGGTTCCTACTCATCCACCTTACTTATTCCATCTTGCGCCCTCATATTTCCCCCTTTTCCGTTGTATATCAAACCATTTGAGGGGGTCCGGATCAAAACCTGCTTAATGCATTTTTGGCAAATTTGGGTTATTACTGGTGTCTGGAAGTTCGGAAAATAAGATACTGAAGTACGCGAACGTTAAAAGACTGTTGAATATATGGCTCCGCTGCAAAACCTGCTTAATGCACTTACAAATTGGGAACCAACTGTCTGAAGGTCTACAATCGAAGGATTATGTGCATTATTACGGACATTACAAACAGTACTGCGGAACACATTAGCGCGAAGTTGTTAAATTATGAAGGGAAAATCAAGACCACTGTCTACAAGTCTCAAGGACTCCAGGAGTAGAGTCCAAAAAATCAAGAACAATGGAAAATAGCTGTAGCCGTCATGTATGAAGAAAATCTTTTTTGTCAGGAATTTATGTTTCAGGATGTGAAGACGCTAGTGAAAAAACACTTTAGGGATTCATGGAGGGATGTCCCTAATTTGTCATATTACAAAGGTGTAGTGGATGGAAGATAGGAAATTTATAAGATGAACTCCCAGATGCGAACCACGTGAATCAGAGAAGGGTTCTAACATTAGTACAAAGTTTGTTAAAGTGATCCATAGTGCATAACACATAGTTCGAAAATACAGCTTGCAAACAGTATCCAAAGGTTGTGAAGTACTGTTCATTGTGCAAATATCACTATCATCTATCTATGTAGTAGTAAATTTGAAATAATATAAAAATCAAACCAGTATTTAAATATTTTAAAAATAATTTGTAAGAACTCAGTAGCAAAATCTGCCTAATGTAAATTTTTCTGGTTTTTCTCAAAACTACAAATTGTACATTAGGCAGGTTTTACACCGAAGCCCCTCATTTATAACACCCCAGTGTATGGGATCCTCACATTGATTCGGAAACTGGAAATGGTCAAAGGAAATCAGCACGATTTGTTCTAGGTGCTTTCCGACAAAAAGAGAACAGTGTTACGAAAATGTTACAATATTTGAGCAGCGAAGACTTGGAAGTAAGCTGCTCGACTAATCGGTATGTTCCGAGCTGTCAGTAGAGAGATGGCGTGGGATGACGTTAGTAGACGAATAAGCTTGAATGGAATTTTCTAAAGGTCTTTTTCTATTTGTTTTACGTCGCACCGACACAGATAGGTCTTACGGCGACGATGGGAAAGGAAAAACCTGGGAATGGGAAGGAAGCGGCCGTGGCCTTAATTAAGGAACAACCTCAGCATTTGCCTGGTGTGAAAATGGGAAACCACGGGAAACCATCTTCAGGGCTGCCGTCAGTGGGGTTCGAACCCACTATCTCCCGGATGCAAGCTCACAGCCGCGCGCCCCTTACCGCACGGCCAACTCGCCCGGTATTTTCTTAACTAGTGAATATTAAGTTGGAATTCATGAGGACAAATTGGGGCAAATATTAGATTATGGGAAGAGGAATTAGAAATTCGAATAATTTACCAGCGGAGATGTTCAATAAATTTCTTACTTATTTGGCATATTTAAGAAGACTATGTGATAGAGAATCTACCACCTGAGTGACAGCCCTAAACGTAGAACAGTAGTGAATAAAAAATGTATGGCTTAACAGCTTTTGCAGATCAGTAGTGAATAAAAAATGTACGGCTTAACAGCTTTTGCAGATCAGTAGATTTCTTCAGGCGAGAAATTGAAAAATTATCCTAGCGTTGGTTGATATTCATTGAAAATGCTAAAGGATATCCTACCGATTAGTTTGCGTCTTATTTTCACACCAGGCAAATGCTGGGGCTGTACCTTAATTAAGGCCACGGCCGCTTCCTTCCAACGCCTAGACCTTTCCTATCCCATCGTCGCCATAAGAACTATCTGTGTCGGTGCGACGTAAAGCCCCTAGCAAAAAAAAAAGTTTGCGTCTTTTATCTTGCACCTGCGGCTGTTTCTTGATATATGCAGTATTTTTGTACCTATCTCTTGGCACAGGCCAGTGCAAAATGTAGTTTCCACGGAAGTCTCATTTATGGCAAGGACAGTATGGAAACTGCTGAAATATGGGTGGTGCTGAGTACTGACACTGACAACACTAATAGTGTGCCTGGATATTATGAATGGTGTTGCTCGTAAGATCACTCGTGCCATTGACGAAAGTAATGGCTAACTACCTCATTCCCCATCATACCTTATGCTTTGCGCGTCGTTGTGGTAACGCCATTGTTTCTTATGGTTTCGCTCTAACCACATTTCCTTTGGTGATGCTATTTGAGGATCATTTAGGGTTGAAGACCATATAGATATACTCTTACAAACAATTTACAACAATTTGCTTTTTACGTCGCACCGAGACAGACAGGTCTTAGGCGATGATGGGGTAGGAAAGGGGTAGGAGCAGGAGGGAAGCGACCGTATCCTTAGTTAAGATACAGCCCCAGCATTTCCCTGGCGTAAAAATGGGGAAACCGCGGAAAACCATCTTCGGGGCTACCGACAGTTGGCTTCGAGCCCACTATCACAGTCTAATATAATTATACAGTCGCGACTGCAGCGCTCCAAGCGGCGAGGTAGAGGCAAGTTGCTAGCAGACAAAAGGGAACGAATTACCACTACAGTATAAAATGGTCATAACTTCTGAACCATTCATGCAAATAATGTCCTGACAAGGTTATTGTAATCCTTATGAAATAGTGGAGGAGGTCGAACAATTTATTTCGATGAGGAGTTCGAGGATAATATCGAAATATTTATTTAATCTTAAGGAGTTATTTTTCTTTACTACGGACAATAACATAAAATCACTTCTAGAGGGCAACCGGTTCGAAATAGGTAGATACCATCGCGGACTTTTTTGTATAGGTTTCTATGCTCTACAATTCGTACACTTACACTTGGGGTCTATCGTTGACAGTTCAGGCAGCGTAAGCCAAGAAAGCAAGCGACCGACCGACATCGAACCTGCCAAGTTGGGCTAAGAAGGCCATCGCTCTACCATGGTCGGTCACCGATAGACCCCAAGTGTAAGCGTAGGAATTGTAGAGCATAGAAACTTCTACAAACAAGTCCGCGAAAGTATATACCTATTTCGAATCGTTTACCCTCTAGAAGCAATTTTATGGTATAGTCCGCGGTAAGAAAACATAACTCCTTAAGATTAAATAAATATTTCGATATTATCCTCGAACTCCTCATCGAAATAAATTGTTTGACCTCTTCCACTATTTCATAAGGATTACAATAACCTTGTCAAGACATTATTTGCATGAATAGTTCAGAAGTTATGACCATTTTAGACTGTAGTGGTAATTCGTTCCCTGTTGTCTGCTAGAAAGTTGCCTCTACCTAGCCGCTAGTGTTGCTCCAGCTGTCAAGTGGATGAACCTTCCTCTTATTAGAGCTTCGCGACTGTATATATTAGACCGTGCCACTACCTTCGGAAGGCAAGCTGACGGCTACATGACCCAAACCACGCAGCCACTCGTTCGGTGGACGTACTCCTGTATTTCTAACGTGTAAGAATAAGACACCTGCCACACAGCTACGAGTGTATGCATACATCAACATAAAGCAGCAGATGTAAATTCATGTGGACAAGGGACAAACAAACAGCTGTTAATCACTTCGTTTTCACATCATGAATATGTTAAATCATTTACTTCATTAACATGAAGAAGCACCTGCAAAATCGCGGACTTCGACTACTTTTGAAATGTAACCAAAGAAGGGAATCGAAAATAAATTTAGAAAAGGAATCGCAGCTCAAGAACAGGATACCAAAATTTTGCGAATTAATTGTAAATAACTGAGTTATTTTTTCTGAGTCTGCAGGGGATTTTGAAAAATTGCTGAATGGTCTAGAGTCTAGACGAAGTCTTGGAGGAGGAGTATACACTGAAAATTAACAAATCTAAAATGAAAATATTGGAATGCAATAGAATAGAACAAACTACATGAGGGAATGAATTCTTACGGGACGTGGATGAATACGGTAATTCGAGGAGCAGAATGGCCATTGATGGCATTAGTAAGGAAGGCTGTCTCTAACAAGGAGAGCCTTTCTTCAGAAGTACAAACCTCAAACTGATTTGCACATGAGACATTTTTCTAAAGACTTTCGTGTGGAGTGTAGCGTTTTCTGGTAGTGAAACATGGTTAAAAAACATCTGGTGACCAGATAGTCGAATCTAAGGCAATAAATTCCTATTCCACGTCAAGGCAAGGAATCTCACAATTTTACGTTACTGTTGATAGCCACAGGACGTCCAGTTTTGCATGAAATCCGACCCAAAGGGGCGTGACTTTGATTTCAAAAAACCCACATGAACTGGGCAGGATTTGGATGGCAGCCGCTTCGGTTGAAAGTAATTATTCCATCAACCTTCACATCGTTATATGCTAGTACTAGAAATTTTCTATATTTTATAAATTATTGTTTTATATCGTTTTATATATTACACTAGCATAATACCCATTAAAAAATCAACGGATGACAGTATATCTAGCTGATTCAAGTGTTACCGGGCGAGCTGGCCGTGCGGTCAGGGGCGCGCAGCTGTGAGCTCGCATCCGGGAGATACTGGGTTCGAACCTCACTGTCGACAGCCCTGAAGATGGTTTTCTGTAGTTTCCCATTTTCACACCAGGCAAATGCTAGGGCTGTGCCTTAATTAAGGCCACGGCCACTTCCTTCCCATTCCTAGGCCTTTCCTCTCCCATCGTTGCCACAAGACCTATCTGTGTCGGTGCGACGTAAAGCAAAATAGCAAAAGTAAAATTCAAGTATTCCACTGCCGTACATTAGATGATGAAAAAGTAGAACAATTCCGTGGCTCTTGTCATTTGAAGAACTTTTGCAGGAAATATTTACTCGATTGTATGGAGGAAATATAAATATAAAGTATAGTTTTTGCAAATAATTTTCCATTTCCCAACATATGGCCTTGTTCCTCAGTGTATTTTTTGCAGGCTCAACATACTGTATGTCCATGGGACAATACTGGTTCTCTGTCAGCGCCGAAGTATTATACAGACTTGTGCTTTATTGATGGCAACAACAAAAGCCGGGATGATGGAGGACTGTCAGAAGTCAGCTAAAGATAACATGATGGCAAGCATAATTGATGGTCATACAAATTTTAGTGAAAAAATGGAAGGGTATGTATAGGTACTTTAAGGCAGAAACAGGTTCAAAGGACATACCAGGAATCATTAATGAACAAGGGGAGTGTGTATGCGAGGATCTTCAAAAGGCAGAAGTATTCAGTCAGTAGTATGTAAAGATTGTTGGTTACAAGGACAATGTCCAGGTAGGGGAGGTGAGTAATACTAATGAAGTATTAAAATTTACCTATGATAACGATGACATTTACTGTAAGATACAAAAGTTGAAAACTAGAAAAGCAACCGGAATTTATAAGATTTCTGGGGATATACTAAAGGCAATGGGTAGGGATATAGCACCATATCTGAAATACTTATTCGATTATTGTTTGGTTGAAGGAGCTATACTAAATGAATGGGGAGTTGCTATAGTAGCCCCTGTGTATAAAGGAAAGGGTGATAGACATAAAGCTGAACATTACAGGCCAGTCAGTTTGACATGCATTGCATGTAAGCTTTGGGAAAGCATTCTTTCTGATTATATTAGACACATCTGCGAAATTAATAACTGGTTTGACAGAAGGCAGTTTGGGTTTAGGAAAGGTTATTCCACTGAAGCTCAGCTTGTAGGATTTCAGCAACATATAGCAGATATCCTGGATTCAGGAGGCCAAATGGACTGCATTGCGATTAACCTATCTAAGGCATTTGATAGGGTAAATCATGGAAGACTACTGGCAAAAATGAGTGCTATTGGACTAGAAAAAAGAGTGACTGAATGGGTGGCTATATTTCTAGAAAATATAACTCAGAGAATTAGAGTAGGCGAAGCTTTATCTGACCCTGTAATAATTGGGAATTGCTCAAGGCAGTATTGTTGTATTGTTATATACATCAATGATATATGTAAAGAAGTGGAATCAGAGATAAGGCTGTTTGCAGTTGATGTTATTCTGTACAGAGTAATAAATAAGTTACAAGATTGTGAGCGGCTGCAGGGTGACCTCGATAGTGTTGTGAGATGGACGGTGGGCAATGGTATGATGATAAACGGGGTTCAAAGTCAGGTTGTGAGTTTCACAAATAGGAAAAGTCCTCTTAGTTTTAATTACTGCGTTGATGGGGTGAAAGTTCCTTTTGGGGATCATTGTAAGTACCTAGGTGTTAATATAAGAAAAGACCTTCATTGGGGGTAATCACATAAATATGATTGTTAATAAAGGGTACAGATCTCTGCACATGGTTATGAGGGTATTTAGGGGTTGTAGTAAGGTTGTAAAGGAGAGGGCATATACATTTCTGGTAAGACCCCAACTAGAGTATGGTTCCAGTGTATAGGACCCTCACCAGGATTACTTGATTCAAGAACTGGAAAAAATCAAAAGAAAAGCAGCTCGATTTGTTCTGGGTGATTTCCGACAAAAGAGTAGCGTTACAAAAATGTTGCAAAGTTTGGGCTGGGAAGACTTGGGAGAAAGGAGACGAGCTGCTCGATTAAGTGGTATGTTCCGAGCTGTCAGTGGAGGTATGGCGTGGGAGGACATCAGTAGACGAATTTGAGTAGTGTCTTTAAAAGTAGGAAAGATCACAATATGAAGATAAAGTTGGAATTCAAGAGGACAAATTGGGGCAAATATTCGTTTATAGGAAGGGGAGTTAGGGATTGGAATAACTTACCAAGGGAGATGTTCAATAAATTCCCCATTTCTGTGCAATCATTTAAGAAAAGGCTAGGAAAACAACAGATAGGGAATCTGCCACCTGTGCGACTGCCCTAAATGCAGATCAGTAATGATTGTTGTTGTTGTCGTCTTTGCAGCGTGATAGGTAAATCAGTGTGGGAGATCTTCCTTTGCAATTTCAGATATTTTAGCAAACCTTCCATTGTTGAGATGACCGTCGGAAATCTTCGCTCACGAAGAATTCCTGCACCCATACAGGTTAAGGATATCCGGCTCCATGGCTAAATGGTTAGCGTGCTGGCCTTTAGTCACAAGGGTCCCGGGTTCGATTCCCGGCAGGTTTGGGGAATTTTAACCATTGGTTAATTTCGTTGGCACGGGGGCTGGGTGTATGTGTCGTCTTCATCATCATTTCATCCTCATCACGACGCTTAGGTCACCTACGGGTGTCAAAACAAAAGACCTGCACCTGGAGAACCGAACTTGTCCTCGGGCACTCCCGGCACTAAAAGCCTACGCCATTTCATTTCATTTTCAGGTTAAGGATTACGAGCATGCAAACTTTCAACTTTTTAGGTCTTCTTGTCTTAGAGAATGATTGTATTAATTTAGAAACCCTCCCTCCATAATGCCCTGTAATGAATTCTTGACCTCACTGTCAGCAACCCTGAAGATGGTTTTCAGTGGTTTCCCATTTTCACACTAGGGAAATGCCAGAGGTGTAGCTTAATAAAGGTCACATCGCTTCCTTCCCAGTCCTAGCCCTTTCCCATTTTGTGTTGCCGGAAACCTTCTAAGAGTTAGTGCAACGTCAGACCACTAGCATTATTATTATTATTAATATTATTATTATTATTATTATTATTATTATTATTATTATTATTATTATTATTATTATTATTATTATTCAAACTGCCTAGGTAGGTTGTAAAAAGGTGTATGGTCTCTTTCCGATCATTCCTGTAACTAATTTTCGAATTTGTACGTTTACTTTGCGACAATTGAAAGGACTGGTTCCTTTTTCACTTTCACAGTTTCTTCCCTACTGGACCCCTGTGAGGATTTCTGGTCACCAAGTAGTCCTGCTTACTTGAGGGCAAGGGTTTATCTTCAAGCAAACTTGCAGCTTCCAATTTTCGAGATATTTTTGTCTCCACGTAGGCCAGAGTAGCTGGATATTATATTTATGATATTAAATCGTGTCCTAAGACATGAAGACAAAAAGACCAGATCATCCCATTATTTTGTTTTTGAAAGACGACGACGACAATGATATGAAGCGTCTTCAGTAACTTCGGCTTGGCGCAGGCTTCATGTGACGAACCTCTTAGAACAGAACAGCTCCTACTTCTAGTCTATTAATAACAGTACTTTGAAGCAAGAGGCAGCTCATGACGCACAAATTGGTGTCTAACAGCCAAAGGATATTACAGATTTGTGACGGTAATGAGTGAGGTGAACAAACTTTAGTGAGCTCATCAGTGAGGTATTTAATACTTCCGGAAACGTAAGCAATATTTGTCCTTCAAGAACACGTCTGTCGAGCTCAGCTGTGCGATGTTCTGCTGGTTTTGCGTTATGTCCGAGATGGCTCATCCATACATTGTGAGGAAATGGCTAGCCCTAACGTCAGCATTACACAGCACAATATGTAGAAATTGTATAAATCCAAGAAGAAATCATTTAACGTGCCATGCCTGCAATTGTGACAGTTTCAGGAGTCGGTAGCAGGACGCATAGATCTTTATTCCCTTTTTAAGAAATCATGACTAACTTCTTAACGTTACGCATTGTCACTGTAATCAATGTCCGACTCGTTGGATGAACGGTCAGCGTACTGGCCTACTGTTCAAGGGGTCCCGGGTTCGATTCCCGGCTGGGCCGGGGATTTTAACCTTAATTGGTTAATTCCAATGGCCCGGGGGCTGGGTGTATGTGTTGTCTTCATCAAAATTTCATCCTCATCATGATACGCAGGTCGCCTACAGACGTCAAATAGAAAGAAAGACCTGCACCTGGCGAGCCGAACCCGTCCTGGGATATCCCGGCACTAAAACCCATACGACATTTCATTTTACTGTAATCAATTATTCTAATATTTCTGCTAACCTATTCATTCCTTCCTAATCCCAACATCTAGTGACCTCCAGTACATCTTCAATCATCTTGCCGTGTGGTCCTCCTTTTCCTCTCATGCACAGAATTTCCCCTTCATACATTTCGGTTATAAAGCTATTCTGTCTAAACAAGTGGCCAAAAAGTTTGTATTCTGCAGATATTAGCTATGAAACTTCTTTGTTTCTTTACTTCTTTTAAAACTCTTTCTGTCCTGCCAGTTTTCGTTTCTCCACAACAGAATTTCTGTCAGTGAGCACCGAATTTTTTTACCGCCTCTGTGGTATAGTGGTTAGTGTGATTAGCTGCCACTCCCAGAGGCCGGGGTTAGATTCCCGGCTCTGCCACGAAATTTGAAAAGTGGTACGAGGGCTGGAACGGGGTCCACTCAGCCTCGGGAGGTCAACTGAGTAGAGGTGGGTTCGATTCCCACCTCAGCAATCCTGGAAGTGGTTTTCCGTGGTTTCCCAATTCTCCTCCAGGCAAATGCCGGGATGAAACCTAACTTAAGGCCTCGGCTGCTTCTTTCCCTCGTCGTTGTCTATCCCTTCCAATCTTCCCAACCCCCGCAAGGACACTGCCCTTGAGGCGGTAGAGGTGGGATCCCTAGCTGAGTCCGAGGGAAAACCGAAACTGGAGGGTGAACAGATAAAGGAGAAGAACATTGAATTTTCACGACCCCATTGTAATTGAAATCGACCTTCAACCTATTAGGTCGTGTTATGCGTATATAGGACGTGTTGAAAATATGTTACGTACAGAACTAAAGTGGCCAACCGCAGTGGGATTCGAACCCACAACCTCATGATTTCCCGTCGGTCGCTCTACCATTGAGCTATGGTGGCCTAGGTCTTACGTGTTCAGTTGGAAAGGTAGTGAAAATTCAATATTCATTGACTTGGCACACAACGGGCGACTTGCACGCACTCTACAGTGTGATGGCAGTAGTGCCAGACCTGTAGCTTAGATCCTTTCCAACAGAACAAAGATGACATAGGCCACCATAGCTCAATGGTAGAGCAACCAACACGAAATCGGGAGGTTGTGGATTCAGATCCCACTGGCGTCTGGTTTGCCATTTTTGTACTGTACTTAACATCTCTTCAAAACGTACTATGTACGTATAACACGACCTAATAGGTTGAAAGAAGATTTCGATTATTTCTATTTGTTTCTGAATGCATTTTGTCTTCTGTCAAGATAGTCTAGCTGTAACAATCCAAGTAAATGTCTATACAAAATGCTTGTTTCTTTAACGCTTTATCTATATAAATAAAATTGTTTCTGTTTGTCTGTTTGTCTGTCTGTTTGTCTGTTCCACCATCACGTCGAAACGGCTGGATAGATCTCAACCAAACTTCATATTTAGAGTATACTGACCCCGGGGAAGGTTTCGATATGCATATCATTTTAAAATCTTTGAAAAGACGGGGGTTTTATAGGAAAAACGGTTTTCCTCCATTTTCTCTTATACTATTATAGGCAAAATATCGAATTTGTCGTATAAGGACGAGACAAAGCTCAATTTAATCCTCTTGACGCAAAGAACAAAACTCGGTAAGCCCTACGGGCCCGAAAACCATGTTTTAAGGCCCTAAAACCAACCGTTACGGAGATATTGGCACCACACTACCCCTGCTCTAGGAATCGGATAAAGAAATGAACTGCCGTAACCATGGCAACGTCAGCTCCAGGATTCTAGAGCAGTGAGATTATGCATGTACGTTTGGGCATAGCTGTCAACCAAAATAGGTACAAATAAGACTTAATATCTGGGAAAAAAATATACTGTTGTGTAAGGCACTCATAGGACTCCTTTGGGCGGGGATGGAAAGGGGGTGAAGAACGAGTGTAAAAATCTTACTATATATAGAAATGGAAGTGTGTGTGTAAATGACACATCTCCAACTAAACCACAGGAGCAATTTCAACCAAACTTGGTACACGAATCACTTACTATCGGGAGACGATCACTGTGGGGGGTAAGCCATCCCTAGCGCCCTTAAGGGAGAGGGTCAGGGGGGTGGTAGTTACAATAATAATCGAGAATAGTGTCGAATTCATAGTTTTCGGGGTCGCTGAGTTGAAAAGTGATACTCTAGAATTTTTTTAAAATCCAGCCCCCTTTTAGGTTGGGAGCAAAGGGTGGGGGGGTGGGGTGAGATATAGAAATAATTAAAAACAGTTTCGAATTCATAGATTTCAGGGTCTCTGAGATGAATAGTATTACTCCGGATTTTTTGCAAATCCAAGTGGGGAGCGAAGGGGGTGAGATATAAAATTAATCGAAAAACTACATATAAAAATATTATCTTCTTCTTCTTACTATATATAAAAATTGATGTATGTGTGTGCGTGGGTGTGTGGGTGTGGGTGTGTATATGACACATCTCCTCCTAAACCACTGGAGCAATTTCACCAAACGTGGTACACTTATCAATTAGTATCAGGAGACAAACCGCGTGAGGGTAAGACACCCCTAGCACCCTTTTGGCAGGGGGCGAGGGGAGTGGTATAAAAATAATCTTATAAATAAAGTTGTTCGTTTCTGTTCGTCTGTTTGTCTGTTTGTCTGTTTGTCTGTTCCACCATCACGTCGAAACGGCTGGATAGATCTCAACCAAACTTCATATTTAGAGTATACTCATCCCGGGGAAGGTTTCGATATGCATATCATTTTAAAATATTTGAATACACGGGGGGTTTATAGGAAAACCAGAATGGTTTTTCCACCATCACGTCGAAACGGCTGGATAGATCTCAACCAAACTTCATACTTAGAGTATACTCCTCCCGGGGAAGGATTAGATATGCATATCATTTTAAAATCTTTGAATACACGGGGGGGGGGTTATAGGAAAACCAGAATGGTTTTTCCACCATCACGTCGAAACGGCTGGATAGATCTCAACCAAATTTCATATTTAGAGTATACTCATCCCGGGGAAGGTTTCGATATGCATATCATTTTAAAATCATTGAATACACGGGGGTTTATAGGAAAATCAGAACGGTTTTTCCACCATCACGTCGAAACGACTGGATAGATCTCAACCAAACTCCATATTTAGAGTATACTCATCCCGGGGAAGGTTTCGATATGCATATTATTTTAAAATCTTTGAATACACGGGGGGTTTATAGGAAAACCAGAATGGTTTTTCCACCATCACGTCGAAGCGGCTGGGTAGATCTCAACCAAACTTCATATTTAGAGTATACTCCTCCCGGGGAAGGTTTCGATACGCATATCATTTTAAAATTTTTGAATACACGGGGGGTTTATAGGAAAACCAGAATGGTTTTTCCACCATCACGTCGAAACGGCTGGATAGATCTCAACAAAATTTCATATTTAGAGTATACTCATCCCGGGGAAGGTTTCGATATGCATATCATTTTAAAATCTTTGATTACACGGGGGTTGATAAGAAAACCAGAATGGTTTTTCCACCATCACGTCGAAACAGCTGGATAGATCTCAACCAAACTTCATATTTAGAGTATACTCCTCCCGGGGAAGGTTTCGATATGCATATCATTTTAAAATCTTTGAATACACGGGGGTTTATAGGAAAACCAGAATAGTTTATCCACCATCACGTCGAAACGGCTGGATAGATCTCAACCAAACTTCATATGTAGAGTATACTCATCCCGGGGAAGGTTTCGATATGCATATCATTTTAAAATCATTGAATACACGGGGGTTTATAGGAAAATCAGAACGGTTTTTCC
This sequence comes from Anabrus simplex, assembly GCF_040414725.1. Classification (NCBI taxonomy): domain Eukaryota; kingdom Metazoa; phylum Arthropoda; class Insecta; order Orthoptera; family Tettigoniidae; genus Anabrus; species Anabrus simplex. The sequence continues at coordinate 384,835,119 of NC_090265.1, forward strand.
ACCATCACGTCGAAACGACTGGATAGATCTCAACCAAACTCCATATTTAGAGTATACTCATCCCGGGGAAGGTTTCGATATGCATATTATTTTAAAATCTTTGAATACACGGGGGGTTTATAGGAAAACCAGAATGGTTTTTCCACCATCACGTCGAAGCGGCTGGGTAGATCTCAACCAAACTTCATATTTAGAGTATACTCCTCCCGGGGAAGGTTTCGATACGCATATCATTTTAAAATCATTGAATACACGGGGGGTTTATAGGAAAACCAGAATGGTTTTTCCACCATCACGTCGAAACGGCTGGATAGATCTCAACAAAATTTCATATTTAGAGTATACTCATCCCGGGGAAGGTTTCGGTATGCATATCATTTTAAAATCTTTGATTACACGGGGGTTGATAAGAAAACCAGAATGGTTTTTCCACCATCACGTCGAAACAGCTGGATAGATCTCAACCAAACTTCATATTTAGAGTATACTCCTCCCGGGGAAGGTTTCGATATGCATATCATTTTAAAATCTTTGAATACACGGGGGTTTATAGGAGAACCAGAATAGTTTATCCACCATCACGTCGAAACGGCTGGATAGATCTCAACCAAACTTCATATGTAGAGTATACTCCTCCCGGGGAATGTTTTGATATGCATATCATTTTAAAATCTTTGAATACACGGGGGGTTTATAGGAAAACCAGAATGGTTTTTCCACCATCACGTCGAAACGGCTGGATGGATCTCAACAAAATTTTATTTAGAGTATACTCATCCCGGGGAAGGTTTCGATATGCATATCATTTTAAAATCTTTGATTACACGGAGGTTTATAAGAAAACCAGTATGGTTGTCGAAACAGCTGGATAGATCTCAACCAAACTTAATATTTAGAGCATACTCCTCCCGGGGAAGATTTCGATATGCATATCATTTTAAAATCCTTGAATACACGGGGGTTTATAGGAAAACCAGAATGGTTTTTCCACCATCACGTCGAAACGGCTGGATGGATCTCAACCAAATTTCATATTTAGAGTATACTCATCCCGGGGAAGGTTTCGATATGCATATTATTTAAAAAAATTTGAATACACGGGGTGTTTATAGGAAAACCAGAATGGTTTTTCCACCATCACGTCGAAACGGCTGGATATATCTCAACCAATCTTCATATTTGGAGTATACTCCTCCCGGGGAAGGTTTCGATATGCATTTCATTTTAAAATCTTTGAATACACGGGGGGTTTATAGGAAAACCAGAATGGTTTTTCCACCATCACGTCGAAACGGCTGGATAGATCTCAACCAAATTTCATATTTAGAGTATACTCATCCCGGGGAAGGTTTAGATATGCATATCATTTTAAAACCTTTGAGTACACGGGGGGTTTATAAGAAAACCAGAATGGTTTTTCCACCATCTCGTCGAAACGGCTGGATAGATCTCAACCAAATTTCATATTTAGAGTATACTCATCCCGGGGAAGGTTTCGATATGCATATCATTTTATAATCTTTGAATACACGGGGGTTTATAGGAAAACCAGAATAGTTTATCCACCATCACGTCGAAACGGCTGGATAGATCTCAACCAAATTTCATATTTAGAGTATACTCCTCCCGGGGAAGGTTTCGATATGCATATTATTTTAAAATCTTTGAATACACGGGGCGTTTATAGGAAAACCAGAATGGTTTTTCCACCATCACGTCGAAACGGCTGGATATATCTCAACCAAACTTCATATTTAGAGTATACTCATCCCGGGGAAGGTTTCGGTATGCATATCATTTTAAAATCTTTGATTACACGGGGGTTGATAAGAAAACCAGAATGGTTTTTCCACCATCACGTCGAAACAGCTGGATAGATCTCAACCAAACTTCATATTTAGAGTATACTCCTCCCGGGGAAGGTTTCGATATGCATATCATTTTAAAATCTTTGAATACACGGGGGTTTATAGGAAAACCAGAATAGTTTATCCACCATCACGTCGAAACGGCTGGATAGATCTCAACCAAACTTCATATGTAGAGTATACTCCTCCCGGGGAATGTTTTGATATGCATATCATTTTAAAATCTTTGAATACACGGGGGGTTTATAGGAAAACCAGAATGGTTTTTCCACCATCACGTCGAAACGGCTGGATGGATCTCAACAAAATTTTATTTAGAGTATACTCATCCCGGGGAAGGTTTCGATATGCATATCATTTTAAAATCTTTGATTACACGGAGGTTTATAAGAAAACCAGTATGGTTGTCGAAACAGCTGGATAGATCTCAACCAAACTTAATATTTAGAGCATACTCCTCCCGGGGAAGATTTCGATATGCATATCATTTTAAAATCCTTGAATACACGGGGGTTTATAGGAAAACCAGAATGGTTTTTCCACCATCACGTCGAAACGGCTGGATGGATCTCAACCAAACTTCATATTTAGAGTATACTCATCCCGGGGAAGGTTTCGATATGCATATTATTTAAAAAAATTTGAATACACGGGGTGTTTATAGGAAAACCAGAATGGTTTTTCCACCATCACGTCGAAACGGCTGGATATATCTCAACCAATCTTCATATTTGGAGTATACTCCTCCCGGGGAAGGTTTCGATATGCATTTCATTTTAAAATCTTTGAATACACGGGGGGTTTATAGGAAAACCAGAATGGTTTTTCCACCATCACGTCGAAACGGCTGGATAGATCTCAACCAAATTTCATATTTAGAGTATACTCATCCCGGGGAAGGTTTAGATATGCATATCATTTTAAAACCTTTGAGTACACGGGGGGTTTATAAGAAAACCAGAATGGTTTTTCCACCATCTCGTCGAAACGGCTGGATAGATCTCAACCAAATTTCATATTTAGAGTATACTCATCCCGGGGAAGGTTTCGATATGCATATCATTTTATAATCTTTGAATACACGGGGGTTTATAGGAAAACCAGAATAGTTTATCCACCATCACGTCGAAACGGCTGGATAGATCTCAACCAAATTTCATATTTAGAGTATACTCCTCCCGGGGAAGGTTTCGATATGCATATTATTTTAAAATCTTTGAATACACGGGGCGTTTATAGGAAAACCAGAATGGTTTTTCCACCATCACGTCGAAACGGCTGGATATATCTCAACCAAACTTCATATTTAGAGTATACTCATCCCGGGGAAGGTTTCGATATGCATATCATTTTAAAATCCTTGAATACACGGGGGTTTATAGGAAAACCAGAATGGTTTTTCCACCATCACGTCGAAACGGCTGGATGGATCTCAACCAAATTTCATATTTAGAGTATACTCATCCCGGGGAAGGTTTCGATATGCATATCATTTTAAAATCTTTAATACACGGGGGGTTTATAGGAAAACCAGAATGGTTTTTCCACTATCACGTCGAAACGGCTGGATAGATCTCAACCAAACTTTACATTTAGAGCATACTCCTCCCGGGGAAGGTTTCGATATGCATATCATTTTAAAATCTTTGAATAGACGGGGTGTTTATTGGAAAACCAGAATGGTTTTCCTCCATTTTCTCTTATACTATTGATTTTCTGTAAACTTCGTTTACCGTACGTGAAACGTCTCTTCATTATAAACAACTTTCGTTATGTTTATAATTTACCTTACTCTTTACATGACGGAGAAATTTACAATTTTCTGCTGGTACCATGCTCTGCATTGAGTGACCGACAGACCGACAACGAACCTACAGGTTACCATGGCAACGTCTCTGACTGCATGCCAGCAGGGAAGTAACGTATTGCCATTTTCCTCATTATGCTTTTAAATTCTTGGTTGTTCCTTGGGTAGAATGCAAGAAAGGCGTCAATCGGCCTATCTGCGGGATATTGGCGGAATATCGTTGGATGTTATAACCGCCTTCGAATAGATTAAATAATAACACCATTAGTCATCTTCTTATTATTTGTTTACCTAGGAATCAATGGACCTAAATTGCTCCTCTGTTACCGTTTTATTATATCCATAACTCACACTAGCATAATTTATGGAGGGGCATTTGTTTTTCCAATACATTAACTTGGCATTTACATATTTGTCGTTTTCCGGCTGTCCTCAGTTATAATCCATTTTCTATTACTTTCAACTATCTTAACTGTATTATTTTCTTCCTTAATTACGCCGTATGTACGCGAGTGCTACAAACTACTGGATGTATTTCCACCAATACTCATATTTAGAATACACCTGTCCTTGATAGATTTTAGGGCAAATATTGTTTCTAAATCCCTGAACTGACTGGGGGTTTATACGAAACCGAAACAGTGATTTTGCACTTCCACAAAATATACACAACCAACGTTAATTTAAATCTACCTGCCTTGGTAGAAATTAATTTCTAAACCTTTTTTCTCATGTGCATCATTTCGATACGAGGATTAATAAGGGAGATATCATTAACGGACCGTTTTTTTGTACAAGTCCCATCGGACTTAACTCACGAGCGGGTGCGTGTAAAGCGTATTCCTTACAACTTGAAAACTACTGAAGACATTCGAACCAAAATTCATATTTAGCATCCACCTGTCCAAAGGTAGGTTTTAAACGTAAATAACATTTCATATTCCGGAATGGACTGGCGGTTTATAGGGAACCGAAATGGTGATTTTACTCTTGCACAATATATAGAGAACAAGACCAACCTGACTGGAAATCGACCAAACGTGATGGAATTCCACCTCTAAACCTTTTTTTCATGTGCATTTTTTCGTCAGGAGGATTAATAAGGGAGATATCATGAATGGTCAGTTTTGCAGGTTAAGTCCAGCGGCCATAACCAAAAAGGTGTTTTACATGGAGCAGATTCCTTATCTATATAAATCAAATCGTAACGACTGTGTGCCTCTACACTGACTATTTTGGCGAAATTTTCGTACAGCTTTCCGTTTAAGGGGTAATAATGACCATCTGCATAATTTTTGGTTTAGTTTCTGAAAGTCCTAATTTTTACCCGCCTCGCCGAAAATCCAGATTGCGGCATAATCTGCCAGAAGAAAAAGAAGATAATTGAAATTTGACAAAATTATACGTTTTAGCCTGTAACGAACGGAAAACATCCAAGATCATTAAATTCTTCACTTTTTATCCCCGAAGAATATCGAAATATGCAGGCAATTTTAATAATGGTGCAGACCTTCTGAAATTCCTATCGCATAACAGATTGCACAATCTCCGTTCAATTTGGAATGATCTACAACCTTGGTCTTATTACTCTTTGCCGTATCTGTATCAATTTTACGTTTGATTTTTCTCTATTAATGGATGTTAAGTCAATTTGGAATTTTCACATGCATAATTTACACCTTCGATTACTTATATGAAATACAGAATCATCAAACTCTTCACGAAAATTGGCCCGCCCAGTAGCCATATATGAGCCAAATGCTATGTATATAGCTGTCACATAATTATCCGAAAAGTAATGTAATGTGAGATAATCTTACAAGAACGTTACCCTGTTCCACGTTTCTAACTCAATCTGACCCAAGAATAGATTACATATCATAGGACCAGCCATTTAGGCCACTAAATCCGGCGTGTCTTATGGTATAATCCTTTGTCGATATGACGTACGTTTAGTAGCAGTTAATCTGTAAATGAAGGTCTTCAGTATTGTAAACACGCATATAGTTTCGTATGTCGATCTATATATATTCACTGATGTCGATTTGTAGCGATCGAGAAAGGGTGGGTCTGCTATTGTAATCAGTACTCCCCACACCGACTTTGACTGGCAGTATGAAAGGGTTCCTTCTCCAACTCCTGTGTAACTGTCATTAGTAAGGAAGGTCTACAATTGTAATGAATAGTTCACTTCTCGATTTGACTTGCAGAAGGCAAGTGAGCATGCAGTTTTGTTTAAAACTCCCCTACCCGATTGTGTTTGGCAGTAGGCAAGGGTGCCCGCCATTATAAAGAAATGTCCTCATCTAAAATGTGACTGGCATTAGGCATAGTGGCCTGCTATTTTGATGGAAACTCACCAACTTGGTGTGACTGGCAGTAAGCTGGCTGAAAGTAGGAAATTGGGCCTGACATTATAATGATAACTGCACAACTTAATTTCGAGTGGTAGTAGGGTAATTGCATGCCATTATAATAAAAACTCTAATCTGTCTGGAAGTAGGAAAGGGGGGCTGCCATTTTAACGAAAACTCCCCAAATCGATTCTGTCCGCATAGTAGGCAATGGGGCCTGCAATTATAACGTAGACTTCCCAACTCGATTGTGAATGGCAGTAGGCAGTGAGCCTGCCGTTATATCACAAATCCATAACAAACACTTTACATTGGAAACAACGTACGGGGACCTCCCCATGCTCTTTCTCGGATAACGCTAAGAGACATGCAATTTTAAAACAATCTTATTTACTGCATGCACACTATTTACTTCGATGTTCGAATACAATGTAGAATACCGTAGCGAAGCACGGGTACATTCGCTAGTATAGTAATAAAGCTCGTTTCGCTATTGCAATTACTCTTCTAATTTCCATACAGAGCAATTTGTCTTTTGTAATTAAACTGTCTAGATAACAATATTTCTCAACTAGTATTTCTTCCCAGTTTGGTATACAAGGTGTTCTCGTTTGTTTTGATATGCTAGCAGTCGTAAGATTACTTTTATTTGTTTCGATATTTAACAAATATTTTCAAAATAGACGATAACTTGAAAAGTATACAGAAAATCATCATCATCATCATCATCTGTTTACCCTCCAGGTTCGGTTTCTCCCTCGGACTCAGCGAGGGATCCCACCTTTACCGCCTCAAGGGCAGTGTCCTGGAGCTTCAGACTCTTGGTCGGGGGATACAACTGGGGAGAATGACCAGTACCTCGCCCGCGCGGCCTCACCTGCTATGCTGAACAGGGACCTTGTGGAGGGATGGGAAGATCGGATGGGATAGGCAAGGAAGAGGGAAGGAAGCGGCCGTGGCCTTAAGTTAGGTACCATCCCGGCATTCGCCTGGAGGAGAAGTGGGAAACCACGGAAAACCACTTCGAGGATGGCTGAGGTGGGAATCGAACCCACCTCTACTCAGTTGACCTCCCGAGGCTGAGTGGACCCCGTTCCAGCCCTCGTACCACTTTTCAAATTTCGTGGCAGAGCCGGGAATCGAACCCGGACCTCCGGGGGTGACAGCTTTTCACGCTAACCACTACACCACAGAGGCGGACATACAGAAAATATGAGTTAAAATATCGACAATATTCCTCAGTTCATTGTTTCGAACTTAAGCCGTAACAAGCTAATCGTAGACTACAGTGTCCATGCTTCTATTGAGTAACATTTACGAGGGGAACCCGCCAAGTTTAACAACCCGATTTCCCAGAAATTTTGCTCACTGAAAGACAGTTCATGTGGTGTAGTGCTTAGCGTGATTAGCTGCCACCCCCGGAGGCCCGGGTTCGATTCCCGGCTCTGCCACAAAATTTGAAATGTGGTACGAAGACTGGAACGTGGTCCACTCAGCCTCGGGAGGTTAACTGACTAGAGGTGGGTTCGATTCTCACCTCAACCATCCGCGAAGTGCTTTTCCGTGATTTCCCACTTCTCCTCCAGGCAAATGTCGCGCCACGGCCGCTTCCTTCCCTCTTCCTTGTCTATCCCTTCCAATCTTCCCATCCCTCTGTTCAGCATAGCAGGTGAGGCCGCCTGGGCGAGGTACTGGTGATCCTCCCCAGTTGTATCCCCCGACCCAGAATCTGAAGCTTCAGGACACTGCCCTTGAGGCGGTAGAGATGGAATCCCTCGCTGAGTCCAAGGGAAAAACCGACGCTGGAGGGTAAACAGATGAAGAAGAAGAAAGAGGGATCGAAATAAGCGTATATGTGTTTTGGCTTGTCCGTAGACACTCGACCATTTACGAGAACGTGACGGTCGGTGGTTCCGACGTGCTGTGCCTATTAGCGTGGGATTTGAACACGGGACGCAAAAGCGCCAATCAGCGGCGATAGTCGCTACGCCACCGCGCCAGTTGAAGTTGTTACGCGCTAAACGACACATAAAGCCCGTCGGAAACTTCGACCGTCATTTTCTCGGAAACGGTAGAGTATCTATGGACAAGCCGAAACATGCGTTTGCTTATTTTGACCTCTCTTTCACTAACAAGGGAACATCGGCAATGGGAAACTCGCCGATCGCGATGAAACTTGGAAAATACATTGAGGTACAAGTAAAAACGATGTCGGCATCAATTTTGGGTGCCAACATTCATTAGGGCGTTAACTACGGGGCCTAAAATTTGCGACATTTTAAATTCCGCGCGATCAGCGATGAATACCTGCTGGCAAATGCTAGGCCGGGACACTGAGTGCATGGAGACACGCCTCTGCACCTTCTCCCCTCCCAATCCAATTGGTTCACCACCGCACATTTCCCTTCTCCTCGCGCTTGCCGGTTACTTAGCTGTCGAAGAGAACCGGTGCTACACTTTGCGTACTCTATCAGAAGGGAAACGTGCGGTGGCGAACCAATTGGATTGGGAGGGGAGAAGGTGCAGAGGCGTGTCTCCATGCACTCAGTGTCCCGGCCTAGCATTGGCCAGCAGGTATTCATCGCTGATCGCGCGGAATTTGAAATGTCGCAAATTTTAGGCCCCGTAGTTAACGCCCTAATGAGTGTTGGCACACATAACTGATGCCGACATCGTTTTTACTTGTACCTCAATGTGTTTTCCAAGTTTCATCGCGATCGGCGAGTTTCCCATTACCGATGTTCCCTTGTAAGTGAAGTTTCTGGGAAAGCGGATTGTTACACTTGGCGGTTTCCCCTTGTTAGTTGCAGTTGAAGAGAATTGTCAGTTCCCAGTTAGTTGGGACAAAATTACTGCCGTGTTTCGAACCATGGTTGGTCAACTTATGACAGGGAAAATATTTAAAGCATGTAAAACGTGTTATAGTTTGCACTTTTTCTGATAAAAATGTCTTCAAGGTAATTCAAGTCTATTTCCATCTAGACAGGCTGTATAGGCTACCAATGTCAACATTTCGATTCACTGCTAACAGTGAAGCGGAACTCTAGTCGACGGTCACTATGGCCGTGTTTACACGTTCGCGACGGTCGTTCTCAGAGGTCATCAACATACCACTGCTGGTACACGCTTCCACACCGATTCGTATCAACTGCCTTCTTATTTGTTTCAATTCTTGTCGTACGGCTATGGTGTGACTATCGGTCGCGCCGGGTTCAATACGAGAAGTAACTCCCGAAACCATCAGTGGTAGTCACAAAAGTTGGACGAGTGTACGAATCTCTGCAGTTTATGATAGCCAGAAAAATTAATGCTCCTAAAGAGAACTGGACAGTCTTTCGAGGTAGCTTTGAAGAGCGAAACCAGTGGCACATATCTGCCTTTCCTACAGGTCGTCGTCTTCCACTGGCAGTAAGCTGGCATACTGTAGTGTTGCGGCGAGCGGCTATCAACAAATACAGTAGAGACAATACACGACACTGAGCGAGATATCGAGGGACAGCTATTGGAGCTCTCTCTGGCGAGTAGACCTGAAAACTACTGATTCTGTCATAAGAGCACGTGTATTTTTGTGTGAAGTTGTTGGTGTTATTTATGCGTTTTCAGTGAGTTGACATAATTAAATAGTAGCGTGTGTCATTCCTTGATATCTTCTCTCAACATGAGGGGAAAGGTATGTGCTGTGTTTGGCTGCAGTAACTATGAATTAGAGAAAAATGCGCGGTCGTTCTTCAGGTTCCCTCGTGACAAGAAAATGTAAGTAATATTGTGTTTGCATATATATTCTTCCAGTGACAGAGATTTTTATAGTACTTCATAATCTTCTGACCTGCTCGACCCATGTTTTAACTGGCTTAAAATGTAATACGCATATTTTATTGTATAGTGCAGCAGTTAACCTCCAATACCGATGTGTTGTTGTAGGTGTGATCTGTGGGTTTTGAAATGTCACAGAAGTGATTTGGATAAAGCGTACAAGAAAGAAGGGACGTTACGCTTATATAAGAATTATAAGATCTGTTCAGATCATTTCCAGGCCAGCGACTTTAAAAAACCTCGACTATACAGCCAAGAGTATGTTACATCTTTACTCTAATTGTACGTAAATATTCCTCAAAGCATCACTATCGACAACAGTTTCATACTTTTCTTTCTTTTATCCCTCTTCTCAGATTAAAGCCGGGATTTTATAGATTTTCTTTCTGTTAGTAGGCTTCATGTTAAGAGGAAAATTGTCCAGCTATTAAATGTTAATTCATTGCATCATATGTGTAAGGAATGTGCCGATATTTTTATTGACAAGTGTCTTAATGTGATGATACAATATTTTTAAATGAGAAAAAAGACAAATCCAACCGTAAGTGTTCAGAAAGGAACGCTAAAGCTAAAAAAGTAATGCATAAATGAAAGATCAAGCCATTTCACAGCAGCCCATTTCACACCTTGTTTATATGTCTAATTTCAGTCTTTGAATAATAACCTTTTAAATAATTCTTCATTCATTTATCCAGAATTGCTTTAGCAACTTCGAAGTTAATAGCTCAATAACACTTTCTTTCTAGACGTAATTTATTTATCCATTTCCGTATATACATTTCCATTGATATTTGAATTTAGCGCGATTTTGTCAGGTCAAGTCACTGGGAGCGCCACCGTCGAATTGTCTCCCATTTTAGTAAGGCTAAATCCGTAAGTGTCGCGTATTGCCTATACTGTATTTGCTATCAATTCGCCAGGAGTTTTTAGGGGCTTAATGTCGCATTACACTTACTGGTTTTCGGTGACAGTGGGATGGTAACATTATACTGAGAGAGGTACATCGAGTACTCCATATTTCGAATGCAAGTTTACAGCTAGAGGAAGCCAACACACTCAGTAATATCACCCAGAAGAGAAGGGCTATCGGGCGGACTGTGTTATACAACTGAATATTAACCTGTCGCAAATACAAGCTATTTGATTCCGAAATTGATATCACATCGAGTTACCATTTGATGGTTTTTCATCTGGACTATAATGATACTTGTTGAAAATAAAATAATCAAGTGAGTTAGCCGTGCGGTTTGAGTCGCGAAGCTATTAACTTGCGTTCGTGGGATGGTGGGTTCGAATCCCTCCGTTGGCAGCCCTGAAGATGGTTCTTGTGGTTTCCTATTTTCACATCCGACAACTGCTAGGGCTGTACCTCAATTAAGATCACAGACGCTACCTTCCCAATGCTAGCCCTTTCTTACACTTCCGTTGTCGAAAACTTTCGATGAGTTGGTGCGACGTTAAACCACTGGCAATAACATAAAACATACATAAAATACATACACAGATAAACATAAGCAATACATAAATAAAAAGACTCGAATCAAGGAATAATAGATTAATCATAGTCACAGAGATGTAAAGCCGATGCCAAGGAATATTATATATAACATATTGCCCGATTCGAAAGACTAGCATTTCGAACGCCAAGATCTTACAATATTATTACTCTTCCTTCTTTTTATTTTTTCACCGATTTTCCTTCCCCTGGTAGGAGTGCAAGTGCTAGCCGAATCACACAATATAAGTGGCTCTGTTTTGTGCCCGGATGCCCTTCTTGAGACCATCTTTCACTATGGCGTGATTCTGTGGCGGTTGGTAGAATGGTGCGGTGTGTACAAATGAAGGGGTGTGTACTGAGTCAAATCCGAACACTCTATCCCCGAAGTAAAAACAATTAACGAGACTCGGCTAAAATCACAAACCTGATCGGGAATCAAACCCAGTATACTCAGTATTGAAGTCAGTACGTTGACCATTCAGCCAAGGAGCTCGACCGTGTTTAGATAGTAAAATCATTTCAATTCTGATTAAACATTTCCTGTGTTGTTTGTACGAGAGTGAATTTTATGGAACAAATGGTATTATTATCTGTAAGTATATACAGTAATAAATAAATAAATAAATAAATAAATAAATAAATAAATAAATAAATAAATAAATACATTCTTCTGCCTCTTTTTTCACACCCTAGGGGTGCGATCTGTGTCTCACATGAGAACTTGGTGCTGCTTTACGGCCGGATGCCCTTCTTGACGCCAACCCTGTATGGAGGGATTATGTGTTTTTGTTCTAGTTGGTGGCGTAGTGTACTGTGTGTGTATGAAAATGAAAGTGTTGAGGCAAACAGTCTCAAAATTAGAAGAGTTAAGCAGATGTGATTAAAATCTCCACGGAATCGAACCCATGATCCTCTGAACCGAAGGCCTCAATGCTGACCATTCAGCTAAGGAGTCAGACAAATAAATTAAATAAATGAATAAAATAAATAAATAAATAAATAAATAAATAAATAAATAAATAAATAAATAAATAAATAAATAAATAAATAAATAAAATAAAATAAAATAATATATCACAACAGGTAGTATACAACAGACAGGAATACAGAAAAATCATCAACAAAATTAAGGGATTCCAAGATCAAAGTAGCAAAAAACGGACCGGCAACAACTGATCACGAGAACGTAAAGAAGCCCACTCCGAAAGGATGAAGAAGTACTGGGCCGATCGAAAGAGGAAGAACCGTAAATGAATGATGCTTAACGTGGTCCATAGTAGACCCATTCGAAAACAAGAAGAAGAAATAAATAAATAAATCTATCCACTGTGTCTAGTAACCGTGATGAAAGAACATGCTATATAAATAAGCAAGATATTCATCTCAATTTTTATTATTATTATTATTTTTGCTGGGGGCTTTACGTCGCACCGACACAGATAGGTCTTATGGCGACGATGGGATAGGAAAGGCCTAGGAGTTGGAAGGAAGCGGTCGGGGTCTTAATTAAGGTACAGCCCCAGTATTTGCCTGGTGTGAAAATGGGAAACCACGGAAAACCATTTTCAGGGCTGCCGATACTGGGATTCGAACCTACTATCTCCCGGATGCAAGCTCACAGCCGCGCGCCTCTACGCGCACGGCCAACTCGCCCGGTATATTATTATTATTAGTATTATTATTATTATTATTATTATTATTATTATTATTATTATTATTATTATTATTATTATTATTATTATTATTATTATTATTATTATTATTAGGATCAGTACAGTAGTATTGTAACTTACATTCACTGTGAAAAAATGCACACTACCTCGGTAATAATTTAAAGAATACTACGACTACAAACATTCTAAGAAGGATCGGGTTCCTGGAAGCTGCCATGTAAATTTTAAAAAGATGAGGAGTGGCAGAGGAAGTAGGCCTATTCTTGTTTTGCTTTCAATCATATTAGTGAACTCGTATCTTGTTCACATCCGTTGTCTAGGGAGGCGAGTAAATGAGGTACAGGTCTGAGTCCGGTTTCCTCTGAGGCGGTGAATGGAAATAAGTGAAGCAATTATATTAACATATCCTTACGTGTGAACTAAACTTCCTCTGTGAGGAGGTAAGAGCCGGATACGGACTTCCTGGGGAGGAAGTGTCTCAACGACGGAATTCCATTACGCTGATAGAGCGGATATCTCCTACATGGATGACGTTAATATTTTGAACTGCTGATCGCCGTTAAAGTTAGTCTGGCGCTTCCTGCAGTGTGAGTTACGAAATGTGTCTACAAAGAAAATGTTTGTTGAGTTGCTTCATGTAAGGTGTTTGGGATTAATTACTTTATAAGTTAAGGGATGTTTTTACCCCCAATGTATATTTTACTCTAAACGTCATTCGCAATATCAACCTATACGTTTTGTTTTTTTTTTTTTAAATGTTAAACGTGTACCGAGCTCGATAGCTGCAGTCGCTTAAGTGCGGCCAGCATCCAGTATTCGGGAGATAGTAGGTTCGAACCCCACTGTCGGCAGCCCTGAAAATGGTTTTCCGTGGTTTCCCATTTTCACACCAGGCAAATGCTGGGGCTGTACCTTAATTAAGGCCACGGCCGCTTCCTTCCCACTCCTAGCCATTTCCTATCCCATCGTCACCATAAGACCTATCTGTGTCGGTGCGCCGTAAAGCAACTAGCAAAAAAAAAAAAAATGTTAAACGTCAAATGTCCCAGTATTTTAAGAGAGAAAGCAATTTTCGGTCCTTAGTTGGTCCGTACTGACCATGATTCATTTACGATGAAGGGAGTTGGGGCTCCCGAAACATGTACGAGTGAAATAACTGTACAGAATTAGGATCTTGATAATATATTGACAGGGCCGACCAAACCACCACCCGTAGTATATTTACATTTATAAGAGAGAAACCTCACACCAGGCAAATGCTGGGGCTGTACCTTAATTAAGGCCACGGCCGGTTCCTTACCACTCCTAGGCCTTTCCTATCCCATCGTCGCCATAAGACCTATGTGTGTCGGTGCGACGTAAAACAAATTGTAGGTTTACACAACTTTATATCCCATAGCCACATGATCTCTTGTTTAACACGGAATCCGAACCACAGAGAAGTGACTTTTCATATTTTTTTAAATCTTACGTGCACTGGCCAGCATTCGAACGGCGGTCGCCTTCTTTAGAAGCCACTAATAATATCACCCGTTACCATGCCCTTCCTTTGTGGGGTGAGGGTTGTAGAATACATCCACGGTATCACCTGCCTGTCGTAAAAGTTGACTAGAAGGGGACCCAAGGGGCTCTCAAGCAGGGAATGTGAGTAGGCGACCTCGGGGTCTTTTCACATACTCGTGCCAAGCTTCTCGCTTTCATCTTTCCTATTCGACCTACATTCGTCATCTCATGTCCTCTTCCGACCCCGACAAGTTTGCGAGGCCTAGGGAGTCTTTCATTTAAGTGCCTATATGGCCCTTTCCTTTCTTTAATCGATACCTTCATTCTTAGAAATAGACCACTTCCGTTTTTTCTCGTCTGATTAGTGTTATGCGAGAATGGTTGCCCAGTTGTACTTTCTCTTAAACAATAATCATCACCACCAGCTTACTACATTCCCTGGAGAGAGGCATAGTGATGACTGTTTTAAGTAGGGCGATCGATCTACCTATAAAAATGCTAATAATTGTACTGATCCAATCATGAGCACCGCGACTACTACTACTGAATGTTTGCATTCCTCCCCTGAAGGGGGAGGCGGGCCTCCTAGTCGGTGACGCCGTCTCTCAGGCCAGGAGATTTGTATCGGAGAAGGTGAGAGAGTTGGCGGCCGTGTCCTATACTAGGAACTGTACCGGCATTCGCCTTAGTGCAGGAGAATGGAAAAGCACGGAAAACCATTCTCAGGACAGCCAACGCTGGGGACAAGCCCCTCTCCGTCTCCCGAATACAGAGGCGTAAAGCCACGGGGCCACCCTCCTCTGCCCGGTTGGCCGGCCAGAGTGCAGAGATTTTAGACCACGGACCAGCCGAAACCCACTGTGCATCCGCCGAAAGGCGCCGCTCTGATCGTCCGTATGAGCCACTTATCACCGGAAAGATAGGTGGTTCGAGAAGTACCAATACCGGTGCGCTTCGTTGCGCTCCTCTGTCGGTCATTATTTGAAAAGACTTTTTAATGAGTTCGAAAAAGTATTTAAATTTTGTTAATGATATTTGTATTAGGTTTTAATATAATATTTGTTGATTGTAATTTAATGAAATTTTTGCCAGGAATCTCGGCTCGTATCGTATTCTGACAGGGCTAACACAGAGCTTTATTGAAATACAGCATATGGTTAGATACGGATAGTTGCCCGTCCGTGTACTAACCACGCCGAATATTGCTTTTGAGAATGCAATGGCATATGCGGTATATATTGCGCTAATTTATTTGTGAAATAAATGTAATGTTGGGTTTTGATTTTTGCAGCATCTAGTTCGAATTTTAGCGGTGCGCCTGCCTGGGTTTAGGTAGCTCCAGTGCTTTTAGAAGGCTTAGGTTTTTAAAGAAAGTGAGTAGTGTTTAAGAGGAGGTGGGGGTAGAGGGTCTGGTTTGGTCTTATATTAGTATTAGCTGATGTACCCCTGCTTCGCTATGGAATTCTACATTGTATACAGAATTCTAGGCTAGGTAGTATAAACGTTGTGAGCAAGATTGTAATGAATTGCACAACTCTTAACGTGACCCTATAATGCGACGGGGATGTCACCAAACGTCTCGTTTTTAATGTGAAGACTGGGTTAGGGAATTTTCATTGTAATGGTAGGCCTTCTTGCCTACCATCAGTCAATATCAAGTTGGAGAATTTTCATTGTAATGGCAGACTCTCACTCTCCATCTACCTTTTTACATCCTCAGAAAGACTGCTTTAGAGGGCATAGGTTATTACAATAACGCCAGTAGGAATATCGCGATTAAAATCAATGCTATCATATGAAATACTCGATCAAATGAAAAACCACACATTTTCTCATTTTTAACGAACAGTAGTACGCTACCGATCTAACAGTCCAAACTTCCAGAGCTGGAATGACCAGGCCGCAGACAGCCGTGAGACGTGAACACTCTTTATTTGGGGAGGGGGAGGGGGCTAAGAGTGGAGAGTCCCAGGGCAAAACTATGCCCTTTTACTCTGTTTCCTAGGAGTACCCGATGAGTTGGAAAAGCTCAATTCACTACACTGGTGGGGGGAAATCTATCTGACTTGGAGGCAAATTTTTCCTCCAAGCCAGAGAGAAACCCCCTCTTGCCTGCTAATTTGGAATAAAATGATTGTAAATTTAATAAAAGTGAATATGTTCTTAGGAAACGGCTCATTTCATAGTTGAATTTTGAGTTATGCGCATTTAGTGAATTGTGGTGCTATAATTCGGAACAGGCCGAAATTGTAATTCTAGACCAGCTCATAAGTTAGCCTCTGCCATTATTCCGTGAATTGTGCACATTGATCAGTCAAGTCAGCGCGTCAGAGTAGGGATCGAATAGCTGAAATACTACGACGAACCAGCGTGTTATGTGCCAGTAGTATCAGAAAATGCATGAACCAGAGGAATGGTATGCTAGAGAAGAAAGTTATCTAACTCCCCTGCTATTTCCCGCCAATATTCAGGCAGGCTGTCAAACTCGGTACGCAGCAGTAATCCCACCTATTGGAGATGAGTGGCAGCATAAGAGACAAAGAACATCATAACAAACAATGGTAAACGTAATGTTATTGTTGATCAATTTTATGAGCTTTCATATTGTAAGCCTTCATATTTAGTTTTCGTCCAACTCTCAAATACCACGTTTATCATAATCGGTACAGTAAAACCGTATAAAACATAAATGAACGGAAATTGTATTCTCTATAAATTCTGTTATGTAGTACTTCTCGATGGGACCAATAACGTAGGTATTTAAAAATTAAATTTTAGGTGCCTTCCCCTAAACTATCATTTTATCCAGGGTGAATAAAATTGTTTATAGCTTAGACAGTAGTTTTTTATTCCCAGACTCTATATGCCGATTTTCATTAAATTCTGTTTTCCAATTTTCTCGTGGCTCGGCGTTGATATGGCCTTAGCAACAAAAATGCAAATTCATGAATATCTGTGTTATCATAGCCGGTACGGTAAAAATGCATCAGACATAAATGATCGGAAATGTAATACTATATAACTTTAGTTACGCAGTATTTATAGAAAGGAGCACTAATAACATAAATATTTGGGAATTAAATTTAAGGCCTTCCCCTAAAGTACTATTTTGCTCAGCGTGAATACAATTATTTATAGCCTAGATTGTAGTGGCTCATTCGCCGACTTCACATAACGATCTTCATTAAATTCTCTTCAGCAGTTTTCTCGTAATGCATACATACATGCATGCAGACAGATTAGACAGACAGACAGACAGACAGACAGACAGACAGACAGACAGACAGACAGACAGACAGACAGACAGACAGACAGACAGAAATTACGAAAAATTAAAAGGTGCATTTCCTCGTTATTGTGGACACGACCGACACAGAAATACCATTCTTTTTCATTCTGGTGGTGGTGATTGGGGTTGGAGGGGTGGTCTGGTCTGGGTCGTGAGGAGATTTAGCAGTTGTAATGGCTGCAGATTGTATGGATCTTGAATTAAG
The DNA here is from genome assembly GCF_040414725.1 of Anabrus simplex. Lineage (NCBI taxonomy): Eukaryota > Metazoa > Arthropoda > Insecta > Orthoptera > Tettigoniidae > Anabrus > Anabrus simplex. Next base: position 384,853,129 of record NC_090265.1, read on the forward strand.
GGGTGAGGGGGAATGGCTGGGGGGACTGTATTCCAGGGGGTGTGATTTTAAGGTTTAGGAGGGAAGGGGGATGTGTGTTTCCGTGGTTAAGGTGGCACTGTCGCCTGTAGTGCTTCTTAATTGCCTGTTTAAGATATGGGCAGCCAGGGAACGAAGCAGTATGTCTGTCTTGGCACACTTCGCCTTGTCCCGAGGTACCTCACAAACAGAGTGATGGTGAGAACGACCGCAATCTATTGCAGCGGATGGGTTCTGAGCAGTCATCTGCAGAATAATAGAGTTTAAGGCAATTGAAACACTGTGTGGCGTGGGTGGGACGTTGTGGTGTACTGTTCGAGTCTCTGGTCTTTTGTGCTGCTTATTATTATTATTATTATTATTATTATTATTATTATTATTATTATTATTATTATTATTATTAGCTGATGTACCCGTGCTTCGCTACGGAATTCTACATTGTATACAGAATTCGAGGTTAGGTAGTGTACTCGTTGTGAGTAAGATTATATTAAATTGCAACGTTACCCTAGAAACAGGATGGAAAAGTCACTAGACGTATTTTCTTATATGAAGACTGAGTTAGGAAATAATCATTTTAATGTTAGACCCTCTAGCCTACCATCAGTCACAATCTAGTTGGTGAGTTTTCATTATAATGGCAGACACTCACCCTCCACTTGCCATTTTTACATCCTCAGGAAGATTGTCTCAGTAGTTTTTCCAACTGAAATCAACATTGGTCATTACAATGACGCCAGTAGGAGAGTCGCGATGAAACTAAATGGCGTATGGCTTTTAGTGTCGGGAGTGTCCGAGGACAAGTTCGGCTCGCCAGATGACGGACTTTTGATTTGACGCCCGTAGGCGACCGGCGCGTTGTGATGAGGATGAAATGATAAGGAACACGACACATACACCCAGCACCAGTGTCAGCGGAATTAACCAATTATGGTTAAAAATCCCGACCCTGCCGGGAATCGAACCCAGGACCTCTGTGACCAAAGGCCAGCACGCAAACCATTTAGCCATGGAGCTGGACAATGTCGCAATTAAAAGCAATGAAATATGAAATACTCAATCAAATGAAAAAACACACATTTTCTCACTTTTAACGAACAGTGCTACGCTGCCGATCTAACAGTCCAAAGTTCCAGAGCTAGAATGACCAGGCCGCAGACAGCCGTGAACACTCTTTATTTCGGGGGAGGGGGAGGGTTGCGAATATTCTAGAGTCCCAGGGCAAAAACTATGCCCTTTTACTCATCTGTTTATTAGGAGTACCCAATGAGTCGGAAAATCTCAAGTCACGACATTGCCGGGGGGGAAAACTATCTGACTTGGAGGCAAATTTTTTCCTCCAAGCCGGATGAAAACCCCCTCTTCGCTGCTAATTTGGAATAAAATGAATGTAGAATTTAATAAAAGTGAGGCGGAGGAAGCTTTTCTTAAGAAACGGCTCTTTCTTTGGTTGAATTTTGAATTATTTAGTGAATTGTGATGCTATAATTTGGAAAGGGACGATATTGTAATTCTAGACTAGTCGTAAGTGAGCCTCTGCCATTATTCCGTTAAATGTGCACGTTCCAATCAGCACGTCAGAGTAGGGATCGAATAGCTGGAATACTATGATGAACTACTGTTTTACGTACCGGCAGTATCAGAAAATGTATGAGCCAGAGGAATGGCAAGCTAAAGAAGGAAGTTATCTAACTCCCCAGCTATTTCCTGCCATTATTCAGGCAGGCTGTTACACTCGGTACGCAGCAGTAATCCAATTTATCGGAGATGACTGGCAGCATAAGAGACAAAGAATATCACAAATAACAATGGTCAATGTACTGTTATTGTTGATCAATTTTATGAGCCTTCGATATTGTAGGCCTTCACATTTAGTTTTCTTCCGATTCTGAAATACCACTCTTATCTTAGTCGGTAAGATAAAACTGAACAAAACATAAATGAACGGAAATTGTATTCTCTATAAATTCTGTTATGTAGTACTTTTCGATAGGACCAATAACATAGGCATTTTAAAAATTAAATGTTAGGCGCCTTCCCCTAAACTACCATTTCATCCAGGGTAAATAAAATTATAGCCTAGACTGTAGTTTCTTATTCCCCGACTCTACATACTGATTTTCATTAAATTCTGTTTACCCACTTGCTCATGGCTCGGCGTTGATATGGACTAAGCAACAAAAAATCAAATTCATGAATCTCTCTGTTATAGCCGGTACGGTAAAAATGTATAAAACATGTATAAAACATAGGACCACTAATAATATAAATATTTGAAAATTAAATTTTGGGCCTTCCCCGAAACTACCATTTTACTCAGCGTGAATAAAATTATTTATAGCCTAAATTGTAGTGGCTCATTCCCTGACTTTAGATACCGATTTTCATTCAATTATCTTCCGCCGTTTTCTCGTGGTGTGCGTGCAGACAGACAGACAGACAGACAGACAGACAGACAGACAGACAGACAGACAGACAGAACTGACGGAAAGTTAAAAAGTGCATTTCCTTGTTACTGTGGACTCGTCCGGTGCAGAAATACCATTCTTTTTTTTTTAAATCTGAGCAATGTACAGACAAAACTCTGATTATATATACGTTATTATTATTATTATTATTATTATTATTATTATTATTATTATTATTATTATTATTATTATTATTATTATTAGGTAAGGTTTGTAATTCAAAAGGACAAATTGGGGCAAATATTCATTTACTAAAAAATGTGCCCGTGCTTCGCTACGGTATCTTACATTGTATAAGGATTTTTACGAAAATTACTGTAAACGCAGAGAGTGAGATTTATTAAATTGCAGGGCCTATACATCCTAGCGTTATCCGAGAAACACCACGAGGAGGTCTCCATACCTTCTTTCCGATGTAAGGAGCGCGTTGGGGAGTTTTAATGTTCAGACGCCTTAAAACCTACCTTTGGGCATGTGGATGCTAACTATGAAGTTCGGTTAACCTATTTACAGTTGTTTTCCAGATGTAAGAAATATGCTTTACACAATCCCGCGTTTAGGCTATCCACTGGGGCGTAGACTGCAAACAGACTGTTAATGATATCTTCCTTATTAATCCTCCTATCGGAAAGGTGCGCATGAGAAATAAGTTTTAGAAATAGAGAAATCGTGAGAATCAGGATATTCCAGATCTCATTTTTTCGGATGACATCTTTCTGCTCACACTGACTCCCGCTAGCATGCAGTGGTAAACTACTGTAAAGAGTGGAATTTAAAAATTCATGTACAGAAAACCAGTACAGAAAACCAAGGTAATGGTATGCATCGCCAAAGTATGAAAAATGGTGGATGGGTGAGACGAGATTTAGAAGCTATCAAGAAAGTAGAGTATTTGGGTATGATATTAAGTGGAAATGGAAAACGGTCAGAAAAAAATTACAACAATAAAATAAAAATAAAAAGAGCTAAACTAAAGGGTATGAGTGCACTGTCAGCTATTAACATTTTGGATAAAAGATACCCAGCGCTGATTACAGGGTCCGGCTCCATGGCTAAATGGTTAGAGTGCTGGCCTTTGGTCACAGGGGTCCCGGGTTCGATTCTCGGCAGGGTCGGGAATTTAACCATCATTGGTTAATTTCGCTGGCATGGGGGCTGGGTGTACGTGTCGTCTTCATCATCATTTCATCCTCATCGCGACGCCCAGGTCGCCTACGGCCGTCAAATCAAAAGACCTGCATCTGGCGAGCCGAACTTGTCCTTGGACACTCCCGAAACTAAAAGCCATACGCCATTTCATTGTTTACTGATTGCAGAGTGTATAAAATGTTTTTAATTCATTAGTTAAATCTAGGGTGATATACGGGGCAGAGATCTAGGGAGTTGAAGGGAGATGTTTATACACTTGATGCAATTACGAATAGATTTGCGAAAAGAATTATGGGACTACTCAGCTGTATAGCTAACTGTGGAGTGAGAATGATGGGCAGGTATTGTTCAAAAGATAATCAAGTATTGGCTGAGACTGAAGTTAGGATCAGGTGGCGAAGTGTTACAGATAGTCTACCAACACGAAATAAAATATCAGAACCAAGGGATACTGGGTGAATGGGGTACGGAACATTTTCAGAAAGATAGGAATGTGATACTACTGGGAAAAGGCTTGCATAGAGCAGCGAAGAATATGTAAAAAAAAAGTTATAAGAGTTAATGATATTGAAAAGAGAGAAATTGCTTCACAGTGTAAAAATAAAAGATAACTAGAGGAATTTTGTAATGTAATTCGGAGAATGACTAGACAAAAGAGTGACCGAATGGGTTACTATATTTCTAGAAAATAGATCTCAGAGAATTAGAGTAGGTGAAGCTTTATCTGACCCTGTAATAATTAAGAGGGGAATTCCTCAAGGCAGTATTATCGGACCTTTATGTTTTCTTATATATATATATGATATATGTAAAGGAGTGGAATCGGAGGTAAGGCTTTTTGCGGATGATGTTATTCTCTATAGAGTGATTAATAAGTTACAAGATTGTGAGCAACTGCAACGTGACCTCGAAAATATTGTGAGATGGACAGCAGGCAATGGTATGTTGATAAACGGGGTTAAAAGTCAGATTATGAGTTTCACAAATAGGAAAAGTCCTCTCAGTTTTAATTACTGCGTTGATGGGGTGAAAGTTCCTTTTGGGGATCATTGTAAGTATCTAGGTGTTAATATAAGGAAAGATCTTCATTGGGGTAATCACATAAATGAGATTGTAAATAAAGGGTACAGATTTCTGCACATGGTTATGAGGCTGTTTAGGGGTTGTAGTAAGGATGTAAAGGAGAGTGCATATAAGTCTCTGGTAAGATCCCAACTAAAGTATGGTTCCAGTGTATGGGACCCTCACCAGGATTACCTGATTCAAGAACTGGAAAAAATCCAAAGAAAAGCAGCTCGATTTGTTCTAGGTGATTTCCGACAAAAGAGTAGCGTTACAAAAATGTTGCAATGTTTGGGCTGGGAAGAATTGAGAGAAAGAAGAAGAGCTGCTCGGCTAAGTGGTATGTTCCGAGCTGTCAGCGGAGAGATGGCGTGGAATGACATTAGTAGACGAATAAGTTTGAATGGCGTTTATAAAAGTAGGAAAGATCACAATATGAAGATAAAGTTGGAATTCAAGAGGACAAACTGGGGCAAATATTCATTTATAGGAAGGGGAGTTAGGGATTGTAATAACTTACCAAAGGGAGATGTTCAATAAATTTCCAATTTCTTTGAAATCATTTAGGAAAAGGCTAGGAAAGCAACAGATAGGAATCTGCCACCTGGGCGACTGCCCTAAATGCAGATCAGTATTGATTGATTGATTGATTGATTGATTGATTGATTGATTGATTGATTGATTGATTGATTGATTGATTGATTGATTGATTGATTGATTGATTGATTGATTGATTGATTGATTGATTGATTGATTGATTGATTGATTGATTGATTGATTGATTGATTGATTGATTGATTGATTGATTGATTGATTGATTGATTGATTGATTGATTGATTGATTGTGATGTTTGGGACATCACTGAAAGGGATTATTGAACTATATAATTGATAAGATGTATATATTTAATAACTGGTAGGCCATTTTTAAATTATTATGTACAGTATATATCGGGTTTTAATAATCCATTTCACATCATCATTTCATTTCTTTGTATCGCGGCTATAACGTATTCTGAACGAACAACTTATTGTGTAAAGTATTTCAACATCATTCGTATTAATAGCTTGCAGTAAATTTTCCAATGGCCGTAGTGAGGTGACCAGAGTCAGCAGGCTAATTTCAGCCCATTACCAGGAAATGTACGTCATCAAGCTTACGAGAGATCGTACCCCTCCCATACTATGAAGAGACAGTTGAAACCTTATGAACGCCTACTTTTCGAAGTTCGCTACCTGACGCTTCATTTCCGCGGAAAAGTTCAGCCTATGTGAATGGACGTAATGAAGCAAGATGATGGATTCACAGCAATACATAGGAGAAGGGATGAGACCTCGAATCTTACTGGACCATGTGATATGGTTGATGGAGGGAGATTTTGGAACCTATATACTCGACGACAAGAGCTGGAGAGGAGATTCAGATTCGCATTCAGATTCAGATTCACACTCGTACCCGTACTCTTGGAAGACACCCTTAGGACGATTCTACGTCTGCACATCGGAGAAGATTTTAACTTAGTTCACTTCGCATCTGAGTAGTATACTACTCAAAAGTTACTCTCGTTGGGACCTGTTATCTCAATGACGGAAGGTAAAGTCAACGGGAGACCGGTTTTGACTAGTATAGGGCAGGAGAGCTTTTGTTATGAATTTAGTTACGCTACTGTTCCGTAATACGGAAGAATACAAGTGTGTTCTCTCCATGAACATAACCCATGGTGGTTTTGCTTTTATAATTAGGACTCACTACGACTTTATGAAAGGAGTACAGTAGGAAGTGTTAAAGGCAGGAAAGTCATAATACAGCTAGTGCACTATGCACAAAGCAGAAGTAGGACTGGAATCCACAAGAGATGACGCCGCCTGTACGAGAGATCCATCAATTATCAGCTTCTACATAACAGAGTCTACAAATGGTGAGTTAATGGCATAAATTACTGCAAGTCTTCGCGCAACAATTCATTTTCTTAGAGTTTACTTCATTCAATTTTTCTTTTGCTTCCGTAAGTTCAGATTTCGTTAATAGGCCATTACGTCACGTTTTTCATCCTAATAAATAGCTGTTTTAATTTGTATTTTCTGAAATTATTATCAATGATCCTTAAATTCCAAGTTAGTGTACTTAATGATTTGTGTCCCGTCACCCCACCCCTGGGAGTTTTTTGAGTCTCATTACGTATTATTATTATTATTATTATTATTATTATTATTAACAACTATCGTTTTCAAGTCATAAGCTTGAAGGCTGGCGCCCATGGGAAATTGTTTATGGAGAAACAATGATATATTACTTATTTATATTAACACTAACAAATGTACCCGTGCTTCGCTACGGTATTCTACATTGTATTCGAATATCGAAGTAATTACTGTACATGCAGTAAATAAGATTGTTTTAAAATTGCATGTCTCTTAGCGTTATCCGAGAAACAGCATGGGGAGGTCCCCGTACGCTGTTTCCAATGTAAAATGTTTGTTACGGATTTGTGATACGTATAACGGCAGGCTCACTTGCCTACTGCCATTCACAATCGAGTTGGGAAGTTTACATTATACTGTAATTACAGGCCCCATTGCCTACTGAGCGGTCACAATCGATTTGGGGAGTTTTCGTTACAATGGCAACCCCCTTTCCTACTTCCAGACAGATAACAGTTGAGGAGTTTTTATTATAATGGCAGGCAACTACCCTACTATCAGTCGAAATTGAGTTGTGCAGTTATCATTATAATGTCAGGCCCCTTTTCCTACTGCCAGCCAGCTTACTGCCAGTCACAGCAAGTTGGTGAGTTTCCATCAAAATAGCAGGCCACTATGCCTAATGCCAGTCACATTTTAGATGAGTGCATTTGTTTATAATGGCGGGCACCCTTGCCTACTGCCAAACACAATCGGGTAGGGGAGTATTAAACAAAACTGCATGCTCCCTTGCCTTCTGCAAGTCAAATCGAGAAGTGAACTAATCATTACAATGGTAGGTCTTCCTTACTAATGCCAGTTACATAGGAGTTGGAGAAGGACCCCGTTCCTACTGCCAGTCAGAGTCGGTGTGGGGAGTACTGATTACAATAGCAGATACACCCTTTCTCGATCGCTACAAATCGACGTCACTGAATATATATAGATCGACATACGAAAGTATATGCGTGTTTACAATATTGTAGACTTTCATTTACAGATTAACTGCCGCTAAACGTACGTCATATCGACAAAGGATTGTACCATAAGACGCCGGATTTAGTGGCCTAAATGGCTGGTGCTATGATATCTCATCTATTCTTGGGTCAGATTGAGTTAGAAACGTTGATCAGGGTAAAGTTTTTGTAAGTTTATCTCACATTGCATTACTTTTCGGATAATTATGTGACAGCTACATACATACTGCACCCATAAGCGAATTTACGTAATTAATTTACAAATTAAAAGTTGAATATTTCGCATATCGAATACTACCGTAGGCTGTGAGAGCGAGCAGTCACAAAGGAACTTTCTGGCGCCAGTCAGTCGGCAAGGAAAATCCTCGAAACTCTTCTTAGAGCACGAGCAACTTGTAAACCGCCCTGAGTACTGCATCCAATAAATTTTATGGTACCACCTAGGAGTGACAACTTTCTACTTGGTTCTCACGAGAAAATCACGCGTTGAGGCCTGACCGACTTAGAAGGACAAAGAGACAACGATAACACCCACCAACCCTTGGGAGGAAATGGAAGCATCCACGCTACGAAGAGCGCGAAAGTCTCAGCCAATCACAAATTCTAAATTTGAATGTCCTGTCATAGCGGGAATCTACAGTCAGTATTTCGCTATCTGAACCCCGGTGTAGTGGTGAAAAACAGTGTCCTGACTTCCTAATAAGATTTGAAAATTTATCAGTGCGAAGGTGTGGTCAATTATTGGCTAATTAATAAAATTTTAACTTCACACGGAAGAGTAGTATCGCCCAGGAAATGAACTGTCATGGCGGGAAGGAGCCATTCGCTGGAAGAAAATAACGCCGGTGACGCGCGTCGTCGTGTGGATTATCCTGTGATCGTTTCCCACGGCGCAATATAACAAGTAAGTCAGACCGTAATTAGGAAGATTTTGTACATAAATTTTGAAACTTTAACCTACGGATGTATGATAAAGCGCTCCCGAGTACTAGATCACTACGCCACATCCCTTCCACAGAACTATTTTCAAGGTGGGGGGAGAACTCATTACATAACCAGCGAGCAGGGTGGTGAATCTTGAGTGACAGTGTGTGTTCAGTGTGTGACGGTGTGACTGTGTGTTTCACTGTGTATCCTGTATTCGTGGGTTAGTTGAATCTTCAGTGTGTTTAGAGTGTGTCAGCTAATTCAGTTAGTCAGCTTTGAACTTTACTTTTGGCTGGTAAGAAAGCGATCAGAGACACTTGTTGGCATCCGAGTGAGCCATGTATTTTACTTGGGAGAGTAACATTTCAGAAATGAACACTTTAACAAACTTTACTTTACCTTGAATTTATGCAGAGATAACAGGCAATAGCTACACTTTCAACACTTGGCTTAAATGAACTCACATTACGAATCGAGAGGGACAAGTCCATGTTTTCAGCGTAGCTGCATAAAACTTTTCTAATCCACGTGTAGTTTGACATTTGTTGGAAAGCTATTTTATTCTTCATTTTTGGGAGGACGATCAGCATAAATTTCTCCACATCATTGGAAACTGTACTTTAGCTTGTTTTTACCACTTACAATAAACTGTTTTGGCAAGCGAGATGTTTGCGGGGAGAAACTAGTTAAAGCAGACAGGGAGGAGAATGACTTTTCTTTAATGGAAGGCCGCTATGGTAGAGACCTTGAGCAAACTGTTATGTTCCGAAGGGGTGAACGATCGGTAAGCTGTAAGTAAACAACTGAGAGAGCGGTGTGGGAACCAGCAGGTGTTCCTTTCAGGCAGGTAGCGGAGAGGAAACTTTCCACTTCACGTCAGGAGTCTATGCAGTGCTATCGTCTAATCTTCACTGGAGTGCGAGAAAATGCGAGTGTTTATGTTAATGTAAGCGTGTGTAACGCCATGATAAAAATGTATCAAGTTTGCGTGTGTGAAAATTTGGAATACCACATCAGCTTCAAGATGGAATTCTAATTCACCATGACGGAGCCCGGAGGGTGATCCAACATGCCTCCATCACCCAGGTATGAGCATCAATAAAATAATGTAAATAAATACGTAGGACCGTGCCTAATCGATGATCAAATGTAGCTTAGACTGTTAGATAGGATTGTAAATAATTCACATAATTATAATATAATCATAATAATCATAATAATCATAATAATAATAATAATAATAATAATTTTTGCACTTTCAGCTAGGGTTATTTGCGCACTTCCTTTATGTAGATGGGTTTGCGTATTGTTATGGATTATTCTGTAGTATGTCACTTTGACAGTTTAGGATGCTATATTATTTGATCTCAATGAGTGTAATGCCGATTTGTAATAATAATAATAATAATAATAATAATAATAATAATAATAATAATAATAATAATAATAATCATGTTATTATAACTTTAGTTTTGAGCGACATTTCTGTTGGAGTTGTGATCTTGTAGACGCCGCCTTGTTGATTTTAATGCTTATTTTGCTATTTTGCGCATTCAGCTTGTTATGTTGTGGAATCATCCTTCAGATGACCGTTTCCGGTAGTTCTTATACCGTGTATTTTGCGACGTTTTTGGTAGATGCGAGTATTTATTTCTGTGTAGTTGCAGTTACACATCTTTTAATAGCTGTGTTTTGAGAGGCAATCTCGTCATTTTAGTAAACAGGTAGTGCCAGGAAGCCATTGAGGAGTCAGCTCTGATATTTTGTGATATGTGAAGCAGAGAATGATCTAGAGATCGAGCTAAATGAATAATATCCCTGATGATCTACGTTGATAATGAAAATGTGATATTTGGATCATGTCATGAACTGTCGTAAGAAATAGAAATGTGCACGACAGATATTTCGCCCGCCGGATACGAGCGAGGCCGTATTGTGAGGTACTACGTCGAGAACAATGATGAGTAAAATAGAATTGAGAGATGAATAATTTAACCAAGAGTGTTAAATATGTTACGACATGGGTTATGACTGTAGGCAGGAGCCTGTATTTTGTTTCAAATAATTCCAGGGAAAGTAGATGCTCGTCAAATATGCTAGCCGTAGTACATGTGAGCAGAGCGACGAGTCAATGTGTATTTTGATAGTCATGTAGTGTCATGGATGACATGGGATTGCAGTAATTATTGTCCATAAAGGTTAAATAGTGTCATGGCCAGACATTTGTCGTCTGAGGTTAGAGATTGCCGTCAAATTCACAATATTTTGCTACTCGCAGCGGGGGTAAATTTTTCTGTAGGCTCCGATTTTTTTTTTGCGCATTTCATCCTTATTAATTTTCAGTAGGCAGCGATGTTGGGATCTAGTTTTGTTTATTTGTTATTCTTTCTGAGTGTACCTTTATTACCGTTTATTTGTAGGATGTGATCGTATGTGAATTATTTATATTTGATTTGATGTAAATAGATAGGTGTAGTTAGGCTAGTTTTGATTTCTATGTTTTCTTTTGTTGGAGCAGTGTTTCTCCATTAACAGATTTAATTATGTAAATAAGATTTCATGTGTTAGGATAGAGGATCATCGATTAGGTCACAGTCAAAACCATAGTAGTGGTATGCTCATACCAGGCATTCAGTAATTACCAAACCTTTAAAATCCACTACATTTTATTTAGGAAATGAAGCGATCTTTAATAAACCAGTTGTATAATAACTGCCGCAATGAATGAGGTAAAATAAGATGGCATCTGCCTCCATCTAGTGGTGATACCACAAATAATGAGTTCATAATGAAATGCAGTCAGCGGCAAATTAAGTAAAGTTTAATGTACAAGGATCGCTTTCATTTGAAATGTAAACATGAGGCACTTGGCCTAATCATTACTTTACTTTTTTAAAGAGGTCCAGGCTATCACAGTCATGCAGGTGAAATTGAAATAATTAAATGAGTGATTGTAACACTCAGGTTCATGTGTCAATAATTTCCTTTTCAACCATGAGTAGGTGTTTGAATATGGCAGTGGTTATGTGGTAAATGAAGTACGATGTTCATGGCTGTTTTCTTTGAGTTATTCCTTATTTGTTACACATGGTTAGTACAATCCACGATTATTTTAAAGTTGGGTGTTTCCCAAATGAGCCACATGTTTTAAAGACTTGATAAACTCCTCTGAATCAGTGTTGATTTGATGACGTAACTAATTACTTAATTAATTATTCAACTACATTAATTAATTTTGAGTGGCATTTTCTAGGTAATACAATTCTGTACTTCAAATGAGATGGTATTTTCTGACCAGTGTTTTGAATTTATTCACCTCATCGTCTTGAAGACAGTGTCAACATAGTCTGGAATATTTTAAATTTTGATCGACTTTCAGTCAGTTTTATTAGGCAAATATTTGAGTTATTGCAAGGCAGATCCTCAATCTTTAATTTTCTTAATCTCATTTATTTCACTTTGTTTACATTTTCACCAGTTTAGTTTACTTTCATTTTTGGCACTTTGCACTTTATCCAATAAATCAGTTTGTTATTTAAATTTTAATTCAGTCTTTGGGTACCGTCATTTATAGTTAGTTTACCCCTACTTTTCATTTCCTCACTCCCTGATCGACGGATGGCCTATCTTCGGGGATAGCATCGGACGGTCCGCGACTGAGGAAGAAGAGTCTACATGCAGCGGTGAGTATCATTTAAATGTCATTTATTACAGGAGCAGCCGGCGCACAGAAGAAGGAAGAAGTTCACCGCAGTAGTTGCCTTGAATAGGGCACAATACCATTTGGCTCACATATGGCTACTGGGTGGGCAAATTTTCGTGAAGAGTTTGTTGATTCTATATTTCCTATAAGTGATTGAAAGTATGAATTATGCATGTGAAAAGTCCAAATTTACTTAACATCGAGAAATAGATAAAAATCAAACGTAGAGATACAGATACGACAAAAAGTCATAAGACCAAGGTTGTAGATCATTCCAAATTGAACGGAGATTGTGCAATCCGTTATATGATAGGACTTCCCGAAGGTCAGCATCATCATTAAAATTGCCTCCATATTTCGATATTCTTCGGGGATAAAAAGTGAAAATTTTAAAGATTGTGGAAGTTTTCCGTCCGTTAGAGGCTAAAACGTATAATTTTGTCAAATTTCAATTTTCTTTTTCGTCTGGCAGATTATGCCGCAATCTGGATTTTGGGCGAGGACGGTAAAAATTAGGACTTTCAGGAAACTAAACCAAAAAATATGCAAATGGTCATTATTACCCCTTAAACGGGTAGCTGTGCAAAAATTTCGCCAAAATAGTCAATGTGCAGGCACACAGTCGTTACGATTTTATTTATATTGATAGATAAGGAATCTGCTCCACGTACAACACCTTTAGGGATATGTCCGCTGGACTTAACCTGCAAAACTGTCCATTCCATGATATCTCCCTTATTTATCCTCCGGACGAAAAAATGCACATGAAAAAAAGTTTTAGAGATTGAATTCCATCATGTTTGGTCGATTTCCAGTCAGTTTGGTCTCGTACTGTATATATTGTGGAAGAGTAAAATCACCATTTCGGTCCCCTATAAATCGTCAGTCCATTCCGGGAACATGGAATGTTATTGACCTTTAAAACCTACCTTTGGACAGGTGGATGCTAAATATAAAGTTTGGTTCGAATATCCTCACTAGTTTTCAAGTTGTAAGAAATACGCTTTACACGCACCCGCTCTTGAGTTAAGTCCGATGGGACTTGTAACGAAAACAATCTGTTAATGATATCTCCCTTATTAATCCTCGTATTGAAATGATACACATGAGAAAAAAGATTTAGAAATTAATTTCCAGTAAGGCAGGTAGATTTCCATTAAGTTTGGTTGTGTATATTTTGTGGGAGTGCAAAATTACTGTTTCGGTTTCGTATAAACCTCCAGTCAGTTCAGGGATTTAGAAACAATATTTGCCCTAAAACCTACCCAAGGACAGGTGGATTCTAAATATGAAGTTTGGTGGAAATATATCCAGTAGATTCTAGCACTCGCGTACATACGGAGTAATTAAGGAAGAAAATAATACAGTTAAGAAAGTTGAAATTAATAGAAAATGGATTATAACTGAGGACAGCCGGATAACGACAAATATGCAAATGCCAAGTGAATGCATTGGAAAATCAAATGCCCCTCAACAAATTATGCTGGTGTGAGTTATGGATATAATAAAGCGGTAACAGAGGAGAAATTTAGGCGCAGTGATTCTTAGGTAAACAGATAAGAAGATGACTAATGGTGTTATTACTTAATCTATTCGAGAGTGGTTATAACCTCCAACAATATTCCATGGTAACCTGTAGGTTCGTTGTCGGTCTGTCGGTCACTCAATGCAGAGCATGATAACAGCAGGAAATTGTAAATTTCTCCGTCATGTGAAGAGTAAGGTAAATTATAAACATAACGAAAGTTGTTTATAATGAAGAGCCGTTTCACGTACGGTCCACGGAGTTTACAGAAAATCAATAGTATAAGAGAAAATGGAGGAAAACCGTTCTGGTTTTCCTATAAACCCCCCGTCTATTCAAAGATTATAAAATGATATGCATATCGAAACCTTCCCTGGGATGAGTATACTCCAAATATGAAGTTCGGTTGAGATCTATCCAGCCGTTTCGACGTGATGGTGGAACAGACAAACAGACACGAAAAGTAAAAACCACCGATTCGGTCTTGAGTTGGCCTAAAACGGATAAATATCTGAAAAATTGTCAAAACAAAAGAAATTACAGACAGCGGACCCCCTACAACTTTATCTATATAGATTAAGGTGACCCGACACGTCACAATTTTGTCACACATCTGTGGACAGAGTGCGTACGTCACACGACAAATAAGGGAATGACGGGCATAGTACGGTGGTTAATGGGGGTACACAAAAATAAAGCGTCCAGGTCAAACAGAGAAGATAATAAATGTTTACTATGTGCTAAAGAAATGGGATGGGAAAATCTTATAAAGGGTTGTTTAGAGACAAGGGAAATAAGAGAGAAATTTATAGATGAGGAGGATATGAAAAAAAATTGATAACGAAAATCAGCTGTACACGATTGTAATGTTGTGGAAGAGAGAGTGTATGCACCGGGGAAGAATTGCAAAATTATTCATCATTATTAGGGGAATGTGGAGTTGTTAATTGTAGAAGAAGTGATACTTGCTAGTTAGTAACAGAATTGTGCCTAAGGCAACCTACACATTATAACTCCGTTGAAGTCTACAGCAGTTAGGTACGTAGATTATAATATACTATAATTATAGGTTGTTGTTGTTGTTGTTGTTGTTGTTGTTGTTGTTGTTGTTGTTGTTGTTGTTGTTGTTTGAGTCCTCCTCTTCTCGTCAAAGTTAGCCAAATCGATCTCCTCTCGCCGATTCGATTCGGTATCTCTTCATTTGTGATTCGATCTATCCATCTCACCTTCAGCATTCTTCTGTAACACCACATTTCAAAAGCTTCTATTATCTTTATTTCTGAGCTGGTTATGGTCCATGTTTCACTTCCATACAATGCCACGCTCCACACGAAAGTCTTCAAAAACATCTTTCTAATTCCTATATCAATGTTTGAAGGGAGCAAATTTATTTTCTTAAGAAAGCTCATAATTAAATCACATAATTAATTTATCGTCGTATTTTAAATTGTCTGCATGGTTTTTTTCTTTCTGTCGTTAATATTCATTTCAGCAGTCGGACATGATATGGACGGGCTGAGGATGATTATTGTGGTGACCTCTTTGGGGGGTCATATTTCCGGAAATGAAATGGCGTATGACTTTTAGTGCGGGGAGTGTCCGAAGACATGTTCGGCTCGCCAGGTGCAGATCTTTCTATTTGACTCCCGTAGGCGACCTGCGCGTCGTGATGAGGATGAAATGATGATGAAGACGGCACATACACCCAGCCCCAGTGCCAGAGAAATTAACCAATGATGGTTAAAATTCCCGACCCTGCCGGGAATCGAACTCGGGACCCCTGCGCCCAAAGGCCAGCACGCTAAGCATTTAGCCATGGAGCCGGACATATTTCCGGAGCATCTGATGAATAGAGACGAGAATTAAAGGCACTAAAAGCAGTTAAATAGGCAGGCATATAGGCTCTTTAATTAGCCAAAATAGGCATGTAAATAGGCACTAACGTGTAAAATAGGCATAGACACATCAGTTACTATAAAAAAAATGTACAAGCAAAGTTTCAATGTATTCCGGTAACAATCTTGTTCTTCTTTCATGCATAGTGTTTTTGTGCTGAGAGAAAGATCCCCCAACATCACATGAAGTGATTGGACAAAACTTCAATGAAGTCACTTCATCTGGTTTTATTTCGCTGACAGCGGCTGCCTTCCCAGAGGTTCGGTCAAAACTTCCCCTGACTTCTTCCACAATCCTAAATGACTCCACCAGGAGCATGCCACTCTTCTCCAACTTGGTGATTGCTCCCGGCTAATTGTTGAAATGTGAAGATGCTCCAGTTTATGCAGGGGCATATTAGCTCCCAACATTGCAGTGCATAGGTCTGAAGGAAATGGTTGTTGGTCGCTGCCCAAAGTGGATTGGTAGAAAGGCTGCATTGATACAGGTTTCTGTACTCGTATCAAATGCATCGTAGTATTCCTAAGTTGATCTTTTGTTGTATTTTTCTCACATTTGATCTGAAAAATAATAAAATTGACATAAATTACATTGACCCTATATCTCAAACTTCTACATTTGGGATAATTGGCAATAACGCTTAGTATATATCATGCATTTGTTTCATTAAAAAATACTATTGGAGATGATTCTGGAAGTACAAAATTTTAAAGTAGGAACAAGGGAATTAGTAATTTACATGGAAATATGTCCTCAAGGATTTTCAGTTATACTTTGGCAGTATCATGTCGAGTTCACGGGGTGAAAAATATAATAAAAAAGACGTGAAACGATACCGGAGTAGCGTAGAAGAGAGATCCGTCCTTTATGCTTGCCAACGAGCCACCAAGCTGGCCCTTGCAGTATTCTTAGTTATATAGAAGAATGAAAACGGAGGCATATA
This sequence comes from Anabrus simplex, assembly GCF_040414725.1. NCBI lineage: Eukaryota > Metazoa > Arthropoda > Insecta > Orthoptera > Tettigoniidae > Anabrus > Anabrus simplex. The sequence continues at coordinate 384,869,978 of NC_090265.1, forward strand.
AATCTCAGATATGTGAACATTTTATTTGTTTCTATTCGCCGGCTTTGGTCAGCCAGATCAGCTGTCATGAAGACTATTTTCTGTTGCCTGCAATAGATCCTGCATCTTGTGTGCCCACAAGGCCGCCACCCTCGTTGAAAATTAAAAACTGGGTAATTTGAAATTCTTGCGACATGCGCGCAGAACCTTATTTTTGTCACAATTTAGCAAGACTCTAGAGGGGATAATAGAGGCTTTTAACCTGGGAGCTTACACCCCTCAGACACTCTTTGCTCCCCGCCCCAAGCATAACGGTTACTAACCGGACCTCACCAATCCAGACCAACGGTCTTTTCGCTGGCCTGATCTTGTAAAGATAGTCTTGGCAACCTTGTAAAACACGCTGTGGCATCGTCCTAGCCGGGCTACATTGGATCTGCAACTTGTGTTTCGCGAAGGCTTAACGGAAGTGCAACAGAATTCACGATTTTTTTAAAGGGAGTTTTTGCATTTCAGTTGTAAATCTCTATTTTCATAGGAAATGAATCTCAGTTCAAAATACCAATTTAATTTTCATCTATTCTGTGACAAGAGACCACCGGCGTTCTAACTCCTCGTTCAGTAATTTCTTTGTTCCTCCTGATGGAAATTTCCCTAAAACAATTTCTGGTGACTTCTGAGAATTCCCGTTTTTGATCGTGGGGTAAACACATATTGAGAAAAGAGAAGATAATTCTGTCGAGCTCACTAGCTACGTATACAATATAATGCACTGGAAGAAAATCGGCTGTTTTAAAAATACAGTCAAAGGGCATCAAACAGGCAATGATACTCCAAATAGGCACAAACCCCTGAAATAGGCATTTATAGCCACAATAAAACCAACGAAATATAGCTAAAAGAACCCTAAAACGGGTTTATATATCAAAAGCCTACGTTTCTGAACACAGGAATAAAATAGGCAAATAGGCAAATTCCCGTCTCTACTGATGAACCTCGATAGCATGTCCGAGAAGTTTCATTTCTTACAATAATGTTTCTAACATACTTTTCATGACATTCTTTCTCTGTTCAATTTCCAAATCACTTATAAATGTTAAATTTTGATTCATTATATTTCCCGGACACATTATTTATTTGTGTTTTTACTGCATGTTTATCAATCATGTTATATTCGGTTTTGTAAACTGCATGTATCGAAAATTAATAATAATAATAATAATAATAATAATAATAATAATGTTATTTGCTTTACGTCCCACTAACTACTTGTACGGTCTTCGGAGACGCCAATGTGCCAGAATTTAGTCCCGCAGGAGTTCTTTTAAGTGCCAGTAAATCTACCGACACGAGGCTGTCGTATTTGAGCACCTTCAAATACCACCGGACTGAGCCAGGATCGAACCGGCCAAGTTGGGGTTAGAAGGCCAGCGCCTTAACCGTCTGAGCCACTCAGCCCGGCGTATCGAAAACTAAGATTAAAATAAAAATTACTCTCTCCCAGATCTATAGTTTCAGAGATTATGGGAGATAGGTATTATCTTCTCTAAAATCTCCTGCTAACCCTATGGTTGTCAGTTGTTCTCTAACCCATCAGCTACGGGGAGTAGAATAGTGTAAATATATATTTAGCCTTCTTTATTTGTTTGAATATTAAATAATACTGCAAATAAAGAACAGTGATGTTGAATTTTATTTAGCGAATATCAAAGGGATAGACAAAATTATCCATACACAGATTTTCTGACCATCCATTGATAGCAAAATTTACAATTGAAGCTCTTCACAGCTATTGAACATGCGTCATTTTGTCGATTCACCACACGTTTCTTCTCTGTTGTCAGATAGTGGGTAGAACTTCTCGTAGGTCAATTTGTCGCATCTATAGTATGTGATAAATCCACGAAGAGCAGCAGCAGCAACTAGAGCAGAGAAAAGCACCTGGAAGCTATCAAAGAAAGGTTTAAAAAATTATTTGCTCGTGGCGTCGATCTGTGTAGGTCTTTTGCCATTACTTGCACCAAATGATATGAACCTGCGTTTAATTGTAATTGCGGAAGTGTAGAGTGTTGAATGTGAGGAAAGAAACGTTAAGGATGACACAAATACCCAGTCCCCAGGCCAGGGATATTAATCATTTACAATTAGAAACCCCTCGCCCGTCCGAGAATCGAACCCGGGGTCGCCGGGCGACGGGCGGACGCTTTGCCCCCTACGCCGCGGGGCCGGACATCAAAGAAAGGTACTCTTTATCTTTCTTCATCGTGAAGGTCATCCATGCCATTACCCGTGGATATGATCTAGAGATTCAGAGTTGTTTTTAATTATACTTTTAATTTTATTTTTTACCTCCAGAAAGTTTTCGGACACCAATTTGGAAGTTAGGAGGAAGTGGTCTCGCAGCCAAAGGAAGTAGGTTATGAGGACATAACTACTCCGCTAACATGGCTTACACAAGAAATCAACCAAGAAGAATTCGTTCAGTCTTGACCTAACCGACTAATGCAGCAAGCTGCAATGATAGCTACCATTCAGAGAGTGGATGAGCTTTGTCTTCTTTCGGACGCGCACTGTACCCTACACTATTTTGCTTATGCCTCCAAACCATCAGTCGTCCCCACGACTCGGTCGCAGACTGATCTTCAAAACAGATCAACAGTCCCTGACCTCGTCTGGAGTTCGGCTGTCACCCTAAGGACATCCCCAAATACGATGAGGGTGTCTTGCTTCCTTGACCTAACACAGGAAGCTTTCGTAGAGGTGATGGCCCCTCCCCGCCATCACCCGTGGCGACCATCCAGTATGTCGATGCGCTTTGTCGCCCCCGGAATCCTTTCGGACGCGCACCTCATCCCACATATTTGCTAATATCCCCGAAGTTTCAGTCATTCCCGACACTCGGGACTGAATCCCCAAACAGAGAAAACCCTGTTCTGAGGAGCAGTGACCTCGTGTCGAGTTCGACTGTCAACCCGACGATATCAACAAGTACAGTGGGGTAATACCTGCTGCGAACGCAGCAGGCTTCCCCGTAGTGATGGCCCCTCCCCGCCATCACCCGTGGCAACCATCCAGAGAGTCAGCACGCTTGATCGCCCCCGGAATCCTTACGGACGCGTGCTGGGTGAACGGGGAATAGCGAAAAACTTTCTTACCCTTCTTATATTAACCGAAGGCGGACTGCACAGTAACCGACCTGTTCAACAATAGTATGTTCTCGTTGTATGTTGGTGTTGACTATGCACCGAATGTGTTGTGACTATAGGGCAGAATGAAGGCTTCTCCCAATCCCATTATTTCCTTCCAGGTCTTAAAATTATGTTAAGGAATAAGGTCGTAAGAATAAAGAACTGAGTTCTCTCGTTTATTATATTGTTTCCTACCGGAGAATTGTTGAATTGGGCTGTGAAACTCCTGCTCTCGCATTCTATTCTTGACACATATTTCTTTAAGGATATCAAATACTGTAGTAGTGTTACTACCTCAGTCCTGTAGATGGTGCATCACGCTCAATGAACAGTGATTGCTATTGTATTGCATGTATTACAAGCTGCCATTTCCTCATACATTAATACATTTTTGTGGCAATAATAAGTTTGCACGTTTCCTTAGAAACAAGTCCGACATAACATAACTGAACCGTAATATTACTTCCAGTTATTTAGACTCAGAGCACTTCCTTCGTGATATACAGTCCACACCGAGCCTTTCATCGACCCGAGAGTCCACGTGCAATTGTCCCATAAAATCTAAATACTCCCTTAAGGAGCTACATAAAATGTTCCCCTCTCCTCTTATATCAGAAGCAATCATAACTTACATAACATGTTAAATTTAACCCACCGAGCTCGATAGCTGCAGTCGCTTAAGTGCGGCCAGTATCCAGTAATCGGGAGATAGTGGGTTCGAGCCCCACTGTCGGCAGCCCAGAAGATGGTTTTCCGTGGTTTCCCATTTTCACACCAGGCAAATGCCGGGCTGTACCTTAATTAAGGCCACGGCTGCTTCCTTCTAATTCCTAGGTCTTTCCTATCCCATCGTCGCCATAACACATATCTGTGTCGGTGCGACGTAAAGCAAATAGCAAAAAAAAAAAAAAACGTAATCTTAATATGTACAGGCTTGAGTTCTCGCTTATTTAATTTCAATAATCATTCAGTAGCCGTAAATTAATCCAGTCCTTTCGGGAAGAACCTGTGAATGAAATGGAAATAAAATGGCGTAGGCTTTTAGTGCCGGGAGCGTTCCAGGAAATGTTCGGCTCGCCACGTGCAGGTCTTTTGATTTGACTCCCGAAGGCGACCTGCGCGTCGTGATGAGGATGGAATGATTATGAAGACAACACATACACCCAGCCCCCGTGCCAGCAAAATTAACTAATGATGGTTAAAATTCCCGACCCTGCCGGGAATCGAACCCAGAACCCCTGTGACCAAAGGCCAGCACGCTAATCATTCAGCCATGGAGCGGGACAACCTGTGAATCATATACAAGAACATGAAAACCCAAAGTGCTCTTAACTTGGGAGCGTGGGTTGGCAACCATGGGGTCCTTTTGAGTTCTGGCATTGTTTCTACTCGTCTGATTCATTGGCTGAATGCTCAGCGTTGAGACCTTCGGTTCAGAGGGTCCCGGGTTCGATTCCCGGCCGGGTCGTGGATTTTAATCCTTCCATATAGGGTTGGCGTCAGGAAGGGCATCCGGCCGTAAAACAGAGCCAAATCCCCATGTGCTACACAGTTCGCACCCGCGACCCCACAGGTATGGGAAAAGCGGTGCGAGGCTCTCATGTTCATCTATCCTATCCGACCTCCCTTGGTCAACTCTTGTTCACTTCCGACCCCAACGGTATTAGTTTCCCAAGGCCTAAGGCGTCTTTCGTTTTCACACCCTTCGTGGCCCTTGTCTTTCTTTGGCCCTTCATTTTAAGACGTGTCAGATCCCTTCCATTTTTTTCTTTCTGATCAGTGTTATATAGAGGACTATCAAAGGTACTCGTGCTTCATACGCGAATCCACACTGTATACGGATTACTGTACCCGCAGCGAATAGCTTTTTTAAAAAAATTGCATATCTCTCAGCGGTATCCGAGAAACAGCATGGGGAAGTCCCCATACGTTGTTTCCAGTGGAAAGTGCGAGTTACCGAGTTGTGATGGTAATGGCAGGCCCCCTTTTCCACTGCCATTCACAATCGAGTTCGGGAGTTTCTGCTATAACGTCAGGCTCACTTGCCTATTGCCATCCACAGTCGAGTTAGGAGGTTTTCGTTATGATGGCAGGCCCCCTTGCCTACAGCTGGTCACAATCGATTTGGGGAGTTTTCGTTACAATGGCAGGCCCCCTTTCCTACTTCCAGACACATTCCAGTTGAGGAGTTTTCATTATAACGGCAGGCACCTTCCCTATTGCTAGTCAAAATTGAGTTTTGCTGTTATCATTATAATGACAGGCCTCTTTTCCTAATGCCAGTCATCTTACTGCCAGTCACACTCGAGTTGGTGAGTTTCGATTATAATAGCAGGCCACTTTGCCTAATGTCGGTCACATTTAAGATGGGTAAATTTGTTTACGGGCCGATGACCTTAGATGTTAGGCCCCTTTAAACAACAAGCATCAAACAAATTTGTTTACAATGACGGGTACCCTTGCCAGACACAATCGGGTTGAGTAATTTTGAACAAAATTGCATGTTCCCTTGCCTTATGTCAGTGAAATCGAGAAGGAAATTATTCATTACAACGGTAGGTCCTCTTTACTAATGCCAGTTGGAGAAGAACCCCATTCATAATGCCAGTCAAAGTCGATGCGGGGAGTATTGATTACAATAGTAGACGCCCTCCTGTTGACAGTCACTATCAATCTGCAAAGTATTAATAATAATGGCAGACACACGCTTTCTAGATCGCTAAAATCGACTTCAATAATACAGATCGATATACGAAAGTATATCTACGTGTACAATATTGCAGACGTTCATTTACCGATTAACTGCTGCTTATCGATACGAAACGAATTGCGCCATAAGACGCCTCTTTTAGCGATCTACGTGGTATATCCTACGATATTTTCTCCTCACTCCTCTATATATGGATTACATTCAGTTAGAAACGTTGAACAGGGGCAAATTTGAGTACAGTTTTCACACACTGCATTACATTCCGGACACTTAAGTGACAGCTAGAAAGAATTTAGTTCACATATGGCCACTATGTGGACCAATTTTCGTGCCGAATTTGATGATTCTATCCTTTCTATAATTTATTGTGCCAAACTATGAAATATACGTGTAAAAAGCACAAAATTTACTACGTACAATCGAGAAATCTAACGTATAAAGGAAAGAGATACGACAAAAAGTCGTAGGACCAAAGTTGTAGATCACTCCAAATCGAACAGGATTGAGTCATCCGTTTTGTAATACGACTTACCGTCTGGCCACCAAATAGCTCGTGGTTCATGCGTTCATGAACGTACGATTCGTTGGTAATTTTCGCTATTTTCGGTACCTCTCCTATTTGTCTGAATTTATGTTATATGTTGTTCTTAACTTAATTGTTTCAGTCTGGTTACTTTTCGTTAATTTATTATAAGTTCCCTTCGACGTGCAATCATGTCACAGGTCATGCGAACACTGCTTGCACATTTTTCTTTCTTTTCTTCGCTGCCTTACGTCATTCTCTCTTGGTTGTTCATTGGCTGCATCACCTTGACATGACTGTTTGCGTCACCGGCAACTTTCTTTCTGGTTGGTACCGAGAATGTAGTCTTCCGCGCTTTTCTATTTTTTCATTGGTCATTTCTGTTATTTGCTTTTAGTCTTTGCTATATTAATTAATTGGAAATTTTTAAACTATTCTTTCAGGACTCCCTTTCCCTTACTATTTTGTATTCTTTGTTAAGATTTTCATGTATAGGTTTGTAATTATTTCCGTTAGTTTTACAACACTATATTGCGTCCTATCTGGAACCTTCTACAGCGCTATTTAAGGATCAAGTCTACAGGCATGCTGCGCCGCCTTCACTCTCCGGGTCTTGCCGGAATCGCCGCTACTACTCTACGCCAGCTCTTATGCTGCACTTTCATTTTGGCAACATACTTGTCCGCACGCATTTGGAATAGCGGCTTCTCGTCAACATGTACTTCACTACATTCTGCTCGAGGTCAATCACCTCGCCCTTCGCTCATGTGTTGAGCGCTACAGTATGACTCGTCAACTAGCGTACCTCAGTTCGTGGCGAGCAGCCGGACAGGCAGGTTGTAACATAGCTCGACTCCGCTATAGCTAGTGAGACTTGTTAGTGCGGCAGTGAAACCATCCTCGGACATAAACATTTCATTAGTGAAATCATCATAGTTTACCGTTTAATACATTGAATTGTGGAAAAGTATAGTATCAGTTAGTTAACACTATACAATGGCTGACCCCTTAGATACGGGGCAGTCCATTAAGTTGGCATTAGAGACATGTTATATGCACGACTCGCTACCTCAATTAGACTCAGTGAACCATAGGCCTACTCTAACGAACGGAACAACACAATTTCAACCAGCACCTGCCAGTTATGATCATCAACAGTTAGCATGCTATCCTCATCAGCAACACCAACATCAACAGCAGCAATGGGACCAGCACCAGCAACAACATCACGGCGCTCAGAACACGGGCACTCATACCCCCTCACTACAAGAGAGCATCACACATGCAGGTAATAATGTATGTACTCCTCATCAACGAAATGACCTACTAGATAATAGTGTAGATGTACCTAATCAACCAGCTAAACGATTTTGCGGACAAATGGTAGGACAGTCAAATGGAACCATAAACGAAGTCGAAAAGTTGATAGACATGGATATGTCAGACGCCAGTACTTCCACATCTAGTAATCCCTCGGTCCAAGACGTGCCAGTAAATAATCACTCAAGTTCAAATAAGCTTAGTTCTGATAAGAGAGCGCCTACCTATCAAAGTAAAGACAGTAGATATAGTCGCACAGACATAGGCCCGTACTGTATTTTCGTAGAAAGTTTGGACAGTAAAGTTGGTCATCTACACCCTATGTCGATAGGTAAACTGCTTTTTCAAAATAACAATGCCTTTAAAAAGGAAGTGGTTGACATCCGCCCTATTGGAAAAAATCGTTTAAAAATTGTAGCTCGCACGGCAGAATCTGCAAATTTAATTGTACAATGTGATGTTTTTAAACAAAGGAATTTAGAAGCCTACATTCCCAACTTTCTGATCTATAAACAGGGTATAATCAGAAATGTCGACATCACGTTAAGCGAGCAGGAAATTTTAGAAGAAATTGACTCTCCATGTCCAGTTGTACGTATTAAGAGATATACCAGAAGATCACATACGAACCCAGATCAAGTTATAGCAATCCCAGTGTGTCTCGTAACTTTTCGATCGCAGTCCCTCCCCACTCATATAGCTATATTGGGAACTCGCTGTGCTGTGGAACCGTATGTTGCTCCAGTTGTACAGTGTGACCTACGTTTACGTCTGGGCCACAGGCAAGGACAATGTAAGTTAAGAGTAGCGCGCTGTAACAGATGTGCGGGTCCACACTTAACAGAAAACTGTGACAATACCACGGAAGTTCGTTGTGCACTCTGTCAAGGTCAACATTTTGCTTCAGATAAGAACTGTCGGGTGTACGTTAGACAGCGAGACATGAAAAGGGCAACTGCTTATAACACACTTCCTATGCATACATCAACAGAGCAGCAAAGTTAGGGATACGCTTAGGTGGTTGCTACTGTACCACAATACAGTAGTCACGAAGAATTTCCTCCTCTACCGACACAGCCACTACAAAATTCATCTATAATAAACAATCAGTATCATACAGCTTTGCCATCAACGCAATCATCACAACAGTTATCCCATCCACAATATCAAGGTCAACAGGAACAAGGGCTACTCGCACCGCATCATGCCGCGCCTACGCAACGACAACTTCCCTCCCTCTCCACTCTACGTCCTACTCGCCGCCAAGAAGCTCCCCCTCCTTCCCCAGCTTAACCTCTCCCACATCAACGAGTGTTTGCTCCTCAACAATTACCAATTACACCTATTGGACAAAACCCATATCCTCCTCGTCCATATAACATTCCTGACCATTCCATCAATCGAAAAAACTTCATTATAGAAGAATTAGTCAAACTTATCATGCAAATAATCACCTCGTCTCAGACAACACCCATAGAAAATCCCCTTGTCATTCGGGAATTAATATCTAGTTTAATAAATAAATTCAATGGGTTTTAAGGTCCTGCAGTGGAATGCTAGATCTGCCATTGCTAATAAGGAAAGTTTAGAGCACGAACTTGGTTGCAGAGATATCAAGGTGGCAGCGATTTCCGAGACGTGGTTCAACGCATCAAAACTTGTAAGATTTCGAAATTATAATATTCTACGAGACGATCGGTTCGATGGGAAAGGAGGCACAGCACTTCTCATACATAACGCAGTTCCTTTTAAGGTATTGCCTGTCACAGTGGGGTAGATCCTGGTATACAACTCGTTGCAGCACGTATCCATTCACCTGCGCTTGAGTTCACATGTCTTTCCATATATTTTAAACCAGGCAGAATTATAACACCGGCAGTTTGGAATCATATTTTATCTCCTTTGGCACCGCCGTACCTTATATGCGGAGACCTCAACGCACACAGTACTACCTGGGGGTGTGCCTTCACCGACCGACAGGGTTGCAATATTTTAGAGACAGTCGACACTTTCAATCTATCCATACTGAATGACGGCTCACCAACACTAGTTCCGTCCTTATATCACCGTCCATCGGCAGTTGATATAACAATGTGCTCTCCCGCCATTGCCACAATCACCCACTGGAATGCACTTAACGACTCGCTTGGTTCAAATCACTATCCAATACTTATCAACATTGATATTTCTCCTACAAGTAACCCCTCACCATATCCATCAAGCAAGTGGAATATGCATGGTGCAGACTGGACGCCTTTTACGGCTAAAATATTTGAGAAAACACGCTGTTTTCGGACACAAACATCCGCCATGGACAATTATAATATTGTTGAGATGATGGAACGTGTTGCTCATATATCTATCCCCCTGATAAAACCTCATGGTCAGAAAAACACTCCAACAGTAAGGTGGAACGCTGATTGTTCCCGCGCCATTGCCCTCCGGCGGACGGCTCTCCGGGAATTCCGAATACATCCTACTCAAGAAACATACCTAAAATATCAGAAGATTTCTGCTCGAACTAAGCGATTTCTCAAGCAAACTAAGAAACAGAGTTGGCAAAAATACTGCTCCACATTGAATAAGGAAACCCCAATAGCAGAAGTTTGGCATCGCATACGACATTTGCGCAACAGAAATTATAGTACTCAGGATTCGTCACCTGATAACTCTTGGTTAGAGGATTTTGCTGATAGAATTACGCCACCATCACCTAGTTATCCACCGTGTCCATTTAATGAAGAGCACTCTGACCACTATCCCTGTTCGCCATTTACAATCAACGAGCTCCGTGTGGCCATTAAGAACTCCGCCAATACAGCACCGGGCATCGATGAAATCCGATACCCCATGTTACAGCATCTTCCTGACGAAACATTGCAGCTTCTCCTCCGGATTGTCAATGAACTTTGGTTTCAAAAATGCATACCTGAGTCATGGAAGTCACAAATTGTAGTACCCATCCTCAAGCCAGAAAAAGAGCCAGGAGATCCAGCAGGATATCGAGCTATTGCCCTTTCTTCCTGCATTGGCAAAACGGTGGAAAGAATGATTAAAAATCGCTTGGATTGGTGGCTAGAATCACAATCTCTGCTACCTTCTACACAAAATGGATTCCGCAAGGGTCGTGGCACGTATGATAACCATGCCATATTAACCACAGCGATTCATACAGCTTTTCTAAATAAACACTACCTTTGTGCTCTATTTTTGGACATATCCGCTGCGTATGACAATGTACGAATACCAATACTAATGGACAAACTGATTGCTCTTGGATTGCCTCCAACTTTTATGTCGGGTATATATCAATTTATACATGTTAGATGGCTTTATTTTCGTTATAACCATAGACTTTTCGGGCCACGGCGATCGACCCGAGGACTCCCTCAAGGTGCAGTACTTAGTCCCCTACTGTATACTATTTATACCCGAGATTTGGAAAATATACTGCCTCCTAGAGTTAGCCTTCTTCAGTATGCTGACGACGTATGCATCTTTACCTCAGCGACGACAGTACCTGCTGCCAAGTGTCGTCTTGCAGATGCTATGCAGCATGTAAATCAATGGTTACATCAACATGGGCTAGACCTCTCTGCAAGTAAATCCTCGGCAGTAATATTCACAAAAAGAAGAATTGAACCACCAATTTACAACTTCATCCTGGGATCACACAGCATCTTAGTTCACCCACAAACCAAATTCCTCGGACTTGTGTATGATTCCCGTCTCACGTGGACTGCTCATATGCAACATATTATTCCAAAAATGGAACAAGGGATCAATATCCTGCGCACAATAATTCGAACTTGGTGGGGAGCACACCCATCTATACTCTTAGTGCTATATCGCACGCTGATACGATCGAAGATGGACTATGGAAGCATGTTTTATTTCAGTGGCAATAAACGCCTACTAAATAAACTAGATAGTATTCAACTTCAGTGCACTCGCATATGCCTTGGAGCTATGAAAACCACGCCAACTAATGCTCTTCTCTTAGAAGCCGCAGAGATACCCTTAACTATCCGTGCACAGTTTCTTTCAGATAAGTTCATACTAAAGCAAACTCACCCTAAAAATTCAACAGTTCTAATACCTCTTCGCAGATTACAACATTTAGCAGACGATCAAGACCGGCTTTCTTTGAATCAAAGATATCTCCTGCTGCAAAGTGTCACATATATAGACTCATTACTGACCCAAAACTGTCAAAAGAGTGTGGCAGACATATATGATATTCCATTTGAGCACTGCATATGCCCTATGGAAGTGGATAGATCACTAACATATCTACAAAAAATCACAGATTGGCGCAGTTATGTCAAGAGGATTTGACTCTCCGGTATCCTTCGTCTGTTAAAATTTATACTGATGGCTCAAAAATACCAATAAGTGGCATAGGATGTGGATTCTATTGTCCTGATCAACATGAAACTCAAGGTTTTCGTTTGCCAGAACATACACTGACTGACAGAGCAAATGCAACACCAAGAAGGAGTGGTTCGAAAGGGATGAAAGTTGGGGAAAAAACAGAGACGGCACGGACGAATAATTGATGTTTATTTCAAACCGATATGCAGGTTACACTATGCGCACGGCATCGACGCAGTAGGATGTAGGACCACCGCGAGCGGCGATGCACGCAGAAACACATCGAGGTACAGAGTCAATAAGAGTGCGGATGGTGTCCTGAGGGATAGTTCTCCATTCTCTGTCAACCATTTGCCACAGTTGGTCGTCCGTACGAGGCTGGGGCAGAGTTTGCAAACGGCGTTCAATGAGATCCCACACGTGTTCGATTGGTGAGAGATCCGGAGAGTACGCTGGCCACGGAAGCATCTGTACACCTCGTAGAGCCTGTTGGGAGATGCGAGCAGTGTGTGGGCGGGCATTATCCTGCTGAAACAGAGCATTGGGCAGCCCCTGAAGGTACGGGAGTGCCACCGGCCGCAGCACATGCTGCACGTAGCGGTGGGCATTTAACGTGCCTTGAATACGCACTAGAGGTGACGTGGAATCATACGCAATAGCGCCCCAAACCATGATGCCGCGTTGTCTAGCTGTCTAGCGGTAGGGCGCTCCACAGTTACTGCCGGATTTGACCTTTCTCCACGCCGACGCCACACTCGTCTGCGGTGACTATCACTGACAGAACAGAAGCGTGACTCATCGGAGAACACGACGTTCCGCCATTCCCTCATCCAAGTCGCTCTAGCCCGGCACCATGCCAGGCGTGAACGTCTATGCTGTGGAGTCAATGGTAGTCTTCTGAGCGGACGACGGGAGTGCAGGCCTCCTTCAACCAATCGACGGGAAATTGTTCTGGTCGATATTGGAACAGCCAGGGTGTCTTGCACATGCTGAAGAATGGCGGGTACGTGGCGTGCGGGGCTGCCACTGCTTGGCGGCGGATGCGCCGATCCTCGCGTGCTGACGTCACTCGGGCTGCGCCTGGACCCCTCGCACGTGCCACATGTCCCTGCGCCAACCATCTTCGCCACAGGCGCTGCACCGTGGACACATCCCTATGGGTATCGGCTGCGATTTGACGAAGCGACCAACCTGCCCTTCTCAGCCCGATCACCATACCCCTCGTAAAGTCGTCTGTCTGCTGGAAATGCCTCCGTTGACGGCGGCCTGACATTCTTAGCTATACACGTGTCCTGTGGCACACGACAACACGTTCTACAATGACTGTCGGCTGAGAAATCACGGTACGAAGTGGGCCATTCGCCAACGCCGTGTCCCATTTATCGTTCGCTACGTGCGCAGCACAGCAGCGCATTTCACATCATGAGCATACCTCAGTGACGTCAGTCTACCCTGCAATTGGCATAAAGTTCTGACCACTCCTTCTTGGTGTTGCATTTGCTCTGTCAGTCAGTGTATTTTGGCTGAGTGGCTGAGTGACCCCTATTTTATACTGATCTAATTTCATGTACATCTGATCGTTGGGTCGTTCGCAATCTCAAAAGCGTCCTTTTCATAAATTCACGCGTTATGAATTATCTCGTGGAGACTCCCACTTTTTTCTCATGTTGCCAGATCTTAACACTTGGGTTCAATCTACGCACTACTGTATGACATGCGTCATTACCGATCCACTCTTAAAGTATTGCGTTTATGTACATCATCAATTTTCATAAAATATGCCGGTTCAAATGAGTCCTTACTCATAAATTTCCATAGGTTATCTAAAAAAAATACCCTTATTTTTATTATTATTAGTTAATAATGGTGGGTTGGCACCAATGAATGTGCGGTTAAATCAGTAAGGATTTTTATTTCTTGGGGTTAACACGCCTTGATCCACCCCACTCTCTGGGCAGATACTCTTCTCCGCGTAGCGTCATCTCTTCTTCTTTCTGGCTCCAAGTGAGAGCGCAGTTCCAAGGTTACGCGGTAATGCGCCTTCCTCCTCTCGGTACAAGCACAGAGACCTGCCCCCTTCGAGCTTGCGTACCGCGACTCGTATCCCAGTTTGGGGCGTGGATTGCTAATTACGACACTATATGTCGCAGAATGTTGCGGAAAACGGCATATATTGACTGGGCCTCATAATATACCTATGGCGTAGTGTTGAACGGTTACATGACATAGGATTCAATTATATGCTATACATGCTCATAAAACGGTATTCTCTACTGTATATCTCGAAATTTCTTCTTATTCTTCTTCATCTGTTTACACTCCAGGGTCGGTTTTTCCTACGGACTCAGCGAGGGATCCCACCTCTACCGCCTCAAGGGCAGTGTCCTGTTGCTTCAGACTCTGGGTCTGGGATACAACTGGGGAGGATGACCCTGCTAAGCTGAGCAGGTGCCTTGTGGAGGGATGGAAGGATTGGAAGGGATTGGCAAGGAAGAGGTAAGGAAGCGGCCGTGGCCTTAAGTTAGGTACCATCCCAGCATTTGCCTGGAGGAGAAGTGGGGGAAACCACGGAAAACCACTTCGAGGATGGCTGAGGTGGGAATCGAACCCACCTCTACTCAGTTGACCTACCGAGGCTGCGTGAACCCCGTTCCAACCCTCGTACCACTTTTCAAATTTCGTGGTAGAGCCGGGAATCGAACTCGGACCTCCGGGGGTGGTAGCTAACCACGCTAACCACTACTCCACAGAGGCGGGCTCGAAATTTCGATAACTCGAAATAAAATTCTTCTCCCGATGTGATTCAAGATATCGAGATTCCACTGTAATTATTTAGAGTAACATTTACTGCAGTTTTCATTAGATCTGAAGTTATAAAAAATGTTTATAATGATTGGAAAAAAATTGCTATTTTTTAAAAACTTGAGTCTGAAAAATACAATGTGGGGATTATATTAATAATTTTCGTTGTGGAGAAACGCAGATACCCGCAGAATATTTATAATTGTAATAGAGCAACATAATATGTTTCCGCTTAAAATATCCGCTCGTTTTATAGCTCGCAATTTTTTTTTTTTTTTTTTGCTAGGGGCTTTACGTCGCACCGACACAGATAGGTCTTATGGCGACGATGGGATAGGGAAGGCCTAGGAGTTGGAAGGAAGCGGCCGTGGCCTTAATTAAGGTACAGCCCCAGCATTTGCCTGGTGTGAAAATGGGAAACCACGGAAAACCAACTTCAGGGCTGCCGATAGTGGGATTCGAACCTACTATCTCCCGGATGCAAGCTCACAGCCGCGCGCCTCTACACGCACGGCCAACTCGCCCGGTAATATAGCTCGCAATTGAACCACAGAAAGTGGTTATAAAACAAACATTCCTTGACCTTGGCTGTACAGGAGACCCCTCAGGCTACCGAGACCTTTTGTGTGTTACATTGTAGTGGGATATTCACACCAAAATTAAAGAAAAAATGGCAGCAATAATAAATCTGAAAATGTGTATGTTTGCCCGTCTGTGTTTTCTCAAGTAAAAAAAACTTGAGTGATGAAGCTAAAATAAAACGAGCTTATAATTGGTACCTTCAGAGATATACACTACTTATCACACTATCCTTTCTCTCTATTTTGCAATTTCCTTTAGGTCGCACCGACACAGATAGGTCTTATGGCGACGATGGGATAAGGAAAGGGCTAGGAGTGGGAAGGAATCGTCCGTGGCTTTAATTAAGGTACAGATAGATAGAAGTCGATAGAAGTTTTGTAATGACTGTGGCACCTCAAAATGACATTTGCCTGGTGTGAAAACAGAAAACCATCTTCAGGGCTGCCGACAATGGGGTTCGAACCCACTATCTCCCGGGTGCAAGCTGACAACTACGCACCCCTAACAGCACAGACAAATCGCCCGGTCACTATATTTTAAGTAGTTCGTGTAGAGAAAGAAAATGTGAAGCAAGTCAGAGGAAAAAGTATGCCTGCGTCCCTTAAAATTGAATACGCTCCCTAAACGGTTAGTCCTATTGAACAATAGAGCGTACCGAGTGTACAGTACTTGAAATTCAATTTCTCAGAAAAAAATATACATGAAATTTCTTCGTATATCTAATAGTTTTGGCTCATGCTTTTTCTTCGGTCTATTTGTCTTGGTTTCTTCTTCTTAATCTGTTTACCCTCACTTGTCGGTTTTTCCCTTGAGGGATCCCACCTCTACTAGTGTCCTGGAGCTTCAGACTTTGGGTCGGGGATACAACTGGGGAGAATGACCAGTACCTCGCCCAGGCGGCCTCACCTGTTATGCTGAACAGGGGCCTTGTGGAGGGATGGGAAGATTGGATGTGATAGGCAAGGAAGAGAGAAGGAAGCGGCCGTGGTCTTAAGTACCATCCCAGCATTTGCCTCGAAGAGAAGTGGGGAAACCACGGAAAACCACTTCCAGGATGGCTGAGGTGGGAATCGAACCCACCTCTACTAAGTTGACCTCCCGAGGCTGAGTGGACTCCGTTCCAGCCCTCGTACCACTTTTCAAATTTCGTGGCAGAGCCGGGAATCGAACCCGGACCTCCGGGGGTGGCAGCTAATCACCATAACCACTACACCACAGAGGCGGACTGTCTTGGTTTCTTTCACTTAAAATCCACTTGAAGGACCGTGAAAAAATAGTGAAGGAAGTCAGAGGAAAACGTACGCCTGGGATCTTTAAAAGTGAGGACGCTGTCTAAACTGCCAGGTCTATTAAACAATGGAACACAGCAAGTGTGCTCAGAATTCGATTTGCCAGAAGAAAATGTTTATATGAATTTTCTTCGTAAATCTAATTGGTTTCGATAAAATAGTACTTTTCTGTGTCTTGGCTTATGCTTTTGAGGGTTGGAGTGTGATGTCTGATGTCTTGAAGCAATAAAATAAGCCAAAAATGGCAGGATTTGCACCATTTAATTGTACAGTCTGATTCCTATCTCATCCCAATAATATCTTTTGATTGACAAAGAACATGAATAGTTTAAACAAATACAAAACAAAACAGAAACACGCTCTGTCACCTCCTATCACATCATACAGGTTCACTGCGAGATACTGCACTAATTATACAATAATATAATAGAGTGCATTCTAACTCTCTCTCAGTCACAGCCTAGATAAGTGTTTAAAAACTGCTTTATTACGTTGATATAGCTGTCACATTGGTGTTCTTTCAATTGGCAGATCGTATCAAGTAAGAATATACCTATTTGAGAGAGGTGTAAATGTTCTCTTATGGATAAATTGATGTGAAGTGGTTATACCAGCATCTTGACCCTTTGGGCAGTTTTTATTAGTAGGCTGTGTACCTGATCTTGTTAACTTTTGTTATGTTTTAGTGTTAAAGTTTACATTTGCTAATTAGCCTGGTGACAGTACAAGTGAAATTTGCTCATTGTAGCTTTATCTTGTACTTCGTAAATAAATAAATAAATAAATAAAAACGGCAGGTGAGAGTGTCTGTCATTATAAAAAAACTGCCCAACTCGATTGTTACTTGTTGTAGACGATGGGCCCTGCTATTATAATGAAAATTCCCCAACTCGATTGTGACTGGCAGTAGACAAGGAGGCCTGCCATTACAATGGAAACACTCCAACGCGGACTTCGCATGAGGAACGACGTATGGTGACCTCCCTGTCGTGTTTCTCGGGTAACAGTAGGAGTCATGCAATTTAATAAAATCTTACTCACAACATGCACACTACTTCAGCAGAATCCTGTATACAATGTACAATGCCGTAGCGAAGCACGGGTATACCAGCTAATAAATATATAATATGCTCTTTTAACTTGGTTTTTGCCAAACTCGATTACTGTCACACTGCTAATCGATCTGCTCCTTGTTCGGTTTGGAATGTATCATGTATTCTACAGTATCATGTGCTAGATATTTACATAGCTTACAACAGTCTGCTACACTCTAACACGCATCGTATATACGATGGGGCATTGGCGAGATACAGCACTTCAAAACAAAACCATGCTTGAAAAGTGTTGTACTAACTCTGAATACCGCCTCATTCTCTCGTCACAGATTTGTTTTGAAGCAGGACTCAGAATGATTTCTGAACCCAAGATCATATCTCCAGACACTTCAATTACTGGAAATGTACTTTCTACTAACTGCATCCAGTCTTCAGATTTTCCCTTCGCTTCATCTTCTCTATGATAGCAAATTTATGACTACAGGGCATAAAACCACGACTTCACTCAGAGATCTTGTGAACAATGTCCGTAAATTTGTTAACGTACAAGGGAACCAAATCGTGGCATAATTTTGATTTTACTTCTATAGCCGTCAAAAAAAATCTTACATTTCTAACGCTAGATACAGGGTGAAGCGTAATTCGCGCACTCGGACGTCGCAGCGCGACTCCTCACATGCCAGCAATAAAAAAATGTCTCTTACAAAATTTCGTCTTGCGAGTATATCCGGCAGAAAAACGACGTTGAAGAGTAGCAATCTGGCAACACTGTAACCACATGTATGGTAACTACCTCCGTCAGCAGGAGGTTGTCATACTGTACAGTTGGTGTAGTGGATAGAGTTTTGGGTTACCATGCAGGAGATCGAGTGGTCGATCCTGGGTTGAGGCGTATGTTTTTTTCTTTCGTAAATGTAGTCCAGGTGGTATGGTGTCTGACATCTTAATCGTCAACAGCGATTGCAGTGGGTCCTCTAGAAACCATTTGCACTTACATACTACGATTCTAGAAATGGGCGAACAATCGTTTTCATTGGTCAGCTTTGAAAGGCGCCCTTTCCACGTCGTGGGCGTGAATTTATTCACACCACTTCATCTACTAGATGTGAAACCTGTTTGTTTAAGCTGTCTATTTCTTATTAGTCTAACCAGGTATTTGTTGTTTCAGCGTTACAAAATGTTGTAAATGTAGGATACATGCCACCTCAGAAACGGTGTCTTACTGTATTACAGTAGGTAATGTCAGATAGAAATTAGCAAATTTTTTTTAAAAAAGTCTGAAAATGGTTTTCCGTGGTTTCCCATCTTCACACCAGGCAAATGCTGGGGCTGTACCTTAATTAAGGCCACGGCCGATTCCTTCCCACTCCTAGCCCTATCCTGTCCCATCGTCGCCATAAGACCTATCTGTGTCGGTGTGACGTAAAGCAACTAGCAAAAAAAAAAAAAATGCGCCTCAACCCAGGATCGAACCATCGACCTCCTGCATGCCAACCAAAAACTCTACCCACTGCACCAACTGTACAGCACGACGAGACTGTGATGACAGCGGTAGTTACCCTACATATGGTTACAGTGTTGCCAGATTGCTACTCTTCAACGTCCGTTTTCTACCGGATATACTCGCAAGACGAAATTTTGTAAGAGACATTTTTTTATTGCTGGCATGTGAGGAGTCGCGCTGCGACGCCCGAGTGCGCGAATTACGCTTCAGCCTGTATATTACACTACCTGATTTGTACACCATCGCACTGTCTTTTTAACGCCACGTGTACATTTGATTCACTTTTTCCTTGGCATTGTAGATTTAAAAGTTATATCGCCGTATATGAGGAGAATAAAATATTCCCCCTATTTCTAAGTGAGGTAATGGGATATTCTGCTAAAAATCGAAGCATAAAGTGCGGATATTTTCGTTGGTTTTTCCTTTTTCGGTTGTTTTGGCAAGTTTAGTGCCTAGTCTTGTCTCTTGCAGCGGGAAACAAAATATGGGAATCGCCGAATATCGTTTAATTTCTTACGTTTTTATGTATGCATAGAATTTCATACTTCCATATCACAAGTAATTAAACTGGCTTGAGCCATCATTTTAATTTCTTACGTTTTTATGTATGCATAGAATTTCATACTTGCATATCACAAGTAATTAAACTGGCTTGAGCCATCATTTTAATTTCTTACGTTTTTATGTATGCATAGAATTTCATACTTCCATATCACAAGTAATTAAAATGGCTTGAGCCATCATTTTCGATTAGCCTAGCTACAAATATGTATACATATAGAGTGGAAGAGAACGCTGCATCGCGAGCATACGGGATGGAAGATAATATAAACCATTTTTATTTTTCGGATGGACTATTGGTACTATGATGATACATTGTAAAACTTTACTTTTATGTAAAGTAATAGAACAGGTAAGTACATGCACTGCAGCACAGAGGCTTGCATCTGTATGCTGTATGAGTTACCCCAGTCGCAAAGCAAGCGACCTGTTGTGACAAACACAACACGCTTGAACGAAGGTCAAGAGTAGTAGAATTAGTCACAATAAGCGCACTAACTAGTTACGTAGTTTGATGTTTACATTCACCGTGTCCCATAGACATAGACACCGGAGCCATGATTGTTTGTCTGACGGTCACCCGTGTACGGTGAGTACGTATGGGTTTACAAAACTCGCCACATGTGCAACGTAAAGAAAAACGGAAAACATTGAGCTTTATCCTCCTGGACAATAACAGGAAAGCTGTACCATACTGCAGCAAATACACTTCCTACACTCCCCTCACATTTTCGGTACAACTTTCCAATAAACCCTGTCATATGACATTTTGTCCAAAACGTTCTTCAAGTCAAGGGTTCATGTCAGCCCTCTGATTATTTGTTCTAGAGAGAGAACATTATTTTGGTAAAAGAAACTAGCCGCCTCTGTGGTGTAGTGGTTAGCGTGATTAGCTGCCACCCCCGGAGGCCCGGGTTCGATTCCCGGCTCTGCCACGAAATTTGAAAAGTGGTACGAGGGCTGGAACGGGGTCCACTCAGCCTCGGGAGGTCAACTGAGTAGAGGTGGGTTCGATTCCCACCTCAGCCATCCTCGAAGTGGTTTTCCGTGGTTTTCCACTTCTCCTCCAGGCGAATGCCGGGATGGTACCTAACTTAAGGCCACGGCCGCTTCCTTCCCTCTTCCTTGCCTATCCCTTCCAATCTTCCCATCCCTCCACAAGGCCCCTGTTCAGCATAGCAGGTGAGGCCGCCTGGGCGAGGTACTGGTCATACTCCCCAGTTGTATC
This sequence comes from Anabrus simplex, assembly GCF_040414725.1. NCBI lineage: Eukaryota > Metazoa > Arthropoda > Insecta > Orthoptera > Tettigoniidae > Anabrus > Anabrus simplex. Next base: position 384,891,093 of record NC_090265.1, read on the forward strand.
CCCCGACCAAGAGTCTGAAGCTCCAGGACACTGCCCTTGAGGCGGTAGAGGTGGGATCCCTCGCTAAGTCCGAGGGAAAAACCGAACCTGGAGGGTAAACAGATGATGATGATGATGAAAAGAAACTAGACGTGTCGCATAAATTCGAGCCAGTGAACCAGACTTCGGGCAACATACGGCAAGTCCGACCAGTCTGTACAAAAATCGAACCAATGGCAACACTATCGCAAGCAAGCAACCTTATGGTTTTGCGTAAGTGTTGATATCGTAATCATAAACCACGGGATTCCAGTTTCAAGCGGAATTCGAACCACAGGGACATGACTTTTCTTTTAAAAACGCCATTGACTACGATTCGAACCGTAGCCACTTTGGCAAAAAGCTGGTGACAATGCTATTCCACTATCACATTCCAGATACGAGGGTAATCCTAAAAATAAGGTCTCCTATGTTTTGATAAATACAGAACTCTGTTCATGTGGCTGTTGGTCACAATATTGTGAAGAGTGTTTCCCGCGCTCTCATATAAACATGCGCACGCTGCGCTGAGGCACTCAGTCTTGACTTGGCAGCCGTTGAGAATGGAGCTCCCGTTGCATGTTACCGCCAAGTGCGAAGTGCGCGCGGTTATTCGGTTTTTGAACGCAAACGGTACTGAACCGATTGAAATCTATCGGCAATTGACGGAAGTGTACTGTGAGTCGTGCATGGATGTCAAAAATGTTCGTAAGTGGTTTAGAGAGTTTACAGCCGGTCGGACTGAAATTCACGACGAACGAACAAAGGAGCGGGAGGCCGTAAATTTCCATAGAGACAGTGGTGGTGCTGGTGATTATTGTTTTAAGAGGAAGTACAACTAGGCAACCATCCTCCCATAGAGACAGTCGTGAAGGTTGAGCAAATCATGCGTGAAGATCGGCGGATCACCCTGGATGATCTCTGCACTTTGGTTCATGAGGTTTCCCAAAGCGCCGCTCACTACTTCCTGAACAACATGGCGGCGAGCTGATATGGCATGAGCACACAAAAACTGTCACAGCGTCTATAAAAATGCATCGACCGAAATGGTGATTATGTAGAAAAAGAGCTAAATGTTCAAGATGTAAAATGATGTAAACCATTGTAGAAATAAATAGGCCTATGTACACTGACTGACAGAGCAAATGCAACACCAAGAAGGAGTGGTCAGAACTTTATGCCAATTGCAGGGTAGACTGACGTCACTGAGGTATGCTCATGATGTGAAATGCGCCGCTGTGCTGCGCACGTAGCGAACGATAAATGGGACACGGCGTTGGCGAATGGCTCACTTCGTACCGTGATTTCTCAGCCGACAGTCATTGTAGAACGTGTTGTCGTGTGCCACAGGACACGTGTATAGCTAAGAATGCCAGGCCGCCGTCAACGGAGGCATTTCCAGCAGACAGACGACTTTACGAGGGGTATGGTGATCGGGCTGAGAAGGGCAGGTTGGTCGCTTCGTCAAATCGCAGCCGATACCCATAGGGATGTGTCCACGGTGCAGCGCCTGTGGCGAAGATGGTTGGCGCAGGGACATGTGGCACGTGCGAGGGGTCCAGGCGCAGCCCGAGTGACGTCAGCACGCGAGGATCGGCGCATCCGCCGCCAAGCGGTGGCAGCCCCGCACGCCACGTCAACCGCCATTCTTCAGCATGTGCAAGACACCCTGGCTGTTCCAATATCGACCAGAACAATTTCCCGTCGATTGGTTGAAGGAGGCCTGCACTCCCGTCGCCCGCTCAGAAGACTACCATTGACTCCACAGCATAGACGTGCACGCCTGGCATGGTGCCGGGCTAGAGCGACTTGGATGAGGGAATGGCGGAACGTCGTGTTCTCCGATGAGTCACGCTTCTGTTCTGTCAGTGATAGTCACCGCAGACGAGTGTGGCGTCGGCGTGGAGAAAGGTCAAATCCGGCAGTAACTGTGGAGCGCCCTACCGCTAGACAGCTAGACAACGCGGCATCATGGTTTGGGGCGCTATTGCGTATGATTCCACGTCACCTCTAGTGCGTATTCAAGGCACGTTAAATGCCCACCGCTACGTGCAGAATGTGCTGCGGCCGGTGGCACTCCCGTACCTTCAGCGGCTGCCCAATGCTCTGTTTCAGCAGGATAATGCCCGCCCACACACTGCTCGCATCTTCCAACAGGCTCTACGAGGTGTACAGATGCTTCCGTGGCCAGCGTACTCTCCGGATCTCTCACCAATCGAACACGTGTGGGATCTCATTGGACGCCGTTTGCAAACTCTGCCCCAGCCTCGTACGGACGACCAACTGTGGCAAATGGTTGACAGAGAATGGAGAACCATCCCTCAGGACACCATCCGCACTCTTATTGACTCTGTACCTCGACGTGTTTCTGCGTGCATCGCCGCTCGCGGTGGTCCTACATCCTACTGAGTCGATGCCGTGCGCATTGTGTAACCTGCATATCGGTTTGAAATAAACATCAATTATTCGTCCGTGCCGTCTCTGTTTTTTCCCAAGTTTCATCCCTTTCGAACCACTCCTTCTTGGTGTTGCATTTGCTCTGTCAGTCAGTGTATTTAAAAAAGTAAGAGACCTTATTTTTGTGATTACCTTCGTATTCCGATAAACAGGCCAGTACCAGCATGAAAGTGTCAGTATACACATCTCATGTGAAGGAAATTTACTCCTTGAGTTGTTAAGAAGAGACCATGTTATATTAAAATTAACAACCGAAGTATACATACTTCATTATGTCATAAATTGTCCTATAATATACTGTACACACTGAGCCAATTTTAAGGTAGGACGCACGAAAAAATAATGGACGAATTTGTGATCATGACGTACTTTTTTTTTGCTAGTTGCTTTACGTCGCACCGACACAGATAAGTCTTATGGTGACAATGGGATAGGAAAGGGCTAGGACTGGGAAGGAAGCGGCCGTGGTCTTAACGAAGGTACAGCCTCAGCATTTGCCTGGTGTGAAAATGGGAAACCACGGAAAACCATTTTCAGGGCTGCCGACAGTGGGGTTCGAACCTACTATCTCCCGAATACTGGATACTGGCCACACTTAAAGCGACTGCAGCTATCAAGCTCGGTACGTATATTTTAAAAATCTGTGTTGGTCATCGAGAGACTATAAAAGTCGCCACATTTGGGGTAACGCAATGTATGTTTAATTTTTGTTTTCTTTCTAATGCTTATGCATGGTGCTACTGATACAAAGAAAGAAAGACTGAAATAAAAAAAAGCAAGCAAGTTTGTAGTTTAAGACTTTTTTTTTTCTATTTGCTTTACGTCGCACCGACACAGATATGTCTTATGGCGACTTTAAGACTATTAATATCATGATCAAAACCATAGAACTTCCAGTTTTACTTGGAAATATAATCGCAGGAATGTGACCCTTCATTTTTAAAATCTCAGGTACATTGAACAGGATTAGAACCACGGCCGCCTTCGTGAGAAGCTGCGACTTTGCCGCTCGCACTGGAAAAGACAAACGCCTGTTAACACTTATAGCCTGTCCTTTCCACCAGTCATTCAATACCGTGGTAACCACTTAGCGTCCAAAGTGATCTGTAGGATGCTATTTTCAACTCTAAGAAAGTGAAGAGCTAACAATGAAGTGTTTATATATACCGAGAAACATCTCTTTATTTTATCTCAGAAAGCGCGAAATATTCCAGGATATCCACTGTGTAACATGAATTTGTGTGCAATGGTTACGACATGCAGCGGCATTTGCAAACAGTGGAATTTAATGAGCTAACCAGATAACTATCTTCTTTAATAGGAAGTTATTTGTAAGCATCTCTTGTAATAAACCAAAATAGATATCAGTCAAGTGCCGTGTTGATTCTTTCAAAGTTAATTCATTGCTGTCAAATAAGGAGCTTTTCTTGAATTCAGAATTCCTTCCAATAACATCCTCAGGATAATCCTCGGGAAACACGTCAGCCTCAACTTGTTTATGAAAGTATTTCTGTAACGAAAGACGATGAATGCAAAGAGAATATTGGAGGTAAAATTATTCCAATTAAGGCTTCCATTGACACACATGCTACACACATGGGCTACTACACTCACACACGACCTAATGACACCAAAGGATCTATTGCTGTAAAATTATTCATTGACATTAAGACTCCTTCCCGTCGAGTTAACGGTCTCGCTGGTAAGGTTGTGACGTTGAAAGATGTGATTGTATATCAGTTTCCCCTGACGAATCTACTTATTTTTATAATATACCTCAGATTTGTTCCATTTAGATGGCGATTTATTCAATAAATATATTTCTTGAAAGATGGCTAGATCATGCAGCACGATGCAGCACGGGAATTAAAACACAACTAGCAGTTTCCCGCTGGCTCCGCCCGCAATGTCTAAAGTATGGTGTTGTTCGTTGCTATCCTCACGGATGTATTTGCGAAGTTTCGAGTTAATGAAGTAAAGCACATGATCTGCTGTGGTAATTAGAATGTAATATTATGTCAACAAAACACTTGAAAATACATCACACAAAGAAGTTGAATTAAACGTTCCTTGCAACAATACTATGCGCCGAACTGTTGAAAAGTCCTTCAAAGATCGTCATGGAGACAAATGTACTCATACCTTTTCTCAGAATCTACCAATTTAAGTAGTTATTACCTCAAAAGAAAGCGCTTGATCCACTGAGTGTTTTTAGACTAAGTGTTGAAGAAATGAGACGTCAAATTGAATGTGCACTCATAACTTTCCTCAGAATCAACCAATTTGAATAGTTAAGAGCGGAAATGAAAGAGCTTGATCTACTGAGTGTTCTTAGACCAAAACAAACTCCACCGTGCTCGATAGCTGCAGTCGCTTAAGTGCGGCCAGTATCCAGTATTCGGGAGATAGTAGGTTCGAACCCCACTGTCGGCAGCCCTGAAAATGGTTTTCCGTGGTTTCACACCAGGTAAATGCTGGGGCTGTACCTTAATTAAGACCACGGCCGCTTCCTTCCCACTCCTAACCCTTTCCTGTCCCATCGTCGCCATAAGACCTATCTGTGTCGGTGCGACGTAAAGCAACTAGCAAAAAAAAAAAAAAAACCCTCCGTACCTCAATTTAACCAAAGATATGATTGCTTCAAAGAGACAAACAAATTGAAAAATCAAATAATTTGAGGAAGTTAAGTGATTTATGGTACCTGATGACAAATCTGTGCACGAATACCTTTCAGTTAAAAAATGAAGGAAATCGACCGGATAGAATGGCAGTACTGACTGACTTTAGTTTTCATACATTTTTTAAATATATAGATATACGCGAAGTGACCAGTTCAGGACCGAGAGTGTTGGCTGTGCGGTTCGGATTCTGCTGCTGTGAGTTTTCATTCGGGAGATGGCGGGTTCCTATAACTTCCCCATCCCGATGGACGAATCATCATCAACAGCATCGTACGCTCTCACTCCATACGAGGTTCGTAATTGAGCCCAGGCTCTTGGCACGCACTTTAGTGATTAGAAATTGTTCACCACTACCACTCCTACCTTGCCGGCCAACATTCTGAAGGTGAACATTTTAGCACCAGTCGGTCTCGAATCGGCTAACCACGGTGTCACGACATAAAATTTGACACCAACAGGGCAAAACATTTAATAACATCCTACGCTTCATTTTAAGTATCTCAGGCTCGAATTGCCACACTGAAGGAACACATGGGCTGATCAAGGAAACCAACAACTTTGAACTAATGCAGTCAGAATTAATGATAGCGATAAATTATGATTATAAACAGTTTTTGGAATTTGCACAAAAAAGACTTACGCTTAATTCTAAAGCGTCAATTGACAAATGAATGCAGATAAGTAGGATAGTGCTAAGAATCACCTCAATTTATAAATATGTATTTGTGTGTTTTGATTTGCGTATTATATATGGTAACTTATAGTAATTGGTTTGCTTAATATTTCCATGAGTGATATCATGCCGCTAAAATCATGCACATTCTATCGCCACCAGATAGCCCTTAGTTCTTGGTTGAGAGTTCGTCACTTTATCCTGTATTCATTATGTGCTTTCCTAGACAGATGTCTCTCTCTAAGTTCATATCCAGTCTGCTATAAACAAATTTCAAAATATAAAATCGTTGACCTTAGATAAAAGACTTTGAGGACTTCTTTGATGTCTTTCAATAAGTGAAAAATGCACATTGCGATGGAGCTTCATTCTTCTCTTTCTCCATCAATGTCACTCACTAATGACCATGGCCTAGAACTATGCCTTGGAGAGAAAAATTATAATATCACTGTAATTGTGGCATTTGGCCAACCAAATACGGTACTCCAATAATATTGCTGTAAAGATCAAACTTTTCTCACATCGCTCATTTGATTTTATCACGTCTATACGCTCAGAAGTTGTTTGTAAATTAACGAAATATTATTAGAGTTGCCTCATTTATTAGCCAGGGGTCTTCTACGTTTTGTTATGTTTTCAGTAATCAAGTTTTTCACACGTCATCAATATTCTTCCCATCTAGGAGTCCCTATTTACAGAGTTTTCGATGACGTACAGTAATTAAGCCATGCTATTAAGTAGAAGGTGAGAGGTTTAAATACCAAGGACAAACATGATAATGATCTAGCCACTAGCCACACATTTCTGAACTAACTACGTCGCCATCTTGTAATCCTAAGTAACGAGATTGAGGTAACCGTAAGACGGTCGCTTCTGTGAACTGAGCATACAATAACTGAATTTTTTTTTTTGTTAGACCACGGAATTAAGTGATTAAAATACAAATTTGTGGATATACACTGGCAGTCTGAATGAAAAACGGAACCCTTAAGGCCCAAGGATTTCATTTAAAATTACCTCCCAAAACAAAAGAATAAAATTAATTAATTCGCGGCGGTAAAAATGTTAAGTAGATTATCATTAATCGCATGGAACGTGACAGCTATTTACAGTTCAGTGAATAGATAAATTTACTAAATGTGCAGGTAATATATGCATTTATCTCTGATAAGGCTGAAGTTCAATGTCCGGAGACTTCATCCGCTCTACAGCTGTTGGCGTGGCATCTATCAGTTCATCCCGGCTACCTTCAAAGCGTCTCCTGGGGCATTGCTCAATAGTGTGGACCACAATCTGATGTGAAAATCCACAGTCATCATCTATAATGTGGGCTCGTGCATTGGACACAGTTTGCGGGAATTTCAAGTTACTGCATGTTCCCCGTCCTTGCTGTTTGATGGCGTCTCAGCTGTGGAGGGTGTGAAGCCAAGGTATTGAGATAGATCTTCTGACGCACGATGCTATCTTCATTGTTTCATTGAGGTGAACATCGACTCTCCCGATGAAATGAAATGGCGTATGGCTTTTAGTGCCGGGAGTGTCCGAGGACATGTTCGGCTCGCCAGATGCAGGTCTTTTGATTTGACACCCGTAGGTGACCTGCGCGTCGTGATGAGGATGAAATGATGATGAAGACGACACATACACCCAGCCCCCGTGCCAGCGAAATTAACCAATTAAGGTTAAAATTCCCGACCCTGCCGGGAATCGAACCCAGGACCCCTGTGACCAAAGGCCAGCACGCTAACCATTTAGCCATGGAGCCGGACGACTCTCCCGATAAGCACTTTGGTGCCTCACTTGTGTTCAGTACTTTACAGCAGAAGATACCAGTGCCAGAGTAACTGTCCGTAGACTTTCTGCTTGTGCTCCCCAAGTTGGCCTGCTAGTTTTCGGATGATGTTATTCCTGGTTTTCAGCTTTTCTCCAACCATCCTGAGATGCGTATTATATGTTAAATAACGATTAAGCAGGTTACTATTATTTTGTAAATACGTATTTAAATAAATTTAAATAATTGGTATTAAGACCAAAATTTGATTTCGTAATTATGACCACAAGACGTCCAGTATTACTTGGAATCCAGATTGTGACTTTTCATTTATGTTATCATTTAAAAATTCTAATCATGCGCGCATTCGTAAGAAGCCAGTGACAGCTTACAGTACACACTCATTTTAATTTTCTTATTGACTTTCGTGAAGTAGGCCTACCACATTTGGTCATCACAACGCAGCGATGCAAAATTAAATTATTAGAACACAAGTTTAAGTTATGAATTACAATGTATTTAAACACACAGAGCCTGGCTGAGTGGCTCAGACGGTTAAGGCGCTGGCCTTCTAACTCCAACTTGGCAGGTTCATCCTGGCTCAGTCCGGTGGTATTTGAAGGTGCTCAAATACGACAGCCTCGTGTCAGTGGATTTACTGGCACGTAAAAGAACTCCTGCGGAACTAAATTTCGGCACCTCGGCGTCTCCGAAGACCGTAAAAGTAGTTAATGGGACGTAAAGCAAATAACATTATTACTATTAAGCACACACAGTACTAATATATGTAAGCAAGAGTAATAAAGTAATAAATAAGTTGTGATTTATCACTACTATTAAAATCATCGGTCTTGCTACTGTCGAGTACAAGAAATACCTTGTAGAAAATGAGATTTTATCTGGAAACAACACTAGAATTTGATGTTGAGTATTTACTTTGCGCAGGGAACTGGGTAACGGTGGAACGCGTACGTTATTTGTTTTGGCAGCTTAATATGGAGATGTATTAACGGGAAAAGGTACGGAAAATTTATGTACTGTAGGTATCTACTACGCGAAAACTATTTCTGCTCGAATCTGGAACATGCAAAGAATAAATAATTAAAATCTGCTTACACGTTTTGGTCTTGGCTGACATATAGAAATATCCTTAGCTAGTCACTTTAGGTTCCTTTTAATGCTGGTCTGGATACGTCAGTGGAAGGGGTTATAATAAATTCGGACCCATCGTTCCATTCTTCGTAGAGATTCACAGTTACCCCCCTGTGCACACATCTCAAACCCTTCCCATTGTTGTTGGCGAAGCGTATTTCCCACTGCATTTTATTTCATGGGCTATTATACTACTGTTAATAAACGCAACGGATATTCATCTCCATATTAAAGCGTTGCTGTTTAAATCGGGAATTAAACATTCATTTCGCATTATTAGACACAGCAGGAAGTTCCGTTAACTCCATGTAACGTTAATGATATGTCCATAATACAATCCATGGATAAAAATTATGAAATTCCTAATTGAATGTATAAGCTTCCATTATAATTTCGTTCTGCACTAGTTATTGTCCATGTTTCCCTTTCAGCATATAATGCTACGCTCCACACAAAAGTCTTCAAATGCATTCGGGAGATAGTGGGTTCGAATCCCACCGCCGGCATCCCTGATGACGGTTTTCCGTGGTTCCCATTTTCACAGCAGGCAAATGCTGGGGCTATACCTTAATTAGGGCCAAGGTCGATACCTTCCCAGTCCTAGCCCTTTCCCATCCTTCCGTAGCCCAATACCTCCGATGTGTTCGTGCGACGTTAAACAAGTACGTATTAAAAAAAAAGCATTAAAAATCATATATCTAATGTCCGTAACTATGTATGGCATGAGCCAATTTCTTTTCTTGAAAAAGGCATTCCTTCCTTCCTTCCTTCCTTCCTTCCTTCCTTCCTTCCTTCCTTCCTTCCTTCCTTCCTTGTGTTAGTTTGCTTTGTATGTTTTCTTACTTCTACGTTAGTTATTCTACCACCCACGTGACAATATTCATTTACCTCATTAACGGATTAATTTCCTAAACTAATATTTTCTGCATCACCTGACTTGATCCGACTGCATCCCTGCATCACTCCTTTCTGGGCAGCTACTGCTTCAAAAGTACAAAATCTAACCCGACAACAACCTACTGGTCCTAGTTAATAAAACAGCTGTCCGGCTCCATGTCTAAATGGTTAGTATGCTGGCCTTTGATCACAGGGGTCCCGGGTTCGATTCCCGGCACGGTCGGGAATTTTAACCACCATTGGTTAATTTCTCTGGCACGGGGGCTGGGTGTATGTGTCGTCTTCATCATCATGACGCGCAGGTCGCCTATATACGTCAAATCAAAAGACTTGCACCTGGCGAGCCGAACATGTCCTCAGACACTCCCGGCACTAAAAGCCATACGCCATTTCAATAAAACAGCTGCTCTGCATGTTGCATTGTCCCTATTTTATATGTATTTTTCTTTTTAATGGAAGCTTATATATTAATTCCTTTTGGATTTATTAATTTTTATATTTGTTCTCCAAGGCTGTGTCCACACCATTCAGAAAGTAATTTTCCAGATCTTCTGCAGGCTGAGATAATATAAAAATATCCTCGGCAAATCACAGGGCTTTGGTTACCTCTCCTTGAAATATGGTTCCTTTTCGAAATTCGTCTTTGATCCTTCACAGTTTGTCCTTGTCCTATAGAAACACTGACAGAGCGAGCCGTGCGGTTAGGGGCGCGCAGCTGTAAGCTTGCATCCGGGAGATAGTGGGTTCGAATCCCACTATCGGCAGCCCTGAAGATTGTTTTCCGTGGTTTCCCTTTTTCACACCAGGCAAAAGCTGGGGATATACCTTAATTTTAATTGAATCCACGACCGCTTCCTTCCCAATCCTAGCCCTTTCCTATCCTTGCGACGTTAAACCACTAGAAATAAAACAAAAACACCCAAAAAAAACACCACATTGAAAAGCAGCGGACACAATCTGCACCCTGCATCACTCTTTTCTGGGTATCTACTGCTGCAAAGGTACAAAATTTAACCCGACAACAATCTACTGGTCCTAACTAAATAAAACAATTGCCTTGCATGTTGCGTTGTTCCTAGTTTATATGCATAATAGTGTTCGCAGTGCTGAGCAGCTCACACGATAGAGCGCTGCTGGCCTTGGCTCATCCCGGCTTAGGGTAGCGTGCACCAACCAAGAGTAAGTTCTACTTTCGTAGTAAAGTACTCTTGAAGTCAGCATTTCTCGACTTCCATACGAGAGTAAATTACTTCCGAAGTATTTTAGTCCTTTCAGATACGCCTTGACTAAATTACTACAAGAGTAAAATGTTGAAGAGCACCATCTTGTAGTATATTACTAAAGAAGTAAACAACGCTCGAATATATGTTAAAATTTACTCTCACGTCGTGCATGAAGTAAGCTAGGATCAGACTTGTTGACTAATTGAATACCGTATCGTATACGAGAGGAAGACGTTTCAAACGTGGTTATGGATTACTTGGATTGTATTGACGATCTCGACGAAGAAAACGACGGGAATGTAATAGGGCGTATAGTGCGTGAAAGGCGAGATGCGTATGATATGTATATAAAAAGAGAATTTGAGGAACGTTTTGGCCTTAGGAAGGAATCCTTTATTTTCCTTCTAAATCTACTTGTAGATCATTTACAACAAAATTCAGACAGAAATTCAGCTGTATCTCCCAAATTACAGTTGTTGTGTGCCCTGCGAATGTTTCGTACTGGAACATTTCAGTTAGTTGCCGGTGATCTAAGAAACGTTTACAGCACGACTGCTGGCCGTATCTTTCATCGCGTCGTTAGAGCAATAGTGAGGTTAAGAGGGAGGTACATACATATGCCTGCAAATGACGATGAATGTTCTGAAAATAAAAGGAAATTCTTCAACTTGGCAGGTTTCACACATCGTGAGTGCAGTTGACTGTACGTATGTTCCCATTTTGTGCCCTCCCGGTGACAACGGCGAACTTTTCAGAAATCGGAAGGGGTATTTTTCTATGAACACACAAGTTACTTGTGATGCAAGTATGAAGATCATGAATATTGTTTGCCGATGGCCTGGTTCTACGCACGATGCACGAATATGGTACTATAGCGCTGTTGCAGCGAACTTTGAGCATAGTTTATATAATCGAATGTTAGTGGGAGATAAGGGTTATGCCTATACAAAATTCCTCATGACACCACTCCTACAACCAAATACACCCACTGGACACCGGTACAACACTGCTCATGCAAAAATCCGCAATGTTGTGGAATGCACTTTTTATATAATAATGTTATTTGATTTACGTCCCACTAACTACTTTTACGGTCTTCGGAGACGCCGAGGTGTCGGAATTTAGTCCCGCAGGAGTTCTTTTACGTGTCAGTAAATCTACCGACACGAGGCTGACGTATTTGAGCACCTTCAAATACCACCGGACTCAGCCAGGATCGAACCTGCCAAGTGGGGGTCGGAAGGCCAGCGCCTCAACCGTCTGAGCCACTCAGCCCGGCGAATGCACTTTTGGAGCATGGAAAAAAAAAAGATTCCAAATCCTTGAAAAGGAAATGCGCTTCACCCCTACAGCATGCGGCAACGCAATAGTAGCTATGGCAGCCCTCCACAATTTCGCTCTGGATGTAGACGATATGTATGAAGAAAGAGACTTGTTCAATAACAACGAAAACATTAAATTTGTGAATCACGAAAAAAATATAGCAGGATATGCCATTCGGCGAGCTATTAAAAATGATTACTTTTCATGAACGTGAAAACCAGTTAGTACATTTTCTATGTTCCCTTGTAAAAAAAAACACAGTATTATAAGAAATCTTTATTCTAAATTAAACTAAATAAAATGTGAACCAAATATTTTTTTGCTAGGGGCTTTACGTCATACCGACACAGATAGGTCTTATTGGATAGGAAAGGCCTAGGAGTTGGAAGGAATCGGCCATGGCCTTAATTAAGGTACAGCCCCAGCATTTGCCTGGTGTGAAAATGGGAAACCACGGAAAACCATCTTCAGGGCTGCCGATAGTGGGATTCGAACCTACTATCTCCCGGATGCAAGCTCACAGCCGCGCGCCTCTACGCGCACGGCCAACTCGCCCGGTGAACCAAATATAAGGATAACAATATTTAAACTGTAAATAAACATATTTTATATGAAATTACTGACAAAACTGGTAAACACATTGCTCGAAACTTCAATCCACCGTTTCCGATACAATTTCACATACTTCACTCGCGTGATATAAATAAGTCACAAAGTTGACTGCGTTTTCTGCGGGCATTGAACATATTTTGTTCTTTAATAGTTCTAAACGTTTACTTTCATTGTGTGTACTTCCTCTTGCATTTCTCTCTGTCTCTTCATTATCGACATCTTCTGCTCGTGCTCTATGCGAAGGAAGTCCAGACGCATCTTATGTAGCTCTTCATGCCGCTTATATATCTCATTGTCCTTTCTGCTAGGGCGTCTTCTAATTCTCTCAGTACTTCCAAGATTTGTAATACAACAAAATATTTGTATTTACCATAGTATAGCCATAAGAATTTCAGCACATACACTTAAGAGGTTTACAAACAATTTCAACAATATTTTCTTATCAAATAAGAGTTAATTTTACACTTACCAACTTTCGGACTTCCAGCAGTATCAGTGATAGAAATTTCAACGTCATGATTCAACGGAATGTCTAGGTTTGGGCCTACTTCATTATCATTATACAGATCATCAGCGTAAGTGTCATCAGCTCCGTCTATAGGCTTATTATTGTTGTTGTCGTTTTCCAAGTGATTAGCTGCTATCGCATCATCGTCAAAAACTGAATTAATACCATCGAACACCTGAGGCATTATTTCAATAATTATTTTTGATACATCATCAACGTGAGTTGTCTGTGGACCACCACCAGTTTTAATTTTTTCCAGCGTGTCCGTGGCTTTCTGCTTCTTAGCCTTCGCTTTTAAGTCATTCCACATAATTTTAAGTTGTTCTTCAGGGCGTTTACCGTCACTCAAAGCACTTAATTCTTCTGTCACGGCTTTCCATACATTTCTTTTTTTTTATCCAGCATCTTTACGTCGTGTTTCTTACACTCTCTATCTTCGCATACATCTTCATTATCTCTACTAACAAGCATTTATCTTTTTCGCTTACGTTTTCCCCCGGTTCCTATCGTCCTCTTTAAAGAAGACACACAAACACAACACTACTCCGCGAGTAACAAACGCTACTTCTATAGTAGTAACTACAAGAGTAAATTGTACTTCAGCACCCCGACGTTACTTCCGGAGTAAATAACTACCGTAGTAGTTTACTTTTTTAGTATGTACTTCTTTAGTAGACGCTACTTCCGGAGTAATTTACTCTAAGATGGTGCACGCCACCCTTAGTCGGGTATAAAATACGCCAACCTCATGTTGGTAACTCATGCGGGACAAAATTTCGGCACCTCGACAATTCCGAAAACAGTAAAGGTAACTAACTATTATTGTTATTGTTATTGTTATTATAAGTCTTTAATGAATTGGTCTTTTATCTCAGTTAACGCACAACTAGACAAAATGTGCTTGTACCCTTCCTACTTTAGTCTTCTGTGTGATGTTTACACAACGTGTAGAGGACAATGAACCTTACCTGCATTATACTGTAGAAGTGCGTATATTCATTAAAATACATATATGGTACAGTAAGGTCCATTTTCCTTTACTATTCGGCACAGGAAAATGAACACAACAAGCATTGTTCTCATGGACTGCACATTTAAAGTATGCCTGAAAAGTCTTAAGGAAAATAATGGATAAGAAGAGCATTGTGGGACACGAGGTATTTCTCGCGCAGCGAAATAAAGCAATTTTCACATTAAGACCCCACATACCTCTGTTCCTCATTGTTGTAGGGCAATCGTTGTGATACCATCATCTCGGGCTTAGAGAGAATTTCTAACAGTACTCCACATGAGAGTTGGAATTGATATTTAGTCGAGCAAATAGCCTATTTCCGAAAACTTCGGTGCACTTTCGTTCACAGTCACCTAAGTAGCTCTTCATGCCGCTTATATAACTCATTGTCCTGTCTGCTACGGCGTCTGTACTTGCATTCGCCATAATGTCACATACCTGTTATTCTTTTTATTTTCTGAATAAAAGAGACTAGAATGTTTTAAATAGGTTGAAAAATTCACTCACTAGTGCGCTCCGAACTGTGCTGAATGCACGTAATTTTTTGCTCAAAGCACGAGGCCCCCGCGGGGAGAGGTTTGTTGTTGCAGTTAGCTGTGGCCTTGAGTTGCCTAGCGATATCGGAATATCGAATGTATCTTTCATAGTTTGTCAGAAACAGCTTGTGATAGATAGGCTGATATTGGCAATTTCAACTGTCTGTGTATGCTGTGGAGAGTCAATGCCTCGTCAAAATGAAAGAGGTCCGACCATTCGATGAATGAGAGTATCGGCAAAAGAAAGTGAAGTGCCACGAGGGGGAGTTAAAATAAAGGACTGCCTGGGTCTCGTAAACCTAATACCGTCGAGATCGACCTCAATCCACGTAGGTTTGTCCAGTTAATTTAACGCTAGGTACGCGCATTGGTAAGAAAGGCCGCGGGGGGGGGGGGTGTTAAAAGGAAACATTGCAAATTAACAACTGATTATTGAATATAGTGTTGCCTGCTGTAGTAGAATTCTGTAACGCGTGACGAAACTGGACTCTTGGGAAGAAGAGGGGAAATAGATGAAACATACACACCGACGGAGAAACATATCAAAACACCAAGAAGTGGGTGTACTAGATTAACGAACGTTGGAAGGTGCGTTTATACATTTGAAAGATGACGTTGATTCAAATTTCCCGCAAATCGCATTATCGTGGCGCTAGTAGCGGGCCTATGACGTTGCACATCAGGTTTGCTTTAAATACGGGCTGT
This sequence comes from Anabrus simplex, assembly GCF_040414725.1. NCBI lineage: Eukaryota > Metazoa > Arthropoda > Insecta > Orthoptera > Tettigoniidae > Anabrus > Anabrus simplex. Next base: position 384,906,661 of record NC_090265.1, read on the forward strand.
ACTGTGCGAGAGCGTTAGTTACCAGCTACAAAAGCTCGAACCCCTCTCCACCACCAAACCTCTTTAATAGTCCAATGCTATAATTGCCTCAAGCTACATCACACAGCAGATTCCGGCAACAATGCAATCGGTGCGCAGGTCCACACCGTCACTCCGACTGCAAGATTCCTCGGGACCAGGCAAAATGTGCTAATTGTCTTGGAAATCACGCCGCTTCGTTTCCTGGTTGTCCATTCATCAAACGGGCAATCAGGACCCACTACAAACTGTCAAGATACCTAAATCCACCCAACATTCGTCCCCCTCCAATCAACTACTCCTCTCCACCACTCTTGCAACCCAGCATCGACACTTCTACCCTACTCCAGCTACTCCTCCAAGTATTATCTCATCAATCCCCGCCTCAAGTCCCCGCCATGCCCTCCCGACAAATCTTAATCCAGTAACCAGCCAATCAAGAAAAATCCCGCCACGAACAGCCTTGCCACTTTCCTCTCTAATATACTTGCCTTTCCGCAACCCAAATTCTCCAGTAAATTCTGACAGTTAAGCAACATTGGGAGCGGTCACTCACTGGATGGGTGACCATCATCCCCCACCCTACATCTACTGGCCGTGCGCCACTCTGAATCACTGTCCACTCCCTTTCACGGGAAATGATCATACCCCTGGACACTATACAGTGACCCAGGACTTCTTTCTCACCCATTTGGGTGCAGGCCATATCCTGGCCTGTTCAGACTTCCAATTTTCAGGCCATCACCATCCTCACCACAGTTCTGTACCTAAAACCACATGTCGAAAGCAGCACTCAAGACCGAAAGATCGAAGGGCTATAATGGCTCAAAGGATCCGGGCTCCAGCCCGCATATCCATTGAGACGCGTGGTCTGTCGTTAGTTACCTGTGAGATTGGACGGAGTGATTATGAGTGGGTCAAGAACGCCTTTACGACGACGAAGAGGCCAGTATCAACAGCTCACTGCGGTTGAATGAGGCCGTATAATAGGACTACGTGAAGGTAATTTCCTTTCCGCCCTAATGTAGAACGACTTGGCAGAAATGACTCCAATGTACATGTGTGCTGGCAGCAGTGGTCACGAGAAGGTACGTTCGCAAGAAGACCGGGCTCCGGACTTCCTCGTGGCACCACCGAGAGGGAGGACCGCCATATTCGGCGTATGGCTGTGAAGCAGCGGGCTGCGTCTGCAACAGCAATTCGAGCGGCAGCTAACACCACAGTGACGCAACGAACTGTCCGAAATCAGTTACTTGAAGGACAGCTCCGAGCTAGACGCCCTGCGGCGTACATTCCGCATACCCCAAACCACCGCCGCCTGCGACTTCAGTGGTGTCAAGCGAGAGATCATTGGAGGATGGAGTGGATGTCCGTTGTGTTTTCCGATGAAAGCCGGTTCTGCCTTGGTGCCAGTGATGGCCGTGTGTTCGTTATAAGGAGGCCAGGTGAGCGCCTGTTTTTCACCTGTATGCAGCGTCGACACACTGGACCTACACCGGGAGTTGTGATCTGGAGAGCAATTTCCTATGAGAGCAGGAACACTCTCGTGGTTGTCCCACGCACCCTGACTGCAAATGTCTACGTCCGCCTGGTGATTCGACCTGTTACGCTGCCATTTAAGAACAGCATTGCCGGGGGTGTTTTCCAAAAGGATAATGCACGCTCCCATGCCGCTTTTGTAACCCAACGTGCTCTACAGAGTTCGACATGGTGCCTTGGTCTGCTCGATCCCCCGATCTGTCCCCAATAGCACGTATGGGATATCATTGGATGTGTAGGCAAACAGTCTCTTGCTAAACTACACAATTTCATTGATGTACTTTATATATATATATATATGACTTATCGGTATGTATATGATCTGAACATACGCAGAAGATAGAAAATAATATGACTAGTTAACTGATGGGTAGACAAAATTGTATTACCTAGCTCCATATTTATGTTAACGTAATATAAGTTAACATAATATACTGTACCATTTTACTCGTGGTACTAATACAAATAACAGCGAAAACCTGCTGCTCTTTAGTGGCGAAAACAAGCAACTGCCATGGTCCCCGGGTTGTGTATAGTGCTCCTTTAATGATGGCTACGGTTTGATCCCCGCAACTAGGAATTAAATATTAGTATTACTTCACAACAGGCGTATCGTTTGAGAAAATACTACTTGTTGCTCGGTGAAAACAAGCAATTTTCCTGGTCCCAGTGTACTTGTATTCGGGACTCAATTATCGACCACCCTATGTTCGATTTCCGTGATGTGCGACTAATTCTGTGCCCCGGTTCGGTTAGTACTGGTAGATATCCCATGTATTTTAAACATTCTCTTTGCTACTATCGGTTTTGCCAATACAGTGTTATAACTGTTATCATTACCTTATTCTTTTTCTATCGCTCTTCCCAGAACTGTGGGGTTGTGTGAGGGAACTGCGTCATACATGTAGATTGGTCCTGTTTAACGGCCGGATGCTTTTCCTGACGCAAATCCTATATGGAGGGATGTAATCACTATTGCGTGTTTCTGTGGTGATTTGTAGTATGGTATGTTGTCTGAGTATGAAGAGGATCGTGTTGGGACAAACGCAAACACCCAGTCCCCAAGCCCGAGCTATTAAAATACCCCACCCGGCCGGGAATCGAATCCGGGACACTCTGAACCGAAGGGCAGTACGCTGGATATTCAACCACGGAGTCAGACTATTATTGTTATTATTATAATGTATGAGAAAACTCAACTTGATGCTAGGCGGCACTTATAACCACGTCCATTAATAGATGAATAGCCATAAAAGTTTGAATTCGAGAATATATCAATCATAATACCTCATGCGGTGAAAATGAATTAGACTTACAGTGAATGATTGGGAGTGACCTTTCCTGTAAGTTATGTTTCAGATAAAACAGATATTTTCGGGGATACTTGAAAATTTGTGAAAAATAATATAATCGTGAAAATAAGTTATTTTCCTTACACGGTAAAATTGCATAAAACGTAAAATGTCGTAAATTATATTCTAAACAACTTTCCTTATGCACAGGTTTTCGATACGGCGAATATTAACGGAGAAATCTGACATTTACTGTCTTGGTCTCTATAAAATTACTAACCCATTTTGTTATTATTGTTACCATTATAATGCATGAAACAACTCTACTCGTTGTTGGGAGCATCTTATAACGTGCTGAAAACAAGCAATTGTCCCATTTCATTTTAAAAACCTTTCCTAATTTGTTTCTGCAACCATAAGCATAACAGCCTGGCGTAATTTTCTTCAGAACTCAGACCTCAGAAATACGTAAATTCACACACATTTCTTAACTATTAATACTAAATAATCTACCGTGTTTAATAAGAACATATTTTCGGTGTATTAAGGTTAAAACAGGTAGCCTGTACTTCGCTGAAAATGCATAAAGAGTGATTTTACCCTGTGCTGAATACATACGTTTAAATCAGCTGACGGGACATTTGGCTAAAACATGGCGGAGCCAATCAGAATGAAGCACTCGTTGGCCACACTGTACATATAGAGTCATTGTAGGAGCAGGTAAGTCCGCGATGATCTCGTATCAATGTAGCTTAGGCGTCACTGAAGAGGTATATTAGGGAAATGAGGAGTGAGATAGTTTCCCGTTGCTTTCCTCACCGAGCCAGAAGTTGCAATTGCATATCAGTCGTTGAACAACTCTATACCTTTATGAGGAAGCCTGCACCACAGATGATACTTCTCTCTTAAATTAGGCGATGTCGCAGCTTCCTAGCATCTGGTAACAGAGTGTTATGGTCTCGGAAATTTTCGCTAAATGAACTATGTAGAGCCTTGAAGCAAATGAGAGTTTCTTGTAAGACTTACATAGGGTCATTGGCACGCTTCAAAATTGCACAGCTGTTGATACAGTATATTGTAATCTAGCTTCCTATGAGGCACAGAAAAGACTGAGACCTTTGTATTCCCTCTCAGTTATACAAGATGAGGTCTGTAACATCCGTAGGTAACTGCAGAATCTGCTTGATGGCACTTCTCAAAATGTTGTCAGTATCGTTTAAATGTTTTTTTCTGGAATCCTATTAAGCGGAGTTCAACCAATCAGATACGATTTCTAATAACACAGTGCGGGAAATAATTACAGTACGGTAACGTGTCATTTTCCGTAATATTTTGAGTACGGAAAGAAAGCAATTACGTCATAGTATGAAATTAGAAAATATTAATTCTAAATACTTCCCGTGAAAAGATTTTTCAGTACTAAATTTACTCACCAATGGGGTAGTTTATTTTCGAAAAGAGTCTCAGGTTTTGGCAATAATGATGTGAATATTTTACAGCTCTGTAAACGGTAAAGACGGGAAACATAAAAACGCTTATTTGAGACATATACTGGATATACACATAAGCTTCTGATTGAGTCTTTTTGTAGATCTAGTTAAAATCTAAAAATATTTTTCTTGCAGCTTTTCCCTATCTGCAATCGTTTGAAAATGCCAGAATTGTTAACCGTTAAGGGTCAATCGCTTTTTGCCTACATTTTCTTTTTACTACATACACCTCGTTTGAGTTATCTTCGTAGCATATAGCCTAGAATTTCAGTTAGGAATACACCCAAATTTACTCCAAATGTCAATTAAATATCTCCAGCCGTTTCCGAGTTACGTCGCTCCAGTTGCAAGTTTTATCATAAGTACAGATAGATTGTTTGCAACAACTAGTCTCACGGATGTTCTATGGTAGTTGCGTATGCTATTCCGATTCGCATTTTGGGTATTCAGCACGAAGGCTGGTTTGATCCTCCACAGCTCCGCCAAAAGCTATCATCGATAGCTTAGGCGTCACTGAAGAGGCATATTAGGGAAATAAGAAGTGGGGTAGTTTCCCGTTACTTTCCTCACCGAACCAGAAGTTACGATTGCATATCAGTCTGCTAAGCCCACTGAAATGCATGCACTAACCGACCCTATGAGCGATATTTTCACACCATTCATAACAGGGACTGGCTGCATAAGGAATGAATGGTATTACTAGCATCGTTCATACCTCGGTCACTTCCATATTCTCAAAGCCAAGGATGAGACTGAGACAGGTCAATGAAACTAACCTTTTTTTTTTTTTTTTTTTTTGCTAGGGGCTTTACGTCGCACCGACACAGATAGGTCTTATGGCGACCTTGGGATAGGAAAGACCTAGGAGTTGGAAGGAAGCGGCCGTGGCCTTAATTAAGGTACAGCCCCAGCATTTGCCTGGTGTGAAAATGGGAAACCACGGAAAACCATCTTCAGGGCTGCCGATAGTGGGATTCGAACCTACTATCTCCCGGATGCAAGCTCACAGCCGCGCGCCTCTACGCGCACGGCCAACTCGCCCGGTAATGAAAGTAACAAATTGCTCTAGCTCATACCAGAAGACATAGTGCACTGTAAACACTACATCTCGCCAGCAAGGGCAAAATTAATCATTATACAAAATTTATAATGAGGGGGATGCACATCGCCTGGCAGGGTAGCTTGAGGAAGGAAGTAAAACGCATGTATCTCCCTCAATTTGAGTGAAAGCTGACAGATCCACAAGAAATTCCAAAGCCTCCATAGATGGTGTGCTCGTTAAGCCGGTTCTTACTCCCCAGACGTGACAGACTAGACCTCCTAACACACTTTGTGAGGTCAGGTACTGCTGGTACCGGAAATAAAATATGACCTGTTTGATTGACTGAAAGTGAATGCAGGCGAGGCGAGGTTCTTCAATGAACCGTCCTCGCTTCTCCATTGAGTCCACCGTAGAGCGGAGAAAGTGTGTATACACAGGGGTCGTTGGCTCTGAATATATCGATCTTCCCAAGCAGGTCATGGAACGCGCGTGGCTGTATCACAAACTGGGGCTGTTCATTTTCCAAACCTCTGACGGATATTCTGATGTATCAGTTGTCAGGCGGCGTTGGAATAACCTGAGTAGCAGTCGATACCACAAAATATGTAATGAGGAACCATCGATAATTTTATCTGAAACACGCAGGAATACTAACAGAACAGTAATAATAATAATAATAATAATAATAATGTTGCCATTTATGCTTTCACGGCCCGTACTTATAGGCATGATGCTGTATAGGCTTTTGGGCTTATGCCGTGTCAAGAAAATAAGATGAAATTCTTTAAGTTTCCCAGAGAACTTTGCTCTGCGTCATCAGAAGAAAATCTCGACTGTTCACGAGAAAGGCTTCTTTTTTAAAATTTTGACGTTATAATAGAAGTGGAAATGGTACGTTCATTCGTCACCAGATGGCTCCCCAGACGCGGCACAGCGCTAGCCTATTTCAAAAAACGCATTGTTTAAGAAGCCTTTCTAGTTGACAGTCGAGATTTTCTTCTGATGACGCAGAACACAGTTCTCTGCGAAACGTAAAGAATTTCACCTTATTTTCTTGACACGGCATAAGCCTAAAAGCCTATACAGCATCATGTCAATAATAATGGTATTTGATTTTCATCCCACTAACTGCATTTATGCGGTTTTCGGGGACAAACAGAATAGCAAGCAAGCTTGTAGTTTTGCGGGACTGTTAATATCGTGACCATACCACCCACAGGACCTCCAGTTTTACACGGCATCCGACCCAATGGGATGTGAATTTTCATGTTTTAAATCTCGCATACATTGGTCGGGATGCGAAGAGCGACCGCTTGGTGAGAAGCCAGTGACAACGCCAATCAGCTATCACAGCCCCGCTACTAACGAAAATACTTACTGTATGCTAGCAGTGACGCTTGACTGTGGCTTTTTGACGTATTATAAAAACTTAACTCTGGAGGTTTCGGCGCTTGTTGTTCGAATGAGTAAAATAATAAAGTTTTTATCTATTGAAGGCTTAGGTTCGATTCTCCGTACTGCCAGCAATATAAGATCCTTGTTGTACTCCTGTCGTTGTTGCAGTTATTGTTGTTGGGTAGTTATGTTTTAACTTTACTTTATTATCACTTGTAATGTTAAGCTAGTAGAAAGCTCAACCTATAGTACGGTATTGTAAGTCGTAGTGTTAAGCACTGGAAATACTTAAGTTATGTGTGAAATTGTATAAGATGATGGTGGATTTAGAATGTTAAACTAGTAGTATTTCTTGTAGTATTTTCTTTCCATGGAATTACTTTGTGTACCTTTGTTGTTGCTGTTGTTGTTGATGATGATGTTGTTGTTGAGTAATTATGTTTTAACTTTACTATTACACTCCTGCAAGTGACCATTACCACCGAGATATTTCCCAATTGCGATGTATTTGTTAATAATAATAATAATAATAATAATAATAATAATAATAATAAAAGGGAGGCTGGTATTTGTTTGAAATATAGATGTAGTTCCTGTCGTTGGGGATGTGCCTGAAAATAGCTGCGCCACCTCGGGACGAGTACGCAAATGTGTTAAACATTAATTGATGGAGAAAGGCGAGTACTATACCCTCACAAACAAAGGAACACTGTAACACTCTCTACATATCCCAGTTAAGGAGTGACCAAGAGTTGATAGGAAGGAAAAAAAGTATCTGAAAGTAATGTCACGCTTAGCTAATTCCCACAAAATTTGAAAAGGAGTGAGTCGCTGGGAGGGAATTGACATTATCATCATCATCATCATCATCATCCAAACAGCTATTCCGCCAAGTGGTTTGTCACGGTCTCGACCCATCTCTTAACTGGGCGTCCAATGGAGCGACTTCCTCTGGGTTGGTATCTAAAGATCTGCTTTGTGATTCCCTTCCCATTCCGTTCACATGGTCCTGCCAGTTCTTTCGGAATCTTCCTACGAATTGTAACATGGGTTCAACCTTTAATTCCTAGCGAGTGGCTGTGCGGCTTGAGTCGTGTAGCTATCAGCTTGCATTCGGAAGATAGTGGGTTCGAACCCCATTGTTGGAAGCCCTGAAAATGGTTTTCCATGGTTTCCCATTTTCACACGAGGCAAATGTTGGGCTATACCTTAATCAAGGCCACAGTCGATTCCTTCTTACTCCTGACCCTATTCGGTCCCATCGCCGTCATACGACCTATCTGTGTCGGTGCGGCGTAAAGGATATTGTAAAAAATCTACCTTTAGGTCTTTCACCATCTCCTCGTTCCCCTTGTGGTCCCTTCCGTACGTCTCATGAATCTCACCTGGGCAGCGGTGATTCGGGATTCATCTCTTGTACTGATGATCCAAGCTTCACTTCCGTGCAAGAGAACTGGTCTGGCTAGTGTTTTGTGTTTTTCTGGAATAGCCTATACTCGGTTTCATGATTGAATTGATATTGCCCGTGGTTTCACTAAATTTTGCTCTGCTGTTATAGATATCGGTATTGTTGTCAAATTATAGGGATAGACTAGGTAGTTGAAGGAGTTAATTCGTTCTACTGGCTTATTATTCATATAATTTTAGAGGAAAGTGGCAGTAGTAGTAGCAGTAGTAAATTAATAACAGAGCGGGAAACGAACCTGGGCCAGCTTGGTGGGAAAACATTCAAATCCTTACGACTTAACTGTAGCTCAATGCGATCATTCACCGCCGAAATCGATTATGGGACATGGTCATTAGATCGCACACAATATTAGTCCTATTATCGCAACTGCACGTGCAATATTCTTAAAGGGGAGGGGACGAACGCAAAAGGTTGGTGGTCATTACAAACAGATAGTGAAGACCAAAGAACCGCAGTGTTATGTTGTCAGGTGGTTGATCCTGATATCTTCTATACTGAGATAGGTACCTTCGTATGCCACTGGACTATTGAGCGAGGAAAAGATCATGTATTACAAAGTAATGTATATTACACGTGCATAAAGGGGTTTCCGTAAATTTACACAATGAGAGGAAATAATTTAGCCTTATTTTTTTAATTGACTGTATTGCCCTTTTTTTTATGAAGTTTACTTTGACATTATATCAAAATCACTACTCTGGACCGTACAAGCATTAATCAATCAATGTTATACTATTATGTAAGGAATAGTATAAATTATGGGCCATGTGCAACAGAAGAATGAGAACATCCCGATGGAAACCATATATTATATATTTAGAAACTGACCTCTGGTACCATTAGTATAGCTCCTCTTAATCTCCGTCAACAAGATGCTTTGGTTCGCGAGTATAACAGGATAAATAATAACGCCAATCTTCCGGTACACAGAAACATCCCTGATGTCACAGGAAACAGAAGGATGAAATGGAGAGGATGTCCTGTCGCAACAGCCCATCACTTGGAAAGAGATAATCTCCGCATTATAACAAAATGGACAAAAGAATCGAAAGCAGAAACAAATTCTGCTCTTCAAGACTTCCTGGATACAAAGAATAAATCCCTTCACTTAGAACTTCCTCGAAGATATTGGACAAATCTGAACAGCGTGAAGGCCAATCCTGGGAGATGTGATCTTCTAAATACTCTTAAGTGGAGCAAAGTGCAGTCTCCGGAATGCCATTGTGATGCAACCCTGCGGACTATGACTCGTAGTGACTAAATACCCTCAACATTTATACCACGGAGAATGGATGAATTTTTCATGGCTACCCCATCCTTACTTCCGTGGATAGAAAAAATCAATTACAAATCTTAGTGTAACAGCCACGCGATGGATAAAATTATTATAAAGATACAGGACGTGGTTAAAACAATGGGTTTTGATGAGGCGCTGTGAAGATGAAGGGCGAACTCATCTTCTTCATAATATTTTCCCAATTCTATGTGGTCGGCACTTCGTTTTGAATTTAGCACACATTTACGGTAGGATGCCCTTCCTAACCTTAACCCTTTGTGGAAGGATGTACTCACTACTGAGTGTTTCTGTGCTGGTTGGTAGTGTGATGTGTTGTATGTAAATGAAGATGTGTATTAAGACAAAATCCCAGCTCCGAGCTACAAGAATTAACAAAACAAAGTTAAAATCCCCGACCCGGCTGGTAATCGAACCTGGGACCTTCTGAACCACTACACTGATCATAGGGTACAAACAAACGTTCCACCTTTACAATGCTAAAAGCTTAATTTTATGCTGATCATTCAGCCAAGAAGCTGAACTTAAAAGCAGACTCAACATGGGATGAAAAGGTTCTTTTTTTTTAAACTTAGTTATGTGCCATGGAAAACAGTAATGGAAACTAAGTTTATTGAATTCATACTTCGTTCTTTTTTTTCATAAAGCATTACTTTAAGAAAACAGGCAAACATTTTTAGCGTTATGACTGCGAGTATGAAGGACTAACTCAACAGTTCTCTTCTGCATAAATGTATGTGCGTTTCCTGCAAAACTTATACGACTATCTGATCGCCATGCCTCGTGCAAAAACTAAACGTTATGGATGAGTTATCGTCGTATGTCCCTTTACCGTAGAGCAAGTTTTTTATCGACATCATCGACACCCAATCTCAGGTAACACAAGAACAAGAAGAAGAACAAAACAAGAATAAGAGAATGACAACAGTAACGACGATATGATTGACTATAAATAAGTAACATCATTTAATGCGTTGGAACAGAACAAAGTTGACTGTACTGTTGGTCTTTAGAGCTCGACGTGTTCGCTTGAAGAAAATGCAGAAAATAAAATAATCTAAAGTATCATTAATTCGACCGTGGCTCCTTGAATTCCCCGATTACTCGATAGATGGGAAGATTTGTTTTGCCAAGTTTGCAAGAAAAAGGTGAGTAAAACATAATTTTTCTCAATTTCCATACGATAATTTGATGACAAAACTAGTCGTGCTTAGTAGAAAAAATTTTAACCAAATAATAGTTAACAAGTAATGACATAAATATTTAAATGTTTGCCTTTTCAGGTGTCCAGTGAATAACAGTACCATCTTATACAACACGTGCAGGATGCTCTACCCAAAGCAAATGCAGAACGAAAATCTGAACTGAAGCAGACACTCTTGATGCAGACATCCGAGACTTCATCCAGGAAAAACGCAGTTAGTGTTGATTTGTGTCGTGCCATCCCGTTTAAAACTTTACAAAACTACAATTTCAGAAAGTTCCTGGTAACGTACTGCCACCAATTGGTCGCCCTAGGTTTCTGTATGGTCCACCTGTCGTGGACAGGTGGTATGTGATGTACCGATACCGGTGCTCCCATCAGAGCTCCTCTGTCGGTCATTAGTGTTTTTAGACTGTGGTGTAGTTTATGATTTGAATTGATAAGATTTTAAAATCAATATTTCCAATAAGGTGATATTATCGTATTTGTAAGTAAGTAAGACAGTATTTGTGTTGGTCACCCATCCAGTGGGTGACCACTCCCTATGTTGCTTAACTCCGTATTTGTTTGTTATATCAGTATGTGTGTGTTATGTTTTATAATGTGTGTGCCTAGGAATCAAAGTACATTCAGTGAACATGTCTAGCACAGCAGTTACGTGTATCAGTAAGTGGCAGTACTGGATGGTCGCCCATCCAAGTGCTCACCACGCTCAATGTTGCTGGTCTGTGAACAATGAGACTGTTACTGATTTTGTTCGCAGTAACGACCACTTTCGTTAAACATGAGTTTACGTTGACGTGGGTTTACGGATGTTAATTTTGTTTAGCATCGTTTATATGCAGCATTTTTAGTGTATGCACTGCCTCGTCTCCGGGAACCAGTGCTTCAGCTTATGTTATTTAGCGTTCCGTTATTGTTAATGTTAGAATGGCGTTGTTGTTGGATCAATATTTAGGAAGTGAGAACTAGGTATGGTAGGTCTTACTTTCTTGGTGGGGGAGTGGGGGGGGGAGGTTCTGGTTAGGTTCGTCAGGGTCTTGGGTACTCAATCCACCGAGGGGGCCCTGAGTTGGACTGAATTTGGTGTTGGAGTAGGTTGAGGATAAGCAGTAGGAGGTTATTGTTTGAGTTGACTGGGGGGTGGGAGTGGTGAGAAGAGTCGGGGGTGGTTTTGGTTGTGCATGTGTTCTGGTTGATTTTGGATAGGTGGTTTTACGAAGATTTTGTCTGATTACCTTTTGAAATACGGGCAGCCAGGGGTCCCTTCCGAGTCGACCCTTCGGAAAACATCTTTGCAAGATACGTATGAGAATGTTATTTCTGGGACAAAGCTGGATCTTGGATATTTGTGGTTCTCGGTTGATGAAACAACGGACAACCTTAGGCGGTTGGAAACCTTAAGCCTGATACACCATCCAGAGCTTATCTGATCTACACGAAACAGTTGAGTAATACCAATCAAAATACAGTGGCTCATGTTTTAACAGTGGACTCAAAAAGTTATAAATCCCGATGAAGACAAAGTTTCAATAGCTGTGACAGATGCTGCTTCGTATTTATGGCACCTGCCATGCGTACTCTTTTTTCCTTTCCCTTGTCCATGCCACTTGTTTGGCCCACAGCCTAAATCGAGTAGCGGAGCAGATCAGACTTGAGTTTCCGAAGGCAGATAAAATAATCTCGTCTGTGAAGAAAGTTTTCGTGAAAGCTCCGTTAAGAGCGCAGGCTTTTAGGCAGAAACTTCCAGATGTTCCTCTTCCTCCTGAACCACCGCTCACTAGACGGGGAACATGGCTAAGAGCAGCAGAATACTACAGTAACCATTTCCGACCAGTCAAAGAGCTTGTGTCAACTTTTGAGGATGATTTCGTTTGTGTGACCAACGCTAAGAAAGTTCTGAATAACTCTGTTATTGAAATGACTTGGTATACATTAGGGCTCTCATTTCACATTCATTGCAAATACTATTACCGCTCTTGAAAGTTATGGGAAACCTCTTTATGAACAAATTGAGCTACTGAACACACCAGAGCAGTAACTATCTGAAGCACCGGGAGCTGCGGCTGAAAAAGTTAATAAGAAGTTTGATCCAGTTCTTCAGGAAAACATCGGCTTGAAGAGTTTGTTCGTTGACGATGACGGTGAAAGTGAAATCCCAGTTTATCTTATCAAAAACTTAAAATATTGCCCTGTGTCTTCAGTTGACGTTAAGCGCTCTTTCTCGGCGTACAAATTAATACTTAGTGACAAAAGCTATAACTTTTTCCAGGAACAACTTACAGAAGCCAACTACGGACATGATGTTCAACCTCAGTCTGTAATTGTGAGTTATATGTGCCGCTTGTGAAATATATTTGGTTTCCTTTCATAGCGATATTGCACATTAAATTAAGTTAAGGTTATTTACGTCACTGTTTCAATGTTTTATTGATATCTGCTCAGTTATATATATATCTGCCTATTATTCATTTTAGTGCCTAAATATATCAGTTAAGGAGCCTATTTTAGGCGCCTGAAACATTACCTTTTACAGCAGGGCCTCTCAAACGCCCAAAATCTCACGCGTGCAAACTGGTGCGCAGAGTTCCTGTGCACAGTGCATCGGTCTCGCTCGGCTCAGATCGGACCAACGCTTCGTCTCTGGGCTACTCGGCTCAACTCGGCTCAACTCGGCTCGGATTTGGAGCGCTGCGGAGCAAGTGAGGAAGAGGGAGACAGGGGGAGCGAGCGAGACAGGCGTGGGGAAAGAGAGAGACAGCGCTATTGCTCCAAATCGAGGAGTGGGGGTCTGCACTCTGGTCAACCAAGTGAAGTCGACTTTTGCACCGTGCACAGATATCTTGCCTCTGTGGTGTAGTGGTTAGTGTGATTAGCTGCCACCCCCGGAGGCCCAGGTTCGATTCCCGGCTCTGCCACGATATTTGAAAAGTGGCACGAGGGCTGGAACGGGGTCCACTCAGCTTCGGGAGGTCAACTGAGTAGAGGTGGGTTCGATTCTCACCTCAGCCATCCTGGAAGTGGTTTTCCGTGGTTTTCCACTTCTCCTCCAGGCAAATGCCGGGATGGTACCTAACTTAAGGCCACGGCCGCTTCCTTCCCTCTTCCTTGTCTGTCCCTTCCAATCTTACCATCCCCCACCAAGGCCCCTGTTCAGCATAGCAGGTGAGGCCGCCTGGGCGAGGTACTGGTCATCCATCCCAGTTGTATCCCCCGACCCACAGTCTGAAGCTCCAGGGCACTGCCCTTGAGGCGATAGAGGTGGGATCCCTCGCTGAGTCCGAGGGAAAAACCAACCCTGGACGGTAAGCAGATGAAGTAGCAGAAGAAGAAGAAGAAGAAGAAGAAAGGAGAGACATCTTTCTACTGTTTATCACAGGGCTGGTTGCACAAGGACTAGCACCGCTCATACCTCAGTCGCTTTTGTATTCCCTAAGCCAAAGATGGAAATGAGACATTTCTAGGACAGTTACAAAATTTCTCTAACGTATACTAAAGAATATGGTGTACTGTAAACACTGTATATCACGCCTGTGGATTGGGACGGCAGAATGCATCCAAGTACTCCCTGCCTGTCGCAATATGTGACTAAAAGAAGGACCAAGGGCTCTAACCTTGGGAAGTGGATTGGCAACCACGATTCCCCTAGCTGCATACACTTATTTTTGTCAGGATCCTTGCCGTCATCCTTCCTATCCCACCTCCCTTAGTCAACTCTTGTTCTTTTCCGACCCCGAAGCTCGAAGCCTAGAAAGTCTTCCAATTGCGCGCCTTTCGTGGCCCATCCCTTTCTTCCACCGATGCCTTCATTCTTCGAAGTGTCGGACCACTTTCTTCTGGTTAGTGTTAATAGAGGATGGTTGCCCAGTTGTGCTTCCTCTTAAAAAAGTAATCACCAACATCACAACACTGTATACCACCAGAAATGGTTCTGGGCTGTTCAGACATGTGGTGTTGGCGTTAGCATTTTTAGAGGAAGTACAGGTGACAACTGTCTACTCTTTAAATTTAATCTGGCACGAGTAAGTGGAATCAATGCCTGACTCACGTAGGAGCTTCGTGGTCTTCAACCCACACTCCCAAGTTGAGAGTCCCTGGGGTTCACTTTTCCTCACCTTTTCGACAGGCAGAAGATATCGTGGATGTATTCATAATGTTACGTTTCCAAAGGCTCTTGAAAATGGATCCTGGCTGGGATGAAGTCGAAGATCTGTCAGCTGACAGGAGACTCTGCAAGAATCTATTAGCCCGATATGCTACCATGAAAGGGAGAAACTGTATCTAAGTCTAATTAATAATTAGGGTCCGGATTCGTATGCACTAAAAACGTTGAAAATATGCACGGAAATATGCAGTAAAAATAAAACAAAATACAATTATCAAACGCATTATTTAATTTTAACTCAGTGTTAAATTGATAAACAAGTTTCATTCCTTAGAAAATGATGCATGGCAGTAATTTTCAGTGTTTTCGGGAGTCAATGACTTTCTGTTATCGGACAGAAGTAATTTATGCGCTGAAATTGATCGTTCTACGTCGACGGACGTAACTGGGCAATACTTGTACACCGGCACTGACTGCTCGGAACATTCTTCTGGCAAAGACTTTAGGCATTTTTACAGTTTAATCTGATAAAACACTGCAATAGACGAAGAGTAAGTTAACAGATGAACGCACTTGTTTAAGCAAACCTTGGGAGGCTACTGTAAGGAGAAGTAAAAAGGAATGTCAGAAAGAAGGAAATTGCTGTTGTGAAAAACGTCATTATCCATCTATCTACTTGTGTTGCGACACTGAAAGCACTTTCCTTCATCAGGGAAGGTTTCTCATGTTGCCTGATGTGCAACATACAGAGCTCATTAAATTTTCCATTTCGTTCAGAGATCTTAGATAAATCGATTATACATGCATCAGCGCCCATATGACAGTTTGTATGGGGGGGGGGGGGGTCAGACCGGGGGGTACGTAGTATTTTTAATATTTTGGAAGATAAATGGCGACTTGTATTCTGTGGTAGAATAATCCACGGTGTTCTCTGCCTGTTGGTGGGGAACGGTACTACCGCTTCTACGTAATACTGACTTTTAAATCATTTTCTTGAAAGGAAAACACCTGACTAGACTAGATTTTTTCCTTTCCCTAAGAGCTAGAGGGGGGCCGCGGCCCCACCTTGCCCCCGGGTATGGGCGCCCTTGTACATAAGAGAAAAATATGTCCGTATATGCACTAACGTTGAAAATATGCACTAACGTTCAAAATATGCAGTTGTATATGCGCATGTCTGTCTGTTAGGTCATCAGCTCAGAAGCTGGTTGGATCCTCAAATAGCACCACCAAAGGTTATGCGGTTATAAGGAAACCGCTAAAACCAATGGCAGCACCAAACTGAGGCGTACTAGGCAAGACGAGGAGTGAGGTAGTTTGCCATTGCTTTCCTCACTGGGTCAGAAAGTGCTATTGCAGCACGACTGACCCTATGAGCAACACCTTTCATAACACTCATGCACTAGTCGTGCTCTGAATGTCATTACTCAGCACCACCCATACCCCAGCAGCTTCCATATTGTCACAGCCATGGATGAGACTGGGACTTCGGTGGAAGCTACACTTTACTCTGGCCTGTGCCAAGAGATGGATACAAAAGTACTGTATCCATCAAGAAATGGCAGCAGGCCTATGCATTTTTAAAAGGCATGGCCCTATTAATAATCTTATAGGTTTTAAGTCTCTGTAACTGCTTTTGCGGTTTTCGGGGACGTCAATGTGTCAGCAGAATTTTGACCCTTAGGAGTTCTTGTATATGCCAGTAAGTGTTCTGACACGGGACCACCGATTTGCATCAAAATTGAACCCTTCAACTTGGACTCGTAAAGTCGCATCGTCGTACCGCCTGAGCTACTCCGCCCCCATTGGCGGGTATTGTTGAAACAGACCGGGGAAAAGTCTGAATGGAGAGGTTATAAGTTCACGAACAGAAGCGTGTCACGCCGGGAGTCTCTGAGGTTGTTCACGTGGAAACTAGCAGGAAGTGGGGAAAACAGGGGCAAACATGAGAGTTGTAGCGGCTCAGATCAATAACGGTGTTGGGGTGGGAAGTAGGCACGTGTGTGCCATCGGAGGGTCGTTCATACGATATCAGTGGAGCACACTCCTCCATTCACAAACCAGAGTTGCCAGCATTGCCATAGACCTCGGCCTTCAGGTCGATATCAAACGGACAGAAGTGTCAACTAATTGAAAGAGACAAGCCCACGCATATGCGTCATCATTAGAGATGGGAATTATAGGCACGAATAGGTTAGAATGCAAATGTATTTGAACAAGGCGCAAGTGTATGTTACCCGCACGACGGTTCTGCGGTGAGATTTGCATAAATATTATCGATCTGAATTATCAGAACCCCTAAAATTTATGCAACTCCCCGACATACCTGTAGAGCGGCTAGTTTTCACTTGCGCCTTGTTCAAATACGTTTACATTCTAACCTATTCGTGCCTATAATTCCCATCTCTAGTCATCATTTAAATTTCCTCAGCAATTTGAGGAAATATCTCGACCGTTTAAAGAAAAGGAGGGAGTGTAACAAAATAATTACTCCTATAATTAGAGGTTTACAATCTTAAGAAAAGGAGGAACCTTAACCAAATAACATAATTTCTCCTCCCCGTAGAGGTTGTCAACCACGGGCCCTAGGGAACCGTCTGGACTGAATTGAAACTTGGCTCAATCATCAATTAGCATTGCCCGTCTGATGGCTGTAACCGCTAAGGGGTCAAGTCTTTATGGTCTGACTCATTCAAGCTCGTTCAAGCCCGGGTCGCTTTCGGGGTTTTTAATTGCACCTCGGGGACTAAGTGTTTGTGTTTATCTCAACACACTCCTCTTTATATACACATAACACACCACTACCAAACACCACATAAATATGCAACAGTAAATATATCCCTGAACATAGCGTTGGTATCGGGAAGAGCATTCGGCCGTAAAACAAGGCTTAATCCACATGTGCGACACAGTTCGCATCGGGACCCCACCAGGATGTGAAGAAAGCGGTAGAAGATGAAGAAGACATGATTTTATGTTCGTTCAAAAAAAAAAACCTGTTGCGCAACAAAAACAGTTGAGAAAATTGGATTGCCAAGACGACTGTTGCCCAGTTAGATGGCCTGCAGGTATTTGAATACACGTGATCAGCGTAACTATAGCAACAGTATTGATTACCTTCCGCGACTGGGCCCGCTGCCTTTTGTATCAGACAGCTCTTCAGTTGATCTCATGAGGTTGAGAACAGCCAGCTCTCAGTCCTGAGTTAAAATCCTGGGATTTGAACCCGAGGCCTCCGGGTAAGAAACAGGCACGCTTCCCGATCACCACAGGGCTTTCACTTTTCGTTCATAAGACACATAAATACGTGCTGAGTGGCAGCCAGGCCACCACTCTGGAACTGTCGAACAATTTCAAATTTCTTTCTTGCATTTGTGACACTTCAGTTAAGCTGTTATTTGCTGAATATTTATTTATTTATTTATTTATTTATTTATTTATTTATTTATTTATTTATTTATTTATTTATTTATTTATTTATTTATTTATTTATTTATTTATTTATTTATTTATTTATTTTACAATTTGTTTTACGTCGTACCGACACAGATAGGTTTTCTGGCACAGATGAGATAGGTAAGGCCTAGGAGTGGGAAGCGGCCGTGGCCTTAATTATAGCCCCAGCACTTGCCAAGTGTGGAAATGTGGAAACCAAAGAAAAGTATCTTCAGGGCTGCAGACAGTGGGGTTCGAACCCATTATCTCCCGGATACAGGCTCGCAGCTACACGCCACTAACCGCACAGCCAACTCGCCAACCTCGGTTCTTCTCGAATAGTATCAACGAAGTGAACAAGGAGTTTCGCCTTAAAATAAACATTGAAAAAACAGCATGCGTCCGCCTCTGTGGTGTAGTGGTTAGTGTGATTAGCTGCCACCCCCGGAGGCCCGGGTTCGATTCCAGGCTCTGCCACGAAATTCGAAAAGTGGTACGATGGCTGAAAAGGGGTCCACTCAGCCTCAGGAGGTCAACTGAGTAGAGGTGGGTTCGATTCCCACCTCAGTCATCCTGGAAGTGGTTTTCCGTGGTTTCCCACTTCTCCTCCAGGCAAATGCCGGAATGGTACCTAACTTAAGGCCACGGCCGCTTCCTTCCCTCTTCCTTGTCTATCCCTTCCAATCTTCCCATTCCCCCGCAAGGCCCATGTCCAGCATAGCAGGTGAGGCCGCCTGGGCTAGGTACCGGTCATCCTCCCCAGTAGTATCCCCGACCCACAGTCTGAAGCTCCAGGACACTGCCCTTGAGGCGGTAGAGGTGGGATCCCTTGCTGAGTCCGAGGGAAAAACAGACCTTGGAGGGTAAAAGATAAATGAGAAGAAGAAGAAAACAACATTCATAGTGAAGAAGCAAAATTCATGGTGAACAAACAGAAATTCTCGAACGCTGTTTTCACATTTCTTTGCTATTTCCTTTACGAAGCACCGACGCAGATAGGTCTTGTGGCGACGATGGCATAGGAAAGGGCTAGGAGTGGGAGGGAAGCGCCCGTGGCCTTAATTAAGGTACAGCCACAGTATTTGGTGTGAAAATGGGAAACCACGGGAAACCATCTTCAGGGCTGCCAGCAGATGGGTTCGAACCCACTATCTCCCGAATGCAAGCTCACAGCCACGCGCCCCTAATCGCACGGCCAACTCCCTCGGTGCTGTTATCACCCTGGACTGAAATACTATTGAAAGAGTGTCAAGTGCCTATGAAGCTGGCTAATACAAGAAAGAAATCGGGATGTAGAAATCAAAACCAGAATCGGCATTTGAAGAAGAGTCACGTTAAACCATATCGCGTCGTGAAATATTATGTGTTGCCGGTGTCCGGCTAAATGGTTAGCGTGCTGGCCTTTGGTCAGAAGGTTCCTGGGTTCGATTCTCGGCAGGGTCGGGAATTTTAACCATCATTGGTTAATTTCACTGGCACGGGGGCTGGGTGTATGTGTCGTCTTCACCAGGTCAAATCAAAAGACCTGCACCTGGCGAGAAGAACATGTCCTCGGACACTCCCGGCACTAAAAGCCATAGGCCATATCATTTCATGCTTCACGATGTCGAAGGATGGACACTAAGACTCAAGGGCTCCCATACCCGGGCGCAACGGGGGAGACCCCCCCCCCCTAGCTCTCAGGGAAAGGAAAAAATCTAATGTATTCAGAAAGGCCACGGCCTCTTTCTTGTCTATCCCTTCCAATTTTCCCATCCCCCCCCACCACAACGCCCCTGTTCAGCATAGCAGGTGCGGCCGTCTGGTGAAGGTACTGGTCCTCCTCCCCAGTTTTATCCCCGACCCAAAGTATCACCCCCCAGAACACTGCCCTTAAGGAGGTAGAGATGGGATCCCTCGTTGGGTCCGAGGGGAAAACCAACCTTGAAGGTTAAACAGAAAGAAAAGAAAAGTATTAAAACGAATACAAATACCCAGCCCCCGAGCTAGAGGAATTAATCAGATAAAGTTAAAATACTCGTCCCTGACGGAAGTTGAACCCGGGCACCTCTGAACCGAAGGACAGTAGACTGATCATTTAGCCAAGAAGCCGGACTAGTTTTAGCTAAACTAAACTCAATTCATGATGTAGGCTAACTGTAGTTGTTTCATTGTTAAAATATTGCACTCATTTCATGCGTTTTTACGATTGGCTTTACGTCACACAGACACAGATAGATTTTATGGCGACGATGGGATAGGAAAGGGCTAGGAGTGGGAAGGAAGCGACCGTGGCCTTAATTAAGGTACAGCCCCAGCATTTGCTTGGTGTGAAAATGGGAAACCTTGGATCTTCAGGACTGCCGACAGTGGAGTTTGAATCCACTAAATCGCGAATGCAAGCTCACAGCTGGGTGCCCCTAAGCGCACGGGCAACTTGTTCGGTAATGTGTACTATAGTCTGCAGACTGTCGCGTACGTCATATATGTGGTAGGGCCATTAGTGAGTGCGTCTTCTATCATGGTACAATGGGCCACTTAGAATGCAGTAGTCTATGCCTAAGAGTCCAAATTGTTGTTGTTATAAATTAGGGACCGATATTCGAGGTGTTATGACCCTCTTATCCACAATAACACCACCATTATTAATCAGCGGAACCTGCGCGGAAACTGACAGGTGAAAAGGGGTGGGGGGAGAATAAATAAATTTGTTTGCACTTAGTAGAGTTCAAATCTGGCATTTGATATTTGTTTCGAACACAACTGTCGCAGGTGAGGTTATGTTCGATTTTACAGGTTACCCCTATCACTTGGAATACAGTTCTGATAAATACTAATGTAAACAAGTGATATATTTTTCACACATACACAATTAGTTACTATGAAACTTTTCTGGTCCTAGATAGCGAAAACTAAAGGGAAAATCGATTACTGAACATGGCTATAATAATACACTCATGTTCATTAAAACCAGTATACCTTGAAAGACTAAAGACTAGAGATAGGAAGTTCATATTCGCAGGACATGTGCATTAGTATGTTCTGAAGAAATGAGCTATTGAACCATGTCGGCCCTCAGGTTCAAAGTCCACATCGATATCTCGGCGCACCATCACCGACTGGTAATGTATGCCTACGGCTCTCGTTATCGCTATAAACCGAATCAGTGTGACTTGTGCAGGCGTGGAGGATGCCTCGCAGACGTATGTGAGAACCGTACCGTCAAATGAGCAAGTTTGAAAGAGGGCGCATTATTGACATGAGAGAACGTGATGCATCCATCCGGGAAATCGCTGCTCGTGTGGGACGAAGTGTGTCGGCAGTGCAACGGGTGTGTGCAGAATGGTTCACAGAAGGCCGTAGAATACGGCGAGATGGGTCTGGTCGCACCACCCAGACCACCCCCCGAGAAGTTCGACACCTCATCCGAATGGCATTGCCAGACAGATCTGCGTCCTCCTCGACTCTGGTGAACAGTGGAACAGTGTAACCTGTGTAACTATCGTACACTATTAGGAGTGACAGTCCGTCGCCGTTTATTATGGTTTGGATCACCGATGCGTCGTCCACTTCTCCGCCTATCCTAGACTGCAATGGTGTATGAAACGACGTCGCTGGGGACAGGAGTGGCAGCAGATAGTTTTTTCGGACGAATCCAGGCTCCGTTTGTTTGAAATGATGACCGCATTTTGGTTGGCCGCAGACAGGGAGAGAGGCATCACATTGATTGCATTCGCACAAGACATACAGTGCCAACTCAAGGCCTTATGGTGTGGGGTGCTATTGGGTACAACCATAAATCACAGTTGGTGCGTGCCCAGGGCACTGTGACCAGTCTGTCCTACGTGAATGACATCATGCTACCCGTAGCCATGCCCTTTCTGCACGACACCCCAAACGCCATATTTCATCAGGACAATGCAAGGTGTCCTGTTTCTTATTAACGTGAGTGTAATAATAATGAAGAAGGATACAAATTATAGTGCAATTTGATGGAAGAGATACGGAGAAACTGAAGAAGTCAGGAAGAGAGCGGCAGGAAGCAGATTTTTGGAGATTTTAAGTTCAGAGTTCAAGAATATGAATAGAATACCGGTACACGAGATTGCAGTTTTACGTGTAATGTTAAGTTGTAAGTCAGAAGTCATAAATATCATCTGTGAAAACAGAATCAGCTATATTTTAAGTTACATATTGCAACTCTCGACTGCATTGACTGCAGTAGAATAAAACTACGGCCGAAGAAGCCACAGAAGTTCCTGTGTTTAGGAGATATGTTAGAAGCTTAGTTCGTCTGCAGAGGCATATGGTCCGAACGGCGTAACATCCAATAATCGCAATGTATTTATTTCTAGACAGTGGACTAACAGCTGACGTCCCAATCTAACGTCCCCGGTTCGAGTATGGATTTCAGTATGACTACCGCGCGGCGTTAGCTACAACAAAGTCTAGGCCTTCATAAAGGTAAATATTACTCAATGGTAGAACAGAATCCTCCGCAATGCCCTTGGTTCGAACAAAGGAATAGTCAACGACGATTCATCTCTACAATCACTCGAATGCGATTCAGTCAAGGAAGTTTTAGGAGTCACCTTTATCGTACCGATGTAGTGGACACACCATATTGTACATGTGATGACTTGTCGATTCAGAACCTAAATCATCTGCTTTTTTGAATGTGTTCGTTGCCACAAACAGCGAAATGTGTTGATTACGTCTCTGATCCACAGTTACCATCCCGCATCAGTACACTACTGGTGACTAAAGACAAAAAAGTGTATACTGTTATTAGGAACTATTTAACAGGAACTCGGCTACAAATTTGAATGATTTTTATATAAATATATATGTCATTATAATGTGAAAATTGTGCAATATATAATATGTTTGTAATATTCCAATCTATGTCAAAGAATTGTAAGGAATTGTAAAGTTCACGCCAGCATTTTGTAATATCCAGATGGCTGTTTGGTCTAACACTGAGCTAAATCCAAAAACATAGCCTAGGCCTTGAAGTACTTCATAAGAAGAACGGATGCATGGGTAGAGACTACAACACCAGGTCACTAAAAAACACAGGAGTATCGTTGTGAACATCCGGAGAGAGGATTGTGTTGAAGTCGGAATAAGGTGATATAGAATTCGAGCCTATCTAACACTGAAGACCAATGATGTAGCCATGTGAAATATCACAGCAGTAGATACACAAAGGTCTCACCGCAGAGCAGGAAATCCGGAAGCAGTGAAGGCCCGGAAAGTTTCTGCGGCCATTGATGATAAAGTCACCAAGGTCTTTATGTCCTACGTTTGTACGGAACTTGGCCAGTGATGAAGCATATAGTTTCATAGTAACTAATATTGTGTTCGTGTGAAAAATATATCAATTGTTTACATTTCTGTTTATTAGTACTGTATTCCAAGTGACAGGGGTAACCTGGTAAACCAAATATAATATTATCATCTGCGGCAACTGTGTTCGAAACAGATATCAAATGTCAGATTTGAACTCTGCTAAGTGTACACAAATGGCATGCTCCATTAACGTTCCTGCATCCGATCTGTTGACAGGTAAGTCATAATAATAATAATAATAATAATAATAATAATAATAATAATAATAATAATAATACAACCTGTGACAACAAAGTTCGGTGAATAGTCCTGTACTATCAACACAGATGAACAATGCACAGTAGTGACCTTAATGTCCTTCGAAATAGTCCCCTCCCTTAACTATGCACTGCTGAGATCGGCGATACATGTCCTGGAAACTTTGCAAGAAGGCCTCCTTTGGGATGGTGTTCAAAAGCCTCGTCACATTTCGTTGGATGTCAGGAACATCGTCAAATCTCTTCCCTTTCAAAGCGAGTTTGATGCGTGACTTTCCGCGTCTGAGCTTTTTCCGACGAGGGGATACTCGAGAACGCCATTCCATGCTTTGCCGTTTCGTTTCAGGGTCGTACCTGAGACACCAGGTTTCATCCTCAGTGACAATACAGTTCAGGAAATTTGGTGTCGCATCCGCCCTTTCGGCAAAATCCTGTGAAGCCTCTAAACGTCCCTGCTTCTGATCATCAGTCAAGTGATGTGGCACTAGACGAGAACACGTTTTCCTCTTCCCTAACTTCTGGGTACCGATTTGTCGCACGGATTCACGGTTAATCTGCGGTTCATCCGCTATCATGCGCACAGTTAATCGCCGATAGTTCGTGATTAATGCCCTCACCTTCTCAATGTTTTCGTCACTGACGGCGGTCGCCGGTCTTCCGCTACGGGGGTTGTCAGAAACACTTTCCCGGCCTCCTCAAAAACAGGCGAACCACTCGTACACACACTTCAAGGACAGTGCTTGATCTTCATAACTACGTACCAGCATCGCATGCGTTTCTTTCGGTGTCTTGCCAAGCTTAAAACAAAACTGTACATTGATCTTTTGGTCGTTCATGTTCCTGTTCACAGTTCGGAACCCACGCACTGAACACGCACTGTGTCAAACAGGTCTTACATAGCACACACGCGATGCTCAACTGAACAACGTTGGGAGCAGGTGGTCAAAACCTGCTACTATGCAGGTGCAGCGTTGTGTGTCCCCAGTGTTGCCGGATCGACCGTTCTGACTTCATTCACCGAACTTTTATTGTCACAGGTTGTAATAATAATAGTCATCATCATCATCATCATCATCATCATCATTTGCCTCCATATCGTAACGGTTAGTGTTATAAGCTGTCGTCCTCGGAGACCCGGGTTCGATTCCTGGTACTGCCAGAAATTTAAGAATGGCAGGAGGGCTGGTATGTGGTTGAAATGGTTCATGCAGCTCACCTCCGATGGGGGTGTGCCTGAAAAGAGCTGCACCACCTCGTGGCGAGGACACGACTTTACTTACTTACTATCATCATCATCATCATCAGCCTCATCTGCAGTTTTGCACCGAGCAAGTGGCTGAGCGGTTTGGGTCACGTAGCTATAAGCTTGCATTCGGTAGATAGTGGGTTCGAACCGCACCGTAAGCAGCCCTGAAGACGGTTTACCTTGGTTTCCCATTTTAATACCAGGCAAATGCAAATTCAGGCCCCTGTCACTTCCTTCCCACTCCTAGCCCTTCCCTATCCCATCGTCGCCATAAGACCTATCGATCTCGGTGCCACGTAAACAAATTGTAAACATTTTACAACATTTTGGTTTGTAGCCATGTTGGCGACCATGTGAGTGTCAATATCGACGTTCCACTTTACTCAACAAGGCACAGGAAACTTGAGCCCTGTTGGTCCACTTGTGACTGAGCTTTATTTACTGTCGGGAACACACCAAATGTGTCACCAGAGACCTTTCACATGCCATCATTGGACGACTTGAAACGCCGAACGAACCCCCACCCTCCAACTAAAAAACTTCTTGCTTGGTTTGAACCAGCGACGTGGGAATCCGAAAGCCAACACTCTCTCAACCATTTTGTGGCTTTAGATCCTTAGTAATCTGTGCATACTGAAATCTGGTCTAACACTCACTCTATGATCTGAAACCACTGTGGATTTTATCAAACTAATTCTCTACCATTGGTCGCACCTTTTTTCTTCTTTCCAAAATGACAATGAACACCTTGTCTGGCATTCCTGTCAAAGAAATAAGGCGATAATTATTGTTGTTGCCGTGCTTATCCTGTTAGACCTATTCTATGAAGCCATTTAATCGCTGCCTTCCTACTATACTGTAGGCCTGTATCACAAATTCAGTCCCCGAACAAGAAGAATTAACCATACGCGGTTAAAAACCCCGGGCCAACCCTCCAGCGAAGGGTGCCTTACACATACAAAAATCATTTCTGTTGTTCGAAATGGCCAAGTTGGCCGTGCAGTTAGTGGCGCGCAGCTGCGAGCTTGCAATCGGGAGATAGTAGGTTCGAACCCCATTCTAGGCAGCCCTGAAGTTTCGCGGTTTCCAATTTTCACAAAAGGCACACTGCTTCCTTCCCACTCCTAGCCCTTTCCATCCCATCGACGCCGTAAGACCTTTGTGTGTCGGTGCAACGTATAGCAATTCGTAAAAAAATACGAAAAAGTAATATTTTTACAAATTTCAAAATATTCCTTTCCTCTAGAATTGAGTCAATTTTCCTATTTATTAAAAGGAAAATCTATGTACTAAATAAGACATTTGGTGAGCGTTATGAATCTTATCAACTTCTCTGTAAAGAACAATGCTTATATGGCTCGGATGTTTAAGACCTCAAAATAGCCCAAATAAGCAAACAAACATGACCTCAAAAGTGGCAAAATATGGCCCCAAAAGCGACGTTATATGACGTAAAAATGGCAAAGTATGACCTCAAAAGTGACGATGTATGACGTAAAAATGACAAAGTATGACCTCAAAAGTGACGATGTATGACGTAAAAATGGCAAAGTATGACCTCAAAAGTGACGATGTATGACGTAAAAATTGCAAAGTATGACCTCAAAAGTGACGATGTATGACGTAAAAATGGCAAAGTATGACCTCAAAAGTGACGATGTATGACGTAAAAATGGCAAAGTATGACCTCAAAAGTGACGATGTATGACGTAAAAATGGCAAAGTATGACCTCAAAAGTGACGATGTATGACGTAAAAATGACAAAGTATGACCTCAAAAGTGACGATGTATGACGTAAAAATGGCAAAGTATGACCTCAAAAGTGACGATGTATGACGTAAAAATGGCAAAGTATGACCTCAAAAGTGACGATGTATGACGTAAAAATGGCAAAGTATGACCTCAAAAGTGACGATGTATGACGTAAAAATGACAAAGTATGACCTCAAAAGTGACGATGTATGACGTAAAAATGACAAAGTATGACCTCAAAAGTGACGATGTATGACGTAAAAATGGCAAAGTATGACCTCAAAAGTGACGATGTATGACGTAAAAATGGGAAAGTATGACCTCAAAAGTGACGATGTATGACGTAGAAATTACAAAAACAGCTGGCGAGAGCGGTTTGAAAATTCCGTTTTATATTCCCGCCAACTACTCCATGTGATTGTTGTACTGGATTTCAATAATTGCATGAATTTCTAAGCTAGTAGTTTCTAAACGAGTAATTGCGCTCGATATAATTCCAAAGTTCGACTATATACTTATAGACTTTCTGAAAAACTGTTGGAAAACAATTCCTGCCCAATCTTGATAGAAGAGGCAGAGTATTCCACTTGTATTAACTGCAGATGTGATACCCAGAAACAGTTTTGTGAACACTAGTTCGCATTCGGTAAGTTGAAGAAGAATTTGCACAGCTACAGCTGTTGTCAAGCCGCCAAAATATGATACCTCTACGAAAATAGGTCAAAATATGACCTTATGACAAAAAATAGCCAAAATATGCATTTATATGACAAATAAAAATCACTTCATTGTGACGATAATCACCTGATTTGCACCAAAATCCAATCAGGCAAGATAATAGAGGCAAAGAAAAAGTGATGATTTTTTCCTAAACATCCGAGCCCTATTTATAAGCTTATCCAACTGAACATTTATGAAACAGTTGTTATATTTCTATAATTCTGTGGCTTGGTTATAAAAGGGCCAATGTCAAAAAAATCTGATTTTGAGCTAAGAGCATTTGAAGTTTTGCTTATAGTTTTCCAATTATTTTTTTCATCAACTAACTTTAAATAACTTTATACTTTCTTTGTGGAAGTCACCTTATTAAACGCTAATTTTTCTATCGTATTCTTTAAAAATTGCCAGGTCTCTAATCTTTATTGGTAATCTAACATTGTTGGCAAGGGCTTATTTAATTAAACGTTAACTGCTCGTTTAGTACTTAACAGAGACACTGGCCCTTTTAACATGTTGCAACCCAGGATAAAACGCGTTTGTATCAGTTAATATCTCAATTTCGATAAAAAATGACATTGGCGCTTTTAGAACCAAGCCACAGAATTTTAAATTACATTCAGGGAGAAAATAGGATTAGTCTTCTCTCCCAACCTGAGGTATTGAACTAAGAGGTAATTACCAGGAACTAGTTTGTAAAGTGACCCATATGCTGAGGAAAGAATTGGAAACCTTTGACTTCGGTAGTTAAACGATAATTTTAAAAATGGATTTCCTTTAGTTTGAGGAGTAGTCTGGTTTCTCAGCAGAATTCACCTTATTAAACTTCAAAGTCGGCAACACTGGTAAACTCTCTCAGGCAGTACATTTTTAAAAAGTTATCAAACATTTAAAAAAGTGTTATTAATTTATAGGATTCCTTTACTACAATATTTACCAAACAAAACTGGGAAATGATGTACATTTATCACTCACAATTTCCTACATCAGGAAATCAGCACCGTTTTGCCTTGTACAGTACCTAAAATGCCTGTGTAAGACCCCTACAGTTATATATTAACTTAATAAATTCATAATTCGGTTCCTTTAGACCACTCGAAATTAAAAGAAATAATACAGAAGTTTCAGATCTCCAGGCAGAATGCTCAGAATTAAAAACTGTTAACTTGCACCACTGGTCTTGGTTTTAAACAGTGCATGCTTAAACAGTGGGAGATGGAAACGATCTTATATTTAGCAGTCACAACATCAATCAGCAATGTGTGAAGTCCATTTGCTGTGCAATACCAGGCACGCAGCACAGACGAAACATGTGTAAAGTATTTGCATTAGTAAGACCCCAAGAGAGTTCCTTTCCACACGAGGTGTAATTTCAAGAGAGGTAACTGGTCAAAGTTCGCGGAGATGGTGGATACTGCGGTGTCTACGACGGATCCAACACCAGAATCGTACGATATATATGCTGAATATTTGAAAAAATGTTCCAAAATGTCCATACCTCGTGGCTGTCGGTCGTCATATATTCCAGGTCTCCGCTCAGATCTAGCTGGCCAAACCATGGCATATAAATCCCTGTATGAAAATGACCCTTTCGGAGAAGAGATAGTGGCACTTGGCAATCACCTCATTTCATCTTTAAGTGCAGTAAAAATAGATTATTGGATCAGGGCAATGGAAGATCTAGACTTGACAAGCGATAGCCATAAAGCATTGAGATTGTTGAAGCGCCTTAAAAACCAATGAAGACCACTGGGCACTCTAATATCAGTCAAATCAGATTGCATATAACTTACTCCTGAATGGAAAGACAACCCATAAAGGTAGACTGTGAAAACCCTAAAATAAAGGAGCAACCTCACTGTACCCTTCAATTTGTTGGATTTGGACAAGTTTATAACAGAATGGAAAACCAGGAAGTCAGCGGACAACATCTGATCAGAGCAGATAAAGAATTTCGGGCCTAAAACCAAGGAATAAGTTCTCCAGCTCTTCAGTGACTGTATGAACTGATGCCATACCCAGCTGAAACCAGGAAAACATGGGAGCGATCCAAAATATTTCAGACCTATACCGCTTTTGTGCCACCGCTACAAACTATTGGAAAGACTGATTCTGAATCGCGTCATCGGCCCCTACCTGCATCCTACCTGCGATTGACTCTTTAATTACATCACAGTAAGCTGCGTTTCGTCCTGGGAAGAGCTGCACTGGACAATTGCTGAATCTAACACAGTTTATAAAAGATGGATTCGCAACTCGCAAGGTCACACACAGGTGTGGCCATTGTGGATCTATCAACCGTCGACTTATTCTAGACGGCGCGTATGCTTCAAAACCATGCAACTTCTGTTCGAATTATCTTAAATCTACCGCAATAGTACAGTTATGTCAGGAGAAATAATCTCTATTCACCGAAACGTGCAATTTACATGCAAAAGTCGATATGAAGTAAATTAAGAAATGCTCTTTTCATCATCTTCTTCTTTCTTCTTAATCTGTTTACCCTCCAGAGTTGGCTCATCCCTCGTACTCAGCGAGGGATCCCACCTCTATCGCCTCAATGGCAGTGTCCTGGAGCTTCAGACTCTGGGTCGGGGGATACGGATACAACTAGGGAGGATGACCAGTAACTCGCCCAGGCGGCCTCACCTGCTATGCTGAACAGAGGCCTTGCGGAGGGATGGAAAGTTTGGAAGGGATAGACAAGGAAGAGGGAAGGAAGCGGCCGTGGCCTTAAGTTAGGTACCATTCCGGCATTTGCCTGGAGGAGAAGTGGAAAACCACGGAAAACCACTTCCAGGATGGCTGAAGTGGGAATCGAACCCACCTCTACTCAGTTGACCTCCCGAGGCTGAGTGGACCCCGTTCCAGCCCTCGTACCACTTTTCAAATTTCGTGTCAGAGCCGGGAATCGAACCCGGACCTCTAATCATCTACCCGATATAATTTTGTCCTTAGAAACGCAGGACAACCGTTGTGGTATAACCATCATTTCGGGCTCAGAGATAGATGTCTAACGGTACATCCAATTGATATTTCGGCTATTTGGCTTGTAATCTGCAAAGAAAATGTTCAATTTGATTATAAAGTCCCTCCGCAACCTGACGACATCAGCGTGATAAATTATCTTTGAAGCATATAGTCCAAGGATTGACATATGCAATGGTACATTTACATTAAAATCACTGCTTCTTGTTGAAGAATAATTTCCACAGACCCGAGAACAAAATTTCGTGACGCTCATTTTCCGAACATGAGTGGGGTTGAGTTATAAGACTTTTCTACTGTACGTCAACAAATCAAACCGAGACCAAGGACCACGACTGTAGAGATTCCTGCCAGATAAATTATGATTGCAATACTACATTACCTTACTTTTCCCAACCGGACTGAGTACCTCAGTTCGCCTTTTGGGTTCAAGTTGGTGAGTTCGGTGCCGGCTCAGTTCAATGGTATTTGAAGGTGCTAAAATAAATCAGTCTTATGTCTATAGATTTATTGGCACGTAAAATAACTCCTGTGGGACAAAATTCCGGTATCTCAACGCCTCAGAAAACCGTAAAAATAGTTAGTGGGACGTAAAATCAAATTATTATTATTATTATTATTATTATTATTATTATTATTATTATTATTATTATTATTATCATAGGAACACAACTGCCCTGACAATTTATTGTAGAAAATGCTCGTTGTGATGACCGATTTGGTTTATGCACATTCGGGCCCGGTGTCCAATAGATCGTCTTGCGCGCTGAAATATTCCAGGTGTAATTGCTCGGCAGGCGTCCGTGATGAGTTGCCGGGGCTGGTCGGGGTTTTCCGGCGTTTGAGTGTAAACGACGTTTTTCAAATGTCTCCACAAGAAGAAGTCTAACGGCGTTAAATCCGGTGATCTGGCGGGCCAAGGAACAGAGCCTACTCGTCCTATCCATTTCCCTGGCAGTTCCTCGTTCAGATGGTTACGAACGGGCAAAGTCGAATGTGGTGAAGCTCCATTATGTTGCAACCAGATCGTCAAACGATCGTGCAAGGGCACATCTCCCAGCAGCAGTGGGAGTTCCTGACGCGGGAAGTGTAAGTAGCGTGGACCCGTCCAATGCCCCTCAAAGAACTAAGGTTCAACAGACGATCCCCCAAGATTCCACACCAAACATTCACTCACCATCGTACTTGATGGGCCGCCTGTCGCACCCTGTGAGGATTGTCCGGACTGCAATAGTGCATGTTGTGGCGATAGACGTTACCATTATTGTGGAGGCGTGATTCGTCCGAGAACATGATATGCGATACGAATGCTGCATCATTGTCCAGCCGACCTAATAGCCACCGACAGAACTCCATTCGAGCATCGAAATCCCGCCCATGGAGCTCTTGGTGTAGCTCAAGATGGTATGGGTGAAATTCATGTCCATGCAGTTTCTCTTAGAATGTTACGTTGCTTCGTGATTTTTTTAATAATAATCGGACGTCGGAAGGAACTTACGATATCCCATTATGGTTTCTTAGTAATTTTAAGAGTGCACATATTCATTAAAACATTGCAGCAGGATTTAAGTGTCAATTCTAAGCAATGAAAAGTCACAGAAGCTGCTGAGATATGTGTAGCGCCGAATAATGGAATTCGGAGCATGACTATTGCGCATGGATACTGTAAAAAGTATTACTCATAGCGTCAGTAGTGCTGCAATAGTACTTTCCGGCTCACTGCCAAAAAAAAATGGTAAAATTAAATCACTTCTCATCTTGAGTATTGCTGACATGGGCTTTTGCTATTTGTCTTTGACTGCTTAGCCTTTGATGGTTCTGTCGGCAACCACTTTCCGGGGTGATGACTTAACAGACAGACTTTACTTAAACTTC
The DNA here is from genome assembly GCF_040414725.1 of Anabrus simplex. NCBI lineage: Eukaryota > Metazoa > Arthropoda > Insecta > Orthoptera > Tettigoniidae > Anabrus > Anabrus simplex. The sequence goes on from NC_090265.1 coordinate 384,939,110, forward strand.
ACAATACGGAGGCCCAAATAGCGGTACTCTATGTTATCGCAGTCACGAATTTGTAGGAATTCGTTTCGTCATACATATTTCAAGATTCCACTTACAGATTTTAAAACGACAAGCTTATATTTATGGAAATAAAATTATCATTTTGTCGGTATACTTGAAACTTTTCAATAAATTTCGTTTTTTCCTAGGATTACGCAACGTAAAGTCGAAAACGGTTTTTTTTGTTTTTTGTTTTGTTTTTTACATCATGAGAAAATGGCTTATCAGAATATATCGAAACTCAGTATGTAAGTTTAGGAATAAATCGAGTTGTGCGCTAGGCTATATATTACTCGATTAGTATATCCCGTAGCCTCGAGACTGCAAGTTGCAAGAGGACCGGATTAAGTAAATAAATAAATAAATAAATAGAAATGCGTAGCAATATTAAGCGGGATCAAAACAGCAAATATCTGATGAGCTGTACAGAAAAAGTGTAAATAATAAAAGTTGTGCCTTGCACAATAGTTTCCGATCTTTTTAATAGCATGCGTTTTTTACCGTGGGAGATTATATTTTTTTTTGCTATTTTGCTTTACGTCGCACCGACGCATATAGATCTTAAGGCGACGGTGGGACGGGAAAGGCCTAGGAATTGGAAGGAAGGGGCCGGCGCCTTAATTAAGGTACAGCCCAGCATTTGCCTGGTCTGAAAATGGGGAAAAAAGGAAAACCCATCTTCAGGGCTGCCGACAGTGGGGTTCGAACCCACTATCTCCCGGATGCGATCTCACAGCTGCGCGCCCCTAACCGCACAGCCAACTCGCGATTGTTTGCGATTATTATATATTTCACAAAATTCCAAATATCTCCAGAAATATGATATCGAAAATGAATGCATAATAAAACATATAGATATAAAATGCAGTTTCCAATCCTTTATATTTAATACATCTTACCTAGCGAGCTAAGATGAAGTTCTTCACGGCTAATACCGTCGACACAGAAATATTATTCAGTCGTCATGGCAATGAGTTAACTTGCGACGGTGGTGGTGGTGGTAGTGGTGATGGTTTTGATTGTTTTATAAAGTGCAAAATCTCGTAGTCATCAGCTCCTATTCATAAAAGTAGTGGCGGTGGTGGCGGTGGCGGCGGTGGTGGCGGTGGTGGCGGTGATTATTGTTTTAAGACGAAGTACAACTGGGCAACCAGTCTTCTTTGCCGGGCGGAGTGGCTCAGACGGTTGAGGTGCTGGCCTTCTGACCCCAACTTGGCAGGTTCGAATCTGGCTTAGTTCGGTGGTATTTGAAGGTGCTCAAATAGTCAGCATCGTCTCAGTAGATTTACTGACACGTAAAAGAATTCTTGTAGAACTAAATTCCGGCACCTCGACATCACCGAAAACCGTAAAAATAGTTAGTGGGACGTGTTATTTAACAATCATTTCTTGATACTAATGACAGGGAAAATGAAAAGAGGTCGGACCCTTTGAAAAATAAAGGTCTCGGCAAAAGAAGAGTGGGAAAATAAAAGACTCCCTAGGCTTCGCAAATCTAATACCGTCGGGGTTGGAAAAGAATTAAAGCCGAATGGGAAAAATGAAAGTGAGGGGCATGGCACGAGTAAGTGGAACCAATGCCAGACTCAGCTAGGGGAACTATGTTTGGCAGCCCACGTTTCCAAGCTGAAAGCCCCCCGGGTAGCCTACTCCTTTTAGTCGCCTCTTGCGACAGGCAGGGGATACTGTGAATATATTCTACGATCCCCACCCACGGGAGGATTTCATCAGGATCCACACACATGGTTACTAATTGGTAAAGCTCGGATTTTTAATCCAGTAACAGGTTAGATTGCAAACTAATTTGGTTAGTAGGAAATGTCGGCCACCCGCTCTTCCATAATGTAGCAAGAGTAACAAATTATAGGGGTTCTGATGGGCCTTACCCCTAACGTTTATGCAAACCTCATAGCACCTTCGTTGTGAAAGTAGACTATACTTGCTACTCGCTTCAGTAAGTTTGCATTCTAACCTATTAATGCATAACAATCCGGGCTCTACTAATTAGCTTATCATACTAAACCTATCGTTTGTAAATTATTCAATAACCCGTCAGTAACAGGTAGTACATCTACTCGGTGATGAAACACAAAACTGTGATTTGTGGGCCATCTCTACCCACACACAGGGGTTCGGTTGGGGAGATACTCACGGCCACTCAGAGCTGGTAGCTAGAAAAATTGCTAAATGAGTATCAGAAGTATAAATATACGTTACAAAGTGGTGGTACACTCATGAATATTCTCTTGATAAATATAGGTTTTTCGATCATTCATTGGTTCAGATTTTGTGTCTTCTCTCACAGACACCCCTGCCATTAAATGTACTGTAACCATCTGAATGACCAGAAATATTAGATGCATTACATGTAGAGGGTGATGATGATGATTGTTGTTGTTTAAAGGGACCTAACAGCTAGGTCATCAGCCATAATGGTACGAGGTGAACAAAATGAAAATTAAAACTTCAAAAAATATCCACTGACTAGAATCTAAAACGGATGGTGAAAATATGATCGTGAAATAAAAACAATCAGTGGATCCAATTCATAATGGCACCGGCCGTGGATTTTATTGAAATCCCCGACCTCATTGGGTCCTTCATCTCAGCTTGACATGGGGCTCATAAGAGCGTTAATTATACTGTTGATTTAATTTTGATATTTAAAATTCCAGTATTTCGGAAGGGTAGGAAATGGTGAAAGTGGAGCGGTTGAAAAGTGGTGGTGGCGGTAGTTTGCGACTTCGGTAAGGAGACTTGTTTGCGCTTGGGAAGGTGCTAGCGATGAGGGATGCGACGTGGGGTGTTGGTTCATGCAGTGTTTCTGAGTGGGGAAGGTTTTGGTTTGGCGGGGAGGGGGGGGTGCTTGGGTTATGTGGTGATGGTGAGTAGTAAGAGGAGATTTCTGAGAAGTTCTATAGTGGGGATGATTTGTGATGTGCGTTGGAGGCGGGTTGAGGTTAGGATCCAGTAGGGAGGGAATATGCAGGATGGTTGGTTGTGGTTGACGGAGGTGTTTGTTGGCTATGTGGTGAGCTCTAATAGTTTTTTGAGGAATGGGCAGCCTGGACAAGATACGGCGTGTTTGCCGTTGCAATTTGCACACTTGGGCTGGTCTCGGGGGACTGGGCAGACGGAGTGGTGGGTCACCACATTGACTGCATCGAGTTTGGTTTGTGCAGTTTGCAGCAGAGTGGTTCATCTGTAGACAGTTGAAGCACATAAAGAGCAATGAGGATTGTGGTCTAGGCTTATTCTGTTTTATGCGGGTTCGAGTCTGGGTTGGTGCTGTTTGTGGGGTCGATGGAGGGGTGTGAGAATTTTCTGGGTGTGAATGATCAACCATGGTGTTTCTCCTATAGTGGTGGTACTAATCACAGGTGACGTAGACTCATGATATTTCTCGTATGGTGGTACTAACCACAGGTAATGTAGACCCATGGTATGTCACACACAATGGCACCACTCACAAACAACGCAGACCCATGGTGTTCCTCATATAGTGGGTTTAACCACGGGCGCCGATATTCCTGTGGTGTTGCTCACTTAGTGGAACTAATAACAGGCCACATATACTCATGGTGTTGTTCACATAGTGGTACTAATAACAGGTAATGTAGACACACGGTGTACCACACATAATGGTACTACTCTCAGGCAACGCATACCCATGGTTTTTCTCACATAGTGGCACTAATCACGGGCAACGCAGACCCATGATTTTTCTCACATAGTGGCACTAATCACGGGCAATGTAGACTCATGGTTTTTCTCACAAGTGGCACTAATCACGGGCAACGCAGACCCATGGTTTTTCTCACATAGTGACACTAATCACGGGCAACACAGACCCATGGTTTTTCTCACATAGTGGCTCTAATCACGGGCAACGTAGACCAATGGTTTTTCTCACATAGTGGCACTAATCACGGGCAACGTAGACCCATGGTTTTTCTCACATAGTGGCACTAATCACGGGCAACGTAGACCCATGGTTTTTCTCACATAGTGGCACTAATCACGGGCAACGCAGACCCATGATTTTTCTCACATAGTGGCACTAATCACGGGCAATGTAGACCCATGGTTTTTCTCACATAGTGGTACTAATCACGGGCAACGCAGACCCATGGTTTTTCTCACATAGTGGCACTAATCACGGGCAACACAGACCCATGGTTTTTCTCACATAGTGGCTCTAATCACGAGCAACGTAGACCCATGGTTTTTCTCACATAGTGGCACTAATCACGGGCAACGCAGACCCATGGTTTTTCTCACATAGTGGCACTAATCACGGGCAACGTAGACACATGGTTTTTCTCACATAGTGGCACTAATCACGGGCAATGTAGACCCATGGTTTTTCTCACATAGTGGCACTAATCACGGGCAACGCAGACCCATGGTTTTTCTCACATAGTGGCACTAATCACGAGCAACGTAGACCCATGGTTTTTCTCACATAGTGGCACTAATCACGGGCAACATAGACCCATGGTGTTTCTCATAAAGTGGTACTACTCATACGTAACGCAGGCCCATTCTGAACGCAGTGGAACCGACCAGTGGAATACAAACGATGACACTTATCACAATCAACGCCCAGACCCGTAGTGTATCTCGCATAATGGTGCTGCTCCTATGTAACGTCGACCTGTGGTGTTCTGCACGTAATGCAACTAATCACAAGTAATCTCATGACTCTAATTTCATATTTTTACGGGGTTGTTCTTCTTGCATGTCTTTTCCGCCAAGGATAGGTAAGGACAGGAATTGGAAGTAAGTCGGCCGCGGTCTATCAAAGGTTCCGTCCCGGCATTCGCCTGGAATTTAGAATGAGAAACCGTGGACTATTCTGAGTTCCTTGTCACATTTGCACGCATTCCCGGTCGCTCGAACGTAGATATCAACGACGTAAATGACTGGTTGAAAAGTGACTGTAATTCAGGCTACGGCACAATCACAGATGAATAAATTATTGCCTCTTGTTCATCGGCAGGTAATGACGTGAGAGATGGTGATTTCAAAAATGAAACCGGCGCTCCATCAGATATACACATGAACCTCGTTTATCCGGGTTAAGTGGGACCGGAACTGATCCGGATGATCGAAATTCCGGATAATCCGGAAAAACGAAAAAGCAAACAGATTACGAACGAACGAAAGGCAATGGGCTGGGATATAGTACCATATCTGAAGTGCTTGTTTGATTATTGTTTGCATGAAGGAACTTTACCAAATGAATGCCTTTTTTCAACTGTACAAAAAATATAAGAACACTTTTCTTTCATTTACGACTCTGTTTTATGCACTAAAATAATGTGTAAAGACAGTGTAAAGACAATGGGGCGCCTCTGTGGTGTAGCGGTTAGTGTGATTAACTGCCACCCCCAGAGGTCCGGGTTCGATTCCCGGCTTTGCCACGAAATTTGAAAAGTTGTACGAGGGCTGGAACGGGATCCACTCAGCCTCGGTAGGTCAACTGAGTAGGGGGGGGGGGGTCGATTCCCTCCTCAGCTATCCTGGAAGTGGTTTTCCGTTGTTTACCACTTCTCCTCCAGGCAAATGCCGGGATGATACCTCACTTAAGGCCACGGCCGCTTCCTTGTCTATTCCTTCCAAACTTCCCATCCCCGCACAAGGCCCCTGTTCAGCATAGCAGGTGAGGGCGCCTGGGCGAGGTACTGGTCATCCTCCCCAGCTGTATCCCCGGACCCAGAATCTGAAGCTCCAGGACACTGCCCTTGAGGCGGTAGAGGTCGGATCCCTCGCTGAGTCCGAGGAAAAAACCGACCCTGGAGGGAAAACAGATCACGAACGAACGAAAGGCAATGGGTTGGGATATAGTACCATATCTGAAGTGCTTGTTTGATTATTCTTTGCATGAAGGAACTTTACCAAATGAATGGAGAGTTGCTATAGTAGCCCCTGTATATAAAGGAAAGGGTGATAGACATAAAGCTGAAAATTACAGGCCAGTCAGTTGGACATGCATTGCATGTAAGCATTGGGAAAGCATTCTTTCCGATTATATAAGACATGTCTGCGAAATTAATAACATGTTTGATAGAAGGCAGTTTGGGTTTAGGAAAGGTTATTCCTCTGAAGCCCAACTTGTAGGATTCTAGCAAGATATAGCAGATATCCTGGATTTAGGAGGTCAATTGGACTGTATCGCGATTGACCTGTCTAGGGCATTTGATAGGGTAGATCATGGGAGACTACTGGCAAAAATGAGTGCAATTGGACTTGACAAAAGAGTGACTGAATGGGTGGCTCTGTTTCTAGAAAATAGAACTCAGACAATTAGAGTAGGTGAAACTTTATCTGTCCCTGTAATAATTAAGAGGGGAATTCCTAAGGCAGTATTATTGGACCTATATGTTTTCTTATATATATCAATGATATGTGTAAGAAGTGGAATCAGAGATAAGGCTTTTTTCAGATGATGTTATTCTGTACAGAGTAATAAATAAGTTACAAGATTGTGAGCAACTGCAAAATGACCTCGATAATGTTGTGAGATGGACAGTAGGCAATGGTAAGATGATAAACGGGGATAAAAGTCAGGTTGTGAGTTTCACAAATAGGAAAAGTCCTCTCAGTTTTAATTACTGCATTGATGGGGTGAAAGTTCCCTTTGGGGATCATTGTAAATAGCTACGTATTAATATAAGGAAAGATCTTCATTGGGGTAATCGCATAAATATTATTGTAAATAAAGGGTACAGATCTCTGCACATGGTTATGAGGGTATTTAGGGGTTGTAGTAAGGATGTAAAGGAGAGAGCATATTTGTCTCTGGTGAGACCCCAACTAGAATATGGTTCCAGTGTATGGGACCCTCACCAGGATTACTTGATTCAAGAACTGGAAAACATCCAAAGAAAAGCAGCTCGATTTGTTCTGGGAGATTTCTGACAAAAGAGTAGCGTTACAAAAATGTTGCAAAATTTGGACTAAGTGGTATGTGCCGAGCTGTCAGTGGAGAGATGGCGTGGGAGGACATAAGTAGACGAATAAGTTTGAGTGGTGTCTTTAAAAGTAGGAAGGATCACAATATGAAGATAAAGTTGGAATTCAATAGGACGAGTTGGGGCAAATATTCGTTTATAGGAAGGGGAGTTAGGGATTGGAATAACTTACCAAGGGAAATGTTCAATAAATTTCCAATTTCTTTGCAATCCTTTAAGAAAAGGTTAGGAAAACAACAGTTAGGGAATCTGCCACCTGGGCGACTGCCCTAAATGCAGAGCAGTATTGATTGATTGATTGATTGATTGATTGATTGATTGATTGATTGATTGATTGATTGATTGATTGATTGATTGATTGATTGATTGATTGATTGATTGATTGATTGATTGATTGATTGATTGATTGATTGATTGATTGATTGATTGATTGATTGATTGATTGATTGATTGATTGATTGATTGATTGATTGATTGATTGATTGATTGATTGATTGATTGAGAAGAAACAATGACTCATGGAGATGGAACAATGCAGCTGGACAAACTGATGGCCTATTTAGAATCCCAGACTGAAACCCCACCGGCAGAACTGATGTTAGTAAAACGTCTTCGTGATCGTGCTGCGCGCAAACGCTATACAAATGTAAAACAGAAAAAGCCCACACATTATTTTAGTGCATGAAACAGAGTCGTACATGAAAGAAGTGTTCTTACATTTTTTGTAAGTTGAAAAACGGTACTACTGTATAACTTATGTTAATATATTATTATATAATATGTACTGTATTTGTTTTTCCGGATTATCCGGAATTTCGATAATCCGGATCAGTTCCGGTCCCACTTAATCAGGATAAACGAGGTTCATGTGTACATCAATCATAATTATTTTCCAGGAAGGCCTAAAGCTCCGCCTCAGAGACCAGCCAAGTTGTACCAAATCCGCATATCGGGTGGCAAAACTGTAGTAGTCGTTCGACGTTAAGAAAGGAGGGAAGTGAGTACGATACGACAATACACGACAGGAATCACTCATTGTGTGTGCCTTCCTTGACCTACTCCCTACACGCATTATAATTACGATGCAGTGCTGTGCCGGACGTGGCGTGGTCCAAGGTTAGGCCGTTACTTTATTTGCATTCGTAGAGTGGGCGGCCGGGCAGGAAGTGACGTACGCACTGTTTCCGGGAAGGAGCCGTTAGTGGGAGCACCTGGATGCTGTAAAAGATCGACCGATTCGTGCATGTGTTTATTTCCACTTATGAGTGAGCATGCGCGAGTCTGCTCTCAAATTACAATCGCTGCCCGCAGGAAGTTCTAAGTCGAGGTCCCTATGTCAGCTAAACTGGCCTATATTGATGCAAATGACTTTGCTGGTAAGACTTAGAGTTTACACTGCACTATGTCTTCTGGTGTGGGCTAGAACAAATTCGATACTTAAATTAAATATAGCTTGGCTTTGGCAATAAGAAAGTGACTGAGGTATGAGCGATGCTAGTAATGTCATGTCTTATGCAGCCAGTTCCTGTCATAAACGGTTTGAAAATCTCGCTCATAGGGTCGGTTGGTGCATGCATTTCAGTGGGCTTGGCAGACTGATATGTAACAGCAACTTCTGGCTCAGTGAGGAAAACAACGGGAAACTATTTCACTCCTCATTTTCCATTTCGGCGTTAAGAAAAGAGAAAAGTGAAAACGATGCAGCAATATCCGATAGGAATCTATGACAGCTGATGGCGGAGTTTTTGAGGATCCAACCAGCCTTCGGGATGAATACTCAACACGCATAGTGATGCAAAGGACAAAGGGCGTAAAGACCCTAGAGAAGTAGAAGGTAAAGTTTTCGTCAATATGTAACTTCAGAACTAAGCGAAATAGAATGTACTATGTCAGATAGCCGTTCTTCTTCCTCTTACTTCAGGCCTTTTCCCAATTAACTGGAGTCGGCATTTCATGTGAATTCATCTCAGTTGTACGGCAACCCTACGTAGAGGAATGTGTCTACTATTGTGTATTTCTGTGGTAGTTGGGAGTGTGACGTGCTGTGTGTGTGTAAATGAAGATGTGTAATAATACGAACACAAACACCTAGCTCCCGAGCTAGAGGAATGAATCAGGCAAGGCTAAAATCCCCGGGCCCGGACGCGAATCGAACCCAGGGCCCTCTGAATCGAAGACCACTAAGCTGATCATTCAGTCAAGGAGAAGAAACTCCAATTTCAGCTTATCAGGTACAGCGTTTCTAGGGTTGTTGGAGCCACCTGGCTCATATTTTATTTTATTTATTTATTTATTTATTTATTTATTTATTTATTTATTTATTTATTTATTTATTTATTTATTTATTTATTTATTTATTTATTTATTTATTTATTCGTTGGGGAGTGACGGGGGTTTGGCTGAAGGATAAAGGCCAGATGCCTTTCGCGTCACCATGTAATTTTTCAAGTGAAAATTTCGAGCCATGATCGATCGGAAATCGAAGCTCAGCCGCCCAGGTGGAACGCCAACAGCTAAGCCATTATGCTAACCACGCCCCCTACGTCCGGCCGCCTTTGTCCCAAGGAATTAACTTGGTACTCATTTCTGATGGAGACTGTGTGAAACGTAGGGCCATGTGTCTCTCTAGAACAGAACTTGTTTCTAAATGTTCCCACTTCCTGATGAGGAATCCAACCCAAAACCTTTCTTTTTTTTTTTTTTTGTTAGTGGCTTTACGTCGCACCGACACAGATAGGTCTTATGGCGACGATGGGAAGAAAGGGCTAGGAGTGAGAAAGAAGCGACCGTGGCCTCAATAAAGGTACAGCCCCAGCATTTGCCTGGTGTGAAGATGGGAAACCACGGAGAACCATCTTCAGGGCTCCCGACAGTGGGGCTCGAACCCACTATTTCCCGATTACTGGATACTGGCCGCACTTAAGCGACTGCAGCTATCGAGCTCGGTCCCAAAACCTTCAGGGATGAACCGAGCACGCTTGAACATCCTCAGCTAGGCAGCTTCCGCCGTATCAGTAATCTATTCAAGTGCTCTTGTCGAACGCAATGTGTTCACTTCAAATATTATTTCCCTGGTTGTTCTTACAGTGAATATTTCCGTTAAATAGAGGAAGTGAAGTTTTCAGTACGATTTCACTGCTTATGCTGTCCGGCTCCATGGCTAAATGTTTAGCGTGCTGGCCTTTGGTCCAGAGGGTCCTGGTTCGATTCCCGGCCGGGTCGGAGATGTTAACCTTGAATGGTTAATTCCCTGGTGGCGTGCCAGATGCGACCGTGCCGCATGCGACCCGTGCCACTAGCGACCGCATAATCTGTAACCGTGCCGGATGCGACCGGCGTTGACAAGCAAATTGTCATTTGATAAGTTGTGTCATCACCCAAGATAAGGTAAGCTAAACGAAGTGCAATGCCATTTCAATACCGAGCTCGATAGCTGCAGTCACTTAAGTGCGGCCGGTATCCAGTATTCGGGAGATAGTAGGTTCGAACCCCACTGCCGGCAGCCCTGAAGATGGTTTTCCGTGGTTTCCCATTTTCACACCAGGCAAATGCTGGGGCTGTACCTTAATTAAGGCCACGGCCGCTTCCCTCCCACTTCTAGCCCTTCCCTGTCTCATCATCGCCATAAGACCCATCTGTGTCGGTGCGACGTAAAGCAACTAGCAAAAAAAATAGCACCATTTCAATAAGTCATATAAGCAGCTACTGCTCCTACTTTACATAACACTTCTGGGGGAAACTCGTTTTACAACACGAAACATGGTGATGCGTTTACGTCTTTTCCCCACCGGGCGAGTTGGCCATGCGGTCAGAGGCGCGCGGCCCTGAGCTTGCATCCGGGAGATAGTGGGTTCGAATCCCACTGTCGGCAGCCCTGAAGATGGTTTCCCATTTTCACACCAGGCAAATGCTGGGGCTGTACTTTAATTAAGACCAGGGCCGCTTCCTTCTCATTCCTAGCCATTTCCTATCCCATCGTCGCCTTAAGACCTGTCTGTGTCGGTGCGACGTAATACCACTAGCAAAAAAAAAAATCCTAATTCTCTGAAATTATTTACGACTTAGGGCTACTTACTTATCGTGTCCTATTAGTACCATGAGTGTCCGAGGACATGTTCGGCTTGCCTGGTGCAGGTCTGTCTACCTGACACCCTTGGGCGGCCTGCGCGTCTGGATGTGGGATTATGATAATGAAGTAGGGAGAGATGAAACCCGGTTTCGGCACGTAGCCTACTCCTCTCGAATAATACCAATGGTTCTGCTCAATGCTTTACGTCGCCATCCGACGGCCGAATCACCATCAACAGCATCATATCCCCTCACTCCATTTGAACACTGCGAAAAGGTTTGGATTTGAATCCAGGCTTTCGGCGTGCAATCTAGTGATTAGAAACTGTCTACCAACCAACTTTCCTACCCTGCCGGCCAACATTCTGATGGTGATTTTTTTTTCATCCAGGCTAAGTGGCTCCGACGGTTGAGATGCTAGTCTTCCGACTCCAACTTGGCAGGTTCAATCCTGGCTCAGTCCGGTGGTATTTGAACGTGCTCAAATACGTCAGCTTTGTGTCGGTGGATTTACTGGAACGTAAAATAAGTCCTGCGGGACTAAATTCCGGCACCTCGGCGTCTCCTTAAACCATAAAAGTAGTTACTGGGATGTAAAGCCAGCAACATTATTTTTTTTTTTCGACCAACGGCACTCGAACCTGCTAACAACGGTGTCAGACCTTTATTTTAGAAAAGACCAAGTTAGCTACTTATAAGCAATCTGCCACTTGGTGACAGCCCTTAATGCAGATCAATTGTAAGCGATTGATGGGTCGCATGCGGCACGATGCATATCCGCTCGGTCGCTATTGGCACGATAATGGCCGGGTCGCATCCGGCACGGTCGCATCTGGCACGTAACCAATTCCCTTGGCTCGGGGACTGGGTGTTTGTGTTGCCCCAACATCCCTGCAACTCACACACCACACATAACATTATCCTCCACCACAATAACATGCAGTTACCTACACATAGCAGACGCCGCCCACCCTCATCGTAGCCTCTGCCTTACAAGGGCTGCACTCAGCTAGAAATAGCCACACGAATTTTCTTTTTTTTTACGTCGCACCGACACAGATAGGTCTTATGGCGACGATCACGAAATTATTATTACTGCCTATCCTTATACTCCGATGACTACAAATTTGCTGAGGGCACAATTTAAATCACTCTCCATAGATCACACACTTATTTCCTGAAAATGTGATGCAGAACGAATTAATATGTTACTTCATTTTCTTTTGCTAACGGCTTAATGTCGCAATAACACATACAGGTTTTCGAAGACTAGGCCCCTATGTGATGAGAAAAGGTTAGGTAAGTAGGTACCATGACCTTAGTTATTATACAGTCCCGAATTTTGCCCTGAGAAAATGAAGAACCTCGCAAATTTATCTTTAGGTGGGTACGAATCCAATAATACCAGGCTGCGTCAGATGTAAGAGTGCTCTAGCTTTCTGCGCCTATAAGTTGGCAGCTATGATCACAGCTCAGTCCAGTGGTATTTGAAGGTGCTTAAATACATCAGCCTCATGTCTCAAGATTTACTAGCACGAATGTGAGAAAAAAATCTGGGACTTCAGTGTTTCCAAATCTGTCTTATTTTGTTTTATTTGTTAAGGTTGGTTTTGTAGCTTATAAATGTTCCGCCCATACACCTCACTCCCTTTCGTATCTTTCCCACTCACGTGTTATCTGTGTCCCCTTCGGGGCTCGCTCTCAGCCCTGACAGCCCGGGGCTACCCTGGACCAAGCACGGGGTTTGCCCACTTAGAATGGCCTCTCCTAAGGGACTAAATAATTCTTCCAGGATTAAATATATATTATAACTCTAACACCCCCACCGCTAGTCATATCTTTATGGGGATTATTAAGCCTGTAGCTCAGAAATGTCCAGTGTGCCGGAATAATGGATGGGGCAGTTAGAAAAAGACTTTACGAAGATAATTTCTCAGAACTGCAACTTCTAGAGCGGCAGGCGCATGCAACAGCCGACATATCCCTGAACTAAAAATGTTCGCCCTAAACGGCTGTCACGATTAGTCTACCAAATATAGAAGTCATATATACCGAGAGATCAAACCCGTATTAACCATTTACCAACCACAATGTAAGTTCCTTGACTGCAAGCTGTATAATAAAGGGTTCCAGCGTGCAGGAACCTGCCTGTGTGTTCCTCGACTACAAATATTCACTCTACTTGGCTGTCACCATTAGTCGATAAAAAGTAATGAGCATATGTAAAGAGAGGCCAACCCCTGCATTTACTGACTGCAAGCGAAGAGGTCTCCGACTGTTGAATCTAAGTCAGGGCCTCTCAAACGCCCAAAATCTCACGCGTGCAAATCGAGGCGCAATAGATCCGTGCACTGTGCATCGGTTCCACTGGGCTTGGCTCGGACTAACGCTTCGTCTCTGGCCTACTCGGCTAAGCTCGGCTCAACTCGGCTCGAATTTGGAGCACCACGTAGCAAGTGAGGAAGAGGGAGACAGAGGGAGCGAGCGAGACAGGCGTGCGGAAAGAGAGGGACAGCGCTATTGCTCCAAATGGAGGAGTGGGGGTCTGCACTCTGGGCAACCAGAACCGAGCGAAGCCGTCTTTTGTACCGTGTATTACCAAGCTCGATAGCTGCAGTCGCTTAAGTGCGGCCAGTATCCAGTATTCGGGAGATAGTAGGTTCGAACCCCACTGTCGGCAGCCCTGCAGATGGTTTTCCGTGGTTTCCCATTTTCACACCTGGCAAATGCTGGGGTTGTACCTTAATTAAGGCCACGGCCGCTTCCTTCCCACTCCCAGCCCTTTCCTGTCCCATTGTCGCCATAAGACCTATCTGTGTCGGTGCGACGTAAAGCAACTAGCAAAAAAAAAAATATACCGTGTACAGTGCATGCACCAGGAGCATGCACCCTGAGAGGCCCTGATCTAAGTGTTAAAAGGGTCCCAATGCGCGTGCTGCTACCGATGTATTCCTCACATTCCCCCTACATGGTTGTCAGCCCGCTCCCCCTTTCCCCATAGCGCTACAACTTCAAGACTGCAGATTAAGAGGTGACACATAGTAAGTGCGACGAATCCTCTCGGTTGTTATTCTTAGCGTTCTACACCGGCGTCGCCATCTTACCGCGAGATAGCTCCTCAACTGTAATCACATAAGCAGAGTGGACCTCGAACCAGATAAAAATCCATGACCTGGCCGGGTGAGAGGCAAGCGCGCTTCACCAGGCCACATTACTTTATTCAGCTGATATTTCTGGGGTCGCTGGAGCCACCCAGGTTCATTTCGATTTTGGCTTGCGTTTAAGGCCGGGTCCATGAGATCGACCGGGATTCCAACCTCAACCTTTCGCTGGTAAACCAGCAGTTAAGTCACTGAGCTGATCATGCTCCCGGGACTGTCACCATTAGTCGATTAAAATTAGTAATCTGATGCAACGAGAGGCCAAACTCTACATTTACTGGCCACAAGCGAAGATGAAAGTCTCGGACTGTAGGCTGTCCTAAAGGGGCCCCAGTGCGCATGCTACTGCTGGCGTATTGCTCATATTCTCCCTACTTGAGTGGCACCGTTGTCGACCGAAAGTAGAGACTATGGGTCTTACTAATAAAAAGTCCTTATACCGTTGTTTAACTCTTGTTTAGTTATACAGTGAATAAACCCTGTATAAGCGTTTTACATTTTTCTTACTAATAAACGAGGTATACGCATTGTATTACTACACAGCACGTATACACTCGTTCCAAGGAGTAGGAATCTCTTCCTGTAGTTCGCTGACGTATTTCGCACGTTCACCGCCTTTATGATCGCTTCTGCTGGTTATCTACGAGCAAAACTTTCCGGAAAGTCGCACAGTAGCACGGCATATCGAAAAGGCAGTGGCAACACTAAGTGAGACAGCTGGAAATTCGCTTATATTGATATCAACATTTCTTCAGCTTGCTTGTGTAATGATCGCCAAAAAAAGAAATGGAATGGCTTAAGAAAAGATCAATAGCTCTTAACTGGGATAGTACGGAAAACGTAAGCAATTGTAATTCAATCGGCGGGTTGAAAAGGGTACACATTCCAAAATCCTTACTTTTCAGGAGAAAGGAAAACCTGTTTTGTAGCTAAACGAAAGGTTAGATCAAAAAAGTTTCTATTAGGCATTTATACATCACATTTCTACGTATTCAACTACAAAGTATGGAAATCATATTACGTACGGTTTTCAAGTTATACCATTTTTTATGTCAAGGAATATGTCCCTTTTTATACTCAAATTTGAGAAAGATCTAAGATCTTTGTAGAGGCAGATAATGCATAATAAACTCGCAATTTAAAGTCTATTAAGCAGTAACACCTTACTACACAAACATACGCCCAACCATAATTTCTTTTATAGTTACCGTATTCATTGTCATTCCGTGAGACAGCTAGAAATTGACTTATATTGATATCAACATTTCTTCAGCTTGCTTGTGTAATGGACGCTAAAAAAGAAATGGAAAAGCTTAAGAAAATATCAAAAGCTCCTAACTGGGGTAGTTCGGAAAACGTAAGCAATTGTAATTGAACCGGCGAGTTGAAAAGGGTACACATTCCAAAATCCTTACTTTTCAGGAGAAAGAAAAACCTGTTTTGTAGCTAAACGAAAGGTTAGATCAAAAAAGTTTCTATTAGGCATTTATACATCACATTTCTACGTATTCAACTACAAAGTATGGAAATCATATTACGTACGGTTTTCAAGTTATACCATTTTTTATGTCAAGGAATATGTCCCTTTTTATACTCAAATTTGAGAAAGATCTAAGATCTACGTAGAGGCAGATAATGTATAATAAACTCGCAATTTAAAGTCTATTAAGCAGTAACACCTTACTACACAAACATACGCCCAACCATAATTTCTTTTATAGTTACCGTATTCATTGTCATTCCGTGAGACAGCTAGAAATTGACTTATATTGATATCAACATTTCTTCAGCTTGCTTGTGTAATGGACGCTAAAAAAGAAATGGAAAAGCTTAAGAAAATATCAAAAGCTCCTAACTGGGGTAGTTCGGAAAACGTAAGCAATTGTAATTGAACCGGCGAGTTGAAAAGGGTACACATTCCAAAATCCTTACTTTTCAGGAGAAAGAAAAACCTGTTTTGTAGCTAAACGAAAGGTTAGATCAAAAAAGTTTCTATTAAGCATTTATACATCACATTTCTACGTATTCAACTACAAAGTATGGAAATCATCTTACGTATGGTTTTCAAGTTATGCCACTTTTTATCTCGAGGAATATGTCCCCTTGTATACGGTAGGTACTCAATTAAGAAAGATCTTTGTAGGGGCAGATAGTGTATAAAAAACTCGCAATATCAAAGGTCTATTAAGCTGTAACATATTTTTACACTAAAATACGCCCAACCATCATTTCTTTTATAGTTATTCATTGTCATTCCGTCTCTTTAAAGTGTTTTACTTTACGAAGATGTCTAGCTTCCATAACCTCTGAATCGTGTACGGTACCTACCGTATGTCTTCTATGTTTAAAATATCGTGAAGATCATCAACGTTATCGTCATTCTTTCAACGTGTGTTCAATGTTAAATGGATAAGTCGAATTTTTTACAACGATTATATTACTGTCGACAATAAATATCACGAAAATAAACTGCTCGCTCGTTTCCTTTTTTTCCGCTACACGCTGCTATACAACGCTTATACTAGGGTCCTGGACTGTATAAGCAATTCAGTGAATAACTATAACAGATGTATACACAGGAGGCTTATACACGGTTTATTAGTAACGAATTTCGCGTAAACGGTGTATAAACCTTGTATAAAAGTTATACACCGTTTATTAGTAAGACGGTAAATACTTAGGGCCGGTATTATAATAGAGGTTTAAACTGCTGGTTCGGTTTAAACTTCGGTTTATCTGTTAATCGTATATTATAAAAATCTTAAGTTTAGCTAGAGATTAATTTTACTGCCACTCATCTATCGTTTAAACTGAAGAATACATAACCTTACAACATGGCAGAACGAATAGATCTCGAAGATATTTTTGAGGTGTTTGAAGAAATATTAAGCGATGACGAAGAAGTGGTTCAAATTATTGAACGACCACGGGCATTACTAGTTTTCCGAGCAAGGGGACGTCACTTTCATACATGGAATGAAAAATAGTTTTTAAATAGGTTTAGGCTTACAAAATAGACTGTCGTAAACCTATTTCAGCAAATTGGTACTAAAATAAAACATGCAACGAAAAAGTCAAATGTAAAAATGACTTTTTGAACTGTTTAAATGTCAAAAGAGTAAATTTTAGAAAATAAAGTAACTTCCTTCTGTTTCAGAAATCATGCTGTAGAACCCCTCAGTCAGCTACTAATAGCATTGCGGTTTTGTGCCTCCCGTAGTATGAATATTAAACTGGGAGATTTCGGAGAAATTCATAAGGCCACTGTTTCACGGACTACCTATATAAATATTTTTGTACTAATTCCACAAGCAATTCTATTTCTTTACAAGTAAAATTAGGACAACGTTTATCGCTTTTATCCGCCATTTTACCTACAAGAAGTAAACAAAGTATTATCGATAGTCATCTTTTCTTGCAAATCACTGCAAAACATTATTGGCAGTCATCTTTTCTTGCAAGTTACTCTTACCAAGATCGTAGCCTATATTTCTTTCTTCACCTCAGTTTAACTTAGGCCGGCCATTATAAGACTCAGCATAGGATTAAAGTGGGGTTACAGTCTAACTCAATCTTCAGTTTAAACCCTCATTATAATACCGTTAGAGCTCAAACCCTGTATTTACTGGCCACAAGTGAATGCAACGTCTTTCACTGCAAGCTGTAAGAAAGGGCTTTATCACGCATCGTCCTGCCAGTGTATTCCTCAGCTACAAACATTCGCCCCCGACTTGGCTGTCACTATTAGTCAATCAACAGTGGTGAAAATAATACCAAAAATAGTTCTTGATTAATTAAAATGATTACAGTCGAGCATAAACTAAAATATCTAGATTTTTTTCTAGTTGCTTTACGTCGCACCGACACAGATAGGTATTATGGCGACGACGGGGCACGAAAGGGCTAGGAGTGGGAAGGAAGCGGCCATGGCCTTAATTAAGGTACAGTCCCAGCATTTGCCTGGTGTGAAAATGGGAAACTACGGAAAACCATTTTCAGGGCTGCCGACAGTGGGTTCGAACCTACTATCTCCCGAATACTGGATACTGGCCGCACTTAAGCGACTGCAACTATCGAGCTCCGTAAAATATCTAGATTTAAGAATATAGTTTCAGCTCAATTTATTTGATCTATATTGGCTCCTATCATCCTAAGATTTGCGGTCATAATTTACAGAGTTAACAAAAGACAACCTTCACAGGTATACAGTCCCTGAGAGATACTTATTGTTTTGATGTTTAATTTGCTAGCAAAGATGAAAATACCCTTCATATGAATGCAGGTATATCGTTAAGTTCTATTCTTCTATTCACGTTTGAACTAAACAAATGGTTCTAAATTCTATTGTCGGAATTAACGAGATAAAGTGAATGACGTGTATATGATAGTAGGAAGGGAGAGGGTGAAAGCCTACTCCTGTCGAATAGCACCAAGGGGTCTGCTCAAGGCCTAACGTCTCCATCCGACGGACGAATCATCATCAGCAGCGTCATATGCCCTCACTCCATATGAGCACTGCGGAGAGGTTTGAAATTTAATCCAGGATTTTCGCACGCAATCTAGTAATTCGAAATTCTACACCACCATTTCGCCTATCCTGCTGGCCAACATTCTGATGGTGAAAATTTTTCGACCAACGGGACTCGAACCGGCTAACAACGGTGTCAGGCCGTTTAGACTTCAACGCCTTAACGATCGTGGTCAACAGGCGGGCTAATAATAATAATAATAATAATAATAATAATAATAATAATAATAATAATAATAATAATTGGTTCGTGGTGTGGGTTACTACCCTCGTATTAGTTCGTGAACCATGGACGACAGCTGAGTGGCCTAGTAAGTGGTAGTGAGAGTCGGAATGGGAGTGGACATCTCGGACATATTCTGAGTCATGTCCCTCCTTGTGCTCAGGCGGCTAGGACTATACAATCCACCAGTGGTCGCTAACCCGTTCGAGGAGAGATCCTCACTTGGACTATGTGTAAGGCTAGCATCCTGCTTCACAGAATTTTTACCGAGCACGCTCAGAACGTTTTAAACAAGCCTCGGACTTATGGGAAAAACGGAGTCCCACTCCCATTTGACAGGCGATGGACTCCTTGGAAACAACTTGGCGAACGAAATGGAATTCGATGCGGAGCTATCAATATTAATGGGACTTATGGAAGAAAGAAAGTAGAACTGGCTGAGTCAGCAAAGAGGATGCAGGGTGTTAGGAGTAAGTGATATTCGGGTAAGGGGAGATAACGAGGAAGAGATCGGAGATTATAAAGTGTACTTGACGCGTGTTGTAAAGGGAAGAGCAGAGTGTAGGGTAGGGCTGTTCATCAGGAATTCTATTGCACGTAACATCGTTTCTGTTACGCACGTATATGGGTAAGTTTGGCAGTTGGAGGAATTAGGATGAGAA
This sequence comes from Anabrus simplex, assembly GCF_040414725.1. Taxonomy (NCBI): domain Eukaryota; kingdom Metazoa; phylum Arthropoda; class Insecta; order Orthoptera; family Tettigoniidae; genus Anabrus; species Anabrus simplex. Next base: position 384,958,768 of record NC_090265.1, read on the forward strand.
TTGTCTCAGTGTATTCACCATGTGAGGGTGCAGATGAGGACGAAATTGACAAGTTCTATGAAGCTTTGAGTGACATAGTAGTCAGGGTGAACAGCAAGTTTAGGATAGTGCTAATGGGCGATTTCAATGCGAGAGTTGGAAATAGAACTGAAGGATACGAAAGGGTTATGGTAAATGTGGGGAAGATACGGAACCTAATAGGAATGGCAAGCGTTTTGCTGGAGTTGTGTGCTAGTACGGGTTTAGCACTTACGAATACATTCTTTAAGTATAAGGCTAATCACTGCAACACGTGGGAGGGTAGGTATACCAGATCCATAACAAACTATATATTAACCGACTTCCAATTCAGGAAATCTGTTAGGAATGTACGGGATTTTCTGGGATTTTCTGATGATACAGACCAATATCTGATCTGTAGTGAACTATGTATCTCTAGGCCTAGATTAGAGAAAGTGAAATCTGTCTGCAAACGAGTAAAGGTATAAAATCTACTGGACGAGGATGTTAGACAGATACATGGATATGATTAGTGAGAAGTTCTGAACACTAAGCAGGTTCAGAATATAAAAAGAGAATGGGTGGCATACAGCGATGCTGTAGTAGAAACAGCAAAGGAATGCTAGGAACAAATGGGGAGAAAACAAACATCTTAGTAGAATGATGAAGTGAGAGCAACTTGCAAACGTAAAAGGAAGGCTTATCAGAAATGGCTGCAAACAAGGCCCGATGCAGATGAAAGAAACAGCGCGAAACAAATAGTTGCTGAAACCAAAAAGAAGTCGTGGGAAGGGATGAAATGGCTTCATAGAGTAGTAAGATTAGCATGCAGTGTTGGTAAGGTACCTTCCGATTCGACAAAAGCAGTAATTGCACCTATCTATAAGCAAGGGAACAGGAAGGATTGCAACAACTTTCGAGGTATCTCACTGATTAGTTTACCAAGCAAATTATTCACTGGCATCTTGGAAGGGAGGTGCAATCACTGGTTCAGAGGAAGTTGGATGAAAACGAGTGTGGTGTCAGACCACAGAGGGGCTGTCAGGATCAGATTTTCAGTATGCGTCAGGTAATTGAAAAATGCTACGAAATGAATAGACAGTTTCGTAGATGTAGAGAAAGCACGCGTCAGGGTACCGAGGGAGAAGATGTTCACCATACTGGGGGACTATGGAATTAAGTGTAGACTGTTAAAAGCAGTCATAGGCATTTATGCTGACAATTATGCTGCAGTGAGAATTGATGGTAGAATGAGTTCTTGGTTCAGGGTACTTACAGGAGTTAGATAAAGCTGTAATCTTTCACCTTTGTTGTTCGTAGTTTACATTTATCATCTGCTGAAAGGTATAAAGTGGGAGGGAGATATTCGGTTAGGTGGAAATGTAGTAAGCAGTCTGACCTATTGAACCCCTGAACTTACCATTCCATCGTTGGTCGGCCACGGCTGCTACAGTAGAACAATATAGAACTCTTAAATCATGGGTCGTTGCGGGAATAAATTCGGTCACGATCTTAACCAAACGATGGGGTTCAGAAGAGAGCCTAACTACTTGAAATGAGGAGAAAATATGTGCTTACTAACTTTTATTAAATCGAAATAGCACGACAACATTATTATTTTAATATAAAACCTTGAAAATAAAAAAAATTATAAATTATTTATTATTGAATGTTTCAAACGCAGTCACATTGCATAGCATTGATTTATTTCTCACAATCTCGAAGAGTTGCTTCGGAGAAATTAGTACATTAGTGGACAGCGAAACTGAAAAACTGAAAAAGGAAAGACCTGAAAACCGGGCACCTATTACTCCAAACGAAAACTGAGAATTAATCCACACGATCCGTGGAAAATCTGACTTTCAACAAGTAGAACGCCTGATTTCCTCTCAATTAAGGTTATCCACGAGTCGAATACCCTTTACGGATACGGAACACCCGCCGAATGGACCCTTAATCGAACCAAATTGACTATCAGTTGCTTTGGATAGGTTGCGAAATATTATGGGAAAGCACGGTGTTCACTACGAGTTAACAGCATCATTCACAATTGAAATAAAATTCCACTATGTATTTGTCATTCATGACACCCTTAAGTGATAAGGTAATCCCGATGCTAAATGTGCATCACTCAAACAGATGTTCGGAAGGAACCAACAACAACATGATCCGCGAGGATCTTACGTTACGTCGTTCTAAAGGAACAAAGCTGCGAAATGCAGGAAACACTTATTCATCACGCATTTAGGAGAAATGCCAAACACTGAAGTTAATTAAAAAGTGGTAAATCACTTGAAAAGTATTATTATCAAACCGATTTTCAGGTTAGAAATGGTTTTGTTACGCTTAATAAAATTACCAGTCCACATTGAAAAATACTACAACTTTAAGGAATTCTTTCCTTTGAAAAACAATGACTACCATTACAGATGCATCTACTTATTGTCTGTCCCAACACACTACCTATAAAGTGATTACTTAATCGAATTCAACTACGAATAAAATGAAAGTACAACAAAGATTGAAAATAAAATAATATTACTGGCTGACGAATCGAAACCGCATTCGCAACTCAAGTCTCGCACTAATACACTGAGTGTACCATCGTCGCCATAAGACCAATCTGTGTCGGTGCGACGTAAAGCAACTAGCAAAAAAATACACTGAGTGTCAATATGCACACTATCAAAACGAAACGGACGCCAGAACGACAAACAATTAAGTCCGTAAAATAAAATAACATATCGAAGTCATTAAAACTCAACACGCATGGAGAATTACAGTAAATACTTAATTTCCATCAGGTCGATATCCAATATTTGGGCAACCCTCATTCGCCGATAGCGGCCCCGTTATCTTAGGGAACACCTTCCAGCTGTTGGAGCTACGCACTAGTTGGCCTCATTATTATCGATCTAACCCTCTTCATATTTCATATTTTACTGTAGATGCTACATTCGCCCAGGTCACTTCGCAAAAACAAAAGAAACATCTAATCTGAGACTTGAGTATGTACAGCTGACATCCCAGACCTATCGTCGGGCTCACTTAAAATCTGTACATCCTAACACTAATCTCTATGTACACGATACCTTCCAAATTCTATTGTCGGGCGTGAACTAGGACGTCTCACCATCAGTAACTCCAAGGATAACATGTGACGTCCTAAATCTATGGTCGGGCGTAAAAATGGGTCGTACTACGCATCCCCTAGCATAACAGGCGAACTAACAATTTCAAACCAACTCTGACATTTCAATACACATGGAACCACGTCTCTTACTATTAAACGAATGCAAGTCGAAAATGCAGTAAGTCTCCATCTCGTTACAATACGTGAACTCGAAAATAAATATACGTGACGAACAATTCTCCAACTCAAACACAATCTCAGCCTGTGCAATGAAGTTTTTAGGTAAGCAATGATAATTCCCAACACACGTCTACCATATTGCGGATGTATTCAAAATAATAATCATCACTACCGCATTAAAAACTCTCAAATCGCCTACCGTCAATTCCAAATATTTATATCAATGACATATCCAGTGAAACGAAATTCAATACAACACCAACCATGTATTCTAAATGCTCTTTTATCCTTGAGGTCACATTATCTTAATACTCATACGGGCTTTACGTAACTAGTCACTTGACTTTTACTACCAAGATTTTTAACCTTTTACTAGAGTCGTTTTCACTTGGGATCTTACTAGAAATCTACGATGCCTCACACAGTAGTCGTCTCAAATTTCGGATTGGTAGCGGAATACTCTACAGCCTGTCACAATACAGCCTGTCTCACAAATACTTCCTCGGCAAATATAGCCTATCTCAAACTCATTCTCCTCGCCTTATCCCAGCGGTATCACTTAAAATCGAGGCTTCCTTTCCCCTTCAATATTCCTATCCCTCTCACCTCCACATATATAAATTCTTCGCTCTCCATCCATTTTCTTATATTTCCAAGACCCTTTTCATTTTTCATTCCTCTAGTGAAAACAACAACCATTATAAAATACACCTCTTCATTTTACTGTTACTACTACTTTCGGACCTCGAGAATACAAGAACACACCGCGATTTTCCGTATCATCGATATACACGATGTCACAAAATTTTACTTCCCATGAATAAAGATCACTCTATCGAATTTTATTGGAATTATCTAAATGCCTGCGATCCTTGTAAAACACACTGGTTAAACTGCACTTTTAACATAGGAAAATTTTATCCCGCGGTAGACATTATTATTATTATTATTATTATTATTATTATTATTATTATTATTATTATTATTATTATTATTATTATTATTATTATTATTGACCAACATTTCTGAATTCAACTGACATTTTAAATTAAAACATTCGCCACGACTATTTTGCCATTGTAGCTTTCCTAATTTTCCTCACTTTGGACAATATCTCATAGAACATTAACACCAGATTTAAAAGTCGCATTTTACAGTTTCTTGACGTGAAATTTACAAACTAAAATTTTCACACGCTGACCAAAATTATAACACTTTTCGCCTGATAATTACAAATATCAACCCGACAATCATCTTGAAAGATTTGTTGGGACAGAACAATAAAATCTAACTACAACATAATACAAATATAGACAGATCTGCAAATGGCGTCATTCCCAGTATTCTGGCTACATCATCGCCAGATGACCTCGTGCCTTTAGCCGTACATTGGTACAAATAACATCATCTCCTCCAACATATCAATCTTACAAACACTGCCTTTTTCACACGATATTAAATTACAACACAAATCACGCACTTTCCTCGTTATAATTTGTACCACGAACCTCCCTTGTTCTGCAGTCAACTGCGACTGTCTGCTTTCTTCCCAGAGTTGTCTCTCTCTGTCACCCACATATATAACAGGTGTTCAACAGATAACGAAATCAGAACTACTCTGACTAGCTTCCCAACTCTCTTACCACTTTCAAACGCACATGAGGTGATACAATAAAATTTGGCTGTGTACTTTTTTAACAGACATCTATACTTTCACAGTTTGTCGGCAAAAGTTCAGAAATTTTCTGTCACCTTCCCTTTCTAACCGAATATGTGGACCTCAGCCACGAACATGTACTAAGTTGTTTGTAGATCAATCTGGTACAATTTTCTGCTGACGACGGGCGTAAGCTACCGCCGCTTCAAAAACCAGATCGACACTGAAAAATATGCAGTGGGGGGGGGGTTCCTTTTATAGTCTGCCGGGCTGAGTGGCTAGACGGTTAAGGCGTTGGCCTTCTAACCCTAACTTGGCAGGTTCGATCCTGGCTCAGTCCGGTGGTATTTGAAGGTGCTCAAATACGACAGCCCCGTGTCGGTAGATTTACTGGCACGTTAAAGAACTCCTGCGGGACTAAATTCCGGCACCTCGGCGTCTGCGAAGACCTTAAAAAGTAGTTAGTGGGACGTAAAACAAATAACATTATTAACTTTTATAGTCTTATGAGGGACGCTACACACACTACTAAGCTTGATTGCGTAATCTGCTAATTTCGCGTCCAATAGACCGATTTTTATGAGACTTGTCCCAGAATTCCGGACAGACTTGTAATTATTTTAGATGTTAATCTCATAATTTTACCACACTTGCAACAGGTGAAATAAATTATTTCTGCCCGGGCGTTTCGCGGGTTTTCTTCATCCATTGACCTTGGCACGTGGAGCTAGTCCTTGGATCTGACGCTGACTTGTACTTAGGCTTAACTGTATTTATGTTTTACCCTGGGGGCTCTGTCTTCACGTAGGGTTTAAGAATAATTTAGATTATTGATTTCTTTATTTACTGTATTGCCAAAATCCCTCGTTACGCAGAATTCCGTGGATTTGAAGAATTATCGGGCACTCGAAGTCCACCGAGGTGTCACGGTATTTCACGAGCTTGCCGCGGGTGAGATCGTTCCCACGCGACATCGAGACTCTAGGAGCGCAACATGGCTGCCCTCAAAAATAAAAGTAGCTTGTTGATTTGAAATAAACATTGAGGAAAATAAAAAAATATTTTTCTCATCGTAGAATTATGGGTTCACTATGTTGATGACTTGGTCTTAATGGCAGATTGTACCGAAAGCCTGCAGTCTAATATCTTGGAACTTGAAAATAGGTGCAATGAGTATGATATGAAAATTAGCCTTTCGAAGACTAAACTAAAGACTAAGGAAATTCAACAGAATTGAATGTCAGATTGGTAATACAAAGCTGGAACAGGTAAATAGTTTTAAGTATTTAGGTTTGTGTTCTGCCAGGATAGTAACATAGGAAGTGAGACTGAATCAAGGTGTAGTAAAGCTATCGCAGTGAGCTCGCAGTTGTGATCAACAGTATTCTGTAAGAAGGAAGTCAGCTCCCGGACGAAACTATCTTTGCTTAGGTCTGTTTTCAGATCAACTTTGCTTTACGGGAGCGGAAGCTGGGTGGACTCAAGATATCTAATTCATAAGTTAGAAGTAACAGACATGAAAGTAGCGGGAATGATTGCAGGTACAAACAGGTGGGAACAATGGCAGAAGAGTACTCGGAATGAGAAGATAAAGGCTAAGTCAGGAATAAACTCGATGGATAAAGCTGTACGCATAAACCGGCTTCGGTGGTGGGGCCATGTGAGGCGAATGGAGGAGGATAGGTTACCTAGGAGAATAATGGACTCTGTTATGGAGGGTAAGAGAAGTAGAGATAGACCAAGACGACGATGGTTAGACTCAGTTTCTAACGATTTAAAGATAAGAGGTATAGAACTAAATGAGGCCACAGCACTAGTTGCAAATAGAGGATTGTGGCGACGTTTAGTAAATTCACAGAGGCCTGCAGACTGAACGCTGAAAGGCACAACGGTCTATAATAATGTATGCATAATAATAATAATAATAATAATAATAATAATAATAATAATAATAATAATAATAATAATAATAATAATAATAATAATAATAATAATCTACAGCCTTGGCATCGGGCTTATAGACTTTTGAAGTAGTGCCTAGTCGGCGGCTTGCTTACTATTTTCCACATTCCGATTGTGCTGCTATCTATCATCATCATCATCATCATCATCATCATCTGTTTACCATCCAGGTTCGGTTTTTCCCTCGGACCTAGCGAGGGATCCCACCTCTACCGCCTCAAGGGCAGTGTCCTGGAGCTTCAGACTCTTGGTCGGGGATACAACTGGGGAGTATGACCAGTACCTCGCCCAGGCGGCCTCACCTGCTATGCTGAACAGGGGCCTTATAGAGGGATGGGATAGGCAAGGAAGAGGGAAGGAAGCGGCCGTGGCCTTAAGTTAGGTACCATCCCGGCATTCGCCTGGAGGAGAAGTGGGAAACCACGGAAAACCACTTCCAAGATGGCTGAGGTGGGAATCGAACCCACCTCTACTCAGTTGACCTCCCGAGGCTGAGTGGACCCCGTTCCAGCCCTCGTACCACTTTTCAAATTTCGTGGCAGAGCTGGAATCGAACCCGGGCCTCCGGGGGTGGCAGCTAATCACGCTAACCACTAAACCACAGAGGCGGACTGCTATCTATCAACGAAATTATAATTCTACCAGATAGTTGTTATGGCTGGGTTAATTTACTTTGTTGGATGACACCGAGTGCACAACCACCATTTAAGTTAAAATCCGAGAGTCGCCGAAATACTATCGTTAAATAAAAGTTACATTATAAAGAAAAGCTACAACGAAAAAAAAATAATTAAGGCGCAATGGACGCTATGTAAGTTATGCAAAATACTAGGGGCATATCCTATATTATATTTACAACAATTTAAATAATCAAACTAAACACATCTATATACATCGGATATCGAGTAAACTCTTAAATGCTACACAGATTCTGATGTGAAAGCCGGTTCACTGCAAAAGATCTAGACAGAACTAGATAAACCATCAATACTTCAGCACTCGGACTGTTCCCTTTTAAAACAACGAGACAAGGTATACAACCACATGTAACAATGTAAAACATCACCCTGTAAGGGAAAAACATATAAATAACCCTTGATATCATGAAGAAAGCAATGGGCAACATTGCCTCCTTCTGCTGCATTTGAGCGCTCAACAGCGCGGTCATCCGTCATGTACTTCCGCGTAGATTACGAGCTGAAAATAAATGTTGAACTCAGTACCCGCTCATGTAGCGGTCACTGCCAAGTTATCCCGGTTGCTCTCTATTTCTTCTCAGGGTATCCAATTCCGCTCATAAAATCTGTGATTTTATATATGATTATTTTACGTGGTTTCGAAAGAGAAATTGGTCGCTGGGATACGCTTCATGGGAGTATCTATACGCACAAGAAATAAACCTGTGACCGATAACTTCAAAGGGATATCGCTTTTCGTTTGAAGAACATATCAATTGCTTACATCTAGAAAACTTATTGACTAACTTACAACCAGACGTTACCCGAACAAAAATTAAAACACAGTCACTTACTAAAAAAAAAATATATAAGATTATTTATTGACTAAAATAATGTTCAAGATATAGTGAAATCTGGGTAGTATTAATTCTGTGTTATTTAATCATGGGAAAAACTAGAGTCAGCGCTGGCTCAAATAAAATAAAATAATGAAAGCTTTAAAAAAATGCTAACATTCTCTCATTACTAAAGTTCAAATTCCAATTAATACATATCTGCATATTCGTAGCCATGTTCCGAAAATATTACATTTTCTCCAATAATATTCGCGATCACTGAGCATTCATGGAATCAAATAAAATTTACATATTGTAAATACTGCTCTGTTAATTATTAAAATTATCCTCACAACATATAAGACGTCATACTGTGGAAAAATGAATGATTTGTTAACTTGAAAACGTAATAAAATTACATAGGAAAAAGTTAAATTGTAAACGCAAATCTGCTCATATTTTCACGTAATTATTTCCCAAATATACTCTTTTGTGAGTATTAAACTGTAAAAGTGTCCTCCAACTTTCCATTCATAAGTTATAGTCTTTCACAGATTATATTCATTCATAGATCTGAACTCTGACTATTTGGTCACATATTTCAAGTACGCACAGGTAACAACTTATGAGCTAAGGCAATACCACCCTAAAGCCTACGACATATGGCTCCTAACTAACCATTAAATATTCTTCATATTTAAAATTCCCGAATTCAAATAATTATTGTATGAAAAGAAATAAACATCTAACTAATTATTCAAGCAGTTTCTGATCTACACACTCCTCTATTATTGGCTCAATGTACTCTTGCGATCTGCACTGTCTCAATACTTCATATATATACGTGCTACTGAACTTGTATGGATAGTATAGAATGAAATTATTTCATATTATCCTGTAACGTCACCGCACCACGAAATATTAGATGTATACTCAGTCATGAGTCTATCGAATCGTATATTAAAACACTCTCTCATACGCAGTACCTGTTATTCACCAAAGTCAGACATAAATATAACTGTCACGATACACAATTCTACATAATACATGTTTATCTTACCTTATAATGGTCATCTGCGCGTTATTCTTTCCTTGTCATGTACTTTCAAATACGGCACAGAAACTCACCTCGTATTTCTAATATACCATTATCTCGTCGAATAGCAATTCTTACACTTCCC